>NC_135875.1:23564798-24229798 GCF_031162955.1 Sander vitreus | reverse complement strand
TGTCAAACATATGGTCTGTGGGCCAGAAACGGCCCGCCAAAGGGTCCAATAAGGCCCACTGGATGACTTTGCAAAGTGTGGAAATTGCAGAGAAGTAATTCATTCCAAATCCAAATGTACCACTTTGATCTCAGAGAGAGTTTTTTCTCGTGATATTGCCCTTCTCTCCCGGGTCCGTAACATCATTTTTTTCCTACAATGGCCTTAAAACGCTGTCGTAGCAGAAGCAACTTGTGTTTGCCAACATCAAGCTGACAAGAAACTCTGTGGCAGATACAGTTTTTGATCTTTCTGGAGTGGTTTACTGGTCTGGCCCACTTGAGATCAGATTAGGGGGATGTGGCCCATGAACTGAAATGAGTTTGACGCACCTGGTCTAAAATAAAAGCCCTAACAAAGATGCCCCTTGTGTTAAGATAACCCACTGCTGTTTCCATGCAGGTGCCCCTCTCCCCCTCGCCGCTCTGAGACTCCTGGTCCCCCCGATACGACTGGTCTCAGCAGCCATCTGGCAGACCGTCCAGCAGAAAGTTGTGGCTGATTATGGGATGCTCGAGGAGTTTGTTTCCACGGTTACAGACATAGTTCCAGAGCTACTCACCACTCGCCAGAAGGCCCAACTCCTCCTGGGCCTCAGAGCACGGGTGAGGAGGCGCAGCCGTCATATAGGAACTGCTGGGGATTTGGGTTTAAATCTTAAAGGTCCCATGGCATGACAATTTCACTTTATGAGGTGTTTTAACATTAATATGAGTTCCCCCAGCCTGCCTATGGTCCCCCAGTGGCTAGAAATGGTGATAGGTGTAAACCGAGCCCTGGGTATCCTGCTCTGCCTTTGAGAAAATTAAAGCTCAGATGGACCGATCTGGAATCTCCTCCTTATAATGTCATAAGGAGAAAGGTTACCTCCCCTTTCTCTGCTTTGCCCGCCCAGAGAATTTGGCCCCCCCATGAGGAAGAGAGAGAGACATCATGGCTTTCAAACGAGCAAAGTGGCAGTTGGTTAAGGCCACACCCCCACCCTCCACCTTGTCCCCCCCCTCTCTCCTCTTCAATATCTACAGACACAGAAATGGCACATCCTAAGGAAAGCTCATTGTGGGACTGGCTCTAGTGGCTGTAATCTGCATCGAGGCTGAATTTCGGGAAAGAGACTTCAGATACAGTATTAGGGGACCACTAAGGCCTATATAAAAGAGACTTCAGATACAGTATTAGGGGACCACTAAGGTCTATATAAAAGAGACTTCAGATACAGTATTAGGGGACCACTAAGGCCTATATAAAAGAGACTTCAGATACAGTATTAGGGGACCACTAAGGCCTGTATAAAAGAGACTTCAGATACAGTATTAGGGGACCACTAAGGCCTATATAAAAGCATCCAAAAAGCAGCATGTCATGGGACCTTTAACTTAGGCAGCACGATATCAGGAAAATATGCAATAACGTTGTTGACTATCTTGATAACAATATAACTTGCGATAAATAAACCGTGTACTCAGTTCTGCTGCTTTCAGTATTCTGCTAAAATACAACAAACTGCTTGTTGGATTTAAAACTAATGAAAGGAAATCATTTCCAACTTTCTTTTATTGAACAAATTGATCATTAAATTGAATATAAAAGGCAGCTCTAAAACAGAATGAAATACATTTCAGAGTGCAGTTTTCTACTGATATTTTCTGTCGGTGTCTTTCGCGATGTGTTTGTTGCGCCAGTTGATATCGATGACGGTAAAAAACTATATTATATATTATATAAACGATATATTCTGCAGCCCTAATTTTAACACAGTGTCCTTTTTCTTACCTCTGAGGCTGCTTTGGTGTCTGAATTCTCCGAGATTGAAATACATTCAAGATCATTCTATTTTATAATGACCTGTTCATTTTCTCGTCACTAGGAAAATGACTGGTTCAATAAAAATAGATGTAAATGTAGTAATGCGTATAAAGCTTATAGACTTGGCCAAAGTTAGCAAAAGGTGAACTGTGGCAGGAACCGCCAAATGAGATCTTTCTAAAGGAAGGGTTTTCTGCCACCGTGGTTCTGAAACCCTGTTGCTCTGTGGTTGCAGCTGATTCTGGAGCTGTGTCAGTGTGAAGCTACAGGTGACTGGGAGCTGCTTCAGCCACACCTGGACCGAGTGCAAACGCTTAGCCAGGCATGGGCAATGGAGGTGAGTCTGATGTGTTGTCATTTTGTTATTACTTTGTAAGAATTTAGATAAAGTTGTCCATGCACCCAGGGTTCAAAATGAGCACCATCTACCAGCCAAATGATGGTTAAATATATTGTGCGTAGTTTCTGTCTCCCGCATGAGGAATTCAAAGTAATGACAGCAACACTGTCGGCGCGTCCACATGATACAAGCCTTCCGTGATCGCGCACACCGCCCACCCCTCCCCCTCAACGCAGTCGCTAGTAGCCAAGGAGGACACGGAGAATTAAAAAAACATGATGGACTCTTCAGAAGAGGTCATTATCTTCACTCTAGTTTCTGCGCGGGGAAGTCGCCGGACACCACAATCTTCTGAACATAGTCACACTGAGAAACACAGAGAGAGTTGTGTAGAGCTGATAGTCTTAATTAGCTTTGTAGCAACTCATTTGGCGACGGCTTGAATGTAACGGACGTTCATTATTATCAAAAAGTTACACACTAAAGCTTTAACTATGCAAGTGGCTGCTAGATTTGCTTCCACCAGTAGGGCTGCACCACATGAGGAAAATATCTCATTGCGATTATTATTATTATTTTTTAAAGATTATTTATTTGGGCATATTAGGCCTTTAATTCCACAGGACAGATGAAGACATGAAAGGGGAGAGAGAGGGGGAATGACATGCAGCAAAGAGCTGCAGGTCGGAGTCGAACCCGCGGCCGCTGCGTCGAGGAGCAAACCTCTATACATGTGCACCTGCTCTACCAACTGAGCTAACCCGGCCACTCATCGGGATCATTTTGACCAATGTTGCGATTGCGATACGATTCACGATATTGGAGAGAATGATCATTTTTGTATCATTATTCTCATTTTCATTGAAAAATATTGAAATAAAAATGATTAAAGTATGATTTTAGGTTCCGTACCAATATGTTTTCTTTAGTCTGTAGGATAGGATTTGTATAATACTAAGTTGAGAACGGTTTGACACATATTTTGCCTTAAACAAATATGCCTTAAACTGCCCCCCCGGCAGTACTTTTACCAGTACTTAGCTGGTAATGTTGCTAATTTTGAACCCTGTTCACTAGCCATTAGGCTGGTGGATGAAAAAGTACATTTTGAACCCTGCAGCTGACAATGTAATCTGCTAATTATGTTATGCAGGCTGGTGCTGCAAATATGGAAGGGCCACACTCCAAATTTGTGGATCTAGTGTATAACTTGATGAAAAATCCCGACGAAAGGGGCCACTTCTTTCAGGTCAGTGTTGTTGTCGCACCTTTACATTTGTTCTGTTTATAAAAAATCAAGATGAATAGCTGACAGGTCATCCAGATTCACTGTTTCAATGACACCCCCAGCATTGTAGAAGTGAGCCTCGCTTTGAGTGTGTATTCCTGTCCATGACAACAATATATTCCAATGTAACTGTAATGTATGAATGTAAACTCCGTGTCTCTCTATATATTCAAGTCAGACTATTGCCCTTGAATCTTGTATTTCTGATTCTTTAATGACTTCAGTCACATTGTAGTTCTTGGAACTAAATATTATACCATGCATTGTCTTGTCATGTCTTTCAGAAAGTTTTCCCTGAAGAGTTTGGTCCCACTTATGATGACGCACTTCACACCTTGATGTGGATGTTTCTGTCCAGACTCGAACAGTTTCTTCCTCTTCACACTTTCCAACAGGTTCATAAAGAACAGACCTAAAGTGTTTACAATCCAGGGTCATGTCGGTCATCACCAGTCTTGGATAAAGTACTTGAAAGCAATATTTGAGTAAAAGTACAAGTATCTTACCAGAAAATGACTTTGGTAGAAGTTAAAGGGCCCTATTTTAACGATCTAAGCACACGGCGTGAAGCGCATGGCGCAGGTGCGTTTAGGGCGTGTCCAAATCCACTTTTGCTAGTTTGACGGTGGAAAAAAGGGTCCGTGCGCCGGGGGCATGGTTCAAAAAGGTTATACTTAGTGTCTTCATTAATTCATAGTTGTGTTTCAGGCGTAACATGCAATAAACCAATCAGTCTCCCATTCCCTTTAAAAGCCAGGCGCGTTTGGACCTTGGCACTTTGCTATTATGATGGAGGATTTGCACCATAATATTTTTGTAATCTTGCATATTTGTGTGCTGCTGCACTTCCCTGTGTGTGTAACAAGCATAGTGTGCGAGCGCTGTGCATAAGCCTAGGCACATTTTACTAATTTGCTGTTAAAATAACAATGAAATGCTGTGCTATTGACTTCAGACCAGGTTTTTGTTGGTCAACGGGGCGATCACTTCCCGCTGCCTCAAGATAGCGATACGCCAAGAATGCACCTGACCACACCTCCCTGTAAGACCAGCACGCCCATAGGCGCACAGATGGGCGCAGGTGCATTTGCTATTTAAACGATGCGGGCGCTGGACGGGAAACTGACATCTGCGTCGGTCTTAAACTAGCAAAGACACTTGGGTCAGGCTTTGTGCTGTGCTGCACCAGGTGCAAGATAGGGCCCATAGTCACCTTTTAGAATATTACTTGAGTAAACGTCTTAAAGTATCTGATATTTACTGTACTTAAGTATCAAAAGTAATTTTATGATATTAAATGTTGGTAACTATTAGAAGTAAAAGTAAAAAAATATTGTGGCTTCCTTATCGTGAAGCATAATATTAAGGGTTTCCACACTTTCTTAAACATCAAGTCTGACATCAACGAAGAGAAAAACAGAAACAGAACTTTCATTTTGTTATTCACTCCAACATAAGAAAAACTCTTTTTTGCAAGTGAATAGTAACAAAGACGCTGATGGGGAATTAGTAGTGGAGTAAAAGTGAAAGTTTCCAGAAATGTAAATGACGAAGAAAAGTACAGATACGTGAAAGTTCTACTTAAATACAGTAACGAAGTATTTGTACTTTCTTGCATTACAACACTAGGTATTGGTGTTGTCATAGAGCAGGGGTCAGCAACCTTAGGCATTGGCACGCGCTGGCTCAACCAATCGCACACTAGCAATAAGTGTGCAAGAGAGTTTTTTTGGTAATGTTCCAGTCCGCATGTCGTCGTTTATTTGTTAAATATTTGTTATTATGAAGCTTCATTTCAAAAATCAAGTTACAAAAATGTTATTACAGTGCTTATTTTTTATGTAAACACATTTAAGGAACCAACCCAACCTACCCCGGACTGCGATCAGGATTCGGCTTGTCCTGTAAGATCAGATACCAAAAGGTGTCCAAAATAGAGGATGGATACCCAAATCGAGCCCGTCTGGCCCGGGCCGGGTTCAGACAGATATTTAGAAATGATGTTCGGGTTCGGGTCGGGCTCGGTCACATCAGCGTGATAAGGCATTGACCATTTTAAATTAAACAGCTTATTAACGTGGACTTGTTGCCCCGTGTGCGCTCATCTGTTGACATTTCCGAATGCCTTCCTACAGTTGCTTAATAAAAGCGGGCTTTCCACACAAACAAACGTATGTGTCATAAGTATGAGGAAAAAAAATGAGATTTTAACTGCGTCTGGCTCGGGTCGGGCTCGGATATAAATATCTTAATGCCTGTCGGGCTCGGGCTAGGTTCGGTTACTGCTCTGTCGGACGCGGGCCGGACTCGGACAGAAAAATCCGGCCCGATCTGCACTCTAGTCCAAAAGTCTTTTAGTTTGTCCTTAAGGATGAACCGGATCCTCTCAAGATGGAGTGTGTCCACTCATCTCCGTGAGCCTTAACTTCAGTGTTGGGACTTCTTTCTTTTTTTCCAGAATAAGAGAATACACTTTTTTTTACAGTGAGAATTCCATTTGCCAAGAAGCGCCGTTGTGCCAGTGTCAGTCTCTTTGCTTCATTGGATATCCCTAAAATTACTAAAACTGGATCTGGGACAATTTGAATATTTATCACCTTAGACATGAAACCAAAGATATCACTCAAATAACCTTCTTGCAACAAAGAAAATAACTATGAAGTAAATTACCAACATGTGTGTCACATTTTTCACACAGAGGAGAGATCAGGAGAGATTTAATGTTGTCTTTCTTTGGAACAATGTAGCCTATGTTGGATTTTAAAGTGTATTAGACAATGATGTGCGTTTATTCCAATCCGCATTTCAAATGACCTCTTTTACAGCCATTGGCAGGAGCACTGCCTGTTATTTACGGTACTAATAACCATCCGCATTCTGCAAAAACCCGCCCTACTCTGCCTCCGATTGGCTAGTTCTTCACAGAATATAGTAAAAAATAACACTGCCTGAGCAGGCTCGTTAGATGATGGCAGGCCTAATGCTGATACGGCACACTGTTATACATTTTAAAATGGCACGTCCTATTAAAAAGGTTTTCAACCCCTGTTATAGAAGTACATTTCTTTGACCATTTTTCCTTCCTTTCCTTTTCTTTAGGTTGTGTCCACGTTTGGCGAGGTGTCCTCAGTTCTGGAGGAATGTATGGACTCGGTGTCTCGATGTGAGGAGCTCCGAACCTTGCTGCAGTATCAAACAGGCCTCAGCCAGCTGGATCACAATGGCAAGCCTTTCTAGTTACTCATTCATTTCAGTGACTCTAAATGGCTTTATTTGGTCTGTCATTCCTATGCAGTCTTTTCCTGACCATTATACTTTTTTGAAGGAACATCTCCCCTCGACCAGTCTTAGATCTTTGCTCTGGTGCTGGGAAGTCTAATGGGTGTCCATCATTTTAAACTGTACCGCCTGTGGATCTATGTGGAACTCTTCCACTGACATCGCTTCAATGCAGACTCTAAATAGGCACTTTCAGTGTTCAAACATTAAGATATTTATGTCCGAGCCCGACACAGTTAAAATCTCTTTTTTTTTCTCATACTAATGACACATGTACGTTTGTAGGAAGGCATTCGGAAATGTCAACAGATGAGCGTATCAGCGCACACGGGGCAACAAGCGCACGTGAACACAGACGCGCACCTACATAATAAGCTTTTTTTTTAATTTAAAATGTTCAGTGCCTTATCACGCTGATGTGACCGAGCCCGACCCAAACCTGAACATCATTTCTAAATATCTTGTCCGAACCCGGCCCGGCCCCGACGGGTCCCGACGGGCTCGGTTCCATCCTCTAGTACACAGACTATTATCACCCGACTCAGAAGTTTACTTTGTAGGGTGATAATGTTAGTACTGTGCATTTAGCTTGTTATGCTGCACGCAAGTGGCCAAAACTACAAACAAAATGAATGAAAGCAGCTTTGAATATTTTTAGTTAATAATTAAGTGTGAGCGTTCTCTGAATGATGCACTTCTGATGTCTACGTACTGTCTCCACTGGCTTGTAAAGATTCCATATAGCATGCAGTTTGAATAATCAGTGAGACTTAACAGTGGGTGTTGACCTTTAGTCTATTTCACCATTTTATTGCAATGTTTTTTCTCTCTTTTCAGATGGGTCCGTGGATGGCGCCTTCATTTTTTCAGCTCTCAAACTTCCCTCTGTGGAAAGAACCGAGACAGCGAAACCCCAAACCAACATCCCGGATACTGTGCTGTCATGTACATCAGGTTTGGAGAAGGAATCTTTAACGCTGTCTCATACAACACAGATGAACACGGAAACGACCACAGAAGATCAGACCAGTGAGATAACGGTTGATGGAACTAGCTGGACTCCTGGGGGGAAAGGAACAGAGGTGCTTTTGGGAGATATAACAAGACATGAAGAAAATGTAGGCTTTCTTCAAAGTCAAGCGGAGGCTGCTCCTCGCCTTCTAAAACAATGCCGTGTTCAGCTAAAAAGACTGAACACGCCGCTGCCTTTGCAGTCTCGACCTGTGAGACGAAACCGAGGCCTGAGGATGAAAAGCATTCTGTTGGAAGAGAAAAGAAGTCTTTGCGAAAACGCCCTCAAATCAGCTTCTAGGAAAACCAAACCCTCCAACAGGGCTCCTTTACACGTCTCGGACCATGAGGAGCCAAGCAGCTTGAGCAAAGACGAAGACTCGTATATGGCTCCAATCAATATTTGCAGTGAAGACGACTCATGGTCTTACTACTCCGATGACGACTCTTGCCATAAGACTACTAGTAGTGGTCTTAGTACGGCTGATTCATGGTCCAACTATTCTGATGAGTCTTCCTTTGTGACTCCTGCCAGTAGTTCTGCTGAAGGTGATTTGTTGTCAAATGAGGGCCCTTCCTTCGTCAGTCCTAAAGACGTGCCAGCTACCAGCAGGAAGCCGGGCATCTCCAACATCAAAGCCAGCACTCCAAAAAAGCGTCGGGAAGTCCCGTGTTTTATCTGCAAGAAGCAGGTGAATACAAGCCTGAGGGCTCACATGAAAACCCACTTCCCCACCGGGGATTACGCCTGCCCTCGATGCGACGGCAGGTTCAAACTCTTCTCCTCTTTTAAGCTGCACTTGAACAGAACCTGCTTCGAGTACAGTCAGCACCACGTCGATCCGCAGAAGCCGGACGAAGCCAAGAATCTCAACAAATGCGACAAATGCCAAGAGGCGTTCAGGTACAAACTTTCCCTGGAACGGCACAAACTGACCCACAACGATCTCTACTGCGGTGTATGTAGGAAGGTGTTGCGAGACGCAGCGACGTTGGCAAGGCACAAGGCTTCTCACACCCTGTTTCAGTGTAGCCGCTGTGAGGAGGCCTTCACTGTTTTTAAGCCCTTGCTCAGGCATTGCGAAAACATCCATAAAATAAGCAGGCCGTTTAAATGCAACCATTGTCCGAAAATTGTATCCAAGCTGCGCATCTTAATCGCGCACGAGTGGAAACATACGGGTCATTTACCGTTCCAGTGCGCTCAGTGTGGCTTGAGATTCAAAAACGACGGAGATCTCGTTTCCCACGAGAGAGTCCACACGAGAGAGAAACCCTACCTGTGTGCAGAGTGCGGCAAGACTTTCTCCCAAAAGTCCAACCTGTTGCGGCACTTGAAGTTGATCCACGGCGAGTCTCGAAATGAGAAGAAATATTCTTGCACGGAGTGTGAGAAATCCTTTAAAGAAAAAGGAGCCCTGAAAAAACACCAGAGGACCAAACACTTGAATGAATTGTTCCGTCATCCGTGCCCGTACTGTGGAAAGATGCTCTCAGCGTCAACAATCGCCAGACATAAATTAATCCATACGGGAGAGAAACCTTTCAAATGCACCGTGCCTGACTGTGACAAGTACTTCAGGTCAAATTGTGAAGTGAAGAAGCATGTCCTTATGCACCACAGTACCGAGAGGCCATATAAATGTGATGTCTGTAGTAAGGGCTTTGTAAGAATGTGTTACCTCAACGCACATGCTAAAATACACTCAGGAGAGAAACCATTTGTTTGCCATATCTGCGGTAAAGCTTTCCCCAAGCGCTACAGCATGCAAAGACACAAAAAACTTGTACATACATTAGTAACACATTAACCCTGCATGGTATGAACACGGATCAAGTTCAACAACGGTGTGTTACATCCTTTTGAAGGTTATTCCAAGAATAAGTCTTGGATCAGTCGAATCTGATCTTGCTCAGTCTTTGTTTTCTGTTTTTCCTGACATATACATTGAGATATTTGAAACTGAAATTAAAAAGATTCTGCACAAAATTCAGTCATCTTGACTTTAATCTGTATTCTTTGACAGAGACGGACAGACAATATACTTCAATATCAAAATGAAATTTTTTTTTAAGATAATGGCTTGCCTCCAAATCTGCCTGCAACAAGCTGTCTTCAAAAGTGTTTGTGCTTTGTATTTGTATTTGTAGTTAATTTCTAACAGTTTGATTTGCTTTCACTAGCCATACAATCATTTTTATCTGGTGACCCTGTATTAAAGACCATCCTAAATGAATCCACAATGTTGTAAAAGTAAATAAAATATGAAAAAGTACAGGGGTCGGGGATACTTCAACGGCACTGAATGCATTTATTTTCTGTACTCAAAAATATTGCCAAACTTCATACGTCTTATGAAGTTATAAAGGCCTTTAATATAAATTATTTATATATATATATAGTATTTTATTATGATTATAAATATATTCTTTATATATAAACACATACATTGTACATGTGTCTGTGTCTGTGCTTGTTTTACTATATTCGTGGGGTCCAAAAACCGGGGAATACAGTATACTTGTCGCACAGCCTTGTGGGGCCAAAATGCTGGACCCCACAAGGTTAAAGGGCTGTTTGAGGGTTAAGACTGGGTTTTAGGATTAGGGTTAGAATTAGGTTATGGTTAGGGTGAGGGTAAGGTTAGGCATTTAGTTGTGATGGTTATGTTTAGGGTAAGGGACTAGGGAATGCATTATGTCAATGATGGGTCCCCACAAAGATAGTGAAACAAATGTGTGTGTGTCTGTGTTTGGGTGGGTCTGTCTGTCTGTCTGTGTGTGTGTGTGTGTGTGTGTGTGTGTGTGTGTGTGTGTGTGTGTGTGTGTGTGTGTGTGGGGCGCTCAGGTGGTAGAGCGTCACCTACCAATCGGAAGGTCGGTGGTTCTCTTGGGCAAATTGTGAATAGCGGTGTGTGAAGAGTGCGGATCGGGCTGCATTTTTCTGTCCGAGCCCGGCCCGCGTCCAACACAGTTCAAATCAAATTTTTTTCTCATACTAATGACACATGTAAGTTTGTTTGTGTGGAAAGCTTTTATTAAGCAACTATAGGAAGGCATTCAGAAATGTCAACGGGGAGCAACAAGCGCACGTTAACACAGGCGCGCACAAGAGGCCTAATCATATAGCCAATTGAAATGAAATGAACATAGGCCTAACATAAATGGCCCAAGCTAACAGAACAAAATCCCAAAAAAATAACACAAGAGGTTCTGTGGACCTAGGTCTCTTAATGAAATTCAAATCAACACGAGTGTCCCCAGCGAAGTAACATTAACGTAACACAAATGCAGCTTATTGAAATGAAAATTACTCCATTTACTACCATTTTCCTCGAAAACTGTATAGGCTACTAAACTGCAACATGGGATCTATTTACATAATCCATCCATCAAAGTGTAGGCTAATCCATGTTCTTATGCAGAAAAAGAATTGCATCAACGGTGGATGGCTTCAAGGCTGTCCTCCTCTGCTCGATGGTCCTGCCTGGAATAGTGAAGATGCCGCGGGCAAGGAATAAGCTGTTTTAAATTTAAAATGTTCAATGTCTTATCGCACTGATGTGACCGAGCCCGACCCGAACATCATTTCTAAATATCTGTCCGAACCCGGCCCAGCCTGTTGGGTCCCGTCGGGCTCGGGTCAAGTATCCATCCGCTAGTGTGTGTGTGTGTGTGTGTGTGTGTGTGTGTGTGTGTGTGTGTGTGTGTGTGTGTGTGTGTAAATGTACAGCTTTTACATTTGTAAGGTAATGAATGTTCTGTACAGAGCCTTGTTACTAAAACAGAGGGGGGCTGTCCATGGTGCTGAAACAGCCTTGTTACTAAAACAGAGGGGGGCTGTCCATGGTGCTGAAACAGCCTTGTTACTAAAACAGAGGGGGGCTGTCCATGGTGCTGAAACAGCCTTGTTACTAAAACAGAGCAGCACTGTCAGTTTTGTTAATTTTGAGCGTTGTTACCAAAGATCCTTTATACTAAGGATAGCGCACCAATGGAATTAAACGGCACACACTTCCTGTCTCCTAAAGGGGCGTGGCCTCGTTTGAACGTGTAGTGAAGGTCATGTGGATGGATGAAAAGTGATATTTGTATTGTTTTTTGCTAACGTTAGATATTTACACAGCTAGAGATTAGTGTTGTTAGGGCGTTCACAAATTAGCTGACGTTAGCTTCTCTGTGTTGCCAGATCTCGCGAGAGTTTGGTCCTGAGACAGAAACAGGTCTCAAACAAAGTTTATTTTCTCATGATGTGTCCGTCTGAAAAATGCCATTTTAGTGTCAGAATGTTCTGGAGATGTGTGGCTTGTGAAGAATGGCTCCAATATTTACTTTGACTATGGGGCAAAAGAATCACTCGATCTGTGTTCACGTTCACCTCTCCTGTTGGAATCAACACACACAGACCTACTGCTAGTCTCCTAAAGAGGTCGAGGACGTGGCGGAGAGGGAGGCTGTATGGTGCTGAAAAAGGAGCCATGTCATGATTTTTCCGCCTCATTTAGTCATTTCACAGCAGTGTGTCCACATTGCGATGATGCAGGTCTTCTTCCATCACTGTAGAGTTGTCACCTCTGATGCAGAAGCACCTGTGAACTGTTTATGGCTGTGCATTTAAATCCGGTTTGTAGAATTACAGGCTGTGATTTTCAAAGCGTGTTGGAACATTCTCCGGTGCCTTTGATTTCTCAGCTGGTGCTGCTGTAGGACTTTAAGCACCGTGAGGGACAAAGGCTTGAAAATAACGCATAAAGCAAAACATCTCTTTTAACACAGGGCAATTAATGTCCTGGTAAAGCAAGACTAAATGTTCTACAGTAAGTCTAAGTCTGCCACAACACACCCAGCCCCATATGAGAGTTTTCAGCAGCAGCAGTTTCATATTTACAATCAGTCTGCATCTCAAAAGTCCAGTTTTCATTTTGCTGCAGCTCCAGAGAATGAGCTGAGGTGCTGGGTGATGTACTTTGATTCAGTGTGTAGTTCATCATTTGTATTTTTTTTTTTTTTTAACTTATATAAAAATCTATTTTGACTTATTTGCTCTTGTCTTATTTGAATGTAATAGCAAGTATGTTTAACATTAAAACATGATTTATAAAATCATGCCAACAATTATTAGGCTATTTTAATAGCTTAGTATTTTATGCACTAAAAAGGTATGTATAAAGGCTTTAGGCTGCCCTACACGTTATTATAGGCCCATTTTTAAATGCAACTTCATTTTATACAATATATGTAGGGGGTCCCTGATCCGTCTCTCTTTCAGTTAAGGGGTCCTTGGTTTAAAAAACGTTGAAGCCCCCTTTTCTAAAGACATAAATACATTGATGCTGATCGTGCACAGTGTGAGGAGACAGTATACCAGTGTTCTGAACCTTTTCAGCTTCTGACCCTTTAAAATAAAGCAGCATGCTCTTGTGTCCTCTAATCACAAGGTTTTTAGTGTGAACATAGATGAGCAGTGTCCCCTCTCAGATAGCTTGATGTATTTGAAGGTTTTTTGGGAAAAGTAAACCTGATTTTGTGCTACATTTCTTTTCTTTTTGTCCCCCTATTATGACTCAAAACTGTCTTGGGACCCCATGGGAATCACTACTGCATGTTGTGGTGCAGAAGGCCTGTCGGTGGCGTTGTGCACCTTAATGAAATTTGCAGTCCACCATCTGCAATTTAAAAGTACACAAATAAAGGTATTTGTTGTTTTAATTAAACATCAGTAACGGATAAACCTGAATATAAAAAAGTGATTTAAAAAAGTGTAAGGACACTTAGGCTAGATTCAATTAATCTAAGATACTCTGGCCAATGTGTTTCTCAAATAAAATAAATTCTTAAAGCTGCACTGATCAATATTTTGTATTATTAACAACTTGACATAATGTCATCCTGTTTAATGTCAAGTTGTCTTAATAAGGACACTCCAAAGAAATGTAATGTCAAGTTGTCATGACAAATACATCTTCTGGTAATGTCATCCTGGTTAATGTCAAGTTGTCATTACAAAGACATCCCAAACAAATGTAATGTCAACTTGTCATGACCAAGACAACTTCTGGTAATGTCACTTTGATTAATGTCAAGTTGTCATAACCAAGACAACCCCAAACAATGTCAAACTTGTCATGACAAAAACCGAATGACACTTAATGACAGAAGTCATGAACATTCATGACTTGTTTATAACGTTTATGACACGTTCACGAGTGTCATGTCAAAGTTATGACAGTGTCATGTCACGATTATGTCGATACCTTCAAGTAAAGTGTTACCTAAATGACTTGGTATAATGAAAAAGGGGTCGCTCGTAGTGACAAACAAAAGTTGTTCAGTTCTAAGAAGTGTTTTTAGCAACGTCCAGGTCATTTCTTATGTTTCGTAGCCTACAACTTCACTCTCACTGCTCTCTTCAGCACAATTTCCATCAGCAGCAGGCAGCTGTTTTAAGTGAAAAAAGTTGTGATAAACCAGCACCAAATGACAGAGAGAAACAGTTACAACTAGCAGGTGAACATAGTTGAGCATTCGGCAGCTAAAAAGCCAGATGTTGCTCTCACGAGTAGGAGAAATGAGCTTGGTAGCTTTTGGAGACGCAATATATTGCAATTGATCATTTGTAAAATTGAAAATAAAGATTTATTCATTTTGACATACAAATGAATGTTACCAACATTTTAATCGTAGATCGCCTGCTTTCTGTGTCGGAGGAAGAGGCGGGGCTCAGGCATATCATTAAAGGTGCAGTAGGTAAGACTTATAAAACTAACTTTCTGTCATATTTGCTGAAACTGACTCTATGTTCGAGTAGAACTACATGAAGCAGGTAATTAAATAAAAAAATAAATCCAGCTCCTCTGGCACCACCTACAGCCTGTAGTGTGATTTGCAAAAATCCACAGCTCCCTGTTCAGATGCACCAATCAGGGCCAGGGGGGGGTGTCTAACTGCGTGTCAATCACTGCTCATACACACTCCCTTCATTCTCCCTTTTTGGCTAACTCCTGGATCGTCCCAATCCTACCTACAGCAGCTTTAAACCAAAACTACATGTATTAAAATAATAGGATTTATTGATTATTCCCAAAAAAGTAAACTGATAATTGATCTTACCAAATAATTCAAGTTTGTAGCTGATTTGACAATAACCAGTGTATATTTGAAAGCATTTCTTCTTCATAAAACTTTGAATTGCAGCTGTGTTTGAAAGGCTCTGTGACACTAAATAAACCTGTTTTGTCTTAAGTCTAAAGCTACATGAGACTCGTAGTAAACCTGCAAAATCTCCCTGAAAGAAATGCTCCCGTGTTGTTAATTTAATTATTTTCTTTGGATGACCAACATGTAACTCCAGACAAAAACCTATATTTAGTATATTATATTTAACATGTAAAATAATTTGAGCTAACTTATATTTTGGGGGTTTAGGATGCAAATGAGCGTTTGTCCCCTGATTTATACATCAAACTATATTACACATGACTGTAATGCAACTTAACATTTAAACACCAATAGACTAGCTCAACTTAACCAAATTGCCTCAACAGCAACTAACTAGGATTAATTAAAGAAAACCACAAACAAGGTCCTGGTTTTATACTCACAGCAAACGAGCCCCCAACTTGTTACGAGCGGCTCACAGGCCACAACAAAACAGGGAGATGCACAGCAACGTAACAATAATAAAGTGACATTTATTAAATAATGATGCAAACAAGAGAACGATGAGGTGTGATTGTCAGTATCAGTGATGATGAATGAAGGTGTATGGATGTAATGGAGAATGTGAGGTGCATGTTGTCAGTAGTTAACAAAGGGAAAACTCAAACAGAGAGAAAACATGTTGGTGCGGAGTCGGGAGAATGCGGCCGCCTGGTCTCGGGGCAGGCGGGGGTTAAGGACCGGCCAGGTGATCACAGTCATCTCATTATCGCCTCCGCTACACCTGCAAGTTAACAAGACAAACCACAGTACACATGTACGACAGGCCCAGGGCCGTCACACCAACAAACAGACATCATTTTTATGCATTTATTTTAAAAGATTATTTGTGTAGCTAGTGTTTGTGTGTATGCAGTAGTTATTATATAGTTGTGAGGACTAGTTTCAGTTTTCTCACATCGCCACAGGGTTTGCTCCCCTAGCCACTGTACCCTCCTGAGTTAACCCATGTGGGGTTGCCTTCTTCCGCCTTCCCAGCCATTGTGGTGGTTCTCACACCAACATCTTCCGCCTGCGCCGCCGTTGGGGTCTTCACTATTTACTCATAGCTGGGGCTATTTACCCATAACTGGGACAGTGGTTGACGGGCATCAGGGCGTTTCCACTCACCTATTGGCCTGCATACCACGTTTCTGGGGCCCACTGCTGCTCCGAGATCCTGTACAACTTAGCCTGGAACCACAAGGGACCAGTTACCATGTGTGCCATGGGGAGGCGTGTACGAGATCTTGGCAGTGGAGAGGCTATGTACCGGCTGAGGAGGCTTACACACTCGGCTCCTCTTTTCGCCCCTGAAAACAAAGGGCTATCCGGTGGCAGTAGCTGAAAGCAGAGAGTGGCAAGCAGAAGCAGCATGCACTAACTACAGGCACTACTACTCTAACACTACTGCACTGACGCATCACACGCCCTGCGTGCAAACGCACACACACACACACACACACACACACACACACACACACACACACACACACACACACACACACACACACAGACCCACACACAGACAGACAGACCCAAACACACACACACACACACACACACACACACACACACACACACACACACACACACACACACACACACACACACACACACACACACACACACACACACACACACACACACACACACACACACACACACACACACACACACACAAACTCAGACAGACAGACAGACCCACCCACACACAGACAGACAGACAGACAGACAGACCCACCCAGACAGACAGACCCACCCACACACAGACAGACCCACCCACAAACAGACAGACAGACACACAGACAGACAGACAGACAGACCCACACTAAGACAGACAGACAGACAGACAGACAGACAGACAGACCCACCCGCACACAGACAGACCCACCCACAAACAGACAGACAGACCCACCCACACACAGACAGACAGAAAGACAGACAGACAGACAGACCCACACACAGACAGACAGACACTGTACAAGTACAAATGCATTTTCTTTTCCTCAGCCAGGCAGAAGCTTTTTGTACCACTTCTTCTTCTTTGGCTTTGTCATTATCTGGCTCTGAAGATCTACCAGCTGGGACCTCATGGTGCTCTCGGTCCTCTCCCACTCCTGCTCTTTTTCCTGCTGAGTCAGCTTCAGGCTTTCTGTGGCCTGAAGGAGGGATGCCTTGTCCTCCTTCCACTGGTTGAGATTACTCTCCAGCTGCTGCTCAGTCTTCTTCAGAGCAGCCATGAGGTTCTTGTTGCTTTTGTCCTGCATCTCCAGCTGGGCTCTATGGGAAGCCTGGGATCTTTCCAGTATCTCCTTTGCCTCCTCGTCCTGTTTTTGGAGAGCTTCCTCCATCTTGCTCAATTTATCCTTCAGCTCCTGAGCTTGAGCCCTCTCAATCTCCAGGTAGCTCTCCAACGTCACGTTGGTGGTCTTACCTACCGCGAGCATCTGTCTCTCTTTACCAAGCTCGATCTTCTGAGTCTCCACATTGTTTTTAAGGGCCTCTTTCTCTCCCTTCATCTGCTCCAATTCAACTTTCAGGTCTTCAGTAATGAAGTACTGCAGGTCGAGATCTTTCTGGGCTTTTCGCAGCCTGTTGCTGATTTTTCCCAGCTGGGTTTTCAGATGCTCTGTTTCCCCGGGTGGGGAGTGGACACGTTCAGACAGAGCCTCATCCAGCTGGGCTCTATGGGAAGCCTGGGATCTTTCCATTATCTCCTTTGCCTCCTCGTCCTGTTTTTGGAGAGCTTCCTCCATCTTGCTCAATTTATCCTTTAGCTCCTGAGCTTGAGCCCTCTCAATCTCCAGATAGCTCTCCAACTCTAACTCCACGTTGGTCTTAGCTACTGCGAGCATCTGTCTTTCCTTACAAAGCTCAATCTTCTGAGTCTCCACATTGTTTTTAAGGGACTCCTTCTCTCCCTTCATCTGCTCCAATTCAACTTTCAGGTCTTCAGTAATGAAGTACTGCAGGTTGAGATCTTTCTGGGCTTTTCGCAGCCTGTTGCTGATTTTTCCCAGCTGGGTTTTCAGATGCTCTGTTTCCCCGGGTGGGGAGTGGACACGTTCAGCCAGAGCCTCATCCAGCTGGGCTCTATGGGAAGCCTGGGATCTTTCCAGTATCTCCTTTGCCTCCTCTGCCTGTTTTTGGAGAGCTTCCTCCATCTTGCTCAATTTATCCTTCAGCTCCTGAGCTTGAGCCCTCTCAATCTCCAGATAGCTCTCCAACGTCACGTTGTTGGTCTTACCTACCGCGAGCACCTGTCTCTCTTTACGAAGCTCGATCTTCTGAGTCTCCACATGGTTTTTAAGGGCCTCTTTCTCTCCCTTCATCTGCTCCAATTCGACCTTCAGGTCTTCAGTAATGAAGTACTGCAGGTCCAGATCTTTTTGGGCTTTTCGCAGCCTGTTGCTGATTTTTCCCAGCTGGGATTTCAGATACTCTGTTTCCCCGGGTGGGGAGTGGACACGTTCAGCAAGCTGAACTTTCAAGTCACACATCTCCCTCTGCATCAGCTTTTTGTCATGGCTCAAAGTGCTGCCCTCTCTCTGTTGTTGGAGCTGATCGAGAACATTGGCCAGCAAGTCCTCTCGGATTATCAGGTGAACTCTTCCCTCAGATTCACATTGGGTGAGCCTCGCCTCGCTGTCCTTCAGTTCACGCCGTACTTGTTCCTCAAGTGAACTGAGATAGAAATTCATTTGCGGTTCAATCTCTCTGGAGTGGAATTCCATGTTTTCCAACTTTGTATTCTGCTGGACAAGTGTCTTTTCTCGTGTTGCAATCTGTACCTTTGGATTGTCACAGTCAAATGACTCTCTGATACAAACTGCTCTCTGAGTGAATTTGTGTCAGAACTAAAGTTGGGTCCCAGTATTCATAGTGTGTCGTTATGACAACCACAACATGTATTCTTATGTTTTCAATCCAAATGGTTATTGATTCTATTCCATTCAATCTTTGATTCTATTGTTGCTATCGTATACCAGTTTGTTTATGTTTGAATATACAGTATGAATGTAATGTTTTCTGATGATTCCTAAAATATGGCAAAGAAAGAACACTTTACGAAATATGGAAAGGAAAAAGATGGATGTCTTTGCACAAGAGCAGTACACACAAGTATGCGCCAGTTGGGACTCCATTTTCTCTAACTCCAATAACCATGTGCGCTCAGCAGCTACCTATTTTTTTTTTTTACTTTTATTCAAACTGTCCAATACTTTTTATGTTGGATTTGAAAAGCCGTTTAGCCCCTGCTCATGTTTATTTTGCACATGTTAATGAATTCCTGCAAACTGTTGGCAACAAGTATAGTAGAGGATCAATGTTTTAGTCATTGACTTTCAACTGAAGAGAAACATGATACATCTGAGATGCAATTATAACAAAATGTGTAGAACACAAATAAAAAGATCAAGAAGATAAATCAATGATTAATCACTTACTTCTATCAGTTGTTGATGTGGTCATTGTGTCAGCTGAGATTCCGTTATACAGCTTGTGGATTTAAAGGTGTCATGCTTCTGCAGGAATTAGTAAGTAAACAGTTTTTCATTATTAAAAACAATGTGACATTAAGTATAGGCTACATATCTGTTTCTTTAAGGTTGGTTGGACTAAAACATTGGGGGGAAAAAAAGGTTTTTTTGACCCAGAATGACAAAAAGCTGCGTGGTTGATGGGAAGACAACACAAGGGTTAAAATGGAAAAGTTAGTGAATTGAAGATATAAATACATATTTTTTTGAGTAAACACTAATGTTGCTGAACCTGCCTACACATTCATTCTCTAAAATAAAATAAATGTTGTGTCAGGCAGATATGATATGAGTGACAGAAGAGTTTCAGAGTTTTCAGCAGCAGCAGTTTCATATTTACAATCAGTCTGCATCTCAAAAGTCCAGTTTTCATTTTGCTGCAGCTCCAGAGAATGAGCTGAGGAATGCTGGGTGATGTACTTTCATTCAGTGTGTAGTTCATCATTTGTATTTAGTTTTTTTTTTAACTTATATAAAAATCTATTTTGACTTATTTGCTCTTGTCTTATTTGAATGTAATATCAAGTATGTTTAACATTAAAACATGATTTATAAAATCATGCCAACAATTATTAGGCTATAGCTTAGTATATCCATACAGAAGTGGCCAGCGATTGAGTAGCTGGTTACAATAGGATTTATTGATTATTCCCAAAAAAGTAAACTGATAATTGATCTTACCAAATAATTCAAGTTTGTAGCTGATTTGACAATAACCAGTGTATATTTGAAAGCATTTCTTCTTCATAAAACTTTGAATTGCAGCTGTGTTTGAAAGGCTCTGTGACACTAATAAACCTGTTTTGTCTTAAGTCTAAAGCTACATGAGACTCGTAGTAAACCTGCAAAATCTCCCTGAAAGAAATGCTCCCGTGTTGTTAATTTAATTATTTTCTTTGGATGACCAACATGTAACTCCAGACAAAAACCTATATTTAGTATATTATATTTAACATGTAAAATAATTTGAGCTAACTTATATTTTGGGGGTTTAGGATGCAAATGAGCGTTTGTCCCCTGATTTATACATCAAACTATATTACACATGACTGTAATGCAACTTAACATTTAAACACCAATAGACTAGCTCAACTTAACCAAATTGCCTCAACAGCAACTAACTAGGATTAATTAAAGAAAACCACAAACAAGGTCCTGGTTTTATACTCACAGCAAACGAGCCCCCAACTTGTTACGAGCGGCTCACAGGCCACAACAAAACAGGGAGATGCACAGCAACGTAACAATAATAAAGTGACATTTATTAAATAATGATGCAAACAAGAGAACGATGAGGTGTGATTGTCAGTATCAGTGATGATGAATGAAGGTGTATGGATGTAATGGAGAATGTGAGGTGCATGTTGTCAGTAGTTAACAAAGGGAAAACTCAAACAGAGAGAAAACATGTTGGTGCGGAGTCGGGAGAATGCGGCCGCCTGGTCTCGGGGCAGGCGGGGGTTAAATAGTCTGGGAGGACCGGCCAGGTGATCACAGTCATCTCATTATCGCCTCCGCTACACCTGCAAGTTAACAAGACAAACCACAGTACACATGTACCGTCACACCAACAAACAGACATCATTTTTATGCATTTATTTTAAAAATTATTTGTGTAGCTAGTGTTTGTGTGTATGCAGTAGTTATTATATAGTTGTGAGGACTAGTTTCAGTTTTCTCACATCGCCACAGGGTTTGCTCCCCTAGCCACTGTACCCTCCTGAGTTAACCCATGTGGGGTTGCCTTCTTCCGCCTTCCCAGCCATTGTGGTGGTTCTCACACCAACATCTTCCGCCTGCGCCGCCGTTGGGGTCTTCACTATTTACTCATAGCTGGGGCTATTTACCCATAACTGGGACAGTGGTTGACGGGCATCAGGGCGTTTCCACTCACCTATTGGCCTGCATACCACGTCTCTGGGGCCCACTGCTGCTCCGAGATCCTGTACAACTTAGCCTGGAACCACAAGGGACCAGTTACCATGTGTGCCACGGGGAGGCGTGTACGAGATCTTGGCAGTGGAGAGGCTATGTACCGGCTGAGGAGGCTTACACACTCGGCTCCTCTTTTCGCCCCTGAAAACAAAGGGCTATCCGGTGGCAGTAGCTGAAAGCAGAGAGTGGCAAGCAGAAGCAGCATGCACTAACTACAGGCACTACTACTCTAACACTACTGCACTGACGCATCACACGCCCTGCGTGCAAACGCGCACACACACACACACACACACACACACACACACACACACACACACACACACACACACACACACACACACACACACACACACACACACACACACACACACACACACACACACACACACACACACACACACACACACACACACACACACAAACACAGACCCACACACAGACAGACAGACCCAAACACACACACACACACACACACACACACACACACACACACACACACACACACACACAAACTCAGACAGACAGACAGACCCACCCGCACACAGACAGACCCACCCACAAACAGACAGACAGACCCACCCACACACAGACAGACAGACAGAAAGACAGACAGACAGACAGACCCACACTAAGACAGACAGACAGACAGACAGACAGACAGACCCACCCGCACACAGACAGACCCACCCACAAACAGACAGACAGACCCACCCACACACAGACAGACAGAAAGACAGACAGACAGACAGACCCACACTAAGACAGACAGACACTGTACAAGTACAAATGCATTTTCTTTTCCTCAGCCAGGCAGAAGCTTTTTGTACCACTTCTTCTTCTTTGGCTTTGTCATTATCTGGCTCTGAAGATCTACCAGCTGGGACCTCATGGTGCTCTCGGTCCTCTCCCACTCCTGCTCTTTTTCCTGCTGAGTCAGCTTCAGGCTTTCTGTGGCCTGAAGGAGGGATGCCTTGTCCTCCTTCCACTGGTTGAGATTACTCTCCAGCTGCTGCTCAGTCTTCTTCAGAGCAGCCATGACGGTCTTGTTGCTTTTGTCCTGCATCTCCAGCTGGGCTCTATGGGAAGCCTGGGATCTTTCCAGTATCTCCTTTGCCTCCTCGTCCTGTTTTTGGAGAGCTTCCTCCATCTTGCTCAATTCATCCTTCAGCTCCTGAGCTTGAGCCCTCTCAATCTCCAGGTAGCTCTCCAACGTCACGTTGGTGGTCTTACCTACCGCGAGCATCTGTCTCTCTTTACCAAGCTCGATCTTCTGAGTCTCCACATTGTTTTTAAGGGCCTCTTTCTCTCCCTTCATCTGCTCCAATTCAACTTTCAGGTCTTCAGTAATGAAGTACTGCAGGTCGAGATCTTTCTGGGCTTTTCGCAGCCTGTTGCTGATTTTTCCCAGCTGGGTTTTCAGATACTCTGTTTCCCCGGGTGGGGAGTGGACACGTTCAGACAGAGCCTCATCCAGCTGGGCTCTATGGGAAGCCTGGGATCTTTCCAGTATCTCCTTTGCCTCCTCTTCCTGTTTTTGGAGAGCTTCCTCCATCTTGCTCAATTTATCCTTTAGCTCCTGAGCTTGAGCCCTCTCAATCTCCAGATAGCTCTCCAACTCTAACTCCACGTTGGTCTTAGCTACTGCGAGCATCTGTCTTTCCTTACAAAGCTCAATCTTCTGAGTCTCCACATGGTTTTTAAGGGACTCCTTCTCTCCCTTCATCTGCTCCAATTCAACTTTCAGGTCTTCAGTAATGAAGTACTGCAGGTCGAGATCTTTCTGGGCTTTTCGCAGCCTGTTGCTGATTTTTCCCAGCTGGGTTTTCAGATACTCTGTTTCCCCGGGTGGGGAGTGGACACGTTCAGCCAGAGCCTCATCCAGCTGGGCTCTATGGGAAGCCTGGGATCTTTCCAGTATCTCCTTTGCCTCCTCTGCCTGTTTTTGGAGAGCTTCCTCCATCTTGCTCAATTTATCCTTCAGCTCCTGAGCTTGAGCCCTCTCAATCTCCAGATAGCTCTCCAACGTCACGTTGTTGGTCTTACCTACCGCGAGCACCTGTCTCTCTTTACGAAGCTCGATCTTCTGAGTCTCCACATGGTTTTTAAGGGCCTCTTTCTCTCCCTTCATCTGCTCCAATTCGACCTTCAGGTCTTCAGTTATGAAGTACTGCAGGTCGAGATCTTTTTGGGCTTTTCGCAGCCTGGTGCTGATTTTTCCCAGCTGGGATTTCAGATACTCTGTTTCCCCGGGTGGGGAGTGGACACGTTCAGCAAGCTGAACTTTCAAGTCACACATCTCCCTCTGCATCAGCTTTTTGTCATGGCTCAAAGTGCTGCCCTCTCTCTGTTGTTGGAGCTGATCGAGAACATTGGCCAGGTGAACTCTTCCCTCAGATTCACATTGGGTGAGCCTCGCCTCGCTGTCCTTCAGTTCACGCCGTACTTGTTCCTCAAGTGAACTGAGATAGAAATTCATTTGCGGTTCAATCTCTCTGGAGTGGAATTCCATGTTTTCCAACTTTGTATTCTGCTGGACAAGTGTCTTTTCTCGTGTTGCAATCTGTACCTTTGGATTGTCACAGTCAAATGACTCTCTGATACAAACTGCTCTCTGAGTGAATTTGTGTCAGAACTAAAGTTGGGTCCCAGTATTCATAGTGTGTCGTTATGACAACCACAACATGTATTCTTATGTTTTCAATCCAAATGGTTATTGATTCTATTCCATTCAATCTTTGATTCTATTGTTGCTATCGTATACCAGTTTGTTTATGTTTGAATATACAGTATGAATGTAATGTTTTCTGATGATTCCTAAAATATGGCAAAGAAAGAACACTTTACGAAATATGGAAAGGAAAAAGATGGATGTCTTTGCACAAGAGCAGTACACACAAGTATGCGCCAGTTGGGACTCCATTTTCTCTAACTCCAATAACCACGTGCGCTCAGCAACTACCTTTTTTTTTGTGACTTTTATTCAAACTGTCCAATACTTTTCATGTTGGATTTGAAAAGCCGTTTAGCCCCTGCTCATGTTTATTTTGCACATGTTAAAAGTTGTCGTAAAGGAAGCAAAAATATGAAGCTATCCCTATCTCTCGCTGCTGCAACAGTGAGAATTTCCCCATTGTGGGATTAACCAATTATGATCAACCAAAAGGTCAAACAAATGATAGAATTATGTTATGCAGTTTCACAGTTTTTCTTCTATTTGCCAAACAAGCCATTTACATATGGTGGTTTCCGTAATCCAATGCCACCCTGCCAAGACCTTTCGCCACCCATTTGCCACCCCATGTCAAATTTTCTAGATCCGCCACTGATCACGGCCCCTAAAAGCACCGTTATCTGGCACGGCTAAACATCTGCTGCTGGTAGCTACATCGCATTATGTGTTCACGTTACAACACTGTGTGTTTTGTGGAGCCATGCGTTTTGTTGACATGTTAACAGAGTGAGACACAAAGTATTCTAGTTTTACTGGTATGTAGCCCATCTTTTGAAATTGTGCCCCACCAATTTTTTTGATATAAAAATGCCACTAATTCAATTATTTATTTATTTATTTTTTTTTATTATTGGTGGTTATTTAAGTCATGATATTACACACTCCGGTACAGTAGGTGGCGGCATGCACCTTTAAACGTTGCTTTGTAGCCCGCCAATAAACTAAAGAAGAGGAAGAAAAATACGTTTTTATTTATTTATTTTTTTTATTGTTCATTTATACAGAACATAGAAATATAAACAAACAAGGCACAATCACAAATCCATCTCAGTAACAGAGCTATTGCCTCGTGTCGAGCATATAAAACAAAACCTAGGAGCTTATACCTTACAAAGCAACATAAAGAATGATATAAAAGAAAATAAATAAAAAATAAATAAAGAGAAGGGGCTATCTCAAATTAAAGTAAATTAAGAGTTTCAAGTAAATAAATCAAATCAAGGCCTTTTTTATCTTTAACCCGTTTCAATGACTTGCACAAAAGATTGAACTCATTCTTCCAATGGTTCAGGGAGGGTTTGGTCTTAAAATATCTACATTTATGTATAAAATGTTTTCCTAAAAGCACCAAGTTGTTGAGAACAAAATCTACTTTCTTATCTTCAACAAAAACACGATTGCACCGACTCACACAGAAAAAAAACATGTTCTAAATTCTCAATTTCTTTTTCACAAAAAACACAGTTATTAGTATCAAAATGTAATCTCATTCAAAATTTCTAATAACTTTGTTGGTACATTTATAGTCACAGAAATCAATTCCTTGGATGCAGAGCTGCCTCAGACCAGGAGAAACTTTGGAGTACCTGATGTCTTCTCTCACCATGGATTTCAGAGACATTGGTATAACTTTCAACCATCTGTCATAACGCTTGACATTGCATTGAAGTTGATATTTCTCACAAAACTCCTCATGCTGTAACAAAAGTCCATTACTGTCCATAAAATGAGCATTTGCCCAGATTCAACTGGATTTCCATTCCTCCATGTACACAGATTTTCTGCTTATCAATATGTATCTATTATTCCAAACTGGAGTATTATGAGGTGTGAAATTATGTTTGCAGTTTAACTTCCAATAGAGAAGGACCTGCTGATGGAAATCAGAAAGTTTGACTGGTAACGAATTGTATTCAAAATCACATCGCAGAAGAAAGTCTATTCCACCCATTTTTGAAAATATTAAATTGATCTTGTTCATGGCTTTGATCATGTTTGTAGAAATGGGTAAGGAGAAAGCCGGGTAGACAAGTCTGGATAAGCTGTCCATTTTGGATAATAAAACTCTCCCAAAAATTGTGATATCGCTCTGCAACCACCTATTTAAGATTAATTTACACTTTTCTATATTGTTCCATACATTCTTTTTGTCTGATGTTGTCTTGTCCTTAGAAATAACAATCCCCAAGTATTCTACTTCTGACTTAACCTTTATGTTTTATAGAGGTTGCAAGGGATAATCATGTAGCGCTAAAATTTCACATTTATCTAAATTCAATTGTAAGCCTGAAGCTCTTGAGAAGTGGTCAATAATTTGTAAAGCTAAAGGAATTTGATTTTCATTTTTTAGAAACAAAGTTGTGTCGTCAGCCAATTGACTTATGGTAATTTGTCTGTCACTTACAACTAACCCTTCAATACAACTATTCTGAATCAAAATGGACAACATTTCTGCTACCATAATGAATAAAAGTGGAGAGCTGCTGCAACCCTGACGAATTCCCTTCTTAATCTCAAATCGAGGACAGGTGCCATGCCCTAGAGCTACAGAGCTATTGATTCCATTATATAACATCCCGATTATATTCATAAATTTTTTCCCAAATCCAAAGTGATGTAAAGTTTTCAAAATAAAAGGATGTTCAACAGAATCAAACGCTTTGTAAAAATCTAAGAATAAAATAAACCCGCTATCATGAATAATATCGCTGTACTTAAGTAAATCTAAAACAAGTCTTATGTTGTTGTGAATTGACCTTTCTTTCAGAAAACCTGATTGTGTCTCACTAATGATGGACGACATACCACCCTAGCTACTCTCTGGAGTTGTTGCTTCTAGGCCTAGAAGCAACAACTCCAGAGAGTAGCTTGTAATCAGTATTCAACTCCAGAGAGTAGCTTGTAATCAGTATTCAACTCCAGAGAGTAGCTTGTAGTCAGTATTCAACAGTGTAATTGGTCTCAAATTATCTAAGATTCTCTTGTCTTTACCAGATTTAGGAATCAAAGTAATTAAACCTTGTTTCGTAGATGACATCAGTTCTTTCTTCTCTATACATTCCCGTAACGCTTTAAATAGTAAATTTCTCACATCATTCCAAAAGAATTGATAGAAATTTGTTATGAGCCCGTCATTCCTTGGAGATTTGTTCAACTTCATCTTGAGAATAACTGAATCCAACTCCTCGATTGTCAAATCTGACTCGCAAATATCTTTAAAGGGATCATCAATGCATGGGATAGCATTCTTGATTTTATCAAACAAATAATCAGCCTCTACACTAGAATAATTTGAGGAGTACAATTTGGAGTAAAATGAGAACACTTCCTTATCTATACTTCTAAAATCTTTACTTTCTACCCCATTTATTATTAAACTAGTAATTGAGTTTCGCTGCTGTCTATTTTTTTCCAAACTACTAAAATATGAGTTCTTTTCACCTGCCTCAATCCATTTCGCTCTTGACCTAATAAAGGCCCCCTGTGCTCTTTCAAGGTAAAGCTCATCTAACTGGACTTGTAACTCCATTAACTTGTTTTTCCATTGATAATTTAGGTCCAAAATTACTACAACACTGGTTAATTTCTCGCAACAAATCACTTTCATATTGTCTTTTTTCCCTATTTAATTCCTTGCAAAATTTTATTGTGAATTCTCTAATCTTAAATTTAGTAAATTCCCACTTACCAATATAGCCTTCAATTGAATCATCCTTTTCATTATCTCTTATGATTTCCCTAACCTTAATGCAATAATCCTCAATTTGTAACATCTTAGAATTAAACTTCCAATATCCTTTGTTTCTGGTTTCCCTCACTGTGGGTTCTAAAATGAGATCTATGAAACAATGATCAGATAGTGGCGCTTTAGAAATTTGAGTTTGTTTAACATATGTCAGAAAGTTATCGCTTGCTAACCAGTAATCAATCCTAGATTTACTTTCTCCATTAGGCTTAAACCATGAAAAGGTCTTAACCCCAGGATTAAGGAATCTCCACGCATCAATCAAACTGTTGTCTGCTATAAAACTTTCTACGATGTCATTATGCTTTGCTTTCCATAATCTAGGAGGGATTCTATCAACCCATTCATCAGCCACAGTGGAACTGCTGCAAGGTGCTGCAAACGCTGTCTCATTAACTGGTGATTACTGGACGTCAGTGAGTAATCAACATTATTTAGGAGTTACAAAACACTATATTGACTCTGGTAAGGATAGGGATTTTTAGTTTTTTAGTTAGGTACTTGGAGGAATTGTGCAATAATGACAGATTCACACATTTTTTGTAAAACGGTCTCTTAACGACAATATTATCGTTTATCGCAAAAATCTCTGGGACTATTTATCATCCAGCAAAATGTGTTATCGTGACAGGTCTAAGTATGGGATCCCTCGAGCCTCAGCAAGGCCTACTGTTCTGTAGAGAGGGAAAGTCCAGCAGCTTTCCTCTGAGCCAGAAAGGAAACCTAGATGACCTAGACGGTAGAGATGGCCCCATACCATTTTTTGCTTACCGATTCTGATACCTGAACTTGCGTATCAGCCGATACCGAGTACCGATCCGATACCAGTGTGTCATATATTTTATTATGTTTTAACAACTGTGTACTACTATCCCTGTATGGATGTGATATTAATTCTATCTTTGTTGTCGGTCTGGCTCAGGTTAAACTCTTTGTGAAACAGGGTTAGCTTCATTGTTTGTTGTTAACAAACAATGAATGCCACAGAACTTCATTTTATTATGGAGTTTGACAGTCAGTTATAATGTAAAAAGAACAAATAAACTACTTTAACGTAGATTTTCTTCAGGGCTTTATTACGTGGTATCAGATCGGTGCATTAACTCTTCCCGATACCGATACCAGCATTTTAGGCAGTATCATCAGTAACATCTCTACTAGATGGTGACGATAGAGCTGCACGCACACATAACAAATAACATCTGTAACCATGAAACCTCTAAATGCACGTAACAATTTTATTCTCCTGTAAATACACTAAAACTTTGTCACTTCCTGGAAAGATGATTTAAGTTGTTTTTTTTCCAGCTGTGTGTATCGAGGAGGAGCCTAGTGTCTACATAGAGAACCTGGTGAAGGTTTTCCGCCACGGGAAGAAGCTGGTTCTTCTACGAGGGACAGATCCCGTCCTTCCTGGGACACAACGGAGGCGGGAAAAGCAGCGAAAGGCCCAGAGACACGTCTAGTATGCTCTTTAGACCATAGAAATGGCAACCAACTCTACCATATTAACAGATGTTCATTTCCAACTGTTAGTAATGTTGATAGACTCATTGTGTTTCCTCTATGTTGATAGCATAGTGGCGGTCCGCCACGGTAAAATTTCCAGCACCACGGTATCAGAAATAGGGCAGACGCACAACAGGGTTTCTGCTATGTACAACGCGCACCACCGCTCCTTCAGCTGTTTATGAAAAGTCATAAACTCGTAGCGTCGTCTGCTCTACTGAACTCAAGCGAACTGTCATCCGCTCTCTCTCCCCCTAGGGTGAGCAGAGCAACTGGAACAGTGACAGGACGTCATCACTCGCCAAATTATGACAACCAAATAAGCAACAGGGCAAGTACTACTTCACTCAATAAGTGATAAACAGCGACGAAAGGCGCGACATGAAATCCGCACTCACGCCCGTGAAATATGACAGCTACAGTTTATTGGAAAATAGCATTGTTTATCAGACCCCAGATGAGACAAGAAGCTAACGTTAGCCACGCTGCTGTGACGGTCCCTCTGCCTCGCCGCTGCAGGACACTGTGTGTATTCCTCCAACACGCTGTAGTAATGTTACTGATTTAAAACCGTTTTCCAGGTTAGTGGGGGTGTATACCGCTCAAAACCAACATGAAAAACATAGCTAGTAATGTTCACTCAGCATTTTGTTTTGTTGTTAAACTGTGTAAAATGAGCGGTGACGTTAAATCACCCTACGGTACTGTCTATTTTCTGGATGGTTTCAAGGTAACGGTCAGTAGCTTATATTAGCAGATAAGCTAATTCTCGAGGAAACACTGATGAGGCTCAAATATTTGTGGTTTCAGGCTGATTCCCCATTTGAATGACTTGATAGTAAAGTTTGCTGCCCCCTGATCTAAATGATGTGGTCCCTGCAGCTCCATCCTGACGGTCTGTTCCCTCCGACCTCTGGTACCGTCTACATCTGGACGCACCTGAGCGCCATCAGACAGGATCTGGGAGTCTGTCCTCAACACAACATCCTCTTCAGCATGGGAGTCTGAAATTTTTTTTTTATTATTTCCTCCTCATCTGACAAACTGCTGACCACAGACTGAAAAAAGGTATTTGTAGACTGCCTTTTTGACGCCTCAAGTATGGCGTTGCCATCTTGTTTATTCTTTTTAAGACATTGTATTATGGTGCTTTCCATCTGATCTAATGGAAGCACAGACACCATGAAAAGAAAAACCTGCGTTACCTGGCGTTTGGGTGTTGTTTTCTGTCTTTATTCTGTCCATTCTCCGCTGTCAGCTTAACAAACTGGCCATGCTCCGCTGGGCGTCTTATTACATTTGTTGTGTTGAAATTTGAATGCAAACTGCTTCACTTATTATTTCATCCTTAGTTATCCTTTTATCCTTTTTAGTCGGTTTCTGCATCTTCCAGGCATTTTGGAAGAAATGGTTGAACTGCTGCTTCTTTGTCTGCTTCTTCAGCATTCTCTGCATCTTTATTTCCTGGCATTTTGGAAGAAAAGAGAGGTCAAACATGGGTTTAAATACAACACAGCTGCTTGCTCATTGGTCAGAGTGAGCGTTATATCGTAGTCGGATTATCCAATAAGCATAATGGGCACTGGCGCCACACCTACTTGGGGGTTGTTGCTAGAAAGGATACAGCTACAGCTGGAAGTTAAGCAAAATCTAATATAGTAATTTGATTCTATTTGTTCCTCGGGAGTGTTTTAATTCAAACCCCCATATTCTTCCTTAATTTAACTGTTGTCTAGCCACCACACATGAGCAGTTTATGGAGAAAAACTCTCTTTCCGTTTTCTTGGGACTTTGTGTTGATGATCTCGAAGTCGTAATGTAGAACTTGACGCTACAAAGAAGAAGTGTTGTATCTTATTGCTCAGAGCTTTTAAACAACAGGTTGATAGCGGTTTCCACTGAAAGATGGCTTCATGTTCAGCAACTCATTTATCAGATTATTTGGACACCATATTCTCTCAGGTACGGATATTAGGGACGGTTTGATTTAACGTAAATCTGTCCTCGGTATACCGATGTAATTCGGTCGGCACCCAAATTCGGTAATGCGGCTGCTGCTCTGTCCCTGCAGGCTGAAGAGCGGATTCCCTTTGGAGTCCGTTGGGGGGGGTTGTAGTGTTGTGGCGACGCGGTTAGTGTCAGCTGCTTCCGGGCAGCTGTCTCGGGAGAAGGCGGCTTTGCTAGTCTGCTGGGTTTCAGTGCGTAAATACCCGCCGCAAGCCACATGAAGACTAGGGGGGAGCTTAGCTAGTTTGTGTTGAGGCAGTTAGAGGGACGGGGCTGCAGTCATGCTTCTGCTGGGTGCTGGACTGTTGAGCTCTGCCACTTTGTCCAACATGGTTTGGTGTCAAATGCGTTGGGAACGCCTTAGGCCACGAGTTCTCAAACGGATCACTCAAAGGTCCGCTGATCTGACTTTCAATTAAGCTCAGAGAGAAGTCAGGTTTTCGACATACCGTATATTATGACTTTTATTTCCTTCAGTAGTATCTATCCATGGAGTCACAACTGACAGGAAGTCAGAAATAATGCTAAGTGAGACAACAATGTTCTTTTCATTTCAACATTTTTACTGCATCGTTGCCACAGTTTAGAGGGAGACTGATGTATCAGCTGATATATTTTTTTTTAAATATTTTTGTAAATTCAATTTTTCGTCGCTCAACAGCGGCAGTAGAACCATGGTGTTACCTGTGAGGAACAGCCTTCCCCTGGATCGTTAGGTCCACTCAAGCCATGGCCTTCTGGGTCACAGCATCTTGAGCTGCAAGAACTCAACACGTCACAAGACATGAAATCTGTATCTTTAAGAGAAAACGGCTCAAATTATCTGCAGGTTTCAAACCTTTGCACCGCAAACAAATTTCACTTCAATTCATGGAGATGAATAGAGTAAGTACAATGTTGACCTAAAACATCCGATACCGATGCTTTTGTTGTTTAGCTGTAATACAGCATCGTTGACAGCTTTGTCACTACACATCAGAATGTGATTGTTTCCTGTTCAAAAGGAAAGCTAAAAAGTTGTTTCAAAATGGTCAAATCTGATGGAGAAGGGAAGAAAAAACCGCAGGCAGAAGTAAACTGCTTCACTTATTGTTTGACCCTGTTCTGCTTTGGCATCTAAAGGCTAACAGCGATGAGTATTTGGGCTCTTTTTCTAATCGCTCTTTATGTAAAAACGGAAAACAAGATAACTTTGAACCGGCTGATTTTTAAACCAGCTAGGGTTGGGTACCGTTCACATTTTACTGATACAGATTCATGGAGATGAATAGATTATTTAGACATTAACATTTAACCCCTCCCAAATTAAATCAAATAATTACTAATTAACTACACTCTTAACTTTTACTCGGGAACATCTCAAACTAAACTAAAATCAAAAAGTAAATAAACTCTACCTTGTTGGAGAAGCATCTCCTTCTCCTTGTGACGCTTCTACGCTTCTAAATAAAGAATTTAATGGCAAAAACGTAAAAGGTGTCCTGAGGTTGGCAGGCAAGCAAACAACAAAAGTATTCCCAAAAAGCACGCCGAAACAAAAGACAAAGAAACAAGGGACACAGCAACAGAAGCAGCACACAGACAGAACGTAACGTAATAATCCAACAAACGACTTCTGCTTCTTCTTCTCTTAGTTAATGGCGGATTGCAAACAACTTTTAGGTGCATACCGCCACCTACTGTGCTGGAGTGTGTATCATCATGTCATTGTACAATTATTTTAAATTCTACTCAACAACCCTGCAGCTTTTAAAAATGTAAATAACGCCTTCCTGGTGATCCTGATCTCCTCTCCCTCCCCTTCCCACTCCCGCCCTGCCTCCTGAACCTTATCTTTAAACACCTGTCTTTCCACCTCATGCAATGTGCAATACAATATGTTCAGCATTTTCTTTAACCCCACAGTTTTCACTATTCTTTTTCCCCATTAAAAACAGGTGCCATTCAGTCCTGTGTGATCCACCCTGAGTCTTGTCATTATAATTTCCTCCCTCCTGGTCCTTTCCGTATAATTCTTTATACTGATAGACTTTTGTATTTTATAATATCTCCTGCCTTTTTTGTCGTCCTCCCACCATTTCTGCCATATTTCAAGGCCTTTCTTCTTAACCACTGCTTTTCCTTCGCCTTTTCCTAGTGGAATAGGAACTGTTATTTCCTTTAGTAATGCCTCTTTAGCCAGTTTGTCTGCACTCTCGTTCCCTTTTACCCCCTCATGTGCCGGCACCCAACAAAACTGAACGGCACCATTTCTGCTGTATATACCGATAACTGGTCAGACAATCTTTTGGAGAGATTAACTTTAAATTCTGGGATATATATTCCAACTCCCACACATTCCTGTTTGTTCTTGGATCCGTCTGTGTAAATCTTTAAATAATTATAGTAACTGTGTCTCAGGTAAATGCTTGTTTTAACTCCCACTTCCTCCATTCTCCATTCTCTTTTCTTTTCCAGGATATTAATATCGGTCTTTACGTCTGGAAACAGCCATGGTGGAATGTTACTAACAGGGTTGGTCATGGTGAAATCTAAAGCTTCCATTCCATATTCCCTCACTCTCTCTTCCCTCGTCCATCCAAACCCAAGTCCCTGAAACTTGGAATACTCCCAACATTCCTGTATTGACTCTTTTGTAGGGTTCTCTTTTCCACTACCTTTTAATCTGATCCAATATGCCAGCCCAAGTTTCTCTCTTCTCAACTCCAGAGGTGTCTCTCCTGCTTCTATAAGTATTGCAAAATGGGGGTTGAATTAATAGCTCCAATGCACACACGTAATGCTCTATACTGTAATCTATTAATTTTTTCCAATATTGTTTTTGCCGCTGCTCCATAAACTACACAATCATAATCTATTGATGACCTCATACATGCCCTATATATGTCAATTAATGACCGTCTGTCTGCACCCCAGTTACCACAGCCACAGCTCTTAGAAGATTTACAACCTTTTTGCATTTAGTTTCCAAGTGCTTTATGTGTGATTTCCATGAATACTTACTATCAAACCATAAACCCAGGTACTTAAATTCATTGACTTTCTCCATTGGCAGCTCATATAATGTTAGTTTTTCAGCATGGTACTTGCGCTTCTTTGTGAACATCATGTTACAGGACCACTTCCACTTCTCTACTTTCCTTATTGCTTTCCTAATATTTTCTACTACATAAGACACATTCCTTCCTCTCATCCAAATGGCCCCATCATCCGCATAAAGTGCTGATTTGATACATCCATCTAAGTTTGAGAAAATATCATTTATCATTATATTGAACAATACAGGGCTAATTGCACTCCCCTGGGGAATACCATTGTCCACATCCAAGTACATAGACACCTCTGATACAACCTTAACTCTAATTTTCTTACCTGTCAAAAAGTCCATAATCCAATTATACAACCTTCCTCCAATACCCATACTAGTAAGTTTAATAAGCAGTCCTTCCGTCCACATGGTATTTGCATAAGTGAGATGTCAAAGCTGTGGGCCTATAGTTACCCGGATTAGCTGGGTCCTTACCAGGTTTGTTAAACGGTAGTATTACGGCACTTTTCCAACTATTCGGTATTATTCCATCCCTCCAAATTTTATTAAAGAGTCTTAATATCAATTGACATGATTCTACTGGTAGCTGTCGGAACATGGCATAACATAATTGGTCTTGTCCTGGAGCTGTATATCCAGTGCCTAGCAAAGCTATGTTGAGTTCAGACATAGTAAAATCCACATCCAGTGTCGACATACTAGCCTCCCTTTTCAACTTCACATCCTTATTCTCTCTAAGTGCAATTTCTTTCTGCTGCTTATGAATAACACTAAGGTGATCACCACTATGCGCTGCCACAAATGCCCTTCCTAACACTTCTGCCTTACCTTTATCAGACACTACCACCGTCTCCCCAATCAATCAAAACTGGAATTTTAACCGACATCCTTTTCCCACTCATTCTCTTGAACATAGACCATATATCCCCTAATGCTACTCCTCTACCTATGTTGGAACAGAACCTCCATTTCTCTTTTTGGTATATTTAATTGTCCTACGTGCCACTGCCCGTTTTCCTTTGATAATCCACAACATTCTCTCGTGACAGATTCTTTTTCAGTGCTCTAAATGCCTTGTTTGGTTCTTTTTCAGCTCTGCTACATTCCTTATTCCACCAAGGTACCACTTTCTTCCTTCCCTTTGTTGTTCTTTGTGGAATACTCAAAGATGCTGCATTCAAAATGTGTTCTGTAATTTGCTTTGTGCATTCTTCTATGTTTCCATCTAATGTAACCAGGTTAACTGACTCCTCACAGCATGACCTAAAATTTCCCCATTCTGCTTTGTCAAAGCACCATCTAGTAATTGTAACCCCTTATTGGATACAAATGTCCGTATTAACTACAGTGAGAACTGGGAAATGGTCACTGCCTATGGTAGAGTTACTCTTAACATGCCATTCACACATATTCACTAAACTGTCTGATACCAGTGAAATATCCAAACATGATGTATTGCCCCTATTCACATCTATTCTTGTACCCTGTCCATTATTAAGGCATACCAATAATCTTTCTTCCATCATGTCTTCAACTATGTTCCCATTATGGTCTGTGTGAGTGCCACCCCATAGGCTGTTATGTGTATTAAAATCGCCACACCATATTTCTGTCCTGTATACAGTCCCTGCCATTTCATTTAATCTGTCAACAGTTAAAGTTTTGCACGGGTTATAAAAATTAATATGACCCTCTTTTCTTGGACTACAAATCTCAACCATTATACACTCCATATCCTCTGGGCACGGGAGCTCCCTATATGCCAGCCCATCCTTGAGAAAGGTAGCACACCCACCACCATTTTGATTATTAGGCCTATCATACCTTAAAGAACTGAACCCTGGTATAACAAAATCTAGTTGGGGTCGTAAACCAAGTTTCTTGTACACATACTACATCTGGAACAAATTCGTGAAGATACTTTTTAAATTCTTGACCATTAGCTATGAGGCTTCTGGCGTTCCACTGTAGTATGTCAATTACCATAATTAGCGTTCTAACCCTCAGCTTGCACATTTTCCCCATTTTCAGTTACTGTCAACAATTCATGTATCTGATCTGCTTTAATATCACTTATATCAAGGAATCTTTCTGCTGCCTCCACAATAGCCTTGATTCTATCACTTTTCTTTTTTAACTGAGATGCAACATTGATAGTGTGACATATGAAAGCCACAAAGTTTACCTTCTTCACTACCAATGTATCATCACCAACTTTGCACTTGTGATCACAAGTAACCTGTGTATGGACTGGAGTCTGCAGTTGGGCTTGATTAACTGATACTATGTTTCTTTGGACCATTCTACTGGTGTTTGTTATTTGATCCTGTTGCATACGATACTTTATTTAGAATCTTAACCCTCTGGCCTTCTCTGGCTTCTCTCTGCACTTCACATCCTCCAAACGCAGCACTATGCTCTCCTCCACAGTTACAGCATTTAATCTTTGCATCCTTGTCACATTTACCATACTCATGCTGACCACCACATCTAGCGCACCTTAATTTTCCTTTGCACTGCTGTGCTGTGTGTCCCAATCTTTGACATTTATAGCACCGAAGAGGTTTGGGGATGTATTCTCTCACACTGTAATTTATGTATCCCAGTTGCACTGACTTAGGGAGAGTTCTCTCAAATTGAACTACCACTGATAATGTTTCCTTTAATGCTCCATCTCGTTTACTTTTTAGTCGTATGGCTTCAATCACTTTACCTCCCTGAATCTCATTTTTGACATCTTCCATCAACATACTCAGTGGGACTCCAGAAATCACTCCTCTCACTTTTGCCATTGCTCCTGGGATGTGTGCCTTCATCCTTTCCCCTTGAAGTGAAGACATTTTGAGAATCTTTTCTTGTTGTTGTTTACTGGTTGCATGTATCAGTATTCTTTTATTGCTCATAAACTGAGCAAATTCAATTTGACCAATCTCTTTCTCAATCGCCTTGGTAAGTTTAATCGGGTGGTAATGTCCACCATCCTGACCAAAGTCAATAATAACTTTCCAAATGTTTTCTGGAGCATTGTCCACATTACCAGTTTTCTGTTCCTCAAGCTGATTAGCTCTCGATTTCTTGTTTGTATTTCCCTCGCCAATTTCACTATATTTCGACCCACTTTTCTCTATTTCTTTCTTTTAAAGGCCTTTTCAATCTCGATGTTCTGGATATCTTCCAATCCATGTCATCCCCATCTGAACTAGTTGACATGATGTAAATTGCAAAACTGAACGAATCAGAGAAGCGAAAGAAAAGTTGTGTCCTGTTCTCTTTATATATTTGATACTGTCCAACCAGTAAAACATGTCCTGTTCTGTAGACATGGTCCTTATTTATTTATTCATGTTGTACCAGTCCAATATGACAGTCAGTTGAAACAAACCTTGTGTTGTATTTGTTATGAATCTATTTTGATGCGTTTTTCAGTAACTTTTGTAATTTTACATATGTTTAAAAATACCGAAATTAATATTGATATCGCAATATTCATAATCGATATCGCAATATCACATTTTGTCAATATCGTGCAACCCAAAGTAACAACAACTGCTCAAACTAAAAAGAAATCAAAAAGTAAATAAACTCTACCTTGTTGGAGAAGCATCTCCTTCTCCTCGTGACGTTTCAGGACCTCCAGCCTCTTCCTCCTGTGCCCGTCCTTCGTTGTTTTTACCAATCTAAAGTATTTCTTGATATCTTGGTTTCTTTTAATTTCCTCTTTTATTTATTTCGACAGGAGGAGGAAATACTAGCCTTTGCTTATGCCTCTTCAATCGTCGCTCCAGTTTCTCGTGACGTCGCTGGGTCTTTAACTCTTTAATTTTCTGCCGCTGCTCGTCCCTCAGCTCCTGGCGACACAATTTTGGGCTCTTCCTCAGCTGCACCTGCTGTTCTTTTAGCAGCCACAACTGCCATTTTCTCTCCTGCTTTATCCCGTGCTTTTTCAGCCGTCGTCTCCGTTTACGGGAGGGACTGTCCTCCCCTGCCCTACAGGGAGACGGACTGCTTGGAGAGCTGCTCCTTTGGTCGCTCATTCTCATTCTCTCTTTAACGTGGCGTTACCTGTGCAGGGGATCTAGCAGTCTGCCCGCTGGAGGGGGTCTGGGTCATGGCCACCTTTGACACAGATGCCGTCACGGGTGGTGACACGATCAGTGTTAAATCCACCGCTGTCCTAGGAGCTGCATAAACAAATAAGAAGTCAACACTTAAAGACATGAAATCTGTATCTTTAAGAGAAAACGGCTCAAATCTGCAGGTTTTAAAACTGCACCACAAACAAATGTCATCTTCAATTCATGGAGATGAATAGATTATTTAGACATTAACACAAAATAAAACCCCTCCCAAACCCGTCCATTACAACCTAATAAATCAAATAATTACTAATAATATAATATAATAACTGCACTTTAACTTTTACTCGGTAACAACAACTGCTCAAACTAAAAAAAAAATCAAAAAGTAAATAAAATCTACCTTGTTGGAGAAGCATCTCCTTCTCCTTCAGGACCTCCAGCCTCTCCCTCCTGTGCCTTGCCTGCATTTTTATTATGGAGTTGAAGTATTTAGTAAATTCATTTCTTTTTATTTCCTCCTTCACATCTTCGTCACTGCTTGTCCACTAAAAAAAAAAAAAGATAATACATATTTTATTTTTTTAAACTTATATTTATTGTTGTTTTGTTTGTTTTTGTACAATATTGAAAAGCACAACAAGACATGGAACAAAGAGAGCACCTACAGAGTAGGGCTGCAGCTAACGATTATTTTTGGATTCTAGTATTCTAGTGATTATTTCATCGATTAATCGGATAAAAATGATTTTGCGTTATTAAACAATACCAAATAATGCATAACGGAAATACAGATTTTTATTAACACCTTTATTGGCTATCAAAACTAAGCCCATTTAGTGCATTAGTGTCACCTGACAAACGGCTGAAACAAATGAATAACAATACAGTAATGTCAACTTACTGTGGAATATGTATAACATATAAAACTAGAAAATTCCGCAAGAAATTTTGACAGTGTGCGTACTATTTGGTGCACATCTGAATAACACTAGCTAAGTATTAATAGTAGTAGCTGTATTGACGTACATAGGTCACACTGTCACTGAGAGAGACAGAATACAATTGTTTTAACAATAGCAATAGGGAATGGATGGCCTTACAAGACACCACAAGTGCAGCGTAGTACCACTTACCGTTTCTTTTGATTTTTTTTATTTCTCACAATGTATACTTCCATACTTTAAAAAGTGCAAAAGGCTACTAAAAACCAGGGATAATGTGGTAAAAATGTTAGAGACCTCAGAGAAAACAAACTCAACCACAAGGAATTACAGTTACATTATTTATTTACAAAAAATAAAAAATAGACATTTATAATTAATAATAAATATTTTTCATAGCATTGTCACAATGCTGGCCCCCCCTGGCAGTCATCGTCTATCTCTGAAAATTACACAAAAGGAAAGACATCATTAATGGCAATATTAAAGCAGCGACAATCAATTGTATTTTAATTCAGTCAGCACGTGTTAGCAGGAAGTGATTGTTTAAGGTTAGTTCACCCATATCATTTTACATTGTTCAACCATACCCTCAAAAAATCGGGCGGCATCAAGCCTTGTAATTTATGGCCTCGATGCTGTTTTCATGAGTCTGCCACATCATCAGGGTCAGCAGCTCCGGTGTTGTAGGTGTAGGGCTGGTGGGAGGTTGAGGGTGGTCGGAGGTTTGGGGGGGTGGTGAGGTTGTAGGTGACATCTGATAACACAACACAAAGTTTATGAAACTTATCAACTAATAAAAAGTAATAATCTAATCTAATCTAATCCGAAATATTCTTTTGCTGGATGTTGAGGAAGGCCTCGGCATCTAGCAAAAAATATCACAAATGTGATAAAAACTTTAGTTCATAAATGTTTATTAACATTTATTATGAATACTGATCTTGAAAGGAGGTTTCATTTAACTTACCGCAAAGCTGTGTAAGGAAATTTGAAGATGTGGAGAAAAAAAAAGTTAGTGCTTCTAACTATACAGTGCTATAGACCATTTGCAAACACGTGACCACGACCACGTGACCACGCCATGATGGACGGCAAAATCACCGGCAATAACCAAGGGGGTAAGCTTTGCTTCAGAACGCGAACCTCCTATGGCGCCATTTTGATGCTACCAAACGATAGCATTCCATTGACTGCCATTCATTTTGACATCACTTTGGCAGCGAATAACTTTACATCTGAAGTGTTTAAAGACCTTTTTTTGTCCATTGTTTATTTCTAAAGAAACACGACAATGTATAAAAGGCTCCATTACCTTGTATCTCACGTTATGGCTCCGTAGCAGACGTTTTTATAAAAAATAGGCTAACGATTGGGTCATAACCACGTGACTTATTGTCGCACAGACGTATAGTAAGAAGCTCGCAGGCAGTTTTGACTTACATTAGCTGTTTAAGTTTAATTACTAATGTTAACTAGCATTTTAGTTAGCAATAATTAGCCTGTACCCATATTATCTCCTTACATATACCTACGCTCTCCGTCTCTGCAAGATTCGGGAATGATTTGAGATTTCTCTTGGCACAGCTACCAGAAGACTTACATCTTTCAGACAGGTTGCTCACGTCACATTTACGTTGTCTCTCTCAGTTGGAGGCTGCGCAGTAACGCTCAGCGCTCACCGGAAAAGTGCTTCTAATATCCTTCACTGGTCTCCGTCCAGATCTGTTAGTCCAGTTTTTATACTGTCTATGGCAATAACAAGCTAAACAGTAGTAGACGAACGGAAAGTTTCATAGTTTCAATCAGTTTGAAATACATAATACTAAATAAACTGTATTTATGGCTTTATGGCTTCTTCTATTGAATAACAAGTTGTCGTGCCGTTATCGGTCATGGTAGGGAATCTGGTAGGTGCTCACAAAGAGCAGTATTTGGAGAAGTTGGAGATAGCAGGATTGGATACCGACCCTTAATTCTTCCTCCCTCCGTTTTCACGGACCTCATTAAATCGCCAAGTCTGCCCAACTTCAGTCCACACGTTCTGTACCACTATGTGGTAAACGGGGTATCCCCATATACTGGTGCTGATCTGTACCACTATGTGGTAAACGGGGTATCCCCATATACTGGTGCTGATCTCAAAGCTTTTAAAAGTCTGGATGCTTACCAGTTCTTTGTAACTGGCTGGGTTACAGGTACGCGAGGCTACGCTAACGGCAGGGGGGGGGGTACCTCATAATGGCAAGATAAGACATCAATCTAGGGTTTATTTTGTATTAACATCTATTCTTTACTTGAGTAAAGATTTATACAACACGTAGCCTATGTTTTTAGAGGACATGGTCGGTCGTGGCTACCCACATACCGTTGTTCACTGGGTGTGCCAATGCAACTTTCTAATGGATGCCTGAACGCATCCCAGCTCTGGGAAGTGCAGTCATTAATTATCTATCACACGTTAATCCATGCAGTAAATCACGGAGTGTCTATGATCAGTAGTAACCACACGTAATTGTAACATCTAGCCATCTTCTTATCTGTGATTATATTCGCTGTGTAGCCTATGTTAAGATTTGACCGGTGGATATTATGACGCGATGGGCAGCAGCTAGCGAGCAGTCCAAAGCTAGCTGCAGCTAGCTCGTCAGCTAACCGGGGTAGGAGCTCCGCAGACCCGCATTTAACTCGTTTTTTTGGCCTTTTTGAAGCTAGTTTCCGTGCTATGTCATCTTTAATTTAACCGATATTTTTTGTATGTGTTTTTGTATGTGTTTTGTAAATGATCAAGGGAACAGTTTTTTTTTTTTGGATATGTAGCTAGGTCAGTGAATAACCGATGTTAGTTATGTGGGTCATCATTGGGTTGGACCTGTTAGCAGGAACAGCTGGTTAGCACGGCAGCTAGCTAGCTGGTTGAGGATAATTTTATTTAAATTTAAAAACAGAAAGGCAATACATACACATGCTTGTGTTGGTGAGGATTACTCTGCAGATTGTGAATGTGAGAACACAAACACTAATGAAAACGTACACGTTTGGCTTGCCGTCCGTCTACAGCATAGCTCTTACGCCGTCCGTCATGGCGTTCATAATTTGCGCGAGTGGAGCGTGACGTCACGTGCAAAGGGTCTATAAGCAGATTATAACACATTATAGATACGGGCTTCATAGAAAGTGTTACCAAAAAAACAAAAGGGGTTGGGATCCCAGCCAAAAGGAACAAAAAATGGGGAAGTCACCAAGTAGTCCAGCAGCCCAGAGCCTTTTGATCAAACGAAAAGAGTACCAACATTTGAGCACAGGGGCATCCAGGGGATGACCTCTCATATGCAGATATGGATGTCTGCCGGAGCCCCACTGCTGCGTTTGGCCCCTGGGGGCCTCAAAGAAGGCTGAAAAAATGTGTTCGATCTGTTAGGAATTCGTAGGTGTACAGATCTAATTATTGGCAAATTATCAAAGATGTTTTATCAATATTAATAAAGTTATGAATATGGTTATTAATAACTTTAACAAATCGACAAACAATCAAAACGGGGCACCACCCTGGAACTTCAGGGGCCAATAACCGAACTGTCTCATTAGTGGTGTTCCCTTTTAAATACAGATCTTAACTTGGTTAATCTATCTGATATTCTTTAAAGGAACAAAAGGAAGGGTGAATTCGAGCACTGACCTGTGTTCAACCAGCAATTATTACAATAAGTACACAAATCATCACAGACAACTGCTATTTAAAAAATATAGTAGAATTTATTAACTTGTTATTAATCAATGGCCAATCAATAATCCTTTGATCAATTAAAACCAATATACCCTTTTTTAAAGTACAACAAAACAAAGCAAAAACAAACCAGCATGTGTCTGTATGAGTGTGAGTGTGTGTGAGAGAGTGCGAGGAGGAGGGGGTGTCGAAATGTAGTCTAGTTCAAAGACTACAAGAATGGCTACTCCCGTGAGCTGTACAAAACTATTTTGCCTCAAGAGGGCGGTAGTGGTGCTGGTTAGCTTTCAGGCTAACGTCTTACAGACCAAAGAACACACTAGCTAATTTGCTCTGGGCTAGTGGTTTAGCTATTCACGCATGTGTTTGCGTGTGTGTGTTTGTGTGCGTGAGGTTAGTGAAAGAAGAAAGGGGAAAGAAAGAGACACACTTAGATCTTAGTTATCGATAATGACCAGCCCTCTCAGTCACTCAGGTCTGGACTAACGTGAAATTAGGGCAGACTCTGAGAATTTCGTCTGACTTAGGGGTCGTTCATTATAAACACTCCGGTGTGCTAAACAGCTGATTCTCGGCAGAGATAAAACGGCTCCGCCGGTCTACACAGACCGCGTGGTGGCGTTCTTGTCGCCTTGCGGCTATGAACAGACAGACCGACTGAAATTATTATCTCGCTGAACAGTAACTAAACTTCGTGGAAGGAGCTAGCAATGTAGCATTTACAGTTTACCTAAGCTACATTATTCAACACATCGTCAACAAGTACCCTGATCAAAGATACATTCACAGCCAAACAGATTAATAATCAAAGCGTGCAGCCATAGCACTGTATTAATCAGATCACATTAATGGTAACACAAACAGCAACAATAGCAAATTACTCATTAATAAACACACTATTCCTCTGCCCAGAAAACCTTCTTACTGTGTGTTCAGTCCGTTCGTGTCTGTCCCTAGCTTTCCACGCTAAAACAGAACGGGTCCATGTCGCTCGTCAGCGGCAACGGAGAAACTTGCTGGACCCCAGGGCAGCGGGGAACAAGCCAGAGTCGACTTTGAAGAAACTACGGTGTCCGTGTCCGATTTCCTGTCTGTAATTGCTCTCAGCCACAGACTTGTCCTTGGTAGTAGTTTGCCTCCTCTTTAGGTTTTCTTTTGCAAAATTTGAAACTTTTCTTCTTTGGATGGGCTTCAGGAACCTTTTCTTGTCTGCCACACATTCCTCTTGGAACTTCACACACAGTTCATGGCCAGTGGATAGGCTTCCAGTCTGATACTCCTATGTCACTTATGATGCTGCTCTTCCCGTAGCTATATTCAGGAGGTATGGAGATGTTGATGCTGGAGAAGAAAATGATCACATGAGTCTGTAATTGCATTGATCAAGGCATCCCTAAGGTGACTGTCTTTCTGTATTCTGCTGGCCTGAAGCTGTGCAGCTGGCTGTTCCTCTGCCTCCAATCCTGTCAGACTCCGCAACTCTGTCACAGACATTCCTCGCAGACCTGAGGTAATACACCATCTTCGTATTGCATTGTGTGAATGAGTGAACCTCACAGTGCCCCTCATGGGTGATGCTGCATCTCTATTTACATTCTGCTCCAAGGTCAAGTATGTGGGGTCTGTATTTCAGGGGTGTTTGGTGGACCTTAAGCAGCAGAAAATGTGTCTGGCATGCTGATGGTTGTACTTTGTGGATGTGCACAGTTGGTTCAGAAACGGTTTGAAGTGGTACTCTCAACATTTAATCTAGGTCAATTGTATAATATTGTATATCGGGGCCGCATTTGAGGGGTGTCTGACAGGCCCTTTGCAGCAAGTAATTTGTCTGGCATGGTGATTTTCGGGTTCGGCGGGATGTGCTTTTTCATTTCAAGGTGGCAGACACATAAATAAATTACAAGGCTTGAGGTTGCTATTTTTTATTATTTTTCTGTGAGGTGAAAGAAACTGAAAGTTGTTATATCCAGTTGAGATGCCTTTTTTTTAAGATTACCAGATAGATAGATATATAGATAGAGTAGCACACCATTCCCGATCATTACACACGTTTTGATGTATTTTGTGTGCACATGTTGGCAACGCTCTGTGACTAGAAGCGGGACAAAAATGTGGCGAAAGATGAAGAATAATAACTAGAAAATTCCACAAGAAATTAGCAAGAAAAAAGTACTACAGTTTATTTTTTTATCACAATGTATACTTCCATACTTTGAAAAAAGGGGAAAAGGCTACTAAAAACCTGGGATGATGTGGGAAAATGTTAGAGACCTCAGAGAAAAGAAACTCAACCACAAGGAATTATAGTTAAATTATTTATTTATAATAATAAAAAAAATAGACATTTATTATTTATAAAGTTATTATTTAAGGTTAGTTCACCCACATCATTTTACATTGTTCAACTGTACCCTAAATTGTAATGGAGGAAATGAGTCCATTATAGTGTCCTGACTAATCTGTATAGTCCACAAACCTCTGGACACTACTTTTTTGTTATACCGTTAGAATACGTAGGAAAGCTTTTTTGCACACCTCTTTTGTCGGGCAGGGTTAGGGTTAGGATATGATCAAAGTAGCAGGTCTGCTTGCGTAATGGTCAGTGTGCAGGACTTTCTTATACCTTTAGAATAAAATAGTTTCCAATGAAAACTGTTCACAACAAGATATGTGAATTATAACAACCCAGAAACCCTGCTTTTAAGGTTTAGACAGGAATTATAGCGCTTTGCCAAGGTCCCAAAAATCTTTGAAAGGAGCCAGTTTCCCTAGATTAGCAGTTGTTGACAGTATTCTTGTAAACCGATTATATATTATTATAATTATATACCCAGTGGAGCAGAAGGGCAAAAAGCTCCCCACTAATAGGGAACGTGAGCTGGGTTTAGACAGGAATTATAGCGCTTTGCCTAAACTGTTTACAAAGTTGATTTTCCTTCCCCCCCTCCGATCACACACGCAGGAACTACCGAAGACGGCTTTGAAACCAAATGCCAAAAATGAACATATGTGAATGGCAGGCCAGATACGACACACAAGCGCTTTGCCCAGGTCCTAGAAAACGGCTCTATGGTCATTCTGTCAGCAGACACATGAAAGAGCATTGAGGCCATAAACTACAAGGCTTGAGGTTGCTATTTTTTTGTTCACCCACATCGTTTTACATTGTTCAACCGTACCCTAAATTGTAATGGAGGAAATGGGTCCATTATAGTGTCCTGACTAATCTGTATAGTCCACAAACCTGTGGACACTACTTTTTTGTTATACCTTTAGAATAAAATAGTTTCCAATGAAAACTGTTTACAACAAGATATGTGAATTATAACAACCCAGAAACCCTGCTTTTGATTTCCCCGCCCCCCCCATACATACAGCAATAATATGAAATGCAAAAATAACAATAGCAAAATTAACTGTTTTGATAACTAGTCCAACCTTTACTATTTTAACTATACAAATAATGAAATTGAACCTATTCCAAACCTTATCCATTCTGTCCTCTAATTCTAAATAACGAATGCAGTAAAATATGAAAATTTTGCTTATTCTGTGGGAACACTGGGAACCTAAAAAAAAAAAAAGAAAATAAAATGAATTGCTCCTTAATTAATGTATGTATTGATGACCACATACATACAATCTGCTTACTTACTGAGATGTCACACTGCAAAAACTGTGATCCTTTTTCAGGTTTCACCCTGTGAAATAAATCAATTTCAAATGATAATTAAACACCTTGTGTTAAAATACAAAAGTTTACAACCATCTAAAAGCAGAAACCTATGATTTATTTTTTGCCAAAACATGTTTTTTTGAAAATGTCCTACCTGAAAAGGTGACGTGATGAGGAAACTGGGTTGTGAAGGTGTATGAATTGTTTGTCTAGAACAGATAGAAACCAGTTAGCATCACAGCCATGTAACTGTAATAGCTTAACAAAATGTACTAGTATCAGAAACATTGATTCAAGTATTATTTATGTTGTCTATAAGTCATCATGTAAAATGTACTGCATAGAACTTGCACTGAAGGAAGAACTGGCTGCATTTTAATAAATAGTTAAGCTATATGTGATCAAATGTGCTGTTTTAGAAAAAAAATGAATGTATTACTAATGCCATAATCTAATCCTTCCAAACATTGTATAATAAAAACGGATCTTGTAGAAACAGTTTAAATTGTATTGGAAAGATGAGCATTACTCACAGGTAAAGAACTGCTCAAAAGCCGTTAATCTGTGAGTGGAAAAAAAACATTAAAATTTGCCAAAGAAATGCTCCATAGCTGCAAACATTAAAATGGTATTTTTAATGCTACTGACTACTCGCCAATAACTGCTCAAAGCCGTCAAATCGGTTATTGAAAGACAGCATTAAAAACTTCCAAAACAAAATGCCCTGCGTACTAACGTTAACTATAATACTATAACTATAATACTTATAATACATTAAAAGTTTGTTATGACAATTCCAGCTCTGAAAACTAACGCTAGCCATAAAACACACACACACGCGCGCACGCACACACACACACACACACACACACACACACACACACACACACACACAGATATACATGCGCACACAACCGCACATAGTCACACTAAGTAACTTCACAGCAACAGGTCAACATATCAGGGAAGAGACATGACCAACTGCAGTTAAAGGTTGCCATGATGACTCCTGTCTCTCTTCTCCTCCTGGTATTTCTGGTATGATTTAGTACAGTAGGCAGTGCGGCAGTTGGTGGAGATTAGGGGTGGAACGGTACACTGAAGTCACGGTTCGGTTCATACCTCGGTTCAGACATCACAATTTGGTACAATGGAGGGAAAAGCATAACAAAAATACAGAAGGCAATTTTTTTTATTGTGCATGTCTCAGGCTGTACCACCTAGTGTCATCCAGTCTCTCCCCTGAGCTAGCTGCAACAGCCTGAAGCGTATAAAGTAAGATGTAAACAATAAGTAGGCTACCCCACATCATCTCCAGACTCCATCTGGAACTTGTAAACAAAATAAGACAATCAGCTAGTAGTGTGATATGGTAGACAAGCGCTGCTCTCATATGTGAATGCACAGAGCAGAGGTGTTTTGTGGCGTTAGCTTCACATGCTAACAGTGGAGCTAGCAGCTAACAGTGGAGCTCATAGCAGAGCAAACAGCGAAGCAAACAGTGAAGCAAACAGCGAAGCAAACAGCGAAGCAAATGGGCCTGGAAGCCTTTTGTGGTCGAGGCAAGAAGGGTTACAGCTACAGTACATCCGTGTTTGGTTGTATGTGGAAGGGAGTAGTTTGCTTCGTGTGGACTCACTGGACTGACTCGACATGTAGGCGGAGCTTGGGAGCTCCAGAGCTAAGGCGGGGCTACAGATTAGGTGGCCCTAAGAAACACGTATGTAACAGTAGTTCCACATTACATTAATTCATTTGCACGCAAGTTTTATTTATTTTTATACCGTGTATTCTCCGTGTAAATTCATGTACCGAACCAAGACGCCTGTACTGTTTTGGTTCAATACGAATACATGTACCGTTTCACCCCTAGTGGAGATGGCTTCACTTGGAAGCTCACTGTGCCTCGTGGGAAAGTCAGATTGCCTCCCGAAGCACATTGTTAGAAAGGGCACAAGATTCCCTACATTTTGATATAAAAGTTATGTATGAAGATTTAAAACTGTGGATGGTATCGCAAGGTAAAGAAAATGTTGCTTCTGCCTTTTTCCACTCTGTCAGTTGGGCCCTGCCCTCTAAGTCTGAGCATTCCATCCCATACACACCAATGTAAAAATGGCAGAAAGACATTTGTTCTAAGCCTCAAAGAAGACTGAATATTTAAAAAAAGTACTAATGGGATTTGAAAGTTGAATACCAACCCTGAATGTATGAAAGATGTGGAACGTTTTAAAGTTTGAATGGAGTTTCTCGGTGAATGTTTGAATGAGTAGCTAGCAGTTGAAAATGTATGAAAATGTGTCAACTTTGAACATTCTGTCCATCCACTTTAATGGGGCAAAAATGCCCGCTAAACGTTAAATATTTCGGAAATTATGAATATTATAAATAATATAAATAGTAGCACTCGATTCTGAATCAAGCTGAACGTTTTGATGTTTGAATGTAGTTTCTATGTTGAAAAATGTGGAAGGAGTTAATGTGCAAAATAAGTGGTACGGAAGAATAAGAATAAAAATGTAGAATAACATAGTTGTGAATGCCTTCAGCATTCACACCAATAAGTATGGGGGCTAATAGTCATTCTGCCGATTGCTGCTATTGCAGCACATCGGCACACTGAATAACAGGAAGAAATAGCATTAATAATGCACAGTAGTACGTCAAAATAAGTAATTAAATAATAAATCAAATATACAAAATAAATAAACAACCAAGTAAAGCATCAGATCAGTCCAACAGTTCCATCAATTTGTATGTTTTCATTCTTCAGGAAGTTATAAAAAACGTCCCAAATCATCAATAACCTGTCAAGCCTGTTTTAGTAAAATAACTTATCCTTTCCAGTGCCAGATAGGAAGTCATTCTGTTCAACCATTCAGAGACTCCACAGACAGTGGGCTTTTTCCAAGACCTAGCAATACACCTCTTAGCCTCTAAAAGGCAAACACTCAGTAAGGATTTTTTATCATTTGAGAGCACCAAATTGACAGGGTAAATACATAACTTAGGATCAAGGCACTACTTTGCCAATAGTACGACCAACAAGGTTTAGTACCGCTTTCCAGAAGTGGGCAACCTGTAGACAGCCCCACATGCAATGAAGCAGTGACCCCTTCTGGTGGTTACATTTGATGCACGTATCGGGAATATTGGGGTTAAAGTGGTGCAGCTTGGCTGGTGTGATGTACTGTCTAGTCAGCCACTTATACTGTAAGAGTTTGGAATGCATGTTAACAGATTTGGTTTTAACCAGCAAGCAAGCCTCTGGCCATTCCTTCTCAGTAACCTTTCCTTCCAAGTAGTGGTGCACGATATATCGGCCGCCGATATAATATCTGCCGATATGGTCATTTTTTCACACATCGGTATCGTTCCGATGTCAAAATGTGCTGATGTGAATCATTCCTGTGTATTTGACGTGTGTGTAGGCTTAGATGTGAGTGTGTGAGAATTTAGATCTAAATCTGACCTGTGGAGGGCAGTAATACGCTTAACAGCGTCTATACTGCCGAAATCCTATAATAATAATAATAATAATAATAATAATAAGAAGAAGAAGAAGAAGAAGAAGAAGAAGAAGAAGAAGAAGAAGAAGAAGAAGAAGAAGAAGATGTGAGTGTGGGGGCGGGGATGTTTGTTTTTGTAGACGGAATCTGCGGCGAAGTGGGACAAAAAAAATCTACCGGGAAATTTCGTAGATCACCAGCCCCGTTCTCTTAATACATCCATGACCGGCCCTCGGAGGGCGGGGGAGAGATGAATGTTTGGAAATAAGAGGTTGCTGCGGCTGGCCGTACAGGTTAGTTTGACCAGCGGGCAGCAGGGGTGGCCGGAGCGAGCAGCTGCAGCGGCCGTAGCGGGCTATCAGACCGGCCGTAGCAGGCAGCGGCCAGAACGGGCGATCATTGGGGGACTGTAAACACCTGTTTCGTATGTTGTTTTTATATAATGTCGTTTTTATATATTTTAAATGTGTAACCACTTGAGCCACGGTGAAACGTTGTTTCGTGTATATGGTTGAAATGACAATGAAACACATTTGGGTTGAGTTGAATGCTGCCTCACTGTCTGTCTGTAAACGGTAGGCGTGGCTTGGGAGTGGAGTCTAAGCAGCGAAGCAAGTGCATTCTGGGATTTGGTGTCTTTCATCCATATGAGCCAAAAACACATTTTCTGGCTTATCTCGGCCTAGAAGGCACCAATTTCTATAATTTCAAGGGTTAGGCCTAACCCTAACGCCGCCTTCACACTGGCAGTTGAAATCAGCTCCGATACGGCTTTGAAACAACCGGAAATCATTAATTTCCTTTGGAGATTCGCAGAATGCATGCGAATGGGTCCAAACTGGGTCTGAACGAGTGCGGTGCGAAAAAAATTGTCAGTTGGTCATCCGGATGCGTTAAAAAAATTTAACTCTTGCGAAAGGCTACGGACGGTTCCTATCCGACAATTCCAGCGTTGCTATGGTACTGATAAACAAACCTGCTAATGCTAATTAGTTAGCTAGCAACAGACATCGAACTATTGACTATTGATTTAACCGACGTGACATGTCAACATCCTGGGCAACTTTTCTCCACGCAGCAGCCTTTCTATTTATATCTGTATAAGAGAGGTCATAGAGAATCGTACATTCAGACACTTATCAGTCGTTCTAGTCTCTCTGCCATTTTTGTGAGTCTCTTCCGAAGCTTTTCAATGGTGTAGTACGACGTCCGCTGGGGGCGTATTGCGTATTATGGAATTGATTTCAACTGCCAGTGTGAAAAGTAAAGTACTTGGCAGTTACTGTACTTACAGTTCAGAAGACTGCAAAAGCTAGTGTCTGTTCAGTCCAGTTTGTTCTGGCTCCATTTTCACATTTTACCTTTTTCAATACTTTTGGCTTTGGCCATTTAAGGCCTACTACTGTACTTTAAAGTTTTGAACTGTTGTACAATGTTCACAGAATACAGTGACTTGGTCTCAAGTGAGTTAGATGTTTATTGAGAATACTCAGGGTTGGCTTATTCATAGTGTGAATTCAGGACATACTTGTATCCTTTATAAAAATGTATTAATTTTTTCTTCTGAAAATCTGATGATAGTCATATTTTGCACACAGGTAACGGTGCCCAATATCAGTGATTTCTGAAAATAAATCACAAAAGTAAAAAAGAAAATGTGTTTTGGAAAATAGTTCTTTATTTGATTATCATAAAAATGTGTTTTCTATAGGGAGATATCGACATCGGTAAATATCGGTATCGGCCATAACAGCAATATTAATATCGGTTATCGGTATCGGTCACAAATTTCACATCGGTGCATCACTACTTCCAAGTCTATATTTTGTTTATGCGGCTCCTACGACAGCGGTGGATTTGGCATGGACCACGTCACCACCCGTGACGTCAGGACCACCCGGAGACCAGACGGCATCTGCATCATGACCCAGAACCCCTCCAGCTGCCAGACTGCTAGATCACCTGCACAAGTAACGCCACAAGTTAAAATATTAAAAAGAATATCAACAGATACAGACGTCTATCTCTGATCTCAAACGGTATTAATGATGCAGTAAAATGTTGAAATGAAAAAGATTATTTGCTCGTTTAGCAGGATTTGTGACTCCAACAGCACTATATATGGATAGATACCAGTGATACCACTTTATCTGAGCTGATCCTGGGTCAGACCCAGACAGGCTCCACAGCTGGAGCTGCAAACAGTTTGGGCTGTAAATGTTTGAATTTTCTGTTTCAGGATGAAGGAGATGCTGGAGGACAACAACAACAACTCGGCTGGTCAGTAATCATGTTCACACGTTCATACCACAACAGTAGCTCTATCAAAGATTTTCTGTGAACTAGAGTTAGCACATCACATGCTGCACCAACAGTATGAAACACTCCTCACTTCCTGTTTCCTAAATGGGCGTTATGTCTGGTGATGGTGCAGTGGATATGACACATGCCTTTGGTGTGGGAGATTTGGGTTTAATTCCCACTGCGATACATTAACCAATGTGTCCCTGAGCAACACACTTAACCCATAGTTGCTCCAGAGGTGTGTGGCCTCTGACATATGTAGCAACTATAAGGTGCTTTGGATAAAAAAAGCATCAGCTAAATGACATTTAATGTAATGTGTAATATTAGAAACTTACTCTGCTAAAAGTCATATTTATCATCAGGAACATTAGTTTTGTCAGGGCTTGTCTTAGCTTGTTGCCAGATCTGAAGAGAGTTTGTTCCTGAGACAGAAACAGGTCTGGAAAAAAGTACATTTTCTCCTGATGTGTCCGTCTGAAAAAAGCCATTTTAGTGTCAGAATGTTCTGGAGATATGTGGCTTGTAAAGAATGGCTCCAATATTTAGGTGAATATGGAGTGAAAGAATCTCTCATAATCTGTGTTCTCATTCACTTCTCCTGTTGGCAAGTTTATTTATATAGAGCACCTTCTCATATACAGGGGTTATTCAAATTGCTTTACAGGCAAATAATACAATGCAAGGACAGACACATTTCATGAAGTTACTTATAACAAATGTGAAACCTAAAATAATTAAAATGACTGTAAAATAGTTACAGTTGGTGCATGTCTTAGAAGCTGATTCCAGCAATGGGCAACATAATGGCTACAAGCTGTTTCACTGTTGGAATCAATACACTCAGGTAGGGCTGGGCGATATGACCTAAAAAATAAATCCCTGATTTTTTTTCACATTTGGTTTAGCTTGAAACTGTTGAGCTGTGTCTTCCTCTTCCTCCTAAACATACAGATCAAATGTATATACTGCATATTTTTACAGCAGTGTGTCTGCTCCAAACAGTATTGGAGGTTGGCACTGTGATATGAATGAACACCTAAAGTAAATATGTAATTACTAAATGCCAACATGTGGACTTGTGTTGTCTATAGTTAACTGAAGGGGCGTGAAAAGAGATGAGAGGTGGAGGAAACCCTGCACTGGTTTAAAAAAAAAAAAATGAGCGAGTCCTTCAGTTTTACTGATCCAATAACATCAAGAACTTCTGGCAGCTTGTGTGGCTATTGTTTGGGACAGAGCTCTTCATCTGTTGGCTACTTTAAACTGTTGTAATTTGCTCCTGAAAGTCACTCGGGCTGCAACTAACAATTATTTTGAATTGGTGAAAAATGTGGATCAGGGTTTCCCAAAGCCCAAGACGATGTCCTCAGATGTTTCGTCCACATCTCAAAGATATTCAGTTTACTGTCCCAGTGGAGAGAAGAAACTAGAACAAGCTGACATCACACAAGTTTCACTGTTTTTGATTCAAACGGATTAATGGATTTTCAAGTAGTTGAGATGAATCTAAGAGTTGAATGTTTGTAGTAGAAACCCCTGATGTTGTCATTGAACTGGTGCACTTCTCCATGTGATCTGGTTAATGATGCAGCTGCGTTGTTTGGCCACATGAGGACGCTGTTGTCCAGCATTAGCTTAGTTACAGCAGCAGAAGGTCGACGATTCGATCCCCAGCTGCAGCAAAGATGGATGTCAGAAAAAGGTAATTAAACAGAGACATGATAACTGGAGAACAGTGGGAGGTTTAGTAAACCATGTAGAAAGATATAGCGGTAATGTATCTAAGACAACTGAACACTAGTGCTGCCAGTTAACTTTTCGTAGACTGTGGTTGCACTCAATGGTTCTGGTTCAGATAACTATTATGATTTGGCACCATAAATAATATTTATGTGTGTATATATATATAAACATTTGTTTTTAATGAGTTATTAGTTTAATCCTACTTAAAGCCTACGTGACATTAAATGAATAATGTAGGATGGTTGCTTGACATTATCAAATCCAATGTTTGAATCCAGCTCTGCGAAGCTGCACTCTTAGCTGCTACCTTAAGCTCCTCTCTCTTCTTCTCTCAGCTTTGTTGTGAAGGGACATAGAAACTAACATTAGGCTAGACATTTATTTAAAAATATAAAAGTTTATTATATCAACCAATCGGGACATTCGTTTATCATCTCATAACAAAATAAGCTAAGGTGATTTCTATCAGCTTTCACTAACATAAGGTTCCATCTGATTGTTGCTCTAACATATTGACTGTAAACTATGTGTAATGTAGCACGAGTTAAGAGTCCCAAGCATCCCATCCCTGAGCCTCTCTTCTCTACAGAGACACACTAATGGACCGGATGTGACGTAGCTACGTTAGCCTGCTGCTGCTACATGGGCTGCTGTTAGCTTTAGCTCTTAACATAGCATTAGCTATATTATAACTATCCACAGGGCATCTGTCATCATAACTCATGTGAAGGCAGAAGGGCTTTCCCTCTCTTTCACATGCACTGCTCCGTGGGTGAGAATAGAAACAAAGTCAGGGGGCAGAGGGCATCGCTGAGGGCAACATAAATCAACACAAGATTGAATGATATGGCGATTTAATTTGATTTAACTTTACTTATGATGGGCTTATTATATTGATTCAGCCATAACAGGAAAAAAAAGAAAAAGAAAGAAAAGTTTAGTTTAGCTCTTCCTCCATTCAGGTCAACAATAGCCCATAGGTGTGCACATCCCTGCATTGGTCCATAAATAGAGATGTGATCAGGTGAAGCCACCTTACTTTGACTTAAGCAATGCGTTGTTCTGAGTGTCTCTCTGTGTCCTCAGGAGGCCATCCTGACCACCATGACCTCATGCACCATGGCTTTGGTTTCACGTTGCCGTTTGGTGATCTGGTGTGGGTTCCCTTCACATACACCCTGCAGACTTATTACCAGCTGGTCAGCCATCCCAACCCCCTGAGGAGTGCGATTACTATATTTGACAGAGGCGGACAGAAAATATACTTCACTATGAAAAAATTCCAAAAAAAATTTAAGATAATCTTCAAAAGTGTTTGTGCTTTGTATTTGTAGTTAATTTCTAACAGTTTGATTTGCTTTCACTAGCCATACAATCATTTTTATCTGGTGACCCTGTATTAAAGACCATCCTAAATGAATCCACAATGTTGTAAAAGTAAATAAAATATGAAAAAGTACACTGTATGCATTTATTTTCTCTGCTCAAAAATATTGCCGAACTTCATAAAGGCCTTAATATAAATTATATATATATAGTATTTTATTATGATTATAAATATATATATATACTAAACAAAATTATAAATGCAACTCTTGTTTTTCCCCCCATTTTTCATGAGCTGAACTCAAAAGATCTAAGACTGTTTTCTATGTACACAAAAGGCTTATTTCTCTCACATATTGTTCACAAGTGTGTGTGTGTGTGTGTGTGTGTGTGTGTGTGTGTGTGTGTGTGTGTGTGTGTGTGTGTGTGGCGCGCTGTGGCTCAGGTGCTAGAGCGTCACCTACCAATCGGTGGTTCTGGCCCTGCAGTCCCATGTCGAAGTGTTAATAGTGGCATGTGAATGTGTGTGTTGAGCAGGTGGCTCACTGTACGGCAGCCTCGGCCGTGTGTGTGTAAAAGCACTTTGAGTTGTCGTTAAGACTAGAAAAGCTCAGTCCATTTACACGTATGTGTAATTGAGCCTGTACATCAAACATGTATGTATAATGTTTTTATTTGATGTTTTTTGTGCTCTTTGTAAAAAAAAAAAACACCATAACACTGTGCATGTTTTATTTATTTTTATAAAGATGCCATGTTGGTTGGGTAATCAAGTTTTGGAAGATTATACCACTGGGCCTAAATTGCCCCCCACCAGGCTGAAGTCTCTGGGAATTATTTTGTAATGTATTTTTAAGACTTTTCAAACTAAAGTTACATTGGGACGGCTCGGTTGGAAACTTTTTTTCAAATCTCTCCAGTCAGTTTGTAGCACTGACTTAACAATGTAGGAAGGTACCCGGATAGCTCAGTTGGTAGAGCGGGCGCCCATTTATTCCTCGACGCAGTTGGTGCGGGTTCGACTCCGACCTGCGGGAAAAACAATGTAGAGCCCTATGGAATTTGTCTTTTAGCTTTTTTAAATTCTCAATTTCGCAGTTCTGTCCATGATTCTGTTATTACAGAAACTGTTGGGCTCTACATTAATGCTTACATCGTAATGACTGCCGCCTCTCGTAAAATAAAAAGACACTTGCCACCGGCCTAAACAACTTTTCTGGGGGAAACTCTGCCACCAGACTAAAGCTAGACTTGTATGTCTCTTGATTTATAAACAAATATACAAAGGATATGAAAAAAAATATGATAACATTTTTTATTGTATTGTTGTACGACAATTAAATCCAACTCAAGCTTTTTATTTGAAAATAGCAGATATACATGAGAGAGAGAGAGAGAGAGAGAGAGAGAGAGAGAGAGACTAAAAAGGAAGATGCGGAACTCATCAAACCCCGCTGCTGTCTCTCGTCGGATTGTTTTTACGGACGGAACGCAAGCCAACCGTTGACGCACAAAGATCTTCGCTCTCTTGAACACAACCACCTAGAAAATATTTAATTTGGCTTCGGTCAAGCTACGGATAGTATTTCTCTTACTGTAATGTCACTACAGTGAGTACATAGGATGGACGGAGGTATTCCTGATGTACCTGGTGAGTATATTACTTAAATATAATATTTATATAAACGGTCACAGGCAGATGTAGCTAGCTATATGGCTAGGCCGCAACGCAGCCCGCGCGCGGGAATAGCACTGAAAAGTTAGTCAGGAAATAACGTTAAGTATAGTTGAGGTAGCTCACTACATAACGCACAACATTAAAATGGAATTTAGGAAGCCATGGATATACCTTTGTTCACCCTTCCGTGGAAACCGGTAGCTAGGTTAACGCTGGCGTCACTACATGAAGAGGCAGTTTGGGATACGTGCTAATGCTAGCCATGTCAGCTAACGCTAGCTAAACGAACGCTAGCTGCGTGTTTTATGTGTTATCTACTGGCTTCCAGTGAACTGCGACAACCCCTACCCGTTTGCATGGTGTTTGTAGCTATATTTACAATGTATATGTGTGCCACCGGTTATCGTCGTTTACGTTAACATAAGGTCAATCTTACGTTAGATCACGGAAATAAAAGGGAAACACATCCGCTTCAAGAGCTTGGCATCAGTGTGTTAAATTACCATCACCTTAGACCACAGTTTTGGGATCAGTTTATTGATTTATGATTGGTGCAACGGGATGATGCTCAAGATGCTAACGTTAGACGCTAGCTTCACAGATGTGTGCGCTAATGGGTTTATTTGGGTTATCTGGGTAAACTGATTGCTGTAACGTTACTTCTGAACATAAAAAAAATAACACTTTTGCAAATACAGTTACGGTGTGAGCTATGGACAGTGGATTTGTTTGTACTTCTGGTGTAATTCTGTTACTGAGCTAACATTAACCATCAGGTTCTTTTGAAGAGGTAAAGCCCTGGCCACTTTTAGAAAACCCCGAAAGCCGTTTAACGGGCCTAAAAAATTTTTTTTCCCATACAGATAGTTTTTGTTTTATTTACATAGGGTTTGTGATATTCCCTCGGAAAATGGTTTTGTTACCCCAATAAAAATGAAGAATTTAGTTTACAGTGTTTACAATTTGAAAATGTAAGCCCTGGCAACATTTCTGTTGGAGAACCCATGGTATCTTGTATAAAAAAAAAAAAAAAAGTGTATCAATCTGCGAAATGAGTCTTGCTCTAATGTGAAAGTGGTGCCATGTCATCTTTTTTTTAAACTGTATTTCCCTGCGTGCAGGTCCCTCTCTTCCCCTCTCCACCCTGCGCCTCCTAATCCCCCCCATTCGGCTGGTCTCTGCAGCCATCTGGCAGACGGTGGAGCAGAAATTTGTGACGGATTATGGGCTGCTTGAGGAGTTTGTATTCATGGTGACGGAGATGGTTCCTCAACTTCTCTCCACGAGGCAGCGGGCCGAACTCATTTTGGGCCTCAGAGCACGGGTGAGGAAGAATTGAAGTTATTGTTTGGAATTTTTCTGGGGATAATGGGGCGTGGCTGCAGCAATTGGCAGGTAAGGCAGTATGATAACATGATGAAATCAACAGAAACACACTGGAATCTATTCAGCTTTATTGAAACTATATAATTAAATACAATTTAAAAAGCTACAATGACAAAACATACCTAAGACTTATAGACATACTCATATTTATACACAATTTTAGACTAGTGAGCATTTTTAATATGCAAGATAATCAGCTACTTCTTATTCCCAAACCAAACAATCAGAATACACCATTAAATGACACCCAATACACCAGTCTGCATTTTTGTATCAAGTTTAGGAGGGGGGGGCACACGTGTCAGCACTATGGCCAAATCTTGTTTATAGTTTCGGTATTATTGGGACTACAGAAGAGTAGCACAGATAAATCACATACCCTTGCTCTCAAATACTTTTTTTTTGTTTACATCGTAGTGCTGTCATTCACCACACATTCATCTCAACGATGCAGAAATTGGCCTCAAACAGCCTACAGTTTGACACTGATTTTATTAGACCCCAGGGCCCCACACTGCAACAATCTAGTTGCATTTTGTGACCATTTATGGAAACGCTACTACTACATTTTATAACTAGGAGCACAAATTCGACTTGCAAATATGCCCCCCCGTTTTGGTTTATTTTTCTCGAATCCTCGTGGTGTGAAAACACCAGGAGTGTGTCGCTGTGTGTTGTCTATTTGTTATCAAAGCATTTATCAGTAATAAGTTAAGATGGAAAAAAAATAGTGTGTAGTGTTGCATGTAGATTTAAGTGGTCCTCCAAAATTCTCAGTAGGTGCTCTTTTGATGTCTTTGTCCTTGTTGGGACTAATGTAGCCAGCACCACTCCTTTACAGCGGCTAGCAGCCTCTGCTTTTATGTCTACCTGTGTCTTAAGATGTCAATCGGGAGGTTGTCACAGAGCCACTGTTTTTGTTTTGCTTTGAGGAAAGACATTGCACCAGGACTGTATATAACTAAATCACTCATATATTGCATGCAAAACATTTTCAGTCAGTGTGCCAGTGTTCAATAATCAGAGACATGGTAGTTATTTTAGAACCGGGGCTGCGGTCCAATAGTCCTTTTTTAGCTTAGGAAGTATCCTAACGGAGAGAAATGACCCCGAAGTATCTCAATGGCAGCCATCATAAGAGCATAATTCTCTAAACTAAAGGCTTGGAAAGGTGCTTCAATGCCTACTTTCTTATCTCCTTTAGCAGAGGATACACTGGACCATCCTTTACCAAAAGAAAGGAGGTAATGCCATCCCACAATTCCTTGCAGCAGCAACATTAAAAGTGACTCATCACCATTTGCCTATTCATATTTAGAATATTATGGTGCGCAGTCGCACCAGCAACCATTATCCTGTCCGCACTGTGCATATTTTCCATAAGACCTCTTATTATTATAATAATAATACACACATCTTATAATAATAATAATAATACACACACCTTATTATAATAATAATAATAATAATAATAATAATAATACACATCTTATAATAATAATAATAATAATAATTAATTTAAATATCTTTCTGGCTTGAATGGTTTAATAAACTGATTATTGCAAGCAGTCTGCTCCTGTCTCTGACTCGTAGTGGAACCTTACAGTGAGCATGGCTTTACAGAACTGTGAATGAATGGATCGTTGAATCTAAAGTTACACAGCGCACCGACTATTGGTTTATTTTTTAACCCAGTGCAGCGTCCGAAACAAGTTCACCCATTCGCCCCTCAGTCGCTTATTTAGATATATTGGTTGTTGTTTTTTAAGTTACTACATATATATGATTTATTGGTGTGAAAATATGAATATTGTGCAGAGTGCGCGGATTGTCTCTGATGATGTCCGAATAATATATCCTGCTTAAATAATCCACCCAAATGGATTTTTTTTTCACCTCCCCTCTACAGTCCCTGGAGGCTATTGCTGTTGAAGTTATGTGTTGTATTGATGCGTGTTTTTCTTTAATGGTTTACTTAAATGATTAGAGAGGCTGCTTTCAGTTATTGTAAATTGTGAATTCTCCTTCACATCTTTCCTTGACCTAATGGCATTTTCCATCGCGGTTTAGGAAAAGACGTAGGACGTAATAATATTCGACCGCAGCCCCGGTGTGAATGGAAACGGAACAGCAGGCAGATGTGCACCTCTGGACTGTGTTGTTTTTTTTGTTTTTTTTCTTCTTCTTCCGAATCACTTGTTCATTGTTGCTGCTCTCCTCTGATTGCAGCTGATCCTGGAGCTGTGTCGCTCTGAGGAGACCGCTGACCTCCACATTATTCAGCCACATCTGGACCGAATGCAGAACCTCAGATCTCTGTGGAACGTGGAGGTGAGTCTAAACCTGTAGTCAACATGAAATATCTGGAGTCGCTGGTGGTTGGGGTTTTGCATGTATTCACATCACTGTTATGTCAGTAGTGATCTGTAGTGCTGAAGTGTTTGATTTTAGTGTGGTGTTTGTTCTGCCACTTTTTAAAGCATCTTTTGTTGCAGACCGATCATCCAGAGCAAGAAGCATCTGACTCGCATTTCATGGGCCTTGTCCAAAATCTACTGAGAGATCCTGAAGAGAGAAGAAACTTCTTCCAGGTAAGTTTTGGTTGTATACTTTTGTTAAGGTGATTGATGGAGTTTATATTGTACAGGGAACTCTTTGTCTTGTTTTGCCCCGTATTTGAGAAGTCATGTTTTGTATGGACGGCTCAGATATTTGACATGTATGAATTTCTTTGTGTCCCAGGATGTTTTCCCCGGAGACTTTGGCCCCACATATGACAAAGCAATCCAGACACTGATGTGGCTGTTTCTGTCCAGACTTGAAAAGCTTCTTCCCACCCAAACTCTCCAACAGGTAGACCCCAATGTCAATTCAAAAATATGTTATCGCACACAGCATATTTCTACTTCTGTGCTTTATATTTCTACTAGGGGTGGAACGGTACACAGAAGTCACGGTTCGGTTCAGACATCGCGGTTTAGTTCGGTACAATGGAAGGAAAAGTAAAACAAAAATGCAGAAGGCCATTTTTTTATTTTATTGTGCATGTCTCAGGCTGTACCACCTAGTGTCATACAGTCTCTCCCCTGAGCTAGCTGCAACAGCCTGAAGTGTGTAAAGTAAGATGTAAACAATAAGTACCCCACGTCATCTCCAGACTCCGTCTGTAACTTGTAAACAAAATAAGACAATCGGCTATAAAACTGAAAATACAGCATCTCTTATTTATGAAAGTGCAAATTACATAGAATAATAACAAAACTAAATTCTACTTCGACGAGACCTTCCCCCACAAAAGATAAAAGAAAGTATTCTTGCTGTTAAGTGCGACAGGCATACCTTTCTAGTTTCCACTCTGCCACGACCTCCTGTAGCTTCTCAGCTAGGTGAGTGCTTGTGTGCTGCTCATACAGGGGCCGCGTCTGTAGAACTGACGCTTTAATTTCCCACTCGGTCAATAAAATGAGCAGTTACCGTGAGAGAGCTTTCCATAGCACGCAAAGTCCAACCATCAGTCGTTAGTGAAACGGAGGGTGCAGCTGACAACTCGTGCTCCATCAACGTCCGTGTTTGGTTGTGTATTGAAGGGACAGTTTGCCTCATATGTGGACGGGATGGCATGTTGTAACGAGGTTTTGAGTACATACGGCAAATAGTTGAAGCCAGGTTGCTCTACGAGTGAATATAGGCGCATTGAAGATGACATGTAAATTCCTGTTGCTTCAGTTATTTTATTTTTTTTTGGGGCCCTATTTGTATCTAAAGGCTGGTTAAGCACTGTAGGGATGAGAAGTTGTTTTTTGTGTCTCGTTCCAGTGATTGGCACATCTGGGTGATGGCGTCGGATATGCGTTAGCATGTTAGATGTATTTCCACTACAGATTAGGTGTCCCTAAAGAAACGCGTATAACAATAGTTCCGCATTACATTAATTAATTTGCACATGAGTTTTATTTATTTTTATACCGTGTATTCTCCGTGTAAATTCATGTACTGAACTGAGACACCTGTACCTTTTCAATACGAATACGTGTACCGTTCCAATTTGCTTCACAGGAGCAGTTTAATTAGGTTTGGTGCTTTTGTTTTTGCATCAGATTGTCACAAGCACTGAAGGGCAAACTTAGCAACTTTTTTTTTTTTTTTTTTTTAAACTTAAAACACAGGCTTTCATCGCAGTGTGTTAAATCTCTTGAAAATGTCAGTTGTTTGAATGTATTTTGACCGTACATTTGGAAAGTGCAGTGCTGTTGCCTCACATTAGTTTTCATTTTGTCTTTGTCAGATTGCATCTCTGCTCGGGGATGCCTCCTCGGTCCTGAACGAGTGCATGGAGACTTTTGCTCAAACTGAAGAGCTCAAAACGTTGCTGGACACTCAGAAAGACCTCGGCCAATTACAGGACATTGGTGAGCTTATCAGGATTTAGCTACGCTATTCACAGAATATTATAGCTACTCAGTGCTCTATGTTTGGTCCAGAAACAAAACACTATTGGACAGTAAAATTCTTTTGAACCAACTCTTTTTCATTAGGCAAAGGTGTTTCAGTAGCAATATTTGCATACAACTTTATCCACTGGAATAGGCCTGAAGATAGTCGTAGTGCCTTTTTAATCGGAGTCTTTTATATTGTCATTTTTACACTTACTGTAATCTCCTCTTCACAGAATCTTACATTGTTGACAGTGGCATCCTGTCAGCCCTGTGTCTCCCTCCTGTGGAAAGAGTTGTGATCGTCAATGAACAAACGGAAACGGATGCAGAGAGCGGACTCATGTATACAGTCTGCACGGAGATGGAGGTGGAGTCTGAGAACAAAGAGGTGTACGTGGAGGGAACTGGGAACTCTGAGGAGTGTGTGCAGACCGAGTGGTTTGGTCTCGGCAGCGAGGTGAAAGCAGAAATGGACAACGTGGTGGTAACGGATCCTGTCGAGGGCGGCGTGGCCAGTGAGAGTGAAATGGCAGACGACCAATCGGGAACCCTGATCATCGGGGAGGACGGCCAGGTGTCGGTGCTTGAAGGCGCGGAGAAAAAGCCAAACAGACGTGGGAGGAAAAAGAAACGTCCCGAAGACGAGGACTATGAAGTGCAAAGCAAAACGAGACGCAAAGACGAAGATCCAGACTATGACGTCTTGTGGGATAGACCCGTGCGAAAGAACCGCGGCCTCAAGATGAAACGTTACCTGTCACAGTGGAGGAAATCGGGAAAGACCCAGGGCAGTGAGACTGCCAACAGCACTTCCCAAGGTGCAACCAAGAGCAACGACCTGGACGATAGAACATGCAAAGTGTGCGGCAAGGTGGTGAGTCGTGCCAAGTTCTTAGAGCGTCACATGAACCGACACTCGGAGGAGCTGCCGTTTTCTTGTCCTGTGTGTAAACGGTTTTATAAGAGCTTGCGTTACTTGCAGCAACACAGATGTCCAAATCAGACAAAGGCAAAGCCGGGCAGGAAAGCAAAGGTACAAGAGACTGCAGCCGATGAGGGTGAACAATCGTCCAGTGGGGTTCCGTGTGAGGCAACCAATGAAGAGCAGCCGTCCGGCAACACAGCCCAGGACCCCGATTACTCACCCCCTGCAGAAGGGAGGCCTTCCAAAGAATCGGGACAGAAAAGCCCGGAGGGCAACAAAAGTATGCTTGAAGGTCCGTTCTACTGTCCTCACTGCAGCGTCGAGTTTAAGTGCAAACAAACTTTTAGGTTCCATTTAAGAAACATTTGCTACAATGAGCAACAGGTGGATCCCGAGAAGCCTGAGGATGTTAAGCATTGTTTCAGGTGTAATGAATGTGACAAAGCATTCAAGTACAAATCGACATTGGATTCCCACAAACAAACCCACAACCCGCTCTACTGCGAGGTGTGCATGAAACTGGTACGTGACTCGGAGGCGTTAGCAATGCACAAAGAGTCCCACACTCCGTTTCAGTGTAACCAGTGTGAGGAGAATTTCCCTGTGTTCAAGTCCCTTCACAAGCACTACATCGACGTCCACAATCCAACTGAGCCCTTTACCTGCACCCACTGTGAGACAACCTTTGGCAGTTTGAAGCGATTCATCCGACACGAGTGGAAACACACCGGCTACCAGCCGTTCCAGTGTGCCCATTGCAGCAAAAGATTCCGATCGTACTCCGACCTCGTGGAGCACCAGAAGAAACACACTAAAGCGTATCCCTTCCTCTGCTGGGAATGTGGCAAGAAGTTCCGGCACGGTGTTACACTGACGAGGCACGTGGAGCGGGTGCATCACTCCGGCGAACCCGTGATCGAGAAACCCACGCCGACCTTCACCTGCGCTCAGTGCGGCAAGACCTTCACTTCCAGACGATGCCTTCTGAAACACGATAACTTCCACCACAAAGGGCTGCGTTTCCCATGCGAGCACTGTGGAAAGGGCTTCTTTGGGAAGGATGCTTTGGTGAGGCATACGTTGATTCACACGGGCGAAAGGCCTTTCAAGTGCGACGACTGCGATAAGTCTTTCCGATCCGCCGCAGAACTGAAGATACACAGGAGGTACCACACTGGGGAACGGCCATTTAAGTGCAACATCTGCGAAAAGGGTTTTGTCCAGTCGTGCTTCCTTACCTTACACATGCGAACCCATACGGGGGAGAGACCATACGTTTGTACGGTGTGTAGCAAGGGCTTTTCAAGCTTGCATGGCTTAAAACGACACAGGAGACTTGTTCATGCGTAGTTAATGTTAACATACTAATTCACATAGGGATTTTCTGGTAAACGTTCCTTTACTGAAGGAGGTCAGAGTTCAGCATTAGATTGCACACCAGAACTTGAGGATTTCACTTCAGCAGTGTGGATGTTGACTGAGATGGGGAGTTAAAACCAGGTTTTTCCAGTTGAAGGACATTTTCCTTAAAATGTTAGCCACATTACCGTCTCTGTGGCTGTCACAGCTTGGATGGTTGGAGCTGTGTAAATGTATAGTGCGTTATAAAAAAATGTAACTTTTGTATTTTTTACAGAAATGTTTGCTGTAGTTACATAAGATTTGTATGTATAAATGATATAATCCTTGATTCCTTGGGGAATTGATTTAATTTTCTTGAATAAATTGAACATTCAAATCCAAGTGTCTTTCTCAGGGGTGAGCTCATTCATATGATTTTGAGCATTTGAGTTGCTTGCTCATTGTTTCTTGTCAACAAAAATTTGGGCTGCAGGAAGGAAACTAATATTGTAACCACTAAATAGGTACTGTTCAGGTACATTAGGCCATTTAGTACTGAATCAGTGTATATGAATGTTGCTTAAAATTATGGTTATTAAATTACATATCTGCTCAACCATGTGAAAGGAAAGCTCTTGATTGGTTTGGGCTATTATGTGGAACAGGGGAGAAAGTTGCCTGGTTAATGTCTATTTTTTTTACACCCTACAGACATTTTGACATGTCACAGTAGAGAAAGCGCAGGTGTAAATAAAATGAATGAGTTCTAAAGTCCATTTAGCTCCTCCAGTTCCAGGATACTAACACTTGAATAGTATGGGTCTGTTGTTTATGTTATTAGTAACACCTTTGCTTTTACTAGTATAAGTCAAAATGCTCCGTATAAAACCATAGTACAGCTCTGAAAATGATTAGGAGACCACTCCAAATTCTTAAATCAGCATCTTTACATGCTTGGCTACCATTTCAACGCATGCACACTTCATTCTACTTATACTGATTAGAGGATCAGCTGAACCAAATCTTATACGACACTGAAAAATTATAAAAAACACTGCTGTGGCCATCACTATCCTCTTGCAATAGCCAGCCAGATGGCATAAACAGTGCTAATAGTACATGAAATGAATTGGAATTATAAAAAACGATCCTCCTAGGAGCAGGGCTGAAATTGTGCAAATCTATAATATCAGCTTTTATCAATGAGAAGCAAGGAAGAGCCCGGCTGAGGTTTGAAAATGGATGGTCACAAGCCTTCAAACAAAGCTGAGCTGCTTGAGCGTATGCACCAGGAGCGGCATAAAGTCCCCCAACAGCAATGTGAAAGACTGGCGGAGAGCATAACAAGATGCATGGAAGCTGTAATTGAAAATCAGGGTTATTCCATCAAATATTGATTTCTGAACCTAAGTTAAAGCGTTAGTATTGTGTTTTAAAATGAATATGAACTTCTCTTTGCATTATTCGAGTACTGAAAACACATTTTTGTTATTTTGACCAGTTGTCATTTTTTGTAAATAAATGCTCTAAATGACAATATCGTTATTTGGAAGAAGTAAGTAAGTTTACTCAAACGCATACCTATAAATATTAAAACCAGAACATTTTCAGGTGCAAAGCTTTACTCAGGAGGAAGAGATCCCCTGTATAAAGTCAGCCATAGCAGGAAAAGCACAGGTGTAATTAATCCTATTACCAATGGCTGCGTCATTGTCAGTTCAGGATTCTGTATTGCTGCCTCACAGGCGTTGCCTTCTAGGACACTTAAATATAATGGAGCAATCTTAGGTACAATTGTACACCCCCCCCCAAAAAAAAAAAACATGTTAACGGCATGATTTTCGAATTCATTTCATCCATCCAGTTGATTTGTATTCAATTCTTGTAATGCTGCCAATACCTTTATAATCAAGGCACATTAACGGTTATGTAAAGTGAAATTGCAGCACTAAATGAATGCATAAATTACAAAATAAGTATTAAATCAATAGCCTAGTTGACCGTTTTCCAATTCCATGTATGAATGATACTTGTACAAGTGTATTGCGGTAATTACTTTCTTTCTCCCGTTATAACGGCTATTATGTGCACATTCAGCAGCTTTGAATATACTCATAAATATATCAGAATAACTGAAACCACAAAAACTTCTCACCCCAGATGGGACTCGAACCCACAATCCCTGGCTTAGGAGGCCAGTGCCTTATCCATTAGGCCACTGGGGCTACATGTCAAAGTACTGTGGGTTGTCTCATTAAAAACATTGCTTTTCAAAGGATACGTATATTTCAGGTAGACTACTAAAATAGCTACATGTAAGCTCATGGTGAGATGCCACGTCACTCACCACAAAAGGCTCTAAACTATCAGTATTTTTCACTTGAATATTTTTAAATCGCTGGTAAATTAACTTCTCAGTCAACACTGGCGCTAACGTTAACGTTACACTTACGTTACAAGATCATCTCTACAGTATATTGACCTGCTGATGACAAACTATGATTCACAGGTGATTTACTCATCGAAAACGGCAAAGTCGTAGCTCCTTCCTGAAACCTTCCTCAATCTCAAATGCACTGCGATACGTTTGCTACCATATATATAATATATTATACCAATATATCCAGCTGACAGCGCGCTCTCTCTCCGCTCCAGACAGGAACCAGCCTCCTCCTCATCTGTTGTTTTCTCTCTGCCAGAAGCCGACTCCAGAGGAATGGTAGTAGTTAACAGTTAGCTCTTCAGTAGCTCTTCAGGCACCAGCTGGAGGATTGTTTACTTGTTAAAGTGATTAGTTGTCTTTCGGTTGTCCTGTTAAAAGAATGAATCTACTACCGTCCAATCCTCACGGGAACGGGCTCATTTATGCTGGATTTAACCAGGATCATGGTAAGAAGCGTCGTGGATGCTAAGCTAACGTTGCTAAACCAGATCGTAAATTAAGCGTAGCGTTATCTAACAACAGCTTTACATTGTTTATGCTTTTAAAAGTCTATGTCGATGCTGCTGATGCTGTGTGGTAGTAGTGACACCAAAAACGGTAACTTAATGTTAGCTTTAGCTGGCCAAATAGCTTCGTTGGCTCAGTTAGCCAGCTAACGTCACGTTAGCTTCTTGTTTTCAGCCAATACATACCGTTATGTCAGCTAACCTGACTAGATAATGTTAGGGGGACATACACATGTGGCCAAGTACTGAGATAAGAACAGTGTATGCAATTACTCATGTAGGTCATCTTAACTTCCAAGCTAACGATATTAGCCGACCATTGGTGACCGCTAGCGCTAGCTGGCTAGGTAACAGCTACCGTTATTATCGCGTTATTGGGCTTATGTTTGCTGCTGCTGCCCAGGCTTTTATTAGGCTGATCTGTTTCTGTTAATCTGTAACGTTGCATAATAAAACTCAGCACTGTTAAAATGTTTACATACATTTACACATGCAGGAAAGTTAAAGTATTCTTCTTAATTGGTCAGTCTAACTAAACATGAAACGACTGGTGCCAACTAGCTATGCCAGAACTGAGGGCGGTGTGACGTTATTAAGGTAAACTGACCAAAGGCCTCATATGAGCACTTGAACTACAGTATCTATCTATCTATATAGATAGATACTGTAGTATCTATCTATATATATCTATCTATCTATAGATAGATAGATATATCGTCATCATATGTTTACATACGTTGTGTGTCAGTTTTACATTAGATTTGATATAATTTATTGATCCCAAATTGGGATATTTCAGTGCTACTGTAGCAACATATAAGACACACATCATACATACAGAATATACAAGAAATAATAAATAGGATAGAATACAAGAACAACTATTAAAAAAAACGATACAGAGGATAGAATGTGCACTTGTATATACAAGTGGCAAATAAAAATGTACAACTACCTAAATAGTATTTATAAAGATGTTAGTAAAATCTATGTTTGTGCAATTTGCACTTAGTGCAGTATTGTGATGCATATGAGTCTTATCTAACACTCAGTGATGACCTGTTAAAAAAGTTGTATTGCCTGTGGTAGGAATGATATCTTGTAGCGGTCAGTGCGACACATGAGTTCCAGCAGAGGTTAATCATTTGTCCCAGGCTCTCTGTGTCATTTGAAAGATATTTGTGAAAAGCGGCTCCTCTGACAACAACTGTTGGGGATGGATTTCTGATGTTTCCTCACTGTGTCTCTCTCCAGGATGCTTTGCCTGTGGAATGGAGAACGGATTCCGTGTGTACAACACAGATCCTCTTAAGGAGAAGGAGAAACAAGGTAACATGCTCTGTAGACATCAACGTTTATATTTGCTAGAAAATACTTTTTCACATTGATCACATGTTCTGTTAGGGTGTATACCTACATACAAGTTCACTGAGCAGTCTGCCAAGTCTCAACAGTTTGATACAGTTTGGCATTTTCCCCCAGTGTAATGCAAGCCTGGTGGCCCACCGGGCCTAAGTTGCCCTCCACTAGGCCTAAGCCACTGGGGGGGAATTTAATGTACTTTTAAGACGTTTTTTAAACTACAGTTACAGTGGGGCGGCTCGGTTGGAAACGTAGGCATAGTCATATTTTCAAATCTCCAGTTAGCTTTTATCACTGACTTAATGTAGAGCCCTATGGAGTCTGTCTTACAGCTTTTTTTAAGTTATTAATTTCGGGATTCCATCCATTATTTGGGTGTCACTGAAACTATTGGGCTCTACATTAAGCTGCCATCAGTCTGTGACGGGCCCCAGCCGGGCCCTCATTGAAAAAAGACACTTGCCACCGGGCTAAACAACTTTTCTGGGGGAAACCCTGGCATCCATACAGTAATGGCGCTTTTCCATTACGTGGTACCTGCTCGACTCGCCTCGACTCTACTCGCCTTTTTTGGTTTTCCATTACGAAAAAAAGTACCTGGTACCTGCTAACAGGTACTTTTTTTAGTACCACCTCAGTCAAGGTTCCAAACGAGCTGAGCCGATACCAAAAGGTGACGTGAAAGCGACAGACGGGTGTCCTGAACAAACCCGCTATTTTTAAACAGTTTAACCAGCTGTTTTTTTTTTTTTTGCTGCCTCCAGCTTTATTTGAAACTAAATGTGTCTTCTGGCAACAACAACACACCTTCCACGTTTTGTGTGTGTGTGTCGCGTTAGGTCACGGCAGTTTACTGCGGCGCCGCTTGTTTTACAGTTCTGCGGAGGCTCCAGGCAGAGCTTTCGCCGTAGCCTACGTACACACACACATGCTGGCTCGACGCACACACCAGCGCACAAGTATAAACATCAGGCCACTTTTACATAGGCTACGGCGAAAGCTCTGTGTGGAGCCTCCACAGAACTGTAAAACAAGCTCAAGTGGCCTGATGTTTATACTTGTGCGCTGGTGTGTGCGTCGAGCCGGCATATAAGACGACCAGCCACGCTGAGGCAGTACTAAAATCTGCAATGGAAAACGGACGCACAGTGTGTCGAGTCGAGCAGGTACCATGTAATGGAAAAACGCCATAAGAAAACCATTAAGACATGATTTCCCGACCAGGGGCAAGCAACACTATTGAACTGTGAACACGTTTTTGTAATTACATTGCACATGTAAGTCATTTAAGATGTTGCATCACTTAATCGTTAACCGACATTGAATTAGGTAAATTGTTAGAAGTAACCTGGATATAACTCCAGTTAACCAGTTTTTACCAAAAGCCAAACCTGTTAGAAGGCAGAGCATGCACAGAATAGAAATCCAAGTTACCTAGCTGTTACCTGGTATCTGTCAGCACCTGTGAAGCCCTCTTATCAGGCTTGGCTATTGGTCAAAAATAGAACAACAATTTGAAAACACACAATTCACCATTATGGTGTCATTGATGCGTTATTATGGATCCCACGTAACTTCTAGGCAAGTCCCGCCTTACGAAGCAGCCCGATTGGTTGGGGTTAGGCATTGACCTCAGGTGGTTAAGGTTAGGGTAGCCGATTTGTCAGGGGATAGGACCTGAACAAATCGGGTTACGTTACCTAGCGTAGGCACGGACGCCTGGCCAATCGTAGCATGTGAATGCTATTGAAGGGCGGGTCTTGCCTCGAAGTTGCGTGGGTTCCATAATAACTAATAACACGTCATTGATGCATCTCATTCCTGTATGAACTGGTGTAATTCATTGAACTTGAGTGTTCAGAGCACATGATATGGACAAACTGCATCCAACGATTCCTTTTTTTTTTTTTATCAAAGATTCTGCCCATTATTTTCTCAATTAATTGAATGAGTTTGCGCTATGAAATGTCATAATGTAGTAAAGCCTGCCAGTTGCCAAATCCCAGAGCCCAAGCTGGCGTCATCATGTCTTGGTTTTTATCCGTCCCAACAGTCTAAAACCCAAAGATATTCAGTTTACAATGATATAAAACAGAAGCACATTTTAGGGGTTTTGAGAGGCTAGAACTAGGCAACGTTGGCATTTAGGCTATAAAAATGACTTTAACAATGAACCTATTATCAGAATAGTTGCTGAATAATTTTTCTGTCGATCAACGGATCAACACGCTGTGCCCGGTTTGCCGTACGTGTCACTAATGTCAGAGGAAAAGCTGTTGTATGTTTTGATGACATGGCGCCTGTCGCCCGCAGCTCTTTATCTGACATCCTGAGCAGTTCACTGTGGATTCTGCTCCTGTTTTACAACCCTTCATTTTGCAGCACTGTCGCTTGCAAAAAACAATCCGCCACATTTTCATGAAGGCGTTACAGTTACAGTATGATTAAGGTCTTGTTGTTAAGCGATCAGGGCGGTCAACTTCATTTTTCTACCTGATATCATCAAGAACGGTTTGGGCTGTTCTTTGGTCTCCTGGATATTTACTCTGATCTCATTTATTTCCTCCAGAAAAGTCTATAAGCCTTTATTATTATTGTTTCATCTTTTGAATTTGATGAATAATGACAAGAGGACAGGAGCTAGAATTTGAAATGTTGGCATACTTTTTGATGATTCACATAATATCCTTGTGCTTATGTATAATACATGTACTACATTTACGGTAGTAGTGCAAACAAAATGCAGTTTGTTGTTTGAATACAAATATCCTGTAGAAGAAAAACTATGCTTTTTGGCTTGTGACTGCAGAAATATAATTCAAACCAAGCAATTCTGCTGCACACAGGAACAAAGTATTGTGACAGAATTGAAACTTCTGAAGGATATAAGAGGAAGTCTTCCCCCAAACAAGGCTGGAAATGTGACTCAGCACATGACCGGCTCCAGAGTGACTTTTCTAACTCCTCGGATTGAGCTGATCAAGGACTCGTTCACAGGACCAAGTATGGTCTTTTTTTTTTTTTTTTTTTTTTTTCCTGTGCTAATCCATGTGCAGTTCTTTGACGGCAGTCTTTAAAGCCTCGTAGCAGTTCTCTTTCTTGTACATGGAGCGAGGGAGGCAGAGAATTTCTTGTCATTGTGGTTTTCTTGTGGAGGCCATTAGAGATGAATTCGCAAGGCAGTGTTATTTGTACAGCACATTTGAGCAGCAAGGCAACTCCGTGCTTTACGTAAAACATAAAAACATAAAGCATTAGGGAGCAGTTAAAACAGTTCAAAATATAAAAACAGCTAAAAGAGAATAAGACAGGTATGACATACAAGAATAAAAGTTACAGTGCAGTGTAAGAAATGAATAATTATTTAAAGAAAGGTAGCATCAAAAAGGAAAGTCTTCAGCCTTGATTTAAAAGAAGTGAGAGCTGCAGCAGACCTGCAGTTATCTGGGAGTTAGCTCCAGATATGTGGAGCTTAGAAAGTGAAAGCTACTTCTCCATGTAGCAGTGTTTAGAAGCAGTGTACATAATGTTACTTGAAGCACGGTTTACACTTAGTGGTGATGAAAAGGGCTGCGTTTCTTTTCTCAGTGTAACCCCTAAACTTGTTATTATCGATGTTTACTACCAATGACGTTGACTTTCAGAGTTCCTGGAGGGCGGGGTCGGCCATGTGGAGATGCTGTTCAGGTGCAACTATTTAGCACTAGTGGGAGGAGGAAAGAAGCCAAAGTACCCGACCAACAAAGGTATGTTTTCTCTACTGACATTAGCAATGCGGATTGCTGTTCTCTTCCCAACATCAGCAGTATTGCTTTATACTGAACTTATGCCAGGCTTTGGTTCTGATAAATGATGGCTTGCAGTTCTATTTTCTGCTGCTTATCCAGGTCTTTTTTATTTCATGAATTATATCATTAGGAAAAATATCAGCAAAAATATCACGGTATTGCAATTACAGCTTTAAAATGTATTATTTTGAAATGTCTGGGGGGGACATTGTATTTTATTTTTAGAGAGGGAGAGGGATGTCTAAACTGCACTTCCTGTTCTTGATGGCTCATAAAAAACAGCTCATACCGCAGGAACGGTATGACGGAACATTGGAGTGGCTTTTTCAAACCGTGGTATACCTTGAAACTGGGACCCTTTTTAGTGCTGAAAAAATGGGATATAATGAATGTCAGGTCATATCATCCCAACTGGTTTTCCTTCATACTGCGTGATACTGATATAAGTATGACACTTGGCATGTTTTGTTCATGCGGCTGTGTTGAGTATTCCCTTTTTTTGTTTTGTTGCTACTCTAGTGATGATCTGGGATGACCTGAAGAAGAAGACTGTTATTGAGATTGAGTTCTCAACAGAAGTCAAAGCAGTGAAGCTTCGGCGTGACAGGTAAAACGGCTGGTTTATGTGTCCAGGGCAGGGTTTTCCAAGGGGTCTTAAAAAGTCTAACATTTCAAAATCAAATAAAATTAAATAAAAAGTATTGTGTTCTAGGTCTTACAGGTCTTAATTTCCCTACGTCCATGTAACGCTACCTCTAATGCTCACTGAAATTATTTTTTTTTATTCCGTGGCGAGGTAGTTCAGTGTGCCGATGTGCTGCAATAGCAGCAATCTGAACACATTTTTGTCCTGCTACTAGTCACGGAGCGTTGCCAACACATGCACATAAAATACATCAAAACGTGTGTAATGACTGTGAATGGTGTGCTATCAGTTGAATAAAAGATTTGCCGCGCGTTTTCATGTAATCGGCAAAAAAAAACGCTGCGAAATTTTCCACAGACTTTAATGGGAAATCTTCGGGAAATCGCTTAACATAGCTCAAAACAACCCCTCTTTGGGGGCATACTGTATCGGCATACTTTAATGTAGAAAAATAATTAAAAGTTTAAACCGAAGACAAGACTTTGGCCTTTATTGGGCTGAATGGGCATTCTGATATCAAGCACGGTTTCTACCGAATCACAGTTTATGTATCGTCCAGTTTTCAGACCGTTTCGGATTCAACAATGTGTGTGTATGGGGAGAGCCAGAGGGGAGGACTGCAATTTTTCCTTTTTCATTCATTTCATCATACATCATGGTTGGTCAAAATGTAGGAAGTCTTGTGCCGGTCGCAGACATGTAACTATGGAATCCACCGGACTTAAACTTTTGGCTCTGTTCATACCAACTGCCGATAGAAAAAATGAAAAGAAATATCTGGAAGGACGCAGACGGTTCCCTGTTTGTTACCTGCTCTGTGCCGTTTGGACCCACGGTTTTTGAATTACATAACAAACTTAAGAGGTATAATTATCATTAAATGGACATGTTTGACCCATTAAAGATATTGTCTCCCCCTCCCTCCTCTACTCCCTCACTGCGGAAATCAGCATAGCAACAAGTTCTGACACACACACCTCCTATCAAGGAGACTCTTTACTGTAGGCCGTGTTGTCCTCTCTTTTCCGGACATGTCAAACAGCAGATGTACTGTTAGCCAGTGTTATTTGGATGTGCACCAAAGTAGGCACACTGTCAAAATTTCTTGCGGAATTTTCTAGTGTTTTCTGTCGCTCGTCCAAATGTAATTTCCTGTATTTTTACAGGTTATTTCTCTGTGTCGCTTTTATTCAATTTTAATACGTTTATTAACTTTGTAAGTACTTTTGTGACTCTGCATTTTGTTGTACTTTTATGTCGTGATATAGGTCTTAAAAAGTCTTAAATTTGACTTGGTGAAACCTGCAGAAACCCTGGTCCAGGGACTGTCATCGGGCATTTTTTGTCATTTGTGACAGTTGCAAAATACTGTTTAGATATCTTTTTGTGTCGGGCATACATAACTCTTTCTAACATGTTTCTCAGTCTTAATCACACAGTAGTACTGTGGTAAAGAGACGGTTGGCACGCTATGATGCAGGGACAATTAGGGCTGCACGACATCAGGAAAATATGCAATATCGCTATAACAATATTAAGTGTGATAAGTTAAGGGTAACTACGGGTTTTTTTCAACCTCTAAGTGACTGATGGGAACAACAATCTTTGACATTGGTCCAGTATTAAGCGAGTTCGCTGCAGTCGGCAGCGGTGAAACAAGCTACAATGTAAGTTAATAGGGCAATTGTCCAGCTTGTATTTACCTTCACAAAATTGCTCATTTTGCCACTGACAGACTCAGATTATTATTCTAAGTGTCTGACAACATAATGGAAAGGATCCCTACAGAGAGAGACTTTTAAAACCTCTTTGAGACCTTTCTGTTTAACCAGAAACAGCTCTGAAGTGTATTTTACGATGCTAAAATTATTGTTTTTTTACATGGAGTCTGGTGGGTTTAGCGAACGCAATTTCGCGGATGTTGTTATGTTTAAACAAAGGATCTTACTCTTTAACAGAAAGGTCGACCTCATTAGAAAAACTTTCCATAATGTTGTCAGACACTTAGAATAATAACCAGAGCCTGTCAGTGGCAAAATGAGCACTTATGTGAAGGTAAATACAAGCTTGACAATTGCCCTATTAACTTACATTGTAACTGCCGACTGCAGCGATATTGCTTAATACTGGACCAATGTCAAAGATTGTTGTTCCCATCAGTCACTTAGATACAAAAACATAGGAAAATAGGTTGAAAACAACGGTAGTTACCCTTTAACAGATAATAATAAAGTGTACCTAGTTCTGCCTTTCTGCTGCTTTCAGTATTCTGCTAAAATACAACAAATTGCTTGTTGAATCCAAAAAATGAAAGGCAATAATTTCCAACATTCTTTAATTGAACAAATTAAACATTAAATTGATTATAAAAAGCAGCACTAAAAAAAGAACGATAGTTATATTTTTTACGTGCAGTTTTCTGACATTTAGTTCAAATGTTAGCCTGTGTGTTGGTTCTCCTTTGTTCTCAGGATTGTGGTGGTCCTGGACTCAATGATCAAAGTCTTCACCTTTACCCACAATCCCCATCAGCTGCATGTGTTTGAGACCTGCTATAACCCTAAAGGTCAGTCCAAGACTTTTAATTACAGATGTTCTAATACCATTTATTCCTTTCCAATACCGTTTCCAATACCTGAACTTGTGTACCGGCCGGTACGGAGTACTGATCTGATACCAGTATGTTAAAAGCTGTGTGCTACTATCCCTGTATGGATGTGATAGGATTGCTATCATTGTTGTTCGGCCTGGCTCAGGTTAAACCTTTTGTGAAACCTAAAGAAACACAAACAATGAACACCATAGAACTTTTTGTTATCCAGTTTGATAGTCAGTCATAACGGATAAAGGACATACAGTAAATAAACTACATTTAAAGTAGATTTTCTTCTGCTACATTAGGTGGTATCAGATCGGTGCATAAGCGCCAGTACTTGTTGATACATATACCAGCATTTTAGGCAGTATCAGAGGCTTTTCTGATACTGGAATTGGTATCAGAACATCTCTACTTTTAATGAGCTTGTTCTCCTCTGTGCACATACTTCACCTCTGGAACCACACAGACTCTTTAACAAACGTGTACCGCATGGTGTAGCGTCTTTTAAACCCACGGAACATTATTTTAAGTTATAGTCAAATCTAGTCCCAAAGCTTTCCATTTAATGAGTCGGTATAAATGTGCCGCATCTTTTAGCAAAGCACTGGAACCATGAAATACAAATTGTTCATGTGCACATTATAACCAACCTTTTCCCTCTGTCCCCCCTTGTTCTCCTCAGGTCTGTGCGTGCTGTGTCCCAACAGCAACAACTCCCTGTTGGCGTTCCCTGGCACTCATTCAGGCCATGTGCAGATAGTGGACCTGGCCAACACAGAGAAGCCCCCAGTGGATATCCCCGCCCACGAGGGGGCGCTGTGCTGCATCGCTCTGAATCTGCAGGGCACCAGAATAGCTACTGCGTCAGAGAAGGTAAGCCATGCTGAAGAAGGGCTTGGCAATATATCAATATAAATCGATATGGTGATATGAAACTAGATATCGTCTTAGATTTTGGATATCCTAATATGACACGTGTTGTCTTTTCCTGGTTTTAAAGGCTACATTACAGTAAAGTGATGTAATTTTCTGAACTTTCTAGACTGTTCTAGCTATAGCCAACTTAGTCATTGTATCCACATTTCTGATGATTATTAATCACAAATCTCATTGTGTAAATATTATGTGAAAGCAACGATTACAATATCAAGCCTACAATATCGTTATCGAGATATTTGGTCAAAAATATCGTGATATTTGATTTTCTCCACATGGCCCAGCCCTATGCTGAAGTTAATTGAATGTTTTTTTGAGTTTCTATTCTTGCTGAGTTAATACTAATCCAATGCTGTGTTTCCACAGGGGACTCTAATTAGAATTTTCGACACATCTGCGGGTCAGCTCATACAGGAGCTGAGACGAGGCTCTCAGGCTGCCAACATTTATTGGTGAGCATTGAGCAATAACACTGTTCACATCTTTACCTTACAGCGTTACAACCGTTCTGTCCTTTTGTCCATGTCATCAGATGAAAACACCTAGCAGGGCAAATATTTCAAAGATGCTGATGACAAAACAAAAAAAACAATCAGCTTCTTCCACTTGACAACAAAATCGAGTACTGCTCTTCCCACAAGCACATACGGTATGTTGACAAGTTGTAGCTGCAGTGCGAGTTGCTACGTCAGACATGGACCATCACCACAGGCTCCACTCCAGTACTGTGGAAGGTGTATGTTACGCCTCTTTCATTCAGAGTTACTATGAGAGTGTTGGTGAACATTATATGCAGGGTGCGATTTCCCCCTTTCTGGTCTACATATACCTGCCTGTGTTGAATTACTTTTATTCCCGGTGGGGACAAAATGTATCCCCTCCTCAAAGTGATCAATGCTGCTTTACCGAAAGACCATATATTATACACCTAAAATAGCAGTATTTTAAACTAAGTAAAGCGGTGTAACGTGAACAGTCTATAGTGCTATAGAAGAATCCGAGCAGCAGTTGCTGGTTGTATTTAGCGTCCAGAGCTCCGGGACGCCGGCTACCAGCAGCAGTTGTTTAGCTGCCAATAGGTGACTGTGAGCCGGCCACAGGCACTGCCAGATGATGGTCCTTTCAGGGGCCGTGGTAGTGGAGTTCAGCCAGAAAAAGTGAGCGTCATGCAGCGCTGACAGTTACGTTTAGGCACAAAAACGACGCGTTTAGGAAAAAGATGGTGATGATGGTTTGGATTAAAACACTCCCGAGGAACGAATGAGCGTTTCCTGGGGGAAAGTATTGTGTTTTTGCCGCGATATGTCACACTGTGTTTCATGTAGACACCACATTGTGCTATTTCATTTTGAGATTATTTTCCATTGAATACTATAGTTCATAAAGTGTTTTGGCACGGCTGGCCGGGTATATCCATGGTGGTATTGGAAGGGGGATTTAATTCTTGCATGTTTTGTTGTGCATGATCAAAAAACATCCCCCCACCGCCTACATTGAAACCACAACAACAGCAGTTACAACTTCAGGTTTTTACAGCATAACATGTAAATGGTCCTGATTTAAAAAAAATAAAAATCTGAAGAGGGCAATACAAAAGCTGCTTTGCTGACGATAAAGATAGATAATAAAAGGTAATTATAAGCTTTGTTTCAAGCCAGGCTAGAACTTTTCACTTTTCTACTCAGTGTAGCAGTAAGTAAAGACATTGAATGCATTAGTGTCATACTTGGCGGCGAGGTCACACACTACTTTTTATTGCAAAGCTGCACGCTGTAGTACTGCTACTCACTCTGCAGCCAGAACTTTGCTACACTTAGGTCTTGAGGTTTTTTAGTTTTTTTACCAAGTGGACCCACTCTGAGAATGGACTTTAATGATAATCCTGTAATAATAGTAACCCTGTTTGTATAGGAAGTGTGGTCAGGCCTTTATAATAGTGGTGAGCAGTGTCACCACTGTACTATCTTGTGTCTCTGTGTTGATCTGAATGGATCTCAATTGTCATAATTTCCATCTGCTCTGTCTTTTTCAGCATTAATTTCAACCAGGATGCGTCCCTCATCTGCGTGTCCAGCGACCATGGCACAGTGCACATCTTCGCTGCAGAGGACCCCAAAAGGAACAAACAGTCAAGGTTAGTCTACTAGCACGTTAGCTAGATTAGGATAAATACAAAAAACAACTAAATGTTGATGTTAAAAAGTGAAACTGACTTTGCCTTCCAACCATGTCCTGATTGATTGTGTCCTTCTCTCTGCAGCTTGGCATCAGCCAGCTTTCTTCCCAAATACTTCAGCTCCAAGTGGAGCTTCTCCAAGTTCCAGGTCCCCTCAGGCTCTCCCTGTGTGTGTGCCTTTGGAACAGAGCCCAACGCTGTCATAGGTGAGTTCACTTTGGACTGTGCAGCTTTTCAGGATACAAGACCGTCTCATCTCGTCACTCTAAAGCGTGATTTATGCTTCTGCGGGGGCTCCACGCAGATCTTTCGCTGTAGCCTACATAAGTGGACTGAAGTTTATACTTTTGCGTTGGTGTGTGATCTCTTTAAGAGAGACAGCAGGGCCGTCGTGCGTTGCAGCGACGTGTAGTTACATTTTTCGAGAGGTGACGTCAGGCTACGGCGTAGGGTCGGTATCTCCACGTACCTATGTTCGTAGCCACGGCGTAGATTTAACGCAGGAGCATAAATCACGCTTTACTGACCACAGCCACTCTGTGTGGCGAGCAACCTCAGGGCTTAAAATGGCCACATAGGCCTGCGCTCTTCTCTGTCATCAGGGTACATCTACAACAATGTCAACAACAATATTTTTACACTTGTCTTTTTTTTTCTTCCTTCAATTTAAATAACGACTCTTCGTAGCAGTAGAGTACTGGTTGAGCACCACTGGTGGTACGTGAGCTGCCTCTAGTGGTACGCAGATGGAATCTCTGATATAGTTTTAAAAAATGAAATAAATTAATTTAAAAACAATACTATAGGACGTGGCCGAGACGGTTCAACACAAACACAAAAGCCACAACACGTATGCAAAAGCCACAACACGTATGCAAAAGCTACAACACAAACGCAAAAGCTAGTGAGTGTGTTGTTGACAAACAGAGGTGGCGGATGAGCAGGAGGAAAATTGTTGTATGTTTGAGAAGTAAGTGAAACATGGTTCCTTGCTAATTTATGATTACTGTCGCTACGTGATTGTCACAATTACTGTAAGCAATGTGTTGTTCAGTATCTTTTTTATTTTCATATGTATGAACGCTGTGTGTGTGTGTGTGTGTGGTAAGATGAGGACATGCAACAAAACCATAGTGTACAAATGGTAATATACAGTCTATGAACAAACCCTTTTACATGGCTTTAAATACAGTGTAACACAAGAGTCCACAGTCTGAATTCTATTTATTTATTTATTTACTTATTTTATTTTCCAGTAGTAAGCCCGAAGCAAGGTCATGGTTAAAATTCTGGGTTTATTTCATTCAGACCAACCGTGTATGACCGTGAACATAGACAGTGTATGTGTGTGTGTATGACATATTACGCCCCCTAACACTGTAATAGGCAGCATATTGACGGTAGCACAATTAGCATTCACTTTAAACATCCGTTTACCGTAGCCATAACTACACACACACACACACCAGTTACCAGTCGTGTGTGTGTGTGTGTGTGTGTGTATATATATATATATATATATATATATATATATAAAAACACACACACACACAAACTATAGACTTTAAACGTAGCACCCACGTGTTAAAAGACACTGGGCACCATTAAGATTAACGTTATAGCTGTAGCTTCTTAGCCTAAATGGCAAAGTACATACATATGAAAATAAAAAAGATATTGAACAACATTGCTTATTTGTGATAATCATGTAGCAACAGTAATCATAATTACCCAGGAACAATGTTTCACTTACATCTCAAACATACAAGAACTTTCCTCCTCCGGCTCCATTTGTCAACACACCACTCACTTCCGTTGTCGCTTTTGTATTTGTGTTGTCGCTTTTGTATTTGTGTTGTAGCTTTTGCGTTTGTGTTGTAGCTTTTGCGTTTGTGTTGTAGCTTTTGTATTTGTCTTGAACCATCTCGGCCACCGTATTATAGAAATACTACAACGTTTCCAATAATAATACTTAAAATATGGTCAGTTAAAAGTAATTTAAAATAAGTGTGTTTAAGTGTAATATTTTTTGTTTCGATATCAGCTACATAGTTACGTTCATGAACGGAGTGCGCATACATCCATAATTAGATGTGGTGGCAAGATGGTAAGCAGAGGTAAAATGAATGGTTCAAAAACACTGCAAAGTTAGGCTCTGAAATATTTGGTCATCCTGAATCTTCTATTGGCAGTTAGGGCCATAAGTTGTTAATCAACTAATAATTGTTGGCATGGTTTTAATGGTGAACATACATGTAGCAGAGTGAATCCTCTACTGTATCTGTGGATGGCCTTAGTGACTACCTTACCTATAGGCCCAGTAAGCAGTGGGGATATATTTGCAAATAATATGTTGGATTCATGTTAAGACTTTTGAAATAACGTTCAAAAGTTAACAATAATTTGGCGGCCTCCATGCATTGACTCTGAGGACCCCCTGTTGAAGATCCCTGTTCTAGTGAGTTCAACTTAGCAGATGAGAAAACTAAGAAAAGGTAAAATTGATATATGAATTCTGTAATTGTTTTCTCTTTTTGTTTTGCTTTAACCAATAAGTAGCGAGTGGAGTATCCTTCACAATGTTTTAGTCACGAAAGCTCTGGTAGATGACGTTTATGGCACTGATAAAGAAATATGTGGAAATGTGTTCTATAAGTCGACTTTAAACGAGATGTACAGCTGTGTCAATCTCATTCATGCATTATGCATCAAAATCAAGACAGTTAGCTTCCTAGCTATGTAGGAAGATGACATCCCCATTCTTAACCCTGCAGAGAGCCATCCATACTGTTCATTTTCTATAACCCATTTCACACGAGGTGCCTGACTGAACTGAATTTTGGTGAGGGAAAAGTGAAGCTGTATCAGTACTCGATCCCATCCAAACCTGTAGTCTGACTGCTGATGGTCTAATGGTGTTTTTGATATGATGGGGGCAAAGAGAAGAGATGTGGATTCTGACAGTGATATACAGTCAATGTCATGTCTTAAAGGGTAACTACCGTTTTTTTTATTTTCAACCTGGACCCTATTTTCCTATGTTTTTGTGTCCAAGTGACTGATGGGAACAACAATCTTTGACATTGGTCCAGTATTAAGCAAGAACGTTGCAGTCGGCAGCGGTGAAACAAGCTACATTGTAAGTTAATAGGACAATTGTCCAGCTTGTTTACCTTCACAAAAGTGCTTGTTTTGCCGCTGACAGACTCAGATTAATATATTAAGTGTCTGACAACATTATGGAAAGGATTTCTAAGGAGGTCGACCTTTCTGTTAAAGAGTAAGATCCTTTTTTTAAACATAAAAACATCTGCGAAATTGCGTTTGCTAAACCCACCAGACTCCATGTAAATAAACAGTAATTTTAGCATCGTAAAATACACATTCAAATTCAACAGAAACAAAATAAAACTATGAAAAGCCGTTTTGGGTCGTCTTTCCACTTTTCCAACCATCACAACTCTAGTTTTGGTTGAAATAAACACATAGTTTACTGATTTACAATGTGAAAATATGTTGGCTCTATACAAGTATTGCTTTTTTAAATGGAGTCTGGTGGGTTTAGCGCTAGCGACTTCAGAGCTGTTTGTGGTTAAACAGAAAGGTCTATATCTGTAGGGGATCCTTTCCATAATGTTGTCAGACACTTAGAATAATAATCTGAGCCTGTCGGCGGTAAAAACAACACTTTTAGTGGACCAAACTGACGATGCACATTTGCCCCATAGGATTACATTACAGCCCGGTCTGTGGATGCCGGTTACAGCAATCACGCTTAATACTGGACCAATTTCAAAGATTGTTTACATCAGTCACTTACACACAAAAACATATGAAAATAGGGTCCAGGTTGAAAAAAAAATGGTAGTTACCCTTTAATTAATTTGACTGTTCCTGATCTCTGCAGCATGGTCCACTGCATTCTAATAAAACTACAGAACTGTCAGGGTTTTCTGAGTTCCCACTCTGGTTTCTTTCTTTGCAGCTATTTGTGCTGACGGCAGCTACTACAAGTTCCTGTTCAACCAGAAAGGGGAGTGTGCCAGAGATGTGTACGCCCAGTTCCTGGAGATGACGGACGAGAAAATATGACCTTTGACCACACCCACACCCCGCTACCCCCCTCTCCGGAAACTTGCTATGACACAGCCTGGTTTGTTGTTTCTTTACTTCTTTTGGAGGAGATCTCCCAGGCTGCACTTCTCCTTATCTTGACAGACTCTGTAAGAGAGCATCAGAAGAAGGGAGGACAAAGAAAGAGAAGCACAGACTGGGCAGGGGGGGGAGACCCCTTACAGCCAAGAGGAACGGACGGAAGCACCAACAGGGACGCAGACGTTTGTCTGTCACAGACTCCTGAGGACTGTCTCTGGACAGAGGGACTCCCAAACCAAACACTAGCGAAAAGAGAGGAAGTTATTTTTCTGAACGGACGACATGCCGCTTTTTAAGACGTCTTCCGAAGAATTTACAAAAGGGCAGTTCTTTTTAATCACAGATGATTGTGATAGTTAGACGGATTGAAAACTATTGAGATTTTTGTCAACTTAACACCACCTTACCTAACTATAGGGAGTGCCTCGAGACTGGAGAGAATCTGTATGTGTGCACATATTGTTGTTGTCATATATACATGTGTGTGTTGTGTATATACCAATGTACCATATTAGGTGTCCCCAGAGCAGAATCCGAACGAGGTGACATAGAACCGTTTCTTATATTCACTGTACAAACACACCGCGCCAGACCGAACTTCTAACTACACGCAGCTGTACAGAATAGTAGCAGAAAAAAATGTCACATGTATATTTGTTTCCCTCATTACCTTTTTTTTCATACACTGTGCAATATGTTTTTTGTTAAGAGCTTGCGAAAGTTGAGTGTTTGTCGTCTCTACCTGACCACGAAAGCTTTAAAAAAATATTTAACATGTATTGGGAAATAGTTACGCATTTGCTTTCTCGCCGAGAGTCGTGAAAGATATGAAGCCGGTTATCTTAGCTTAGCATAAAGCCTGGAAGCAGCTCTGCCCGAAGGTAACGCCTCTAAAGATCACTAATTAAAACATCATACCTTCTTTAATCCTTACAAAAACTGAAACGTAACGCTGTGCTTCTACAGGGGTTATGTGCCCGACTATTTTTTGTTTTAGCTGGGAGCAGTGACTTCCCAAAGTTGTCATTTTTACACTTTTTTTTTTTTTTTTTTGTTCAGATAGACGAAAGAGAAAAGTGTTGGCATTGGACAGTCAGGCCAACTCTTTCCCCAGGTTTCCAGTCTTTATGCTAAAGTAAGCTGCTGCTAGCTTTAGCTTCATATTTAACCCTACAGACAATAAAGTGGTATCGATCTTATCATCTAACTTCCGTATTTTCCGCAATGTTGAACTGTCTTTGAGAGTTTGTTTCTGCTTGAGAGCTAAACACACGCACGCTTTCCATCTTAAATCACAAAAAGCTAATGGATTGGATGAGATTCAGCAGCCTAGATCAACTGTAAAAATGTGAATATTTAGAACTTGGTTCAAAACTGCACTTCATGTTTTTAATGTTAAGCCATTATTAAATCCAAAAGTCTCCTGAAGGATGATTGGTTTTGGTTGGCCAGTGTGGCTCTCCAGTCCCAGCTGTATGCTCACTTCTTATCCTGACAACACGTGTCTGCCTTGTCAGTGTATCTCCATGAACTGCTTCACCATGCCCCTCGGGGCATCCATCCATTCCAGGGTTTCCCCCAGAAAAGTTGTTTAGCCCGGTGGCAAGTGTCTTTATTTTCGACGAGGGCCAGGCTGGGGCCAGTCACAGACTGATGGCAGCATTAATGTAGAGCCCAATAGTTTCAGTGATAACAAATAAAGGACGGAATCGCAAAATTGAGAATAAAAAAAAAAGAAGCTATAAGACAGATTCCACAGGGCCCTACACATTAAGTCAGTGCTAAAAGCTGACTGGAGATTTTAAAATACATAAAAAAATAACTCCACCAGGCTTTCAATACAATGGGGGAAACCCTGGATTCTGCTAATGCTAATCAGGGACTCTGAAGTGCTTCGTCAAACCCCGTGGCCATAACCAGGAGATGTGTTCAGCGTGGATCCACCACAGCGGAAAATGTTAAAGTGGAACTGTGTTAATGTTTAATGGAATATTTCTTTCTTTTAATTTGTCCTGTTAATTGACAGCATTTCTCTTTCATTTCAAAAACGCATTTTAATCTTTGTGGCTTTCTGCATCAGATTGTACGACGGCCGGTGTCACTCTGTTGAACATGCACAGCACTTGGCGGTCACTGACCCCGTGGGGAGGCTGCACAAACTGAAACGCCAACTTGTGTCTGACACACTTGGAATGATTGTAAAACCTGCATTTACATTTGTGAATAAAATTTAACATCTGCTTTTACAGTTAAACTGTATGGGCTGATAACATGCCTACTATATTGTGGAAAACAAGTGCCTCTCTGTTGTACTGAAACTGAATAATTGGACTGGACCCTATTTTCCCATTTTTGTGTGTAAGTGACTGATCTGTGAACAATCTCAGAAGTTGGTCCAGTATTAAGCGTGAATGCTGTAACCGGCAGCCACAGACCGGTCTGTAATGTAACCCTATGGGGCAAATGTGCATTGTCAACTTGGTCCACTAAAAGTTCTGTTTATGCCGCTGACAGGCTCAGATTATTATTCTGCAGGGTTCATATGTTTTGAAAAAAACTGGAAAAGTTATGGAATTAAAAAAATGCAAAATTCCAGGCCTGGAAAGGTTTTGGAAACCTAAAAAGACCCAGAAAGTTTTGGAAAAGCAATGGAATTTTTTTTTTAACACAGTATAATATGTGATTAATAAATGTATTTCACGTCGTCCTAACCTCACCGTTATATCCGGGGAGCGATATTATGAATCCCACTATGAACCACATAAATTGTCATTCATTTTATTGTTAAACCTCTGAGGGGAAACTTTAACACAGATTTTTATTCTTATTGTATAATGTCGACTGACATTTTCAGGAATACATAGTCATGGAAATTTGCCAAAAAGTCATGAAAAAGTATTAGTTAAAATGCGTATGAACCCTGATTCTGACATTACGAAAAGGATCCCTACAGATATAGACCTTTTTAAAACCTCTTTGAGACCTTTCTGTTTAACCAGAACCAGCTCTGAGGTGACTAGCGCTAAACCCACCAGACTCCATTTAAAAAGCAATACCTTTAGCGTATATAGAGCCAACCTATTTTCACATTGTAAATCGGTAAACTATGTGTTTATTTCAACCAAAACTAGAGTTGTGATGGTTGGAAAAGTGGAAAGACAACCTAAAACAGCTTTTCATAGTTTTATTTTGTTTCTGTCGACTTTGAATGTGTATTTTACAATGCTAAAATTACTGTTCATTTACATAGAGCATGATAGCTTTAGCAAATGCAATGTCGCGGAGGTTATTTAAAAAAAATTAAAATAAAAGGATCTTACTCTTTAACAGAAAGGTTGACCTCCCTTAGAAATCCTTTCCAAACTTTTGTCAGACACTTATTATCTGAGCCTGTCAGTGGCAAAACAAGCACTTTTTTGAACATAAATACAAGCTGCACAATTGCCCTATTAATTATCTATTGCAGCTTGTTTCTCTGACAGCAGCGGTCTTTCTTAATGTCGGACCAATGTCAAAGATTGTTGTTCCATTAGTCACTTACACACAAAAACATAGGAAAATAGGGTCCAGATAAAAAAAAAAAGAAGTTACCCTTTTAGTGCCCCATAAACATTTTAGAGGGTCTTAAAGGAAAACGCAGACATATTGGGACAGAGTTAGATAAGTCCATACATACCCTTCTCATCTCCGTGCGTGTCGTAACTCTGTCTGACGCACCCACCGCTAGCCTAGCTTAGCACAGATCCTGGAGGTAACCGGCTCAATCTAGCCTACTGCTCCCAATAAGTGACAAAATAGGGTGAGGAGCAGAGAGCAACAACGGTGCTTTTCAGGTGTTGCCCTAATCACTCCGCCCAAGTAGCAGTGCTTCGCCTTCTGAGAATATAGCTATTGCATATAGCTATGACCCTATTTGTACAGACTGTGACTATACAAATCACAACATGTAAATAGGAAAATATTGGCGTTATTTTGTCACTTATTGGGAGCAGTAGGCCGGTTACACACTGGATGCGTCGCGTGAGCGTGTTGGAAGCGTTTCCAGGCAAAATAGAATAGGAAAAGCTGTTTGTCATTTTGACACTAATACATATTAATAAATGAAATGTTGATATTTTAAAGTCTCTAGGTTTTGATATAAATGCAGATATAAATGTAATAAAAAAAAAAAAATCGATTTTCTAATATTGCACCTGTCAATACAGAACAAAATATTCTGTAGCCTATTTTGCCGTCAATACTGCCGACGTTGTGTTTGCTGTAATCAAATCAGTATATATTTATGTTTAACATGGCATTTCATTTAATCAATGGGAAACATACATGTGTACAGACAAGGTTAGCAGCAGCAGCAGCACACGTGTCATACATGTTTCTGGTGTGTAAAGACATAGAAAAATCCACGTAGCCGCCACGCAACTGACAGGCAACAGAAACGCCACGCAGCCAGTGTGTAACCGGCCTTAGGCTAGATGGAGCCGGTTGCCTCCAGGATCTGTGCTAAGCTAGGCTAGTGGTGGGTGCGTCAGACAGAGTTATGACACGCACAAAGATGAGAAGGGTATGTATGGACTTAACTAACTCTGGGGGATACGGGGAATAAGCTAAGTCCCAATAAATCGGCATGTTCCTTTAAAGGGGCTGTACTTAACATTCAGAATTAATATCACAGCAAACAACTATTAGCCATGTCAAGATATAGTGGAGTAATGAATTAAGTCCCTCTCCCTCTGTGTGTGTTATGATCAGAGCTTCTCTGTGACTTGTGTGTCTGTAATGGATGAGTTGGGGAACGGTCTGTGAGAGACATGTGGAGGCAATCCCTGCCCACTTCTTTTTTTCTGAATAGCGAGTACAGCCCTTAAACGTCCAACTGAGATTAAATAGCTTTTTTGTCTGCTCCAGCAACAAAATCACTTGTTCTCCTTTGAGAACAAATCCGAAACCAGAAGGAAATTAAATTTGGTTTCATGATGGCGCCCCCCTAGCATTAATGTGGTGAAAGTTCCATCTACATAAATGTAGACCTTATTAGAATACAGCCAATCAAAATCTTGCATAAAGCAGTAGCATCAGCGTTGTATCAGAGGCAGAGCAGACAGCAGCTACACAGCCCAGCCCACGTTAGCTTCACACTAAAGTCTCCTTCGTATCCAACTTACAAACATGAACACGTCTCGTCCTCCACCTTAGCTTAGCTTAGCCACCAAACATTAACAGAGGAAAATCTAAAACAAATTAGCTACTGGCTGCTGTCAATCAAACAGACACGCCCCTCTAGCCCAGGGGTTGGTCTTGAAAATCTGATATTTAAAGTGCCCATATTATGAAATTTTTTTTTTTGGGGATTTGGGGTGTTATTTTGTGTCTCTGGTGCTTCCACACACATACAAACTTGGAAAAAAAAACAAACATCCATGCTGTTTTGAGTGAGATACGGGTTTCTGAAAATGTCCTGCCTTCAGTCTCCGGGTGAGCTGTTCAAAATCGGCAGGGCTTTTTATGTCACTAGCCGAAACGAGGTGGCGCTAGCATGCTAGCTTGTTCTGAATGTCAAAACACTGCTACAACCATAGTTCAACATAATCTACAAAAGAACTACTTACATGTCCCTGTTCTGCAGGTATTCCACGCAAAGTTGGAAGTGTGCCCTCGTTTAGAAGAAGTCTCCCGGCTAATCCTGCCTTGTACTTCTGAAGTTGTACCTAGCTTACCTAGCTACTGCGCATGTGCGACTGCCAACAAAGATGTTACAGCAGTGGGAGGTCTCACTCTGTAGCTTAAACAGAGACCTGACAGGGTGAAAAGGGGAGTGTTTTTTGAAAATTAAACCATGTAAACCGATCTGGTACAACCTCAAAATAACATTATGAACCTGAAAATGAGCATAATATGGCCACTTTAATATCTCCGCTGTTATACAGATAACGTAACCACCAGTTATTTAATGTTGTCCACTTCTCCCACTGTGAGGAAACTGAGTTTTTCCAAGGGGGTAAGCTTCTCCTCGGAAAGCGTAGCTCCTATGGCGCCATTTTGTTTCTAACAAGCCATCACCTCCTGTTAGCATTCCATTGACTGCCATTCATTTTGGCGCCACTTTGACAGCAAATAACTTTACATCTGAAGCGTTTAAAGACTATTTGTCCACTGTTTATTTCTAAAGAAACACGACAATGTATAAAAGGCTTCATTACCTTGTACCTCACGTTATGGCTCCGTAGCAGATGTTTTTGTAAAAACAGGCTAACGATTGTGTCATAACCACGCGACTTACTGTCGCATAGTAGAGAAATTACCGTACAGTACAGGAGAAGCTCGCAGGCAGTTTCGACTCACATTAGCCGTTTAAGTTTAATTACTAATGTTAACTAGCATTTTAGTTAGCAATAATTAGCCTGTGCCTATGTTATCTCCTTACATATACCTACGCTCTCTGTCTCTGTAAGATTGGGAATGATTGAGATTTCTCTTGGCACAGCTACCAGAAGACTTACAACTTTCAGACACGTTGCTCATGTCACATTTACGTCATCTCTCTCAGTTGGAGGCTGCGCAGTAACGCTCAGCGCTTGCCGGAAAAGTGCTTCTAATATCCTTCACTGGTCTCCGTCCAGAGCAACGGGATCTGTTGGTCCATTTTATATACGTCAATTAGTTTTTCCTGCGTGTCTCTAGAATGCCGAGGCATTTTTCGATACTTCAGAGGCAATTCGGTCGGTGCCTAAAAAGTGTTGAATTCAGTACCCAGCCCTAGATATGTTGCCTTTGTCTTCTTTCCTCGTTTGAACAAAAAGAACAAAATAAATCGTTCACACAGACCGATTGTGAGTTTGCATTTGCCCTGCAGAGAAGGCTTTTACTCAAAGAAATACAAACTAAGAGGTTATGCGTTTTAAATAAATTTATAAAAAAAAAAAAAAAAAAAAAAAAAAAAAAAAAAGCATTTACCCACTGAAGCAGAACGAACACCTATCACTTGTTTTTCCTCGTGTAACATAGAATACAATCTGAATAGACTGGTTAGTAGCCGGAACAGAATCAAATAATTAAGCCAAGAGTTGCCAACTTCAACACAAAAAGGTAAGAAACAGCCCAGGATGACGGGGAAAAAAAAACAGCAAATAAAATTACAAAAAAAGGGAAGAAAAAAACAAAACAACTAAGAGGGTTAAGTGCAGCACTGGTCAGAATCATACAGCGTAGATTCAGTCGAAATTTTCTTCAGTTCCATATTCAGATAATCTGCTCAAGTACATTGTCTCTAGATCCGTAACATGCAAGCTCAATTAAGTATATGGTCAAATACGCATGGGAATATACTTTTTTATCTCATAGGATATTTGTAAAATATGAAAAAACAAATCTGTAGATGAACAGTGATAACGAAATTCCATTTGCATGAATGAGCAGAAAAAGAGCATCCACTCCATAGATAGTGTTTTCTTTAAAAAAGGAAAAAGGAGACTACATTCATTTCACTGAACAAAGAGTCCACATACAAAAACAACAGAAAGAGGGTTCCCAAAATATCATGTTGGGATGTTTCAATGTTCTTAAGGACCCCACTTATAGCTTTTAGTTATCTTAATTATTACTAGATAGTATCTGTGCCTTGGGAAACGGAGAAACACTCAACAAAAAGATCCAAAGATACACTTGTACAACGGAATACTGCAAATCTACTCACAACTGGGTTAGGTAGGTCGACATGGAGGCTAGCTGCCGAAGATGGGAATGTCCACACGTACGTACACACATTTCCCTTTAGCGGAATACACTACTGGTGATTTCGCTTGGTTGCTTTTGTATATCGACACACAGTAAAAGCGCTTGTCTGTAATGCTACCAGGATGAGGCTCCGTTCCATCTTTAGGGGAGTTTCAGGACTCCTCGCTTGTCCAAAAAGTCATTTTGGATATTCTTGAAATCAGGATATTTTTTTGTAAATCTGTGTTCTCTGTCTTTCTTCCTGTGCTTCTTCTTCCGTGGCGTCTGGGTCTCAAGCTTCGGGGATTCACAGTCATAACAGCAACTCTTGTTTCCATTTTTTTTTTATTTTTTTTTATTTTTTTATTTGGTCTTTAGTTTTTGCATCGCGTTTGGTGGTCTTAAATATATGGAAGAGGATCGGGAGGGGGGGGGGTTGAGGTTTTTTAACATTCTGTAAGCCCTGCAGGTGTTTCCCAGTCGCTCTTCTGTTTTTGGCACCTTGGAGTAGATGATGGGGGGGGGAGACAGTGTGTGAGGCTCAATGCGTACAGGAGAGCAGGGGTCCGGAGGCAAACCGGGGGGGAGGGAGGGGAGGCTACTTGTCACCGATGTGTTCACTGACCCCTGCTTCTCCGGCTCTGTCCGTGGTGCCGTTGTTATTGTTGGTGGTGGCTGGAGCAGCAGCAGCTTTTCCCTCCCCCCCCTCCGTCTTCACCCTCTTTGATTGGGGTTGCTCCTGCAGCGCTCCGTTCTGCCTCTTGGTGGGGAGGGAGGCGGAGGCGGAGGCGTGGGCCGCCAGGAGGTGCAGAGGGTTCGCAACAGCTGGTAGAAAGAAGACAGGTTGTTGTTAACAATGAGGAGCGACACATGGGAAAGGGATCTGAGCAAGGGCGTAACTTTGGGTTCATCAAACGCTTCATTTTCTGCATTCTGGTGAATTATTTTTCTGCAACAATTTGTGCCTTTTCGGCATCCATTTATGGTGCAAATGTCTTTATTTTTGTAAAGGAAATTATAATAGATTTTTGGGATGGGTTGCCCTGGCCAGTTTGTCCCCCCCCCCCCTGTAAATTACACCTATGGATCGGAGTATTACACTGGATGAGGAGTGGGACCGAATCTGTAGGATTATTAAAACTATGTCACGCGATGTGATGGTGTGATGTGATGGTGCGCCTCATCCAGTTCAAGATGATGCATCGCTTCTATTGGACTCCCTCCAGATTGTTGAAAGACACACCAAATTGTTGGAAATGTAAGACAGAGGACAGCCAATTACTTCATGTCCTATGGTCCTGTGATAAGGTCCAGGTTACATGATAACCTATGTGGGATTGCAGGGACCCAGGTTCCATTCAGCCCTAGATTATTTGTTCTGGGAGATGGGTCAATCCTAAATGGGATGGATCAGCACACAAGAAGCTGGGTCCAGACTAGTTTAATGATCGCCAGACAGATTATTTTAAGAGGATGGAAGAATGAAGGGGTGCCATCAATCCAGGAGTGGGCTTGTGAGATGGCCAGGGTGGCGGCGTTTGGAAAAATGTCATATAAACAGTTTGCCAGATTGGATGTCTATATTAGAAAATGGGGGAAGTACCTGAACTTTCTGGAGGGCTCCTAAGAAGCTTTGTGCTGGGGAGAGACTGTATGATAGGATTATGGTGTTGGCATTTATACATATGTTCATGGTTTATGGTCTGTTTGGTTACTATTCTGTTGAATGGTCTGCAATATTGTAGTTACTGTGTCATCTTTTCTCGATTTTGGTCTGGGTGGGTGGTGACAGAGTTTCTGCAGGTTTCACTAAGTCAAATTTTAGACTTTTAAGACCTTTATAAGACCATTATGAATGTAGTTTAAGCCTTTATCACAACATCAACTAAGCCCTAAACTCATTGTTTTTTCAAGCCAAGTATCGCTAAAGCTGTATTTTCCCAGAGCTTAAGAATAAAATCTGTTTTATGTCCGTGGTACAATCGGAAAGAGACTCGCGCCAATACCACGAAAGCTGATTAAAAAATTGTTAATCACAAAAAAATACAATGAGTGACATCTACGGTGGCAGAGACAAGTATAAAGTCCCTTCTTGTAGCTTATATCTATAGGTTTATGGAATGATCTTTGACCTCTGTCTTGTGCTTTTATGACATTATAATGCTCTCACTTTACTGACCGTGCTTTGTCGTTTTCCCACTTTGCCTTTTCTGGGCTGCGTTTATTACAGTTACTGTAAGAACATGATTCAAAGACTTAACCCCCTCACGTGGGTCAATGCTGAAACATCCTTCAGCAAATACACACATTACATAAAGGACCCTAAAGCAGTGCATGAAAGAAGGCCGCTACATGTAAATTCAGTGCGAGTGCAGGATAGCGACCAACAGGCTGGAGGTGTACGTGCATGGCCATGAGCTGCAGTCCAGTGACGGAGGAGCTGCGCTATGAAAACAGGGTGTTTCACATTGCTGTCTGTGAGGAACAGTAAAGAAGAGAATACTGTCCGTCTTTGTAAATAAGACGCAGTATTCGTCTTTTTCATGCTGTTCCACTGAGCGATCATTGGTGGGGGTAACATACAAAGAAGCCCATGATGTGCCAGGAGATGCAGGGAAGAAGGAAAAGAAACACTGAATGTAAACCCAACGTCTGTTTGCAAGAAAACTCCACAGGCACGTGTTAAGAGCTCTGAGAGACAGGTGGCTGCTGGGAGAGGAGAGCGCCACTGTTGCTCTGACACCTGGAACAGTATTTGCACACTGCTTTGCTCTAGACCTGCGTTTGTGTGTGTGGTTAGGGTTGCACGACATTGACAAAATGTGATATTGAGCATGAATATTGCGATATCGATAGTCTTAAACATATATATAAAAAAACACCAAAGTTATGTAGTCTCCCTGAGCCAAACTCATGTTCTATTCCGTCTCTTCTTTGCTTTCGCTCCACACACTCGCTTTGCAGTTCGCACTCCTTCTGTCCTTTCGCTTCTCGGTCTCTCTCTCCCTCCCTCTTCACCCACGCTGTCGAAGTGTGCCATGTGACAGGGAGACTGGCCAATGAAATATGCTGGCTCTAAATTGATCACAACACACAGCCACCGGCACATCTCTCCACAGAATAAACAGAATATTGCATACTTTTCGGGACATTTTCAATATTGCAAAAACGATATTGAGTCGATATATCGTGCACCCCTAGTGTGTGTGTGTGTGTGTGTGTGTGTGTGTGTGTGTGTGTGTGTGTGTCACCTGTGCTAGCAGCAGTACTGATGGGGACAAGGTGGGTCCCATTCTGCGTGATGGCCTTTATGGGGAGCTGGTGCTGGCCGAGTGGGGCTTGTTGCACGATGGTTACCGTGGTCAGCGGGGTGGCCGCAGAGCTCTGGATGATGCGGCTGACTCCGCCTAGCGACGAGGCCGTGATGGATGGGACTGCACACGTGGGAGAAACACACACATACAGTCTCAACACAATGCTTCCTGACTACGGGAGGGAGGTAGACTGCTAGAAATAACAACACGTCTCACGCTTGATCTCTTGGTGCTCGCCACCTCCGTTCTCCTGAGGTTCTGGGCCCACTTTCACAGCGGGCTGTCCGCCAACAGTTGCCATGGTGACGGTTGGGATCTGGTGGACGACGTGGACCGTCTGCATGACGGGGGCGGAGCTAACGGACGTTGTTACGATGGCGGGCGACGCCACGGTGTAGGTCACAGGCTTCATGGTCGTTTGAGGCATCTGGCGCTGCACGGCGATCAATACCGGCTGGTTGTTGAGGGGGGAGCCTATCAGAAGGGGGGAATGAGGGGTACAGGTTACTGACAAACTCCTTACTCTACTGCCATTCACCACTGTCACAATGGACAGAGGCACATAAATACTACACGCCATCACAAAACATGAGGGGACAGTGAGCAGCGTTGCCAATTTTTTTTTTCTCCATTTTTACCTCAGAGTTAAAACACAAAGAAACTACAAAAATGTCCTTTTTGTCCTGAGGACAGAATCTTGGGGAAGGGTGTGCTTTACCAGGGGAGTTCTGTGCAAAACGGGCCTCTTGGATGACAGCGAGTTTGGGCTGGGCTGTAGTGGTTTGGGCGGGGGCTGGCGGTGGGGTTGGCTCTGGCTCCATGGGGACAGGGGAGCCCTCTCTGGACAGGCTGTCTGGGGTCTGGACCCCACTGGAGTGGGCAGACAGCGCTCCTGTGTGGCTGGGAGACGCCGGAGCGCTCCTGGGACAGGAGAAGAAAGAAGTTTGATTATTGACACATGTTCTTGCCCCACAAACTGAAGTAACACACTCGTGTCTGGATGACAGTGTTCTCTACCTGGAGGAGAGGGGCCCCACAGGGGTCCTGAAGCAGGGCACTCCCCGCGGCCGCCGCTTCCTGAACGCTTGTTCTACCAACTTCCCCTCCGAGGCGGGGTCGATCCTCCAGAAGGAGCCTTTGCCCGGCTCCTCCTGAGAGCGGGCCACTTTGATAAAGTAGCGGTTCAGGGACAGGTTGTGGCGGATCGAGTTCTAAAACACCAATACATACACAAGACACACACGCACACACACACACACACACACACACACACACACACACAGAGCGTTAAGTAAAGCTGTACAATTCTTTGAAATGATGGGAGTGTTACATCATTTGTGTTATATAGTGATAAGATAACCTTTATTGTCTCCTTTAGGAGAAATTTGTCTTGGGCAGTCAAGAGAACAAAAATGGCGCTGCATCGCATAGAAACGCACAATAAACATACAATTGTCTCATACAGTCTTAGAATATTCCCCATGTCTTTGTGGTTTGGTGGAAGGAGCAGCGGGAAAACACAGACTTACTGGGACTTTAGCTTATTCACCTTATCCCCCAGAGTTAGATGAGTCCATACATACCCTTCTCATCTCCGTGCGTGGCAGTAGGCTAGTTGGAAGCGATTACCTTTAGGATCCGTGCTAGGCTAAGCTACCGGTGGAGCTGTCGGACAGAGTTACAACACGCACGGAGATGAGAAGGGTATGTATGGACTCATCTAACTCTGGGGGATACGGTGAATAAGCTAAAGTCCCAATAAGTCGGCGTGTTCCTTTAAAGAAAGTATGGTTAGATAACAGGCTTTGCAGAGACGCTAGCACAATGTGTTCAGTACTTCGCGTGCTCCACCCGTGAGAGAAGAAAAATTCAACGGTACCTTTACCAGCTTTGTAATGGTCCCTTTTTGTTGACATTGTTGGAAATGTGAAGTAGTCAAATAATTGAGTGCTTTCATTTTAAAACATTCAATTGGGATGCCCCGATTGATCGGCCGCTGATTGCTATCGTGCGATATTCAGTAAAAATTTTCGATCGGGGGACGGGCATTAATGCGTTCTGTAGAAAACGGAGAACTTTGGATCCTTTAATGATTTGTTTGGGAAGACGGTTGACTTATGGGGGGGGGGAAAACTGATCTAAATTTCTATGTTTTGTTGTTCATTGATGAATCCCCACAATGTTTGTTGTTGTACTCTGGACTGGACATACGACAGTGAGTTTCATGACGCAGGTCTACTCAACATGTTGGACCCATTCAGGAGACAGCTGTCCCACTGGTGGTCTTATTTCCTGAAGCGGGGGGGGGGCATCTTCAAATTCACCTGCCAGGTATTTACAGTTATATAAAAAAACTGAGCAAAGCAGCAAATCCCCATGTTTGAAAAGTGCCGCAGCTTTTTCTGCATTTACAATGACACATGACAACTGATCATGCAGCCCTGATTCATGCATTACTATACAACTACTGCAAGTGTAAGCAATGGTAGCACGTAGTGAAGACTCTGACCTGCCAGCCTTTGTCGGCTGTTCTGTAGTAGGGGTAGTTCTTGGTAATGTGGGTGTATATTCCATTCAGCGTTAGCTGTTTATCCGGAGCCATGGTGATAGCTTGGACTATTAGTTGTGCATATGAATACGGAGGTTTGGAGTCATCCTGTGGAAAAGAAGGAAAAAAAAAAAAAAGTTTAATGGATGAGCTATTGTGAGTAAAATGTGTTTTGTTAATGAAATACGCTCAGGTCATGTTTTCTCACACAAACTCAGACTTGGCAAAGTTCAACCAGGTTCTGTACTCCAAAGTCTATGTTGTGGTGAGCATTGGGCAATCTTTTAGACTTCAATGAGTAACCAGGGATGTCATATTTTCATTGCCCAGTTCTATGCATTAGACTGCCCCACTCTCACCTTTGGGCTGTCTTCACCTGAGGCCTCTTTGTCGTTTTCTGATTGGGAGTTGTCTCCTATGAGGTCAGAGGCCAGAACACGGCCTGTCCTGTAGCTGGATAGCCCCGCCCCCCGCGGACTTGACGGACAGGAGTTTGCCGCACTGAGAAATTGATAAAAACAAACAAAAAAAACATCTGTAATTCTGCATACATGTCTGGAACAATGACCAGACAACCACTTCAATGACAAAAGTTGGACAGTGTTATTATTGTGCCCTTAAATAAAGTGTTTTGAACATTGCACACAGCTCAAACGAAGCCACTCTCACCTGATGGTGCCGGTAGGTGAAGGCAGTGGGCTCATGAGGTGGGCAATGTTGTCAGGAATGTTGATGGTCAGTGGGGAAATTTGGGGTTGGACGGGCTTGACCGGTGATTCCGGCACGTTCCTTGGCTCCTTCTTGTCACTGGACAGGGCTGTGAACGTGATCTTTATACTTGTGCTGGGGAACCGCAAACAACACCTGGGAACCAAAGACAAGCACAGACAAAAAACATAAAGTGTGTGTTTAATGTCAACACGTGCATTTAAATGACTATGCAGGGTTTCCCCCCAGAAATGTTGTTAAGACAGGTGGCAAGTGTCTTTTTTTTACAAGGTCCGGCTGGGGCCAGACACAGACTGGTGGCGGCATTAATGTAGAGCCCAATAGTTTTTGTGAAAAAAAAAAATAAAAAAATAAAAAAGCTATAAATCAGACTCCACAGGACCCTACACATTTGAAAATACTGTATGACTACGTCCAACTTTCCAACCAAGCTGCCCCACTGTAACTGTAGTTTAAAAATGTGTTCAAATACATTAAAAAAAATAGGCCAGATGGGGGGGGGGGGCAACTTAGGCCCGGTGGGCCACCAGGCTTGCTAAACACTGGGGGGAAACACTGCTATGATTATATTTGTCTACATTTGAATACCGATTAACTAAGTGGGAAACATAATGCTTATTACAATGCCATTGTACAGATGGACAAACAAGCCTCCTGCCTGGCAACAAGGAGGTCTAACTGAGGCCGAGACAGGACCACTGAGATTCAGTTTAAATATGGATGTCTACCATGACCATTATGTAACAGATCATGTCTAACATGTCTCATTTATTTTTAATAGGGTATATTTGGACCAGTTGCTGACACCTTCCAGTGAATTACTACTTTGGCGTGGTGACAACATTCAAAATATCCTACCTAAATATTTTAATATTTAAATATACATTTGGCACTAAATGCCAAATGTGAGTTACCACAACAACTATTTGACATGAGTTTGGGGGGGTTTACAACTGAAAGAAGAGAACAAGCTGAGCAGTGTAAACACACCGACAGGGTACATGAGGCCAAGTTGACATTGAGCCTGATCCAAATAACTACAGCACTAACCTCAGCATCACACGTAAACATTGTGTACATAACATGTATTCATAACCTCTCTCTTATGGTTGGTAAAATGTGCTGCAGCCTGTGGTGCAGCATGTCAGAAGCATTACCTGTGCAAGCAACAAGTTTTACAAATGTCACGAATTAGCTTGTGTTGCTAGCATGTTAGGTGGGACAGAAGCAGTAGCTCTCTGGGTTTGAGAGCAACTCAAACCAAACTCCGTTACATTCGGCCATTTTAAGGTTTCTTATTTTGCTATGAGTAAACACAGACATTGGGGAACATGTATTACAGACAGTTTTGAATAGTTAGGGGCCACTATGCAATTCGGCATGCATGGAACTTCTAGACAACAGTGTACTGATGCTTGCTCTTGGAGGAATTGTGTGTCTGTAAATTATATTGTGTTCTAGACCTATCTGTAAAGTGCACTGAGATAACTCCTGTTAGGATTTGACACTATAAATAAAACTTGAATTAAATAGAATTAATTCTTAGCTGGAGCGTGACTGACGTCTGCTTAGTGGACTATACTGTATGTATGCCGAATTAACCAGATCCTCAAACGATTGCCACAAGGTCATGGATCAAGTAAAAAAGGGTGTGTTGTGATTGGCAATGGTCAACGGCAAACTGACACATTTGGCATGGAGATTTCATGACGTTATCGCCATCCAAACGCGCATCACGCATCTGACCGGTGTTACTTGACACAACACGTGCAACATCACTGCGGGACAACACAACAACAACAACACACGAACCCACAAATCAGCACATTCCACCAGAGCAAACAAACTGGCCATCAATCTTACATTCTTGGAAGCTGGAGGGGGGGCGCCCCTCTTCTCTGGAACACCCCATCGACAAACACCCCGTTTTTTCCGAGGCATCGAAGATAGAATTCCCCCGTGCCGGGGCCATCTTCCCCCGCAGTGAATATCTCGAGGTGCCGCCGGGAGATGAAGCTAGAGTGGCCCATGCTGACGTCCACCGAACCCTGCGAGGAGTTTCGGCCGATGGTCACCGACCTTTTCTTCATCAGATACTCGAATTCTCGGCCCTCCAGCCGGGCTACAGCCGACCCCGACATCCCGCTTACCACCGCCATCTTCAGAAGTATCTGCTGGAGATTTGGAGGTGTGTTTTGCGCGGAAACGTATAAGCGGTTGTAGGGAATTGAAGGGGGGATATTTTTGGTTTTGTGAAAAAGGGGGATCCAATTTTACACCGTGGAGAATTTGGCTAGGAACGTGCCAGACCGGGGACACAGCGGCTCCGACCCACCGCCGCGAAGAAGAGGAAAAAGAGGAGCGTCGGCCAATCAAAACCGGCCAAACGGACGGAAGTACCGCGACAGACAATCCGTTGAACCAATGGGAAGCCGATCTGGGTATGCAGATGTGTGGTGTTTACCAATGATAACAATAATAAAAATATTCGAAGAAACGAGCTCGGTTGCACTGCAGGCTGACACGCAGATGGATGGAGAGATGGAAAAACCGGCGCATTGATTTCAAGGAGGCGGGAATAGATGTGGGGAGGGGCCCATAGACAATGCCTTTCTACAGTGCCCAGAATGTTGTGTTTTACAATCCTTAAACCCACAAGAACAAATTTTTCTGGCCACTTGGGGGCAACAGAAACCATCTCTAAACACAAAACTGATATAATAAGAGAAGAGATATGAGAGCCTTTATTGTCTATAGAGGAATGCAATTGTCTCTCCCTGGTCCCGGTGCGAAAATAAAGAATAAATGAATGAACATAGGTGCAATCAACAAAATACAATAACAGGTACAAACATATAGTGCAATAAAAAAAAAGGTAGGCCTATACCATGGTCTGGGTGAATACTCAGTTCTGATTGGCTGCAGGGTGTCCATTAAAAACTGACTGTTTACCGTTCTACATGAATGAGCTACATTAAATTAAGATAAAATGTGAATCTGTTATTTCTAACAGTGCGTAGTGCTACAGTGCCTCATCCTCTGAACACCACAGTGTGGCGCAAACACACAAGCTGCAGGAAGTAAGTTACACTGCCCCTCTGAACTGACTTTGTTTCACAGCGATCATCTCTCATCCTGTCAGCTGTTCAGCTCGCTGCTTCAGACTGTGGCCGACAGTACACATGGCGGATCATTTGTTCCTGAAAGTCTTGATATTAATTTGTGGATAATGACATGGCTTTCTTGTTGTTAAACATACTGTCAGATTATATTTATTGATTATCAACTGTACACAATGACCATGTTGATCGACTTTGCTGACTTGGCTATCCTCTGCAGGGACTTGCGGTCTGAGTTTTCGCAGTTCCCATACATAGGGAAAACTGCACGTTTTTCATTAGAATGACATGACATGAATAAACGTACTATTACTAAACGTTAATAAACGTAACATGACAAAATTTTAATGTATGAACTCGTCCGTGAATACATACATTTTAATCGGCAATGGTAGTTAACCATTGCCGACAACAACTCCCATGATCCCGTGCAACTTCACAATGTAATCAAAAGTCTTTGTTTTACATTTATTGTTTCGATTGAGAGACCCCTAGCGGCAGAAAATTACATATTATACGTTTTAGTTATCACGGAGTCCCCTGACAAAAGTTCCATGGGTGACGTGATGAAGACCATGGCTGAATCTCACTTGCCTTAAATAGATAAATAGGTGTTAACGTTCTATACATTCAACAAATAGACATGTAGTAGTAAACATTCAGTAGACAAATAGTAATATAGACCCATACTGTACAATAGAGACAACAACATACATATAGGCTAGAGGAAGGATACCCGAACCGAGCCCGTCAGGATTCTCAGAAAGGCTTGCTGCAAAGCAAATCACTCCGCCCAAGTAGCAGAAGTAGCAGAACTTCGCCTTTCTGAGAATATAGTTCCTAGTTTGTTTACGGTTAGAAGACGGCTGTGTCTCATGTTACGTTGTTTTTTGTACACGCTGTGGCTCTACAAATCACAACATGTAAACAGGAACATGTTGGCGTTATTTTGTCACTTATTCAGAGCAGGAGGCTAGTTGGAACCAGTTACCTGCAGGTTCTGTGCTAGGCTAAGCTACCAGTGGAACCGTCGGACAGCGTTACAACACGCACGGACACGAGAAGGGTATGTATCGACTTGTCTTAAGTCCCAATAAGTCGGCGTGTTCCTTTAATAAAAGCGGGCTTTTAACATATGTGTCATTAGTATGACAAAAAAAACGAGATTTTAACTGTGTCGGGCTCGGGTCTGGCTCGGACATAAATATCTTAATGCCTGTCAGGGTCAGGCCGGGTTCTCGGGGCAGGAATATGGGCTTTGAGACGGCCTTCACAAAGGATGGACTGAACAACTTCCAGTTCAACCGAGGAGCGAGGAGATATCAAATAAGGGAAGTGAGGTTCAGCCTATGACATGTGGTTGAAGAAAGCGAGTAAGTGAACCTTGGTTTAAGACATTATGTCATATTATTTCCGAGTAGTTAATCCTGTCCTGTAGATTGCATCCAGAAACTGTATACACACATACTACACCTACAGGATTTACTTTGATCAAAATGTGTCATCTCATAATAAATAGTTTGACATATAGCTTACTTTATGAATTCATGTAAACATTCTTTAAATGCACCATTCATGACCCTGTTGTAATATTTACCACTGCATGAATCCAGTTCCATGCAGAGCTCCATGCAGCCAGGGTTTCCCTGCAGCAGTTGGTGTACTAGCTGTATGTCAATGTGTAGTACAGCAGTAGCCATGCTGCAAGCAGTGTGTGTGTGTGTGTGTGTGTGTGTGTGTGTGTGTGTGTGTGTATGTGTGTGTGTGTGTGTGTGTGTGTGTGTGTGTATTTGTGTGTTTGTGTGTGTTGACATGGTCACAGAGCAGACTGTGGTGTTCTTATGCCAATGGGTGGATGTGCTGCAGCTGCACTGAGAAACCCCACGCGCCATTTCGCACGTGTTCTCTGACAATGACGTAATCATATAGATATGATTATGTCATTTATGCACACTGTATTGGTCCTGGACGTAGCAAGTAATCTCAACTATAGGGCCCTTACTAGCTTTTTTCAGACTTTTCAACCCTATTTTTTGTTTGTCCAGTTGATAGTTAAAATATATATTCTAAGATAATAACATGCAAGATCATTTATAATGTAATTATACAGTCCATATATAATATTGTATTAGCTATAATAATTTATCTAACATAATACTTAATTGAATACGTTCTCTAAGGCCATGCCATGCTACTGTTCAATTAACTCAATACTTGTATGATTTTTAAAAAATCTTATCTTAGTAAAGAAAACAAAGATATTCCCACTACTTTCACTGTAAAACAAAACAGGAGAAATCAGATTAAAAAAGAAAAAGTTACAAGTTATACATGTAGTAAGTCACATCAATAAACATTTTTCAAATATTTTACTTCACCTATTAAATTGTTACTTTTAATTTATAATTGTTAAGTGCTCTGGTGCTGAGAAATATAATATTTTGTCTTACCATATGTATGTATGCAATTTCTTTCTCTATTTACAGAATCATAATTTATTTTACAATTTCTTCATACCAAGGTATGGTAAATTATAAGGGTAAACAATGTTCATTGTAAACATTAAAGTACATATCATTCACATCACAGCTGGACCTTCAGTTTGATCTTCATATATTACCTTTGCCTCGATGATATCCATGAGTGTTCACAACTTTAACAAAATGTGACTGTAAGTGTGTCTGCAGCTGTCGTTCATTTCACCTGTGTGATGCTGTGAGCGTTTACACGTTATAATGTCTCCATACTGGGACAATAGTCCTCTCTGAACTATTATTATTATTATTATTATTATTATTAGTAGTAGTAGTAGTAGTAATAGTAGTAGTAATAACAGCAGTAGTAGTAACAGCAGTAGTAGTACTAGATGAGTTGAGCTGAGCTGCAGTGAAACATCAGTCCAGTGCTGCCACCTGCTGCTGTTTTATTCTCATGCAGAGACATCTCTGCTTTTATTCAGCTAGGATCACTCCTGGTGTACTGTTACCAGTCGTGTATATATATATATATATACACACACACACACACACACACACACACATACACACACACATATATATCTACATGTGTACTGTTACCAGTAGTGTAATGTGTAGAGGTATTTAGGTATATATTGTTAATGATCCAGCCCCAAACTGTAGTTAGTAATGTGATACTTGACTTGACTGTAGGCAGTGGTGGAATGTAACTAAGTACATTTACTCAAGTACTGTACTTAAATAAAATGTTGAGGTAATTGTACTTTACTTGAGTCTTTTCTTTTCATGCCACTTTCTACTTCTACTCCGCTACATTTCAGAGAGAAATATTTTACTTTTTACTACACTACATTCATCTGACAGCTTTAGTTACTAGTTACTAGTACATTTTCCTGATGCTACTTACAGACTTTTACTTAAGTAACATTTTCAATGCAGGTTTTTTATGTGTATCAGAGTATTTTTACAGTGTTATTAGTACTTTTACTTACTTAAGTAAAGGATCTAAATACTTCTTCCACCACTGTCTGAAATTACACATAACAGCTAATTACTGATATTATTTCATATTAGAATATTTAAGGTTGTTTATTTGGCATTCATTTATTTCAATGAATACATATTGTGACAAACAATGTACAGTTTGTATTTTCCAAGAACGTGGGCTTTGATTTTAAGTCTTAATAAATCTTTACCTATTTCCTAAATGTGCCCCCCTTTTTTTGGGGATCTGTGCCCAAGCAAGGGGAGCGTTATGCTGCTGCAAACTGCTAGAGTTTGTTACCAGAGTGAACAGCTTTCTAACAGCTTGGTACACAGCAACCCTCCACTGAAACCACACTAATGAAATGCTTTCAGTCGAGTTAGTATCTCATTAAGGCACACCCATTTAGTGGAGGGGGAACTGTGATTTATAAGATCCTTAAACAAAGAGTTGTGTAATGAATTTTAAATGCGGACAAAGAATGGACTTCCATATCAGGTTTAATAGATTAGATTTATGTGGCTGTGATCAGAGTAAAACATTTACCTGACATTTAGTAACAGTGGACGAAATAAGTCAAATAGGGCGTGAACCCTCAGAACTGTGTGATGTGGGTTCACTCTCCACATCTGGACTTGCGACAGCTGTTCCGTGTGAAAACAACCAGGAAGATTTAGACTTAACCAGTGCTGGATAGTTACCAAGTACTCAATGTATGTACTTAAGTACACTTTTAGGTAATTTACTTGAGTATTTCTGTTTCATGCTACTTTACACTTGTACTCCACCACAGGCAGTGGTGAATGAATTACAGGTTTACATTACATGTCATTTAGCTGACGCTGTTATCCAAAGCGACTTACAATTGCTATATATGTCAGAGGTTGCACGCCTCTGAAGCAACTAGGGGTTAAGTGTCTTGCTCAAGGACACATTGGTTGATGTATCGCAGTGGGAACTGAACCCAGGTCTCCCACACCAAAGGCATGTGTATTGCCTTTGGTATGTATTTAAGCCAAATGTACTTGAATTACCAAAAGTAAAAGTACTGGTTGCAGAAAAATGTCTTTTGATGTATTATTATGTAACATTATTAGATTTGAATACTGATGCATGAATATGTAACCAGCATTTTACTGTTGCTGGTGCCAGTGGTTCCCAACCTAAGGGTCAGGCCCCTGCAAAGGGTCACCAGATAAATCGGAGGGGATGTGGGACGATTAATGGGAGAGCAAAAAAGAAAAAAGTTTTGCTTTAGACAATGTTATTGTTTTTTTGGACATAGTTACTGCTTGGTCATTTGTGAAATATTGAATCATTTAACCTTGTTGGGCGTCCTTAGATTGGGCCAGTTTTTAAAACCATGTGAGAAGAAGTTCAGAGGGTCAATGAACTGCTAACAACTCACAGACCACGGGGCCCAACTAACACTGTGTTTATAAGGTCTATATAACTATGCATTATATTTTATGAACGTATCATGTTTTTAAAGGTACATTGTGTAATGTTTTGAGTTGATTCTTAGCAAAAAACCCTTTGTTCTTTCACAAATATGTGCTCATTCATGTGTAATTACTTCCACCAACTAATCAAAGTATTCTCGTACTTGTAGAATCTGCCATTCACAATACATACGAGCGAGTCTATCGAATGACGGCAGCCATGTTGCGCCTCCATCTTTAAAATACATTAGCCAAAGAGGGACATACCTCCGCCTTTCGCGCTTTTACACTCAGTGGCACCGTGACGAATGCCAGGGGAAGATTACTCGCGACTGCCGGCAGATTTGAAAGCCTGTTGAAGATGGAGGATCACACCTATTCTCGAGGACATGTAACGGAGTCGCCAAGGAAGCGAATAAGTGAATTAAAACGACAACGCGACAGGCAAAGCAACAAGACCAAAGTTAATATTGGAGTGGTTTTTCCAAGATGGAAAGAGCTCATGAGGAGCAAGGATTTTAAAAGGGACGCCGAAGTTGCTTGCTTTCTTCTCGACAGGTAATTCAGCCTATTTGTGTAAATTCTAAGTTTTATAGTTGCTTGGCTAACTATAGCATGGTTGTGAGTTCCCTGGAAGACAACTCACATCATGCAGTTGTAACACAGACTAGGCTATATTACATGTCATTTAGCTGACACTTTCATCCAAAGCGACTTACAATTGCTATATATCAGAGGTCGTACACCTCTGGACTAGAGGCGCAACTAGGGGTTAAGGGGACACACTTGCTCAGGGACACATTGGTTGATATATCGCAGTGGGAATCGGTCCCGAGTCTCCCACACCAAAGGCATGTGTCATATCCACTGCACCATCACCACCCAGCTAAAACAGCGTGTAAACGATGGAGAGACTAAGAGCTAATTTCGGTTTCATTGACATTGTTCATACTTCTCAGAGAAATATATTAAATACACAAACCTACGTTACCTCTCTCCTTTGTCTTTGAAGGGCTTCCACTCTCTCCTCGTCATCTTTGGAGAGTGTCTCTTTAGTTTTTCTTTGCCTAGGAGGTCTCACCGCTCTGTCTTTTGGTTTTCTTTACCTTTTCCTCTTCCTTTAGCTTTTCCTCGCTAACCGTCGCATCAACTGATCTCTGACTCTGCTCACGGAGAAAAATATGTAGCCTACACTGTAAACATTGCCTTACACTATTCTTCTCGTACAATATACAGAATAACGATAGCACTGATACTCATATTGGAAGCCATGTTAATCTTGGCTTACGGCCACCATAGGAGTTAAAATGTGCTCGGAATGGGAGGGGCTAGAAAGTAATATTCAGTTGGTTGTCATATACAATTTCACCGCTAGATGGGAGAAATTCTTACACAATGTAGCTTTAAATGTCAAATCTAGTAACAACAGCTGTTATTTTAATGTAGTGAAGTAGAATATTTCTCTCTGAGGTGCAGTGGAGTACAAGTATAAAATACCTCAAAATTATACTTAAGTACATTACTTGAGTAAAGTTACTACTAGTTGATCATCAAATATTTAACGTGTTGCATTGTTTACAGATTGAACTACTCATCAGCATGTAAAGTAGATCACATTGACAACACTAAAATGCTACTTACACATAATACAAATCCAATACTATATATTGTTATCACCGTTACAGGAGCCATTATGCATAATGGGTACTTTTACTTTTGCTACTTTCTGTACATTTTGCTGTACTTTACTTCAAATGATAACTTAAAATGCAGGACTTTAATGGCGGATTTCTTTAAATTTGGTTTTGCAAGTTTTATTTACATATTACATATCTCACCTAACACTCCACCAACACCTAACACTCCACCAACACTAAACACTCCAACACCAAACACTCCAACACCAAACACTCCATCAATGCCAACACTAACACTCCACCAAACACTCCAACAACACTAACACCAAACACTCCACCAACACCAAACACTCCACCAACAACAACACTGCACCAACACCAAACACTGCACCAACACCAAACAATCCAGCAACTCCAAACACTCCACCAACACCAACACCAAACGTGCAAATGTGACAGCATGGAAGCGCCGTAACTATTTATACTCATGCTTGGTGGTCGAGACACTAGTTGCAGTCTTCTCCTGAACAGAGGTGTCGCTAATGAGTAAAGGCTACTGAATTTGCTATTTCTACGGACTAGAAGAAAAAGGTAAACAATGGCAGAACTGGCAGCAGCATTAACGTCAATGCTTCGATTTGATTCCATGACCTACTTCGTTGGATCAAGCCTTTCATTCACCATAAAAGAACTAATCTTAACCCAGTAAGTTTACAAGAGAGACTTGCAGTCACTCTGAGAGTCCTGGCATCCGGTTGTCCTCGAACTCGTCCATGCTTCCTGTTTCCGCTTTGTCGCACACCGCTGAAAAAAATAGTGGTGCACTTATTTTTTGACGTCACATTGGCGCACGACAGGTCGGCTGTGGCGACTGTAAAAAGGCCTTAACACTCCACCAACACCAAACACTCCACCAACACTAACACTCCACCAACACCAAACACTCCACCAACACCAAACACTCCACCAACACTAAACACTCCACCAACACTAACACTCCACCAACACCAAACACTCCACCAACACCAAACACTCCACCAACACTAACACTACACCAACGCACCATTTTGCACGTGTTCTCTGACAATGACGTAATCATATAGATATGATTATGTCATTTATGCAAACTGTATTGGTCCTGAACATAGCTCAGTTAGAACTGAGCTACGTTTAGTTTAGTAAGTAATCTCAACTTTAGGGCCCTTATTACCTTTTTTTCAGACTTTTCAACCCTATTTTTCGCTGGCCATGTACAGCAGGCTGGCAACAGGTGTTGGAAAGACAGGATAGGTGTGAGGTGGAACCTCACGGCTGACACACCATATGAAGAGCAGAGTCATGGATTTTGCAAAGACGTCTAAGAGGTACTGTGCCTACATTTTGAAATCCATTAATTTGTTGATTAAAACATGTCATAACATTGTGTTATAAGTAAAGTAATTAAAAGTGGACCTTTTTCTAAAAAAAAAATTCTATTAGTTTCTATTGTTTTCCTCTTTGTCCCTCTTTGTTTTCCTTGTTTTAGGCCCTATTCTTGTGGCCTGAGGCCTGTACTACGAATCAAGATCAACATGCCCTGGATTGATTTCAGTTACCCGCCTTCACCTAACCTGACAACCGCGGTAAAGCATAAGCTGTCACGACGGTGGTTAACAACTAGTTCATTCAACCCAGGGTTTCACAATCCAGAGACGCGCGCGTTCACATAAAAGAGGCGTGTTTGCACAGCATGACCAATCACAAACATCTACCAGAGCCGCGTATTTTAAATAAGAAGAGCAAACTATAATTCTACATAAATATGAAGAACACAGACACGGTTTTACAGGCAAAACGCAATACAGTCGCTGCTTCCTAAAACAGGAAGCAAAGCTGGCAAAAAAAATAGCCAACGCTGTAAATGCGTAAATCACAACGCTTATCAATATCACTTCCCCATGAGTCAGGCACAATATCTGACCATAATTACACTTGTTCTTTCCATAAACTGTCGTTGCTTTAGCCTATTATTTCAGTTGCAACCCTGGCAATGGAAGCGATCGTGAGAATAAATAAAATATATAAAAACAATTCAAACCAATGTGCGCACTGGCAACACACGGCTCAACAAGCCAACAAATAGCCTAAACGTAATTACCTCCGCTGAAAATCTATATCTTTCATAAAAATACCAATCAGGAAATGTTAATGGGGTTGTCGGTCTCTAAATGTTTTAACTTTTCTGAGCGCAGCTCTCTCTCTCTCTCCGCGCACCGAGCTCCACCTGATCTTCTAAGAACGGTGACGCCGTTATCAATCGAGTATTGATTGGTCAGTAGGCGGTGCTTTTATACCGGTTGATCTCTAATCTCCAACATAACCTACACCCGAGCAGGTTAGGTGTTCAGCATAAGTTACCACGGCGATTGAACCCGGTAACAAGTGATCCACCGTCATGATACACAAAACCCTGGGTTGAACCTGAATTTACCTCGTTAACGCCAAATCTTGCTTCGTAGTACAGGCCTCTGGCGTGTTAAGACTGAGGATTATTCTGGTGTTAAGATTAAATATCAGCCACTCTGTAAATAGGGTGTCTACTTTAGTAACAGAGAAACAACTTCTGCCACTTACTTGTTTCAAGTTTCATAGACAGGAAAAATATTTCCTCCTCACACATACCCATTCTTGTTAAATGAAAGCACTCCCTGTCCCAGTGGCTAATGGACCCAGTTAGACTGGTTTCTGTTGAACGACCAATACTCAGATTTCACAACAGGGAAATCACCATAGAGACTAGTCGAGAACAACGGCCTTAGAAGGAAATCAATAAGAAAGAGAGGGAGTAAATACATCATGAAGAGTGTCATCAAGATGTAAATGGCGTGGAAATGTCTTGAGACATTGAAAATCTACATGATCTGATCAAATAATCAAAATGTATCTTATTAAACACAGAATTTACAGCATGGAATCATCATGAATAACTAATACAAAGAGATGCACTAGAATACAAAGTGAAGCAAAATGACTACAGAGAGACAAATCAACTACAGAGTGATGCAACACTTCTAAAAACAGATACACTAAAATACAAAGAAACGCAAAATGACCACAAAGAGACACGATATAACTACAAAGAGACACAAAATGACTACATTACATTACATGTCATTTAGTTGACGCTTTTATCCAAAGTGACTTACAATTGCTATATATGTCAGAGGTCGCACGCCTCTGAAGCAACTAGGGGTTAAGTGTCTTGCAACTAGGGGTTAACCGCAATTTCCACCAACTGCGGAATGGCTGCGGATTGGCTCTGCTGCGTGTCGGCTCCATGCCCCGCCGTCCTTCAATACCCACCAGGTGCGGATTTGTTGCGTAATGGCTGCGGCTGAAGTCACAAGGACCCACGAGATCTTCGAATTCACATATGATCGCGCAATATAACAGGATGTAGTTTCTATAAACAGAACCACAAACTTGACTTCAGGCCTGTCTCCGCCCATTATGACGTTTTCAAGCTGTAGTGCAGGGAAATATGATCCGCCGTGAGCAAGGTGTATTTTATTCTGAAAATTAACCGGATGTTTTATTTTGTTTCTGTGCTCGACTTCCTGTCCCACACAATCTGCCCTGTGCTGAATTGCTGCGGAGCTCTCCGGCGTCCGTCAAAAATAGAAGTTCTGTGTATCGCCGGAGTGGAGTCGGAATGCAGCCGTTCCGCAGTCAGTGAAAATACACACATTGACTTTAACGGAAACCTATTGACTTGGCTGCTGTTCCGGAGCGGATCCGCAACCGTTCTGCAGTTTGTGGAAATTGGGGGTAAGTGTCTTGCTCAGGTACACATTGGTTGATGTATCACAGTGGGATTCTAACCCAGGTCTCCCACACCAAAGGCATGTGTCATATCCACTACGCCATCACCACCCACCACTATGCGACTATGAGATACAAAATTACTACAAAGAGACACAAAACGACTACAAAGAAATACAAAATAACTACATAGAGACACAAAACGACTACAAAGAGACACAAAACAACTAAAAGCAGATGCACCAGACTCCAACGAGGCGAAAAACATCCACAATTGTAGGCTATTTGGAGTTACAAATAGCAGCTATTTATTGATATTATTTTACATTAATTTATTGGACTGAATAATGAATAAACAATGTGACAAATGTGATTTTACAAATGTGGCCCCGTTTTTAAAACTGTGTCCCGGTTCGTCCCAGTTTGTGAACTCTAGTGTTCATTATACAGATGCCCGTTCAGATTAAAGTTCCATGTTTTGTCTGTTCCACGTTTCTTTTGGTGGAGAAGCAAAGACACAAACATCCTGCAGCGAGATCGAGTAGAAGCTGAGAATTTTCACCCTACAGAGGAAGGAACGGAGCTTTATTACATGAAAACCCTTCAGGTCACATAAAGTCTTGATTGTGTAATGTTTTAAAAAATGTGACCATATGCACCTGAACCTGTAGCTTTAGTTTCATTTTCCAGCACCAGTGGCTGGAAAACTGTGAAAACTTCATTTGTGTTGCAAATGAATCATCATTTGGGCAGTAACTCCTCCATTGGCACCTCCAGGTTTCCCAGGTACCACAAAATCCAGAACACCAGGCTGCTGAAGATGATGAGGGGTCCTAAGAAGACGAAGAAATCCCAGAAGCTGAGCGGAGCGAAAACCCCGATGAAGAAGACGATGAGGCCTACTACATCCAGGAGGACGGCGATGAAGAAAAGCAGCAGGCAGCGGCCCTGAAAGTCCCTATAGTCCATGATAGGAGGATTTGGCTGCGCTTACAATTTCGGGAATTCACAGCTTTGGCAGTTTATCTGTATGACGTGAAAAATGTAAGGAGCGAAATGAATTCAGAAGAAATGCTTCTTCCCTTCTCAGCGCTGTCTGTGAGTCTGAGGTGAGGCTTATGAGAACACTCAGGTTAAAATGGCCTTTTCATTATATCTACATCTCACTTTTTTTTTCTCTCTCTCTGACATGACGTTTCCTTAATGATGTCAAGAGAATTCCCGGACGGACAGGAGAAAAATGTTTCCTTAATGATGTCAAGAGAATTCCCGGACAGACAGGAGAAAAATGTTTCCTTAATGATGTCAAGAGAATTCCCGGCTCTATTGGATGTGGCTTCATTTCATAAGCATGTTGCATTCTAGCATCCACCGATCCACGCTTAAAGCGTAACTCTTGCCAAAATGCAACCTAGGGTCTTTTTGTGAATGTACCCGAGTCAAACTTTCGTTTAAAAGCATATTTAGGACGGAATCGCCACTTTTAAGATTTACCGTATTTTCGGTCAAATAGCCTTTTGAATGGGAGTGCTAGGGGCACTTTTATGCTAGCCTCAAAATAGCTATTTTTAAAACACTAAGAAGGCTCGACACAACATGAAACTTTGCTCTAAGTATCACCAGGGGCTCTACACCTTAACGAAAGCATTGAGAACATTGTTTGTGTACACGGAGTTTACTAAAAAAAAAGGTTTTGAGCAACTCACTGTAGCTCTTGTTCTTCCGGTCGTCGTCTATCGAGCCAGTCAAAAATAGTCGAGGGAGGAGAGTAAAGATGGAAAGCTCCAAAAGTTTAGTTCCATATAAATGCACGGATAATTTGTTGTTTTGTCGTTAGTGAAAGAAATATTGACCTTGTAGTTGAAAAAGGAGCGTCATATAGGAATGACATTTCCTCCTATGGAGTCCGTTCATTCGCATTCGGAGATCGCCTATTTTTGACTGGGAAAATGGCGGATAGCGTAAACAACAACACTGCTAACGTGAGTTGCTCAAAACCTTTTTAGTAAACTCTGGGTACACAAACAACGTTCTCAATGCTTTTGTTAAGGTGTAGAGCCCCTGGTGATACTTTGAGCAAAGTTTCATGTTGTGTCGAGCCTTCTTAGTGTTTTAAAAATAGCTATTTTGAGGCTAGCATAAAAGCGCCCCTAGCACTCCCATTCAAAAGGCCATTTGACCGAAAAACGAAAATACGGTAAGTGGTGATTCCGTCCTAAATATGCTTTTAAACAAAAGTTTGACTCTGGTACATTCACAAAAAGAATCTAGGTTGCATTTTGGCAAGTTTTGGGGAGAGCTAGAAATATTGGCCTTTTATTTTTGGCCTTGATGATTTGGAATAGAAGAGTGGAAGAACACCGAGAATGCAGTTTACATCCTTCAAAAAGTGACAGAGAGGGGGGAAAACCCAGCTTCCTGTATGGCACATAAAGCTTTTTAAACAATAAAAAAGGTAGAGAAAACAACTCAGCCACTCAGTGCATGGGCGTTACTGTGCTGTTATCTGACACCAACAGTATCAGTCACCTGTGCGCAGAAACACCCTCAAACAACAACTACATCCAGATACATGTAAACTTTATTCCCAAGAAAAATTATTTTACATGTCACAAAATCAGCACATAAAAATAGAAATTTGCTATGTAAATGTCAAAGACCTTTTCTTCCTCTGTGCACAGCCCTTCTGCCTGCTGTGGACGCAGGAGGCTTTTCCCTGATGAAGGAATTGTCTTTCAATAAAAAATTTTTTAAAAGTGACTTTAGTTCATAACTTCATGTTTTCAGGAGGGAGTCCATCCTTCAGCACCAGGAGAGCCAGGCATCACCTGTAAAGAGGAGAGAAAGGTTTGTATATTAGAACAGGTTTAAAACAACACATGACGTTGGCAATGAAAATGAATGTGAACGGAGGGGAAAACACAAATGAAGACATAGGCTAAAGTCTTTCTTAAATATGCTCTGTAAGGCTTGTGAGATTATTGTCCGATAAAGTGAATCTGTTAAAGCTATAGTGCATTATTTCTGTCTCCCCCATGAGGAGTTCTAAGTAATGACAACAATACTGTCGGCGTGTCCAATTGATACAAGCCTTCTGGGATTGCGCACCCCCCCCACCCCTCCTCCACACAGTCGCTAGTAGCCAAGGAGGACACGGAGGATTAAAAAACATGATGGATTCTTCAGAAGAGGTAATTATCTTCACTTGAGTTTCTAAGCGGGAAAGTCGCCGGACGCCACAATCTTCTGAACATAGTCAGACTGAGACTGATTATACAGTATGCACTACTAGTTAAACTAGTTATATATTAAGGAAGTCTCCGTTATCTATTCAGGAAGTCTCATTGAGATTGTGATCTCTTTTGCAAGAGAAACCTAAGAACATATTACGTAACACAGAGACACATTACAAGGTTTGTTATTCATTCTACATAACAGATTTGCACAACGAAATGCGAGTTGTACTCTCTTTATGCTACACAAGGAAAAAGAACAATTTGTTATGATTACAGTACGTACTACAGTATGAGTACAGATGATGAGTTGAGGAGTCTCCCAGCCTGAGGAAAGAAGCTGCTCTGTAGTCTGGTAGTACGGCAGCAGATACTTCTGTATCACTTACCAGACGGCAGCAGGGTGAACAGGCTATTTCTGGGAGGGGAAAGTCTTCACTAATCACTGATGCTTGCTAGATGGGTACTAATGATGTTCTGGGCAATTATGTTTAATCCCCCTGTCCTGGGCTGAGTCAGGAGGCTTTCTATTGCTCTACTGTAAAAGAACGTTCCTACAGAAAACATAATTTCTGCCGATGATGGTGGTGTCGTCCGCAAACTTCACAATAGAGTTCTCTCCCATGGTGGGGATTGCAGTCATGGGTGTACTGCGTGAACAGGAGGGGGCTAAGCACACAGCCCTGGGGGGCTTTGGAGTTCAAGAGGCTGGAGGAGGTACAGCCGCCAAACTGAACTGACTGGGATCTGTTTATGGGGAAGCCCAATACCTAGTTGCAAGGTGTAGTACTGAAGCCCAGAGTGGCCATCAGTTTGATTGGAGGGGGGGGGGATGGGGGGGGGTTGTATTGAAGGCTGAGCTGAAATCAACAAACAGTATTCTTTCAAGGTGTTTGAGGGCTGAGTGGAGAGCAGAAGAGATGGCATCCTCTGTGGATCTGTATTAGAGATCTTTAGGGGTTCAGCCAAACCCGAGACCACACCCTAAAAACAGCTGGGTTATTTCATCTACCCAACTGCTGGGTTATGAAATGTTTGAACCATTATGGGTTATTTATATGGAATTTGGGTTATTTTGTGCAACTCATGCGTTGAGTCAAAATCCATCAACCCAACATACATCGGTTGACCCAGCACGTGGATTGTTTGTGCTTCGAACGTCATCACATCATCACCAGAGTCCACACACCGAGCGCTCGTCACAGCAGAGAACCTGACTGGTCATCTAATATTACTGTTTATTTACATGGACTCTGGTGGGTTCAGCGAACGCAATTTCGAGGACTTTTTATGTTTTTAAAAAAAGGATCTTACTCTTTAACAGAAAGGTCGACCTCCTTAGAAATCCTTTCCATAATGTTGTCAGACACTTAGAATATTAATCTGAGCCTGTCAGTGGCAAAACGAGCACTTTTATGAACGTAAAAACAAGCTGTACAATTGACGTCCTATTAACTTACATTGTAGCTTGTTTCACCGTTTCCGAATGCAGAGATCTCGTTTAATACTGGACCAATGTCAAAGGAAAATATTTCCTCAATAGTTTTAATTGTATCCGATAATCAATGAGCTGTTGCAGAAACAAGCCCAGCGTGAAGCAATAAAGCAAAAGCTGTCAGATAAATGTAGTGCAGTAAACATTACAACATTTCCCTCTGAGGTGTAGTGGAGTACAAGTATGAAGTAGCAGCAGGGGCGATTCTAGGATCAGACCTTCAGGGGGGCTCAGCCCCTAATGAGAATGTGACACGGATACAGTGCATGCAAAAGTGTTAACCCCATTGCTGTGACAAATTGCAAGAAAATTAAGATTGAACTTACATGAAATGTTATCATATTTGCATTCTGCATAAATCTCTGCACACCATTACTCTCTGTGAAATATCTCACAAACTCTTCACTCAACACATGCATCAGTACAACAAGCGGTCCCTGAGTAATCCGGTTTTGAAATTGCAACAAAATTTCTACATGGTCTACAACTTTATAATGTATTCTCATGTAAACTATGTCAGCACAGATATTTTTTGTAAATTGCTTAGCTAGTGTATTCCACCATAATGGTTATTATATTGCCAGATTCCAGACAATCCCACTTATTATATATATCCCACTTACAAATATAAAAACTGCAAAAAATTAAAACAAATTTGGAGAAGTGGCAAAAGATAAAACTCACTCTGTGGGGAAAAGTCAATATTATTAAAATGATAGTAGCTCCTCAATTTAACTATTTAGTAATGATGCTGCCAATCATGATACCGCCTGCCATTTTTCAAGTATGATGATATAGTTAAACTAAATTATAGTTCTTATGGGATGGGAAAAGAGCAAGGATAAAACGTAAGTAAACCCTGCGCCGCCAAGGAGAAAGGGGGATTAGGTTTACCAGATCCAAGGTTATATGGGATATCTTTTGAAATGGCTAAATTAGCCAAATATTGGAAAACGACAGACAACAAGCTAGACTGGATGGAGACTGAGAATGAGTTATGTTTACCATTTAGTCCAAAGGAGCAACTGTCTCAACAAAGTAAAACAACAAACCCAATTCTTGTGCGCTCTAAGGAAGTGTGGGCCAAGGTACACAAAATGTATAAGCTGTCGCAATATGTACAGATATATGCTTCATTGTGGTTTAATCCTGCCATACATATTGGTAAAACGTCAGTGTATTGGAAGCAGTGGCGTTCAAGTGGTGTATGTACTATAGGAGACCTGTACAAAAATGGACAATTCATGTCTTATGAGGAATTATTTATTTATAAATTTAAACTCGAAGGCAAACAACATTTTTGGAAATACTTGCAAATAAGGGACTGTGTAAAATCCCGATTTGGTAATTGTTCAGAAAATTATATTTTGGAATATCTGAATGCGCCACAGGAACGCTGCAATAGACTAACAAACTATTCAGTAATATATAAATAAACTTTACACAGAAGAAATGGTTGGAGGTACTAGCAGACTGTGGAAAGTATGTAAGGGAAGCAAGAGGGAAGTTCACACAGTATAAGATAATGCATAGATATTATCATACCCCTGTGAGATTACATAGAATGAAATTGATGAACGATAATATGTGTTGGAAGTGTAAAACAGAGGTAGGAAGTTTTCTTCACTGTGTATGGGAATGTGCATTAGTTAGTCAATTTTGGGTCAAAGTTGTGGACTTCCTGAGTAACTGGACAGGTACAGTGATTCCCCTGACTCCTGCCGTATGTTTACTAGGGGACAGATCACAAATACCGAATATATCAAAAAGAACTTTTTCTGTCATCATGGTGGGGTTGGTCACAGCTTCTAGAGTTATTTTAAGACACTGGCAAACTGCGGTATCTCCTATTCTTAAAGACTGGACTAATTGAATGGTGGAGACAGCATCTTATGAGTCTATGCTTCACAAACTTTCGGCTAAGAAGGAGGATGGGATGACCCCTTGGGATCTTTTTTTGGACCTACACAAGGGCTAATGAAAACTCAACCTAAGAAAGCAGAGACTAAATACAGCATAGCTTCTTCGTCCTTCTGTAGACTGGATTTCCCCCTTATATTTCTTACTTTATTTTTCAAGTTTTATTTTTCCTCTGTGACCTGTCGTATGTTTATGCCAAGACTCCGAAATGTATGACCAACCCTGTACTTATATACTCTACTATTAAGAATTCAATGAAAATTTAAATGAGAAAAAAAACAACATTATGTGTAATATCTGCATGGATCCGAGAAGACTCGGCCGTGATCAGACAACAACGCTAACTGAAGCAGGCTTGGCAACGAGCATCCGTCATTATAGTTCAAAAGGGCAAACGTTATCTTTATTATGCTGGATGCAATAAAACTGCAAAGGCTACTAACTACAACAGACCAACTTCACCTTAAAATGACAGCAGAGCAGCTCAGAGTGTCACTCAGACAATATCAGGCCATGGCGATGTGGAATTTCTAAATTAAAGCTCTCTAACAGACATGGGAGTAGTACTATTCATTTTCCTGATATTTCCCTGCTTCAGGTTTTAACTAAAGGCGGCTATGAAACACTATACACGCCTCCATTATTACCAGCTTACAGCCTCATGTTGACATTACACAACAACATGAATACATGTGCAGAGAAGGCAGTCATAACTTAAAGCTGGACCGTATCTCTCTCTCCATGTTACTTATCCATTCAGCCACTATCAAATGTAATTGATCAACATGCCACTTTACGGCTCATAAATGTAGAGAGGCAGGCGGCTGCTACAGTAGAAATGTTGTCCTTAGGTGGAGGCTTGTGTTCATTGGACACTGTCCAGTGATAAAACCCTTAACATGATGTGCTCTTAGTCAGAGTTGAAACCAGGATGTTAGAAACACAGGAGCTCCAGTTTCCCCATTGCAGCCTCACCCTCCTGCAATTTCTTTTGTTTTCTGACCATCCAAAAACATCAGCTGTGTCCCAATTCCATACAGCAAACTAATTCTAAGCAGGTTTTGGCATGTAGTGTGTCCACTATAGAACATAAAAATATTAAGTAGCCTATACTAAAAAAGAAAAACAGCATCTATACAATAAAACACATGATTTTGGAGTTTGATGTCGATGTATAGGTGGGGGAATAGTGTACATTGCCATAAAGATGAATATATGTATACTGTTACAATGTATAGAATTGGGACACAGCCATTGATTCATTTTACAGTTTAATTTTGTTTCACTTTCATTTTTGCTTCACTCTCTGGGTGTCATCTGATCACTGACAATAATGTGAGACATTGCATAGTAATGACCTCAGCGGTGTCGGACCGGGGGTGGAAATGGGACTGAGTACCCAAGGCCCTCATGTGAAGAGGGCCCATAAAGATGCTAGAACAGAGATCTTCAACAGGGGGTCCTCAGAGTTACTGCAGGGGGGCTACCAAAGTATTGTTAAGCTGTTAGAAAAATTAACATATTACAGTATTTGCAAATATAAATCAGGCTATTTGTGATTTTTATTTTATTGATGATAGACTTACTGGCCTAAAGGTAAGGTAGTCATCCACAGATACAGTTCATCCTAACGATTGACTCTGCCACATATATATTTAACATCAAAACATGATTTATAAAATCATGTCAACAAATTAGTATTTTAATAGCTTAGTATTCTATGCAAACAAAAGGTATCTATAAAAGGCTTTATGCTGCCCTACACCTTATTGTAGGCCCAGTTTATTATGCAACCTAGTTTTATATGTAGTAGGGGGTCCCTGCGTCTTTCTTTCAGTTAAGGGGTCCTTGGCTTAAAAAAACGTTAAAGACCCCTATGCTAGAATGAATATCTGGGGGGGGCAGGGCAATGTGCTGACTTTCAGAGGATCATACATGTTTCAGAGGCTTGCTTTAACTGTAAGTGAGTTCAACAAGTTACAGTGTCAGGAGAGTGAGAGGGTTTTATGGGAAATGGTTTTCAAAGTCTCAACAGCAGTGAGCCATTACAATAACAGAGAGCAGACCCGGATGAGCTGATGATACGTACCCTCTCTGCTCTGCCATCCGCTGCCTGCAGAGCCACGTCGGAGATCTGCAACACCCCCAGCTCCACGTTTATGTCCGCTGGAGACGCGCGCTCCGTCCATCCATCGAACCCTCTGTTGTCCTGACCCGCTCCGTTGCCATCTCCCCACGTGATCCGACACGGCGCACAGGCACGCACAGTCCCAGTCCCACAGTTCATCTCCTTCCCGCTCCCGATGCTCTTCTTCTTTTTCTCCCCGGCTTCCAGAGGCTTGATGGGGCCTTTGTAGAGCCTCTTCGACAGCTTCCCGGCCCACTGCATAAAGCTGATGTCCAGGGAGCCAGCTGTCCTGTCCTCCGCGTGCATCGGCACGTTCCCGGTGTACCACAGAACCCACCAGATCAAACTGAGGGACACGATGATCGCGCCAGTGTAGATGAGGAAATCTCCATAGAAGCGGCCGTCCACGTTCAGGTTGCCGAAAATCCCAACCAGAAGTACAGCCAGACCCGCGGCATCAAACACAATGGCGAGGAAGACAAACGGCGCGCAGTTGCCAAAGCAGCTGGGGGCCATACTCAACAGGAGGAGAGGCGAGAGCCCGAGTACCGGCGCCGAACACCTGCACTGCTTTTACAGGACGCAAGTTTCCCCACCTGACACCTGTGAGCAGGCCCCGCCCTCCATCCACGACACGTCACTGTATCCAGTGGGCACCCAGGGGACTCATGTCCACACGATGCCTTCAAGTGCACAGCGGACATGTCACTCATTCACGCGAACAAAATGCACCTTTAGGCTATTTATCCTCGAGAGATCATTGAGGAGCGACCCTCATTTACAATGGCATCCAGTGAGATGACAAAGACAAAAACACAGAAAATACAATCATAAGAAATATAGAAAGACATTTTATAAATTAGGACAATAAGGATGCAAAAGAATGTACAACTATGTAAAGCAGTTACAAGTAGAAGTTTGCAGGTTCAAAACCAGATTTCTAAATTGTCCAAGAGGCACAATTGAGTTGATTCTGTTCAAGGAGTCAGGTGCACTAAAGTTAAAAACAGTTCTCCCAAGTTCATACCGAGCTCGTGGAACATGAAGTAAAAGCAAGTCAGCAACAAAGAAATACCATTCAGCTCAGTTTAGATGGAGCACATATCCACTGGCCTGGATGTACAGTAGGCCTACCCAAGGGGGTAAGCTTCGCTTCAGAACTCGAACCTCCTATGACGCCATTTTGATGCTACCAAACGATCACCCGACGTTAGCATTCCATTGACTGCCATTCATTTTGACGTCACTTTGACAGCGAATAACTTTACATCTGAAGCGTTTATAGACTTTTTTTGTCCATTGTTTATTTCTAAAGAAACATGACAAAGTAGGCCTGGCAAACTCGATTCCTTTTAAGGATTCGGGTTATTCTGAGTCACTTACTAAACTGATCCAGGTTGTGTGAGTCACTTGAGTCACTTCAGTCAGTATTGTATGCTACATCCAAGGCGAGCTTTTGATTTGGATAAAATGCCATGTTTTCATTTAGAATCTTTTAATTTTATTTGGAAAACCAAATGAAATTATATTTTGAAATGTTAATAGGACTGACAAATAAGAAAGCCATCCGGACTCTGTACATTCACAATGACTTGCAACCTCTTTAATGTAAATTCCATGCGCCCCTTTTTCATGTATGTATGTATGCATTTAATGTTTTCAATGTGTATGTGTATCTGTACTTGAATAATAAATTTTTTTGAAGACAAAAAAAACGTGAGCTTACGGACTGTCTGCTCGCCCTAATTGCATTTTAATATACTACATTTATACACCAAACCTACAGTAGGCCTAGCTAGGCTACGCGCAGAACATTGTATGTTATTTCAGAAGTGAAAGAATGGCTTTTGTTGTTGATTTGCTTTACCCTGAGCTCGAGGAGAGACCTCACTCGCTCGCTATGCTCGCTCGTCTGAATCAGATCCACTCATAACAACGTAGCCGGCTGATTCGCGGGATTGACTGACTCTCGCGAGAATTCACGAGTCATCAACAACTCACGAGTCATCGAGGACTCGTGAGTTGTCGGCAACTCATGGGTTGTCTGCGAGCCGAGCCAGCCGAGCCGAGGCGAGCTTGTAATGTTTCGGACTGTCTGCTCGACCTAATTGCATTTAACATACTACATTTATACACCAAAACCTACAGTAGGCCTAGCTAGGCTACGTGCAGAACATTATATGTTATTTCAGAAGTGAAAAAATGGCTTTTGTTGTGGATTTGCTTTACTCTGAGCTTGAGGAGAGACTTCACTTGCTCGTCTGAATCAGATCCACTCATATAGCCAGCTGATTCGCGCGAGAACTCATGAATCACCGACAACTCATGAATCACCGACAACTCATGAATCACCGACAACTCACGAGTTGACTCAAGAGTTCTCGAGTGAATCCCATGGTCTGCAAGCTTCCGGCTCTGAGTCTGCGGGTCGGGACTGTCTCTTTGCTCACTCAGGCGCTTGAGTTGACTTGTGGAGTTGCTGTTGCCTACGAAATTGTAAGTTATAAAGCTTTTTGCAGCTAACATGGCTAGGATAGTAGAAGCTAATGTTGCAAGAGGTTTGAGTGTGGCGCTGTTATCATTTTAGATTGAATTGTAGTAGGACTCAACTGAACCGGGTTAATGATACTAGAGACTCGCGATTCGTGAATCAATTTAAAGACTCGGGTTAAAGATCCGAGTGAATCATGACTCGAACAGGTCTACAACAAAGTATAAAAGGCTCCATTATCTCACGTTATGGCTCCGTAGCAGACGTTTTTGTAAAAATAGGCTAACGATTGTGTCATAACCACGCGACTTACTGTCGCATAGTAGAGGAATTACCATATAGTACAGGAGAAGCTCGCAGGCAGTTTCTACTTACATTAGCTGTTTAAGTTTAGTTACTAATGTTAACTAGCATTTTAGTTAGCAATAATTAGCCTGTGTCCATGTTATCTCCTTACATATACCTATGCTCTCTGTCTCTGCAAGATTGGGAATGATTGAGATTTCTCTTGGCACAGCTACCAGAAGACTTACAACTTTCAGACAGGTTGCTCATGTCACATTTACGTCGTCTCTCTCAGTTGGAGGCTGCGCAGTAACGCTCAGCGCTCACCGGAAAAGTGCTTCTAATATCCTTCACTGGTCTCCGTCCAGAGCAATGGGATCTGTTGGTCCATTATATACTGTCTATGGGCCTACCATATGGGCAATATGGGCACGTGCCCAGGGGCCCTTGCACAGAGAGGGGCCCTCCGTGATGGGAGATTATTATTGTTTGTCCCGGCTAAATAAAAATAGTCTACACAAGGCGTGGCCTCGATCTTGATAATTATCCAATCAGAATAAAATAAAAGTTGTTTACAAAAAAATGAAGTCAGTCTATTTTATATGTCAGTTTGAAATTAAGAACTGCACCACAGCACCTTTTTTAATTGTTTTTTTATTTACTTTTACTAGATTAGCACTTTAGAATGCACAGCATTATGCAATGCGTTAACATTTATTTATTTAAATATTTATTCGTATTTGAACCTGGTCTGTGAACTGTCCCTTTATGTGCTACTCTTCCTGCCTCTTAATTGCCCCTCGGGAACAAATAACGTTATTTGAATTGAATTGAATTGATGACTGGACAGGTATGATTGGGAGCGAACGCGTAGGATGCCAACTGCCGTAAAACCCTAAAGAAGAAGAAGAAGAAGATGATTGGGAGGAGGACACAATGCATTGTGGAAATTGGCTAATGATAAAGGTGGGTGGGCATAGAGCAGGTTGTTTACATCGTACTAATTCAAGATAAGTTTTTCTAAGAAAAAGTTGAGATTAAAAGGGTGGAATTAATTTGTAACAGATCCACGGTCAGATAGGTATCAAAATGATCGTGTGTGTAGTGTTCGCAGAAAATGGACAGCAACCAAAAGCCCAGCGGTGCTGCCAAGAGAAAAAAATGAGAAAAGGAAGAGAAAGAAGCGGCTGCTATGAAAATGAAAATGTTTTTTTTAAAGCTAGGAATGGTGAAGAGGAGGAGGTTGAGGAGCTAAGTTAGCCAAAGTTAGCTTGGAAGAATCGCCAAGGTTAGCTTGGAAGAATCACCACCCTCTACCAGCTATGCTCTGCCTTAGCTAACGGTAGCTAACGTTATCTTTAGCGAAGTTGTTTTTGAAAAAGACCCGAGATGTGGCCACCAGTCAAACAGAACAAGGTAACGCCACGACAAGACACCTGCAAACCTAAGGCAGGTTGTGCTGAAGAATGGACTGCAGACAACCTTCCTCAACGTTTTAGTTGCTCTCAGGCTTTTTCTGTCACTACCTGTATCCAACTGTGAGGGTGGGAGAGAGGACATTTTCACAACTGAAACGAATAAAGAATGATCTTAGGACAACTATGGGTCAGAAACAGAAGAGGCTTTATGCACTGTCCTTGATGGCCATCAAGTCCGATCTGGTGAGGGAGCGGCACTATGCAGATTTCATCTGCGACGTTGCAAAGAAAAACCAACTTCTAAAGGTAAGAGCTATTATGCTATCTGTGAATTGAATAGGCTAATATTCACCCTTTGCAAATATGTGACCACGACCATGTGATGATGCCATGACGGACGGCAGAATCACCGGAAGCACAAGCTAAACAGTGTAGTAGACGAGCGGAAAAGTTTCATTAGTTTTAATCAGTTTAAAATAAATAACACTAAATAAACGGTAATAATAATCTTCTTCTTTATGGCTTCTTCTATTGAACAACAAGCTGTCGTGCCGTTATTGGTCGAGGTAGGGAATCTGGTAGGTGCTCACAAAGAGCGGTATTTGGAGAAGTTGGAGATTGCAGGATTGGATACCAAACCTTACCTTCTACCTCCCTCCATTTTCACGGACCTCATTACAGTCCCTCCAGAAAAACGCATATTATCGTATATCATATATCATATATTAGCATATATCATGATCGCATAATTTAATGCATAATCAGCCAAAGTCTGCATATTTATGCGGACATTTCTTTCTTTCTTTCTTTTTTTCTTATTCTTCAAATATGCCGCACTTACGCAGCATAAATTGCCGATTTCCGCGCAAAATATGCGGGGCTTGCATGATTTCATAATCCCCGCATTTTTGTTGCAAAAAAAGTCACATATATCTTACCAGAAAGTTGAAAAATGTTGCGTTTACTTCACACAACAGCAGCCATTTTCCCCTGTTGCCATGGGGACGTTATGAAGTGACGTTATGAAGTGACGTTATGAAGTGACGTAATTACGCGATATGAACATCATCGAAAAGCTGCAAACCCCACGAGAAGCCATTTTTGCAAGTTCCCGCAATTTTTGCAAGTTCCCGCAATTTTTGCAAGTTCCCGCAATTTCATCGCATAAAATTGCATAAATATCCCGCATATTCCATCGCATTTTTTAAGAAAACGTGCCACATAATCAAGGATTTTTGCCCGCAACAATCACAAAAAAACTTTTAAATCGCCAAATCTGCCCGACTTCAGTCCACACAATCTGTACCACTATGTAGTAAACGGGGTATCCTCATATACTGGTGCTGATCTGTACCACTATGTGGTAAACGGGGTATCCCCATATACTGGTGCTGTTCTGTACCACTATGTGGTAAACGGGGTATCCCCATATACTGGTGCTGATCTCAAAGCTTTTAAAAGTCTGGATGCTTACCAGTTCTTCATAGCAGGCTGGGTTACAGGTACGTGATGCTACGCTAACGGCGGGGGGAGGTACCTCATAAAGGGTTTATTTCGTATTAACATCTATTCTTTACTTAAGTAAAGCCTACACGTAGCCTATGTTTTTAAAGGACATGGTCGGTCGTGGCTACCCACATACTGTTGTTCACTGGGTGTGCCAATGCAATGCTCGCTGCAAATCCTGGAGTACTTGGAGGGCTGCCAGTCCTTTCGGCTGATAGCAGCAACCCACCGCTGCCTTCTCTCCCCATCAAACGGTATCCGATAAAAATATATATTGGCTTTACCCTGTCTATTGGCACAGCCCACTGCACAACAATAAATAACCATTTTATTATATGAGCGAACACGAACACGAACGAACACGAACACGTACGCATTTGGCTTGCCGTCCGTCTACAGCATAGCTCTTCCGCCGTCCGTCATGGCATTCATAATTCACATGAGTAGAGCGTGACGTCATGTGCAAAGGGTGAATAATCTGTTGTGACCAGGTAATGCTACATATTTTGCTGAGTTTATTTGATATAATATGTTTGCACATCAAACGTGTATTGCATCATTATGCTGTGATGCTGCTATAGGCCTGTATGAGACTTTGTCAAGTGCAATATCCTGTATGTTGGCTTTTGCAGTTTGGGAAGTTGCCCAGCTCACGTAGTGTCTGTTCTTCTGCACCTTGCACACAGCTGTGTTGTGTGATGGCATTGTTGTATCTTCAATTAATCACGTTTCAGAATTACTGTTGTGCTTTCTGCTTGGGTGCTTTTTATTGAACACCATATTAGATTAGATTAGATTAGATTCAACTTTATTTGACATAGGGTACGTCCGAAAGCCATTAAATTGCATCCCCGTCTCCTCCACTTGCCTCCCTTCCTGGCGTCTTAGTCCCTCCCACCGAGGAGGCACGAGGAAATCACCAGAGGAGAGAGGCAACGAGCAAATGTGTTTTAGGCTGAATCTCATCCCCCTTATTTGATAGCTCCTCGACTCCTCTGTCCTCGGCTGAACCGGATGTTGTTCTGTCCCTCCTCGGTGAAGGCCGTCTCAAAGCTCTTATTCTGCACGGCTTCCAGGAACAATATTTTATGAGGTCATTTCGTCCAAATCACAACAGTTTTCTTTGAAACTATTTTCTACTTTTAAAACAGTGCTCATGAAAACTGTCCCCATTCAGGTCTTTTTAGTTAAGTAGCACACACTTCATTTCAGTCATCAGAATCAGAAAGAGTGTTATTGCCAGGTAAGTTGCACTTACTAGGAATTTGCCTTGGTTGATGGTGCATACATAAAAACTATAATCTAAAATACACAAATAATAAATACAGAAACCAATAACATACATACATAATAAAGAGGCTGTATGGGTTAGTGCAGGATGTACAAAAGAGAGGGATGTGCAAAAGGTATATAGAATGTGCAGAGGACAGGATTTAGGATTAAGGTTCAATGTTAGTGGGGATCTGGGGCCTTGTTAACTCAAAACCTCAGAATATGATTCAATGGCATGGTAATAAGCAGGGCTGTAGCCCTCTGAAATGTTTTAATGGTTTGAATTTTGGGTTAGTGTCTCTGTGGTCCACAGGGTTTCCTCAGGGTCTTAAAAAGACATTTCAAAATCAAAATTAGTATTGTCTATATCTGTTCAAGGTCTTAAATTTTTTTTTAAATCTTCATTTTCCTACGTCCATGCAACTTTACCTCTAATGCTCTTTTTTTATATTCCCTGGTGTTGTAGTTCTTTCTTTCGCTAGTCCAAATATACTTTCGCTGTTTTACGACGACAAATGAGACCATCATGCAACTTATACTGCAGCCAATCAGCTTTTGTGTTATTGGCGCGAGTCTCTTTCAGATTGTCCCACAGACATAAAACGGATTTTATTCTTTAGGTATGTGGAAGTGCAAGTTTAGCGATACTTGGCTTGAAAAAAATAAAGGTCTTGAATTTCATTCATAATGGTCTTTAAAAACGTCTTTAAAAAGTCTTAGATTTAACATGGTGAAACATGTAGAAACTCTAGGTCCAGATTTAAACTGAAATATGCTATGTGAACAGCAGGTGGATGGACCTTGTGGTTCACATTTGTAGTTTTTAATTAATTGAACTACAGTAACTACCGGATGGATTGCCATGAACTTTGATATTATTTTTTCAACAATATCTTTATTGGATTTTTTATATAACAACCCTAGAGCAGGGTAAAGGGATATTGTACAACAATATATCAGGTAGATACCAGACCAACCCATCCCACCCTCCCTCCCTCCCCCTCACTCCACCCCTACAGGTCCGACCATACACTCTTACAGAGTGTGTACCAAGTAAAAAAAAGAAAGAGTGAATACTAGCCTTCAGTATAACATAAAACAAACGAGCTAAAACAAAATAAGCCTAAAACAAAACTGTTGCAGAAGGGAGGTGCCTAGCAGGGATAGGTAGAAAAGAAATATAAAACAAACAAAAAATAAAAACCGCACCAAATGTTGTATTAGCGTGTTTAACCATCACCTGACATTGTGTAAATATAAAAGAATTATTGTATTGTGGGCACCATGTCCACATATGCTAGAAAACCACCCCAGATCTTTTGAAACTCTCCAGGTTTACCCTTCAAATTATACATAATCTTTTCACTTGGTATGCATAATGCCAGTTCATTCGTCCATCTAGCAAATGTAGGTGGTAATACATCTTTCCAATGCATAGCTATACATTTGTTAGCTGTAATAAGGGCAATTCTAATAAATTTGAGTTGGTTTTTATTGACTGACATCATAGATGTGTCACCCAGGAGATTTACTCTTGGTTCTGCGGGGATGGTTAATTCTGTAATGTCATTAAGCGCTTTGAGTATAGACACCCAATACAAATCAAGACAAGGGCAAGTCCAAAACATATGTACCAACGTTCCTACTCCCAATTTGCATCTTGGACAAAACTGGGAGTACTAAGACTTTATTTTATGTAGTTTTTCAGGGGTATAATATGTTCTGTGAATAAGATTGTATTGTGACTGTATTGTTACTGTGATGTGAGCCCCTCAAAAGTCTGAAGGGTTCCGTCTTTAAACAAATTCCCAAAAGTTGTAATACCTTTTGTAAACCATAGGTTTGTAATACCATCTCTAAGGGCTCCAGGTAGAGAGGGATTGGAATGGAAAGGGGACTTGTCATAAATAGGTTGGATACAGCCCGTTTTCTTGCGGATTTGCTGCCAGATCTTGTAAGTATGGACAATAACTGGGTTTGTTGTTGCAACCAAGAGAGAGCTAAGCGATCAGATATATGGAACTGATTCCAGTTTCACCTCTGTTAGATGGTTCTGTTTAATTTGTTTCCACTTAGGTGAATGGTCTTGCACTGTTTGCCAGACCCATATTGCTCTAATTTATGCTGCCCAATAGAAACGCTCAAAATTGGGGACTTTCAGTCCACCTTTTCCTAAAGGGTTTTGCAAAGTTGCCAACTTTATCCTGGGTGGTTTGTTTTTCCATATAACTGTGTGATGCAAAGGTTGAGTTGTTTAAAAAATTGTTTCGGGACAGGAATTGGTAACATCTGAAAAAGATACAAATATTTTGGTAATACATTCATTTTTATGCAATTAACATGCCCGATTATAGACAAAGGTAAATCGTTCCATCTTTTACAGTCCTCTTTTGTCTTTTTTAGTAACGGTGTATAGTTAAGGGAGAATGAATTATGTTCTTTATTTGGAATTTTAAGTCCAAGGTAGGTAATCTGATTAGGGCTCCATTGAAACATAGTATCAGGAGGGTCAGCTATAGCTTTGGCGTTCAGGGGCATGACAACACTTTTATTTATATTGATCTTATAGCCAGATATTTTGCCATATTCTGTCAGTATGTCCATAAGAGCTGGGATAGATTCATCTGGACATAAGAGGTATACCAATATATCGTCCGCATATAGCGACAAAGTATGAATACAGTCATCCATTTGTATACCATGAATGGCTGGATTAGACCTTATAGCCGTGGCTAGCGGTTCAATCGCAATAGCAAATAATAAAGGCGAAAGGCAACAGCCTTTTCTAGTGCTACGTGATAGAACAAATCTGGCCGAAATGTCTTTGTTAGTTTGTATTTGTGCTGTAGGGTGTTTGTAAAGCATTTTGACCAAGTTGGTGAATTTGGGACCTATGCCCATTCTACTCATCGTCTCAAACAAGTACTGCCACTCCACACGGTCGAACGCCTTTTCTGCATCGAGTGATACTGCAATGCATGAGTTTTGGTCAGACTTGGAGCTGTAAATTACGTTAAAAAATAACAATCAATTGTCAATTGATGATCTATTCTGAATGAATCCTGTTTGGTCCATGTTGATAACGTCAGGAAGTACTTTTTCAAGTCGTAGAGCAAGGACTTTAGAAACATTTTTATATTCGCTGGGCAAGATTGAGATCGGCCTGTACGAGCTGCAGAGTTTAGGATCCTTCCCTGGTTTTGGTAATACAATAATCAGTGCCTGCTCCAGCGACTCTGGGAGTCTACCTGTTTCTATGGCATAATTAAACATTAAGAGCATGGGCTCTATCAGTTTGGGAGTAAATGTTTTAAAGAACTCCATGGGAAATCCGTCATGACCTGGTGATTTTCCTGAGGCAAGTGAGGTCAAAGCTTTCATCACCTCCTCTTTCGTAATACTGCCCTCTAGTATCTCCTTCCTATCACCAGATAGTGTAGGAAGAGTGAGCTTATCCAAAAAATGCTGTATACTCACAGTGTTACATCCTTGAGATGTATACAGTGACTGGTAATAACTCAAGAAAGCCTCATTAATCTCTTAAGGATTACTAGTGAATATGTCATCCTTTTGGATTGTATATATAGCCATGTTTGTCTCCTCTTTCTTTGTCTGCCAAGCTAAAAGCTTCCTTGCCTTGTCTCCCTGTTCATAATATCTATGTTTCATACGTTTTATAGCATTTTCTGTCTTATATGTATTAAGCATGTTGTATTCCAGCTGTCTTGCTTTAAGTTGTTGGAGAATGATCCTGTCACCCGACTGTACATGTTGTCTTTCTAAATTCTTAATCTTATTTTCAAGATATTGGATTTCGGTTATATACTTTCTGCGTTTACTTGAGGTATAAGCTATTATTTGACCTCTGAGGTAAGCTTTCATAGCATCTTATACAATGTTACGGTTTGCAGTGTTTTGATTTATATTTAAAAAAGAGTCAATTTCCCTGCCAATCATATTCACAAATTCTGAATCGTTAAGTAGGTGTGAGGTAAATCTCCATCTCCATTACACCTGGTAATTGGTGTGGGTGCAGGTATAGTTACTAACAAAGCAGCGTGATCTGATAAGGTTCTTGCCAAGTACTCACAGGAAGTGACTTGGTGTATCTTAGAGGAGGGCATCAAAAATAAATCTATACGGGTATAACTATTGTGGACAGGAGAATAAAATGAGTATGCTCTAGTATCTTTATTTAGTGTGCATCCCAGCATCTCTTCTTTTAAACATATAGCACTCCGTGTTAGAGAGCTGGTTTTCTGAGAAGACCGATCAAGGATTGGATCCAAAACTAAGTTGAAGTCTTCTCCCACGTAGACCTCTGTGTGTAGGTCAGATAAGGCAAAGAACAGTTTCTCAAAAAACTGAGGATTATCTGTGTTAGGCCCGTAAACATTAACCAGTGTTATGGGTTCCAAGTGTAATAACCCTTGTACTATCACAAATCATCCTAAAGGGTCCTTAGTGACTGAATTTACCTGAAATGGTACATTTCTATAATAATAATAATAATAATAATAATAATAATAATGAATTGAATTTATATAGCGCTTTTCACGAACTCAAAGTCGCTTTACAGGGTATAGATAATAGAGACAAACAAACAAAACAAAACAAAACAAGATTCAGGCACAGATGAAAAGGGGGGCGTGGGGCTAGGGATAGGCAGTGGTGAAGAGATGGGTCTTGAGGCGAGACTGGAAGATGGTGAGGGACTCAGAGGTGTGGATCTCTTGGGGAGGGAGTTCCAGAGCCTGGGAGCTGCCCTGGAGAATGCTCTGTCCCCAAAACTGCGGAGGTTGGACTTTTGGGTGCAGAGGAGACCAGCTGAGGTGGATCTGAGGGACCGTGAGGGTTGGTACGGGGAGAGGAGGTCAGCGAGGTATGATGGTGCCAGATGGTGGAGGACTTTGTAGGTGAGGACCAGGATTTTGTAGGTGATCCGGTGGGAGATAGGAAGCCAGTGGAGTTGTTTTAGGACTGGAGTGATGTGGTGCCAGGATTTAGAGCGGCTGATCAGTCGGGCGGCTGAGTTCTGGACCAGTTGGAGTCGGTTGATGTTGGTGGAGCTGTTGCCGAGTAGAAGTGAGTTGCAGTAGTCCAGTCGGGAGGAGATGAAGGCGTGAATGAGTCTTTAAAGCAGCGTGTGAGAGAGGGTCTGATTTTGGCAATGTTGCGGAGGTGAAAGAAGGAGGTTTTAATGACATGACGGATGTGGGGCTCAAGGGAGAGGGTGGAGTCAAAGATCACACCAAGGTTACGGGCCTGGGGAGATGGGGAGACAATGGTGCTGTTGATGGGGAGAGTGGGGTTATTGATTTTGTGGAGTGTGGATTTGGAGCCTATGAGGAGGAATTCTGTTTTATCACTGTTGAGTTTGAGGAAGTTGTGTTGTATCCAGGTTTTAATAGCTGACAGACAGGAGTTGATGTGGGAGAGGGGAGGATTGTGAGGGGATTTGGTGCTGAGGTAGATCTGGGTGTCATCAGCGTAACAGTGGTCCAGGTTGAAGTGGCGGAGTATCTGACCAAGAGGGAGGATGTAGATGATGAAGAGGAGGGGGCCGAGTACGGAGCCTTGGGGAACACCTTGTGTGACTGTGGCTGTGGCAGAGGTGTATTATAATATTCTATTAAGTAGTATGGCCACTCCTCTAGCCTGAGATGTATATGATGAGAAAAATATTTGACTATATCCACCTTGTTTCAGTTTAACATGTTCATTGTTTGTCAAATGTGTTTCCTGCAGTAAGGCTATATCGATGTTGTGCTGTTTCAGATAACTTAAAATAATTTTCCTTTTCACACAATTATTTACCCCTCTTACATTCCAAACCAAACATCTATAGCTCATTGGGGTGGCTTATATATACAAATAATAAAATGGTCTTAAGCATAAAACGAATATTTCCCTCTTTTCTCTGCATAATTACAAGGTACACAGTCCCAGATATTGGCTGCAAAGGAAAACAAACCTTTGTCGAACTCTGACCCCTGACCTCTTTTCCCCAAACCAAAGAGGTAAACCCCAAAACTAACAGAACATAGTCCGTCATGTTGAGGTAGCATTATAGAACATACAGAAATTGCTCCGCTCTCTGTTGTAGTTGTGAACATATCCCCATGCACCTACAGTACTTACTAATTTCTATACTGGGATAAATATGAAAGAACACGCATTTTGACTGCCATAACTCAGTATCAGTTGCCTCTTAACCTTTAGCCAAAGTTCTGTGAGTCTCACTCAACCCAAACAATCAGTAGTGAAGAGCAGGAACATAAAAATAAAAATGAAATAAAATACACTGGGCCCTAACATCAAACTTTATGAGTGCGTTGTAGTTTAAGTGTTCCCACCTGCTCATTGATGAGACCCTGAGATTGAACGGATTGGTCCCGTAACTTATTTCCAAATGTCCTCACCTCAGCTGAGCTAGTTCCGGAAAAGACTACTGTAGTTTTCAATCAAGTTCAAAGACTGCAACGCTGTCATTGAGTTATTCACTAATGTTTCACCTCTCTCAACAGTCTGTTCATAGTCCAAAATTGGTATCTTATTCAAACATGTCCGGGTATTCTCTGCGAATAAATCTCTCTGCTGCATCCACCGAGTCAAACGCTCTTGTTGCCCCACTGAGGGTATCCACTTTCAAGATTGCAGGGTAAAACATCCCGTACTTAATGTTGCCCTGGCGGGAATATCATTATTTTGGAGTTACCGTGCATGAGATCCCTTTTCTGCCGCGCGGCGCTCAGTATTTGGGCGGTATCCTTGAGTCATAGAAGTTTAATGACAAAGGCTCGCGGTGATCCACTCTCCTGTGGTTTCCTCCGGATCGTGCGGTGCGCTCTCTCTATCTCCAGCGTGTCGGGGAGACCCAATATCGATGGTAGCCATTTTTCTAGTAAGGCAACGGCGTCATTACCTTCAATTTCCTCTGGGAACCCTGCAATCCTCAAATTCTTCCTTCTCTGACGATTCTCCTGGTCGTCGAGTTGTGCCCTAAGTTCAGCCTCAGCCCGTGAGTGTTTCTCAGCCAGCTCGTTGTAGTCTTGTTGCAGGCTGGTGACCGACTGCTCGAGTTCGGTGCATTTTTGCTTCAGTTGGGCTGTCCTCTCTGTGTTAGCTTGCAGCCCTCCCTCCAGCTTCTCAATAGATGCGTCCATTTGGTTAAGACGGGCAGCAAATGTGTTCTGAATCACATTAGTAATTTTTTCCATCTCCCTCAGAAACCAGGGTGGAGGCTGCGGGCCCATGAAGCTGTCGATGTTAGCTTGCGACGACTTAGCACTAGCCGTGTTAGCGCTGGCCGTGGCAGCCTCCCTCTGTCCGTTATTTTTCTTGTCGTCGGGTTTTTTAGGAGGCATTTGGCACTTAGGTTTATGTCAACGTCTTGGGTGTTCGTCAATATGTAAAGAGTATAAAAATCAGCTGTAAAGCACTACAGGTTACGTGATAATCATGAAGTATCAGGAGAGCTCAAGAGCGTGCTGCCGTTCACTCTGCCGCCATAACCGGAAACTCAAACATTAATGTTTAATGTTTACAGTGTGGTATTAGTAGTTGTAAAGGATCTGAATACTTCTTCCAGCGCTGCATATCAGAACTGAGAACCATGCTCTCTTTAGCTCAAGCCAGGTGTTTGGTTTGACCATGTGTAATCATTTTGAAATTCAGATATTTCATAACGTAGTGTATTGCAGGGCTGTAGTCAAGTCCACCTTTGTCGAGTCCAAGACCAGGACTAGTCAAGACTGAGTCAAGACTGAGTGCAACAAAGTTAAAGTCCAAGTCAAGACTAAGTAAGACCAAATAAGAGAGGCATACCGAGACAAAAAAAAAGAATCCCCTTCCAGACCACTCACTTACCTGTTCATAATTTATGTGATGTGAGAGACAGTATATCTTCTATTTTAAGATGATTATTTTACTTTATTAAAATCAAAAAGCAAGTGCAGAGTTACAACACTATAGGATTAAATTAGGCCAGATTATTTACTTAAAATATAAAATGTTCCCATTCTTGAATTGATTACTTGTCCTGAATAATTCATAGAACAAAGTGCTCTCTGACATTGTGTCTGTTGCCAAAATGATATAGATGGATACCTGATGATTGAGGTGGCATACTGTATATGATGCAGCCAGGCGTATACCAGACGACCAATCTCAATGCCTGTCCTAGATGGATTTTAAATTAAACTAATACTGGTTTCCTGAACGAGCGAGCTTCGTCAATGGTTTTGTTTTGAAGGAGGAAGTTACTTTAGAACAAAAGCATATAGTGCTGGACTTGGTCCAAACCAACTAGAATATTTGGCGAGTCTGAGTCCAAAGTCCAAGACGAGTCCAAGACGAGTCCAAGACAACAGAAAAGCGTCTCGACTCTGGACTCAAGTACTACAGCCCTGGTGTATTGTATAACGATCAGGACAGTATAGGTGACACCTATATGTTTAATTCAATTCAATTCAATTCAATTTTATTTATAGTATCAAATCATGACGAGTTATCTCGAGACACTTTACATATAGAGTAGGTCTAGACCACACTCTATAGTTTACAAAGCCCCAACAATTCTAGTAATTCCCCCAAGAGCAAGCATTTAGTGGCGAGGAAAAACTCCCTTTTAGGAAGAAACTTCGGCAGACCCAGGCTCTTGGTAGGCGGTGTCTGACGGTGCCGGTTGGGGGTATGATGAACAATGGCAATAATAGTCACACAATAAAGATAATGGAACAGTGACTACAAATGGTAGTCGTAGTAGTTCATGTCATAGCGTGACACAGCAGAGCATAGCTGGACGTAGCAGGACGCAGCAGGGTTCAGCAGGACTCAGCAGGACACGGCAGGGCACCGCAGAGCGTAGCAGGGTGTAGCAGGGAGTGCAGCAGGACCACGGCGACAGCTGCAACCAAGATCTTGGTCCCATCCTAATCCAAGGAAATATGCTGGGCGAAAAAAAAAACATAATGACTCCGGCGAGTAAACTCCCCAGAGCTAGGTTAGTAACAAGCATTTCTGGGACAAGGATGCACACAACACGTGATATGTATATGAATCTTCTGTAAACTGCTTTGGCAACAACATGTTTTGTTTTTTTGTTCGTGCCAATAAAGCAAATTATTTCCAACAACACTTGCCGGCAGCAATATGGCACCCTGAATCTTCCTCTTCTCCTGCAGCCCAGCTCAGTGACTCCCAAGCCTTATTGAAACTGCAACCTCCGATGAAAGATTTCATGACTAATTAAGCCCTGTGATTATCAGCATATTACATTGATTTCCTTCAGTGAAGTCCTTCATGGCTCAAGTAATGTCTCTGCCATATGCAAGGCATTGGCTGCAGAAAAATGACAAGACAAAAGGAATAAAACGGATTGTGTCTCCCTCACAGCCAGCAGAGAGAGAGACCAGGGTTCCTGAACTGCACTACAATTATAAAGCATATCTAAGACTAATCTGCTAGATAGGCCTTCTGTGTGTTCAAGTGTGTATAGTGACAGTGACTAATACTGACAAAATGGAGGGCAAATCTGCTCCCACACAGTATCTGTGCACATCCATTTGACTGCTAGAGGGCGCCAGTCATCTTTCCATCACATTGGATCCTGGCTGCGGCACTGCATGGAAACAAGTAAAGACATGGAAAAGCAACATTTATACTTAGATCGAGTAAAACGGAATTAATGTGGTTTTAAATAGTTTCACTGTGAGAAAAAATGTCTGATTAGGTACATCTAAAACCCTTTATCTTCACCCGGACACACAAGGCTTGTACATATACACACACACACACACACACACACACACACACACACACACACACACACACACACACACACACACACACACACACACCCATAGATATGGACATACATGTAGGACATTTACAGACAAGTAAACTACTAAACTCACCTATTGTGATCTGTAGGTTGAAAACGGCCCTAAGAAGCTCTCTGTAATTTTCTAAGTAGATTGTTGCACACACACAACCCCTCTGAATATGCCTCAACACACACTGTGAAAATGTGTTCACGTCACACACATACTTATCAAAGTTTAGCTCTCTCAAACAATAATCTATTAAAGCCGAGTTGCAGCGTGTGTGTCCCCGAGGTTAAACTTCTAACTCTGCATTAATACACTGCAGTAAGGATCGACCCATACTGGTTTTTCAAGGCCGATACCGATTATTAGTAGTTTATGAAACTGATCTTTGGAACCAAAATGCAAATGTACTGGCTTTGACTCCAGTACACTTTTTTCTGCTACCAACGTTACGCTATGGTGCTAAAACAGTCTCATAAGTATTTGCAACTTGTAAAACACAATTCACAAATGAATGCAGAGTGATTCATATCCGTAAATCTGTGTTGTATCTGTGCCTCTAATTTGTGACTTGTGAAACACAATTCACAAATGAATGCAGAGCGATTTGTATCCGCAAATGCGTATCTGTGTCCGTGCGTCTAATTTGTAACTCGTATTTCATAATTTGTTAATGAACTTAGTATTTTTCAATGTAAATATATTTGTAAATCTCCTTCTATTTGTGTAGGTACTTTTAAGACTGTTTTTCCGCACCGTTGTTGTCACAAACAATTCGTGTCTCAAGTGACGATCCCAGGGCTCTCCTGTAGCTGGGTAATGCAACACTTATGGATGCCAACCGCTGTTAAACTACATGAAGACTATGAAGAAGCCTTGTCAAATTTTTCAGAGACGGTTGGCAAAATCTACTTGACGTTCCTCCATGTAAGTTGATATTATTAGGACTTTGTTGTCAAATAAATTACATTTATGTTTTCAGCATCATTGTTGCAGTGCATTTGCAATTTGCTTTATGTTGTTATAGCGGCAGTGACAGTTGAAATGATGAAATACGAGTTACAAATTAGATGCACAGACACAGATACGCATTTGCAGGTACAAATAATGATACTAAAGGGTGGAGTTGAAACACTGCAGACCACTGATTGGTCAGAGAGAACCGTCACTAGCATGACGTGGGACATCCTGAACAAAGCTGCCATTTTTAAATAGCCAAGCTACCGTCAACAGGGGCCGTCATTTTTTCACTAACCCAACCCTGTTTAAAAAAAAAAAAAAGGCAGCTGCTATGTACTATGCCGTACACTACGTACCCTAACCCAGATTTGCCATCTGTGCTGCGTTCCGGATTTGTTCCGTCCTCCGCCACGCGCTGTACCACACCGGTCTCAGAAGTGGAGCATCCTGCCTACCCGACTCACAGATTTCATTGTCTCTACAAGTACTTTACAGTAGGAATCGACCGGTTTTCAATACCGATTATAAGTAGTTAATGAAACATAACTGATAACTGATATTTGCAACCGATATGCATTTACAGTGAAAATTTAAATCTTTAAGTCAAAATTAACATTTTAAAATGTTACAAACTCCAACAGAAAAATCTTGTGTAAATGCTTTAAGCAATTATTTAATCAATTAGAAACTTTCAACATAATACAAATTAAGTCAGACTCAGTGGTGAGTGAAACCGAAGCAGAGTGACAGACACATCTCATCTGATCAATCCAATACACAAAGAGCTGTCAAAACTGGTCAAAAATTACGTTTGAATGTTGCTTCTCAAAAAAACACAGGTTCAAACTATTGGAATAATTATTTTTGCACATTATGTCCGAGATATACATTACTACTTGTTTAGGCATATTTATTCTAACAATAACATATCTTTTAAAAGATCTCTACATATACATTACAAAATAAACTGACGTTAATAAACTACTATCCAATACCGTGATATTTAATATAAAGACCGTAATAGACTCTCTCTCTCTCTCTGCCCCCTCTGCTAAACAATTCCCCCCCCAGTAAGCTAGCTTACCAGCAGCCAGCCAGCCTCTAAATTAGCAAAATGTAACAACTTCATGTTTAATTCACATACTCTTGTCACATCATAGGAAAGCACATTGCTATCGCCAGATAAGTGACAATTTAGTTTGGAAAATTTTCTATAACCAGTGTATGATGAAGGCATGTTAGGTGGGTGAAATTAGCAAGCTAATGTTAGCTAACGAGCCAGCAGCAGGCCATTTGTTCACTCCACTCCGCTCCAACTGTAGGGAGACTTCTTTGGCGAGAGAACGGATGACAGCCCGGGAGAGGCACAGTCCAGTTAGCCATCTCCCGGTACTGCTGTCTTCCCGGCGGGAAGTGAAGCAGAAGGACCGTAGGCTCTGTTCGGTTCTGCCGCTGCTAGAGCAAACGCTGTTTGTTGTGGATATCATAGCAAAGGTATCCGGTTTCCATGGTTGAATGACGAATATGTAACCCAGAGGTAAAATGGGCAATAAATAGAATAAATATATAAATAAATAAGTCCTGGGTGAAATAAATATGCAATAAATATATTGGTAATTATATACAAGTGATTATACAATACATGTGAAAACGATAAGTATAAATAAATGCTTTATGTTGAAAGGATCGCTTGTAAACATTGATATCATCCAATACGAGGGCATATTGTTATTGTGGCATTAGCCTATAAGTCTGAGTGTTACTACACCCTAGCCAATAGAATGTTTAGACCCGCCTCTCAGCCGTTCGCGCTAGTGAGGGAGACCTGAAGTGACGCCAGTGTAGCTAAATCATCGTAGCGGTACATTAATTATACATTTTAAGTATTGATATTCGATTTTGTGACTGTTGACTGTAACTAATTGTGTGAAACACTAGAGACAGTCTAATCCGGAGGGCATGCTCAAGCTAATGTGCTGCCTCTTTGCACTGGTCAGGTTTTTTTAGGGAGATTCAGAGTTTGAGAGATCGCGGTCTGGTGGAGTCTAGACCGGTGTTGGAAATCCTCAGAGACCTTGGAGAAACTGTTCCAGACTGGATGGCGAGCCAAGCCCCACTTGATAACGAGCCCGGTTGTAGCTAGGAGGTTGCAACCTAGAGACCTCAAGCCGGAGAACCTTGATATATTTACCCCCCTTGGCCAAGGGGTCAGGTAGAACTTTGTGCACACTGACACTTGCTTTCCTTGGAGGAGGACAATTACCCTGTGCATTGATCCACTATTGATGACTTGTGGAATTGTGAACATTATTTTAACAGACCCGGGTCAAAATTTGTTTTGAGTGCACTCGCAATTGAACTGAACATTTATTATTTTGATACTTTGTAATTTTTTTACTTTTGTACATGGGATCCCACTTTTCCACTTCACTACATTTGTGATACATAGTTGTTACTGTATTGATGCTATTTACCTTGTTACGCATCGCATTCAGTACATGCAGTTAAACTTTCTTCTGTGCCTTGTGTTGTTCTTTCACTGTGGTAATTCAATCTTTTGGCTTCAGCGAGCAAACCTATAATCTTCTGACCTGGCCCAATTCCAAACATCTAGATACCTTGAATATTTATTACTATCAGGCAAATTTGGTGGTTATCCATATAGAAGTGGCCAGCGATTGAGTAGCTGGTTACAAATAGATTACCCGCCGCCTGCTGGTATGGCCTGGTGTGTCAGGGCCTTAATACGCCGATACAGATAATCTGCAAACTGCCAAAAAACGGCCCGATAATCGGTCTATCCCTACCTTACAGAACAATCCCATGTTTATTAAGCTAGTATCTACCTTCCACTCCAACCACTCATGTGATTAAACTCCATGCCTTCTCTTTTCTGGCATTGTCCTTCTGTGATGTCTGTTATGTTGTTCCACCTTCAAGATGAATGTCACGTCGTCCATATAGAAGAGACGTATAATGTATTGGGGCGGGGGGTATTTCTTTTGGTGAATTGACTCGCGGTTTCACTTCCTGCCCGGCTGTCCGAATGCACCGCAGCTCATGTGAAAATAAATCTTTAGCAGAGCGGATGACAACAACATCAACAAGAGTAGCTTTTAACATGTGCATGTGAGTCTGATCAATGCACAGAAAGACTTCTGATATTAAGTGCAAGCACACAAAAACACTGTTATATGATATACCAAACCTCAGGGCGTTGAAAGAGATGAAAACAAGCCAAATAAAATTCTTCAGAAATGATGCCTAAGAGACATTTGCAGCACAAACTTGTTTTTCTCCGCTCTTCCTCTAAAAGCTGAGTGAAGAGGAGCTCACTCACCCTCCACTTTGGGGCTTAACATTTTGATTGACTGCTTATGAAGAGATACTGGTGCTGCAGGGTCATTACTAAGCATGCACAGTTCACTTAGTTTGTCTTAAGCATGCAGGGGGATTCCAATAAAGTCAAGTATGCTGATAAACCCTTGGTTGATTAGGGTACTGTCTCATTACTATTTCCTCTTTCTGCTATAGGATATTTGGTGGCTCCTCAACTCACTCCTGCTCATATTTTCTTTTTATTATAACCACACATCACGATCAGAGCCCTGCTTTCTGTCACGTACCCTCGGTAAAATTTGATAATAATACAAATTGTTTCCACAGGCAATACAGTAAATTTGCTTTTAAAGACACAGAAGAAGTCGAGCTGCAGAGAGTTTATGAACTGCAGAGACCCGGTCACCTTGGCAGTGTGGGATAACTTTGAAACGCTTGCTTTACAAATCAAGACTGAAGAGATTGCATTATAGTGTAGAATCAATCAGAAAAGACATGTAGCACAGAAACACTTCATCTGTGCCAGGAAGAGGCACGATTGGAGAGTAAACCTTCTTTTCTTCCCTTTGAACAACTTCTGGAAGTAAAGGAGCTGGAACTGTATTTAATAATTGAGAGTTGGAAGGTAATTGAGGACATAGATCAATAATATCTAGGGGGTTGCTCTCATTACGGAGATACCCAGACACCTCCAAAAGTTGTAGCTCAATGATGATGAATCTGGAGAGAAAGGCAGCGAGAAAGAGAGACAAAGGAGGAGGAGAAAGGTAGCACTGTGATCTAAAAATTTAACAAATGAGGCCCATTTCCCATCCCTGTCTGTCTCCTCAGAGCCTCATATCAAACCTTTGGTTGTGGCAGGTGGTTTGGGCCGCTTCGCATTTCAAATTGTCAGAGCTCTGTCCTTAGAAATGGGGATCTTTCCAGGGAGCCTGACGGCTTCCTGAGCCCTGATTTCCCAGAGGATTGGCAGTCTCGACACGCATGGGTGTCTGTGAGTGTTTAAACAGTCAGGCCCCCACCCCACCCACACATCCAGGCTCCCAAACGGCACCCAGCTCCCTATTATAGCCTCTTCTCATCCACTCTCTCTTTCCTGTTTCTCCTCCTCTGTCAAGCCCGCTTTGTTTCTGCTTCACCTGTTGGCGATGTAAAAAAGGGATTCGCTTTTAAGGAACTCGTGGGATTAAACAGAGTCATTTCATTAAATGTTTACACTGCCTTAGACACAAGTGAGGGATGTGGAGTCAATGAAGCCGTGGTTTCAAATCAGAGATGGTATCTTTTCCCTACCTGGGGTGGAAATTGGAGGGTTGCATTTCAACTGATAGAGTATATTTCTACCTGTTTATCCCTGAGGGGCTCAGTATGGAGAGGCAGAGCTGCTACACACACACACGCACACACACACACGCACACACACACACACACACACACACACACACACACACACACACACACACACACACACACACTTTTGTATGGGTGAGTGAATTACATTCCTTATAGTCTCACAGCCTAACCTCTGCCTTGCACCGCCACATCGAGCCTACCGAACCATAAACTCATATCCGAACCTAAAACTCTATATTGAAGCTCTCGGTGTAGGTAATACAATTATTATCAAGTGGGTTTTAGTGTTAATTTTGTCACCTATTTTTAATTTAGTCTTAGTCTTGTGCCAAATTTGTTTTGTTAGTTTTAGTCATATTTAGTCATTCACATATCTTTTTTTGTTAGTCAAGTTTTAGTCGATAAAAGTCTCGTCATTTTAGTCAAAAGAGAACTCAATATATCTTAGTCAAGTTTTAGTCAAAACATTTTAGTCTTTTTAAATAAATTATTTCTGAGATGATTTCTGATAACCATTTCAGTCAAATAGTTATATAAAAATAAATTATATAAAGTTATATAAATATTGAGCCTCTTCCTTATTTCACCAGTAAATTCCTGTTAAACGACAAAAACAACCACTGGATGGGAAAAAGGGCATTTTACAAAAACTTTGAATGCAGCACGAGGCTGGTGAGGCGAGTTTCAAGTGAATGCAACATATGTGTTGTTTTCGTCTCGTCACCGTCTCGGTGTTGGAATCCTACACAGTCGGTCTCTTGCTCTTTTCAATATCCTTTTTCTATTTCTGGGCGAAGAAGAAGACTCCTGTTCCTGAAATTTGGATTTTGAATACATGTGGTCCTCCATGTTTCCTTCTTCAAACTTGCTGGGGCCGGGAAGCTACTATACCCATTAGCAACATTAGCAGCACCTGTGAGTTTATCATGTGACAGCAAAAATGTGAAAGGTGGAGCAGTATGTCCTGTATGTCCCTTACCAGCTAACGTATTTCAAGATGGTGCATGAATATGGAGCGTCTACCCCAGTGCATGCAAATGCAAATGTAAAATTTCAAGCCAATAGGAATACTTGGAATTGATGGTCGAGGTAAATATTCATGAAAAACGACAAGTTTGTGAACGGCAACACAGATTTTGATAATGAACAACTAAACACATTACACACTGGACCTTTAAGTTTCAAACATGTTTAATTAAAAATGTCTCATTCCCCTTTTTCTTGAATGACAGACTTCTGTGTTATGGTTAATATTCTGATTATGAATGGCTGAAAGGCACTCCGTAGCTTTAAAGGACAAATCCGGCGCAAAATGAACCTAGGGGTTAATAACACGTGTACCGAGTCGACCGTTCTCTGGGATGTGTTTTCATATTAATCGACTGTGATCAGTTTTATTGCCAGCCAGTCGAACGACGAACGCCATGCAACCGGTAACCAGTAACATAGCTCAAGCACGGCGTTCGTCGTTCGTCGTTCGACTGGTCGTGACTGCTTTCCCAGGATGGCGCCCGCCTATATACGTGAATGGTACTCTCTTTCTAAACTTTTTAATAAACTGTCTGTACACTTACAAAGTTCTCAATGCTTTGGTTTACATGTAGGGACCCTCATTATGCTACTGTGGAAGTGTGGTTCTATTTTGAGCCTTATTAGTGGTATAGAAATAGCGATTTCTTTTTGCTTTACCCGTGCCCCGACGACTAGCGCTAAAAGCTAATTAGTGGTTTGCAATAAAACTGGTCACATCGATCGTCGATTAGCATGAAAACAAATCCCAGAGAACGGTCGACTCTGTACACGTGTTATTAACCCCTATTTTAACCCCTTCATTTTGTGCCAGATTTGTCCTTTAAATGTTGCTGCCACGAGGAATTTTAGGATGGCGTTATCTCCTTTCCTTTGGTAAAGGATGGTCCAGTGTATCCTCTGCTAAAGGAGATAAGAAAGGAAGAATTCCACCAGGGCCACGTTCGTTTTTTAAATTGAAACGGGGGTGCGTTGAACACTTTTTTGTGTGCTTTGACACAGCCACCAAACGAGAGAAAACACATCTCAAAGCCGTTGCACACCGTTCCGAGGAAACATGTTGTTCAACACGGAAACTTATGATGGCTGCCACTGAGATACTTCTGGGTCATTTCACTACGTTAGGAACCTTCCTAAGCAAAAAGGACAATTGGACCGCAGCCCATGTGCATATGTTGTAGTTGTGTACATCTCTGCGTAACTACTGGACTGAGCTTTTCACTGCTCTGACGGAGGTTGGTTATTGGACCTTATCAAACCTCATGCCATTACTGCTCTGTTTGACATTCCTTTGTTGCCATTGCCTAGGCTCCAAGCAGATCTTTTGTAACATTATTGGCTAGACATTGAATACTAATAACATAGAAATCACCAACACCGTCATTTCACACTGGGGATAAAAGAAAATTTCAATAATTTTCAGCTTGAAAACTTCTGACTACTTTGAATGTCTCTTTTAAGAAATTAAAAAAGATGTGGAGGCCTTTCTTTGCAGAGAAAATTACCTTCTCAGTAATCCCTGAATGAGACCAATCTTAGTTACTTTATTATTTTTTTTTTTTATCCTGACCTGAAAGGTGAGGTTATTATAGGGTGACCATATTTTGATTTCCAAGAAAGAGGACACTCGGCCCGGCTTCGAGACAGGCTTCTCAGAGGTTATTGAACATGCTTCATTATGCCTGAATGGTGCAAAAATAACTTCTGTAATAAAATCAAATCTGTAAAAACCTGTAACAAAATAATAGCTCTCTTTTAAAATAAATAAATAAATAACATGAAATAATGTTCTAAATATGACCTCTTCTGTGTTAGAAAATCCAGCTTCAACAAAATATGTCTTCATACCTTTTCAATGTAATAAGATGAATAATAAAGACACTGAAACATATGTGCCAGCTTTGCTGCACTTAAGTCTTGTTTTATGGTTCTGTGGAGGCTCCACGCACAGCTTTCTCCGTAGCCTACGTAAGTGGCTTGATGTTTATACTTGTGCGCTGGTGTGTGTGTCGAGCCGGCATGTGTGTGTGTGTGGGGAGTGTGTGGTAGACTGAGGGAGAAGTGAGAGAGTGACGGCGAGCGAGTATGACTCTAGAGTCACAGTGACAGAAACAAAGTCCACTGTGTTTTCTGACCACGTTGGGAAATCTTTAGCAGGAAACGCTTCGGCATTTTGTGTGCAATGCTGCTTCGCTGTCTGCTCTGGTCCCTGTGTATGTGCGCGTCGCAAAGCCGCCCACAAGGCAGCCTCTCGGGAATTACGTCACACAACAAAGTAACGTAGTATTGTGTGCGAAGCGCCAGTCAATTTAAGTACACGCTTAATGGTCCCATGAAAAACAGTGAAAACCGAACATTTTCATGAATTTATAAAATCCCCCCGGACGCCCCGGACTGTACGTAAAAAGTGGACATGTCCGGGCAAAAGAGGATGTTTGGTCACCCTAGGTTATTATGTCTACTGCAATATTTGAAATGGTAAATGGACTGCATTTATATAGTGCTTTTCTAGTCTAAGCGCTTTAAAATGGCCAGCAGGGGGCGACTCCACCGGCTCCAAAAAGAAGTCCGATCAGAAGTCTAGTAAACATTTTCATAATGAGTTCATGGTCTCAGTCGCTAGTTTTAAGTCTTCTTCAATACAGCATGATGTTCATTTTGTAAAGTGTGGTCCCATTTATTTTAAAATAGGCGATAAAGCAGGGGATACTTTATGGTTAACTTGTGATTGACAAGTGGCTAGCACGGCACCGTGCATAGTGTCCTCGAGTTGTCCGTCATATCCGCCCCTTGCTCTTCCCCAGCTCCATCCTTTCGTCCAAATATGGTCTCTTCTGGCTCAGAATAAAAAGGAGTGAAAATGGAGTGAGTTCAAAGGGTTAATTAAAAATAATTGGTTTTGTTTTGAAACTGATACAGGGCAAAAAGCTGTAAATGTTGAAACTGCTTTATAGATATGCACCATGTATAATAACAATAATAAACTCTTAATTTGACTAGTCTTAAGTCTTTAATATGTTTGACAACAAAAAATAAGTAAGAATCCAAATTGCTTTTGCATTCTCTGTCTTCTCATCTGAACCTTTTTTCTTTTATTCCCTCCAACAAACACACACCTCCAGATAACATGCAGTCATCCAGGGCCACTCTCTTTGAGGTTAAAGGTCATCTCCCATCAGCTGTTGTCCTGAAAGACCTCCAAGGACAGCGCTGTCTGTTTATAGTCACAGTCCTTGGCATATCCACTCCACTTTAACACAGCCCAGGAAAGTGACTGGGAAAGTGGTGACGCCAATGAAATCTCTCCCCCTCAACTCCCATCCTCCTCTCTGAGTGGCTATTGTCTTCACCCCGGTCATATAAATCAGACGGTGTGCGAGAGCGGAGGAGGATTAAAAGAAGACGAGGGAGGGAGGGACGGAGGATGATGGAGTGGAGGAGAAAAAAAGAGAAACGGGTCTTATGGCCAAACTGTCCTCTTCAAGGTGGTCACGGTGATTGGGTTGGCGTGAGGAGGATGGGACTTGGGGAAATGTCCAGTCTGCAGTGTGTGTCATCTGTTCCAAAGCAAATTTTATTTCTGGAGCCCTCGAGCCTTCCTATTTTTTACAGCTCTTAAAGGAACACATAACAAGAATTTCAACACAATCTCATGGTGAAATATACATGACCAAGTTTGATAGCTTTGCATAATTTTGTCTGGATCTCTCTTCAGTGAAGAACTGCCAACACATCACTACGAATCTCATTACTGAGGCCATTTTTAGTAAGTTAACTGTATTTCAGGTTTTTCTTCCGCTCGTCATTTGGTGTTTATGTCCGTACGTGTTGTAATGCACCGGTGGGATCTGTTCTGTGTGACAGCAAACAGATGGCTGTCATTCCTACTCTTGGTTGTCTTTCTCGTGAGAGTAGGTGTGATTTATATGTGATGGAATCACCAACCGACCTTTCCAAGAAGGTCAGCAGTGCTGTTGTGGATATAGCAATTTACTAAGCTCACTCAAATTACAAAAACTATTACAAGAACTATGGTCCATACAGTGGTGCTGAATGAACACACTGACAGTAATCATAGGAACTAGCTCTCCATTAGAAAGTATTTCCAATCAAAATTGATTATAGCGTAGTGATGTAATGTGAACACTTTAAAAAAAAACTTTTAACACTGTATTACGTGGTGGTAGCACATAATGTGTTAAAATGACCTGCCGGCACCACGGAAACATTGGCAATGGTCATTTGTAAAAAGTCAGGATCCTTTGTCATGGTGGACACACAGGTTTCCTTGATTCAACACAGTCCTGTCTCAAAGTCAACATAGAGAGGAGGTCGGGGTAGATGGACTTTCACCCAGGAGAACGCTGTTTGTCCTGTGTGAAACCAAAAGTCAACGCTGACTTATTTTAAAGGGGAATTTCTGTATTTTTCAACCTGGACCCACCCATGCATTGGTGTCTAAGTGACTAATGTGAACAAAAATTGGTCCAGTATTATGCGAGAATGCTGTAACCGGCAGCCGTGAATCAGGCTGCAATGTATATGTACCCTATAGGACAAATGTGCACCGTCAGTGTACTTCTACCAAAAAACTGTTTTTGCCACTGACAGGCTCAGATTGTTATTCAAAGTGTCTCTCCACATTATAGAAAGATGGTGAAGTTTCCATTATCCTGCCATGCTTTTTTGTGTAACTAACTGATGCCAGGTCAACACAGTAACTTCAGCTAATAGCATTAGCTTACCTCTGCTCTGTCTGCATTTGTAGCTGTAGCACAACTTATGAAAGGTTCATTGATGGTGCACATTTGTCCTATAGGGTTACATTGCAGCCTGCTTCACGGCTGCTGGTTACAGCGTTACAGCGTTACAGCGTTACAGCTCAATACTGGACCAATTTCAAAGATTAGTCACTTAAACTCAAATGCATGGGACAAAAGGGTCCAGGTTGAAAAATATTGAAATTACCCTTTAACTTACGTACGTAACTTAAGTTACGTAACAACCATTCTTACTTCAACCCAAACCATGATCTTTTCTTAAACCTAACCAAATAGTTCATTTAACACATTACGTGCCACCACCACCACGTGTTCTTTGTTTTAAATGCTGATGTGTTGATGCAGCGGGCTACAGAGTAAGAAAACTGCTCCCTGGAAGGAAGAGTGTGAAAGAAAGAGAGCGAGAGTAAGAGAAAAATGGGGGCTGGTGGCAGGTTTGTGAGAAAGAAGATGGGGACAAGATGAGATTCCTCCTTATCTTTTATGGCAGATACACTTTGTGGATTCCTATCTCAACTGGCAGAGAGGCATTTGAGGCCAACTTCATCTAGACTGATTATTTATTTGACAACATTTATCACCAATTTCCCTTTTCAAAGCCCTGTGAGGTGTGGGAATATTGACTTCCACTCCTACAGAATGTAAGTAAGTTAGATTCCAAATTGCCCCTCCAGGCGTGACTCTGTATCTAAATCAGCCTAGTATTTAAAGATCGAACCTACACACAACTGCTTAAGCAAAGATGGCTGCAGGTGGTAGAGGTGTGCTTGTCGCTCTCCAGGTATATGTATTTCTGGCAATTATTTAAAAACCAGATGGCCAGTGCTTGACGCATTTTTCAAGTGCTAAAGCGGATCCTGATCCTTTAAACCAGCAAACTGATGCCAAACACTCTGGATACAGGAGATATATCCTAAAGACTTCATTCAACCTGGCCGACTTTACATACATTTCAAACCCCCTGTGGTAAAACTCCAGTGAAACGATGCGCTGATCAGCTGTCTCTTATTTTCCGGAGATATTCATCAATGCCCCGGCCCAGTTCATACAAATGGCTACAACTGCTGCTATTCCACGGAAATGATAGAAGAAGGAACTTCTACCTGTGAAGTTCCAGCCAGGTGCAAAACCACACTCGGGCAAATTAACCTGGCTGGTTGTCACTGCTGTTCCGGTGCTGTGGGAGCCCAGTGTGGAATGCACTGTTTGTTAGTGGGTCGGGAATCTGGAGTGTCGGCATGTGAAGTCGGGGGGGCGACCGCAGGCGGCTGTGTGGAGCGGTGCTGCGCAAGCGCGGTGGCTGGAGGCCGGCATGTTTCCAGAGCAACATAGAAAGTAATGAACACGATATGACTACTACGATATGAAACTGCTAAATCCAACAAACAAGAAAAGTGTTTCAGACAGTTAATAACTCTAGATTAATCTGGCACCCTAAAGAAAAGCCAAAAGGTATATTATGTGGACATTTAAACATACGCAGCATCAAGTTAAAAAGTGACCAAGTCCAACATCTTCTTACTAAATCTAATCTTGATTTTCAATGCCTGTCTGAAACCTGGCTACATGAGAATTCACCCTCAGCAGTTAGCTAGCAACTAGCACAGCACTGACATCCACTGCTGGATCACCCTATGAGCTTTATTCTGGACAGCCTCTCAGCTGTCTCGATGCGGTTAGCCCCTGTTGGCTTCGGCCTCCGTTTCTCAGTTAGCCAGCAGCTAGTCAGTTACCACTGTGCCAAGCATCCTCCCCAGCTTTCATGATACTCCACCTCTCAACTCCTCAAACTTTGCAGCCTCACCGCTCCACCTCTGTGCATGACACCCATCATGAACCTTGAACTGCTGCGTAGTCCTAATTACATCCACAGAGGATCCTGGCAAAACTTTCTTCACTCGGGGTCGGAACATTCCATCCCAACCATACGGTCATGAAGGCTAAGTCGCAGCTCCACTGAATCATCACAACACGTGCACTCTACCTACCTACGACCCCTGGCCAAAGCAAACCAGCCAACTCAGAATTAACCACATCTCAAATTTGCACTCTTCAACACGAAATCCCTAAAGAACAAATCCTGAGTGAATGTATTACAGACACCTTCAACACCATCAACCATTCCATCCTACTCACACGGCTTCAGCACGTCGGCTTAATCGGCACCGCACTATCCTGGTTTCACTCAAACCTCTTTGAAAGACATAAATACATCTCCATAAACAACTGCAAATCTGCCCCAGTCATCCACGGAGTCCTACAGGGTTCAGTGTTTGGTTCCCTTCTCTTCATCCTGTACATCCTTCCTCTGGGACAGATCCTCTGCCGTCATGGCCACCGTTTCAAATGCTACGACGACAACACTCAACTCTACCTTCCTCCAAAACCATCATCCCATCCACTCACTCTACCCTTATCACCTCCCTTGCAGACATTAAGTCGTGGATGCAACAGAACTTCCTCAAACTGAACTGAAGTTAATCTGAAATCCTGACCCTGACCCTTCTTACTCAACATCGACAGCTACATCATCACCCCCTCCACCTAGGTCCGCAACCCCAGAATCACCCTTGACCCTACCCTCTTGTTCCTACCACATGTTAACCAGGTCACAAAATTCGCCTTCTTCCACCTCAAAGACATTGCCCGCCTCCGGCTCTCCCTGCATTCTGCTGCTGCTGAAACACTTATCCATGCCCTCATAACCTCCAGACTTGACTACTGCAATAGCATCCTCTACGGTTCACCCAACAAGATCCATAAACTCCAATATGTCTAAAACTCTGCTGCCAGAATGCTCAATGGCACCGAGAGAGCAGAGACCACATCACATCTGTCCTCCAAGACCTCCACTGGCTCCCGGTGTTGAACACTGGATCCATTTCAAAATTCCACTCACCACCTACAAATGCCTAAACAACTTGAATCTCTCCCCCCACACACAACACCTCTCTGATCTCCTTCAACAATATACCCCCACCCGACGCCTCAGATCTGCAGACACCAACCTGCTGCAAACCATCCGGACCAAGCGCCAAACCGGGGGCAACAGGGCCTTTGCATCTGCTGTGCCCTCCCTCTGGAACACCATCGCCTACCACATCCGAGAGGCCAACACTCTGCCCATCTATGAAAAGGCCCCTGAAAATACAATATAAATATTATGTATTTTTATTATTATTTTGAATATTAATACTATTGTGATTATTATCATTATTATCATCTCATGTATAACCTGCCTGGAACAGTCTGTGATTGAGGAGAAATGCTGGCAGAAGCAGCACCCCCAGCTTTCTGTTGATTTTCCATTCATCGGATATTGGCCCAAGTGTCATTCCTCTGTCCTTCCAGTGACCATGTTTCTGGCTGATTTGAAACAAACAATTGAACGAGTTGAAAGGCTTAATAAGATTAAAAACCGATCAGCGACGTCGGTGGCAGGAGCCAGTGTGCGTAATTGGATTACTAATGGGGAACACAAATGAATAGCGGTGGAGAGAACACGGCTCCGGATAGACCTGGATAAAGTGTGATTTTTATTCTGATACAGTGGACATATTGTGGTGAGAAAATAAGCACTATAAATCATGTCACTGTCCCAGATGTAAGGAGTCATTACATTTTTCAAATGAGTGAATTTCAGATAACCTCAGTGCATGTCCCTTTAGAAATGAATTCCAGGACAATAAGACCATGTCTCATTAATTTGATGAAATGAATTATTTTCCAGTGGAGATTCTTCATTGTTGTGACCACGGCAAGAATGTTAAGGGGTCAGTTCACACAAATTAAAAAAGCATATTTTCTGACTTACCTGTAGTTGTATGTAGCTATTCAATTTAATTCAATTTTATTTATAGTATCAAATCATAACAAGAGTTATCTCAAGACACTTTACAGATAGAGTAGGTCTAGACCACACTCTACAATGTTCAAAGACCCAACAATTCCAGTAATTCCCCCAAGAGCAAGCATTTAGTGTGACAGTGGTGAGGAAAAGTTCCTTTTAGAGAGGAACCTTGGACAGACCCAGGCTCTTGGTAGGCGGTGTCTGACGATGCTGGTTGGGGGTGTGATGAACAGTGGCAATACTAGTCACAATAAAGATAATGGAACTATGACTAGAAATAGTAGTTGTAGTAGTTTATGGTGTATCAGGGCACTGCAGGGCGTTACAGGGTGTATCAGGACGTAGCAGGGCGTAGCAGGATGTAGCAGGGCATAGCAGGGCACTGCAGAGCGTAGCAAGGTGTAGCAGGGCATAGCAGGGCGCGGAGCAGGACCACAGCGACAGCTGCAACCACGATTTAGGTGCCACCCTAAAAAAACATAAGGGCTCCAGAGCTAGGTTAGTAACAAGCATTTCTTGGAAATGGATGCACACAGGTGGAAAGAGAGAGGAGAGAGGAACTCAGTGTGTCAAAGGAAGCAAGTCCCACGGCAGTCTAAAACTATAATGAATCTGACGACTATGAAGAGAAGCAGAGAACAGAAGGGGTGCCGTGTCTGAAGTACGGAGACAAGTCCTTTGTCTGAAGCAGTTAGAAGGTCGTTAGTAATTTTCACCAGTGAGGACTCTGTGCTATGATGCATTCTAAATCCTGACTGAAAGTCCTCAAATAAACTATTCCTATGTAGAAAATCACATAACTGATTAGCAACTACCTTCTCAAGGATCTTGGAGAAAAAGGGGAGGTTAGATATAGGTCTATAGGTGGTTATAGACCTCAGGATCGAGGGTGGTTTTTTTCAGAAGAGGTTTTATCACAGCTACTTTAAATGACTGTGGTACATAACCTGTTAATAAAGACATATTGATAATATCTAATAATGAAGTGTTAACCACAGGTAACACTTCTTTAAGTAGCCTCATTGGGATGGGGTTTAAGAGACAGGTAGATGGTTTAGCTGAAGAGACCTTTAACATTAATTGTTGCAGGTCTATAGGATAAAAGCAGTCTAAGTATATGTCAGGTCTTGTCGTTCTTTCTAGCGGTCCTGTGTTAAAAGGTGAACCGTTAGAAGTTGAGGGCAAGAGGTGATGAATTTTATCTCTAATTGTTATACATTTATCATTAAAGAAGCTCATAAAGTTGTCACTACTCAGAGCTATAGAAATAGATGGCTCAATAGAGCTGTGACTTTCTATCAGCCTGGCTACAGTGCTGAAAAGAAACCTTGGGTTGTTCTTATTTTCTTCTATTAGTGATGAGTCTAATCTGGCATTTCTGAGGGCCTTCCTATATGTTTTCAGACTGTCTTGCCAATCTAAACCAGATTCTTCCTCAGTTTGGTGGAACGCCATTTACTTTCAAGTTTTCGCGAGGTTTGTTTTAATTTGCGAGTTTGGGAGTTATACCAAGGTGCTAGTTTCCTTGGCTTAATCATCTTCTTTTTGAGGGGAGCAACAGAGTCTAAAGTCATCCGTAGCGAGGCCGTAGCACCGTCTACAAAATTATCAATTTGGGAGGGACTAAAGTTAACATAAAGGTCCTCTGTTATATTAAGGCATGTCATTGAGTTAAATGCTGTTGGAATATCTTCCTTAAATTTAGCTATAGCACTGTCAGATAGGCATCTAGTGTAGAAGCTTTTATCTAATTTTGTATAGTCGGGTAGTAGGAATTTAAAAGTTATCAACAAATGGTCTGATAATAAAGGATTCTGCGGAAATACTATTAAATCTTCAATTTCGATGCCATATGCCAGCACAAGGTCGAGGGTGTGGTTAAAACAGTGAGTGGCTTTATGCACACTCTGACTGAAACCAATTGAATCTAGTAATGAGTTGAAAGCAATACTAAGGCTACTTAATATAACGTCCCCATATTAACATCATCATAAGTACTTTGTCTCATTTAAGGACTACACATGATAAAAACTCAGAGAATTCAGATAAAAATTAAGAATATGGACCTGGAGTTCAGTAAACAACAAATAATATAATTGGCTGTAATGTTTAAGATGTAGAAGATTAAGAACAAGGCTTTCAAACGAGATATAATTTAGTTTAGGTTTAGGATTAATTAACAGGCTTGAATTGAAGATGGCTGCAACTCCCAGAGCCTCTAGGAATTTGAGTATTATTATGACTGGGAGGAGTGGCTTCATTTAGACTAACATATTCTTCATTGCACAGCCATGTTTTGGTAAGACAGAGTAGATCAATTTGATTATCTGATATCAAATTGTTTACTAATATTGCTTTAGAAGACAAAGATCTAATATTTAATAGTCCACATCTAATTTTTCTATTCTGTTCTATTATTGTAGTGGTAGATTTAATTTAATAAAGTTAAGTTTTGCTCCTCTTTTGTTTACCTTTGATTTAACTGATCTGAATCGGGGGACAGACACTGTGGTTATGGAACTATGAGTGGGCGACTGCTCTAACGGAAGCACAGAGGAGCGCGTAGCACTGCACCTCTGATTACTGATATCAAACTTGGGTTGTCATGGTCTATGACCGATAATAGACTCGGTCAGATTTCTTGATATGATAGCGGCTCCGTCCAAAGTGGGATGAATGCCGTCTCTCCTAATCAGACCAGGCTTTCTCCAGATGCCCTTCAGTTATCTACGTAGCCCACATCATTAGCTGGGCACCACCCCGACAACCAGCGGTGGAAGGATGACATGCGGCTGTACATGTCATCGCTGATCAGGTTTGGCTGGGGTCCAGAGAAAACTACTGAGTCTGACATTGTCTTTGCATATGCACAAAGTGACCGCTAGTGCCTCTAAATTAAACAATAAAGCAGAGTTGAGTAGGCCTAAGTCTTTGCTGGAGCAACAAACTAGCGTCCGTGAGACAATACGCTTACCGTAAACATCAGCACTTTATCCTCCTCTACAGATGATATGCAGATAGTTTTGGGTTTATCACCCAGGTTTTATATAACTGTCTCCTCTCCAATACCAGTGCATAGAATTATGTTTGTAGTGCTCACAGCAATGAAAAATTATGTTAAAGAAATTCAACAGCAACATGTCTTTTCAGAAACAGTTTCCCCGTTACTCTGGATCCGTGCTTGAATTAGAATTCTTTTTAAAAGCAAGCAGCCTGCATAGCATGCACAAATGCACAAATTGCCCTTAAAAATAATTGATTGACAGTAAATTACTACTTCAAAACACTAACAGTAATTCTTGTGAGCAAATAATCATTCAGGCTCTGACCCTTTATGGACAGCTGATTTTGGAGGCAGCAGCTAAAACACAGCATAAATCTTCTCTGCCAGCTTTTGTACTGTATTAGACTACATGTTGTGCCTTTTACAGATTGTTTGTGCAAGAAAAAGGTATTTGGCTGACACTTAAAAAGCCAAACCTGTCACCCTGTTGTTAGTTATTTCACACATTACACAGGGCTGAAACACACACACATGCCCAGGACCTATACATGCACTAATTTATGAGTTTATAAGATGTCAGAGTGAGTAGGCTGCTCATGGACAGGCACCCTGAGCAGTTGGGTGTGAGGTGCTTTGCTGAAGCGCACCTCTCCAGCTACCAGTCCACACTCCATACTTTGGTCTGTACGGGGACTTGATCCCAAGCCAAGTCCCTACAGACTGAGCTACTGCTACACCCAGCTAGTTTAGGCAATCAATCTGAGTCCGCTGTTACATTCACATACTCTTCTTTTTGCAACATATATCCAACAGACCATTTTCATGCTTGAGCTATCAATGTTCTGCTCACTCTTTTGCTGCATGCATAAATGTATATAAATGTAATGTGAAAGTAAATAATATGTTATGACTTCAAGATCAAGACAGGGGTCACCACCTTCCCCCAGATACAACTACCTTAGGTCACATTAGATTTCTACTACAACTAAAAACCAAACTCCATTTGGTGAGGAAATGGTTGAAAGCTCCAGAAAAAAAAGATAGTAGGTCGACATTACAGTAAGTTCCATGTACTGGTGTGTATTGGCCCAATTTCATATTCCATAGACCTCACAGTTTTCACTGGAACTACTTTCTACTGAGGAAATAGTCCCTAGGAAACAGTTTTCAGCATGTTCTGACGATTATCCAGAGTAATGGGGTCACTGTTTCTGGAAGACACCGTGCTCTTTAAGATAGATAGATAGATAGATAGATAGATAGATAGATAGATAGATAGATAGATAGATAGATAGTTCTACAGCGCAATTCATAAATGGACAAAATTCGAAAGGTAATTTTTCAATGCTGTGATAATCAAAATTCCATTCACAGCCATTGTATTGGGGCGGCAGCAGAATAAAGACAAAACATGTTTGGAATATTTTAGATAACACTTGTAGATTCAAATATAAAGACATGGATTCAAAAATAAAGATCTATAAAATACCCTCTTCAATTCAAAAGTGCATTCAAGTGGGCAATGGTGTAGGTTTGGTTATATAATGGGCAGTATCATTTTGAAGGTCTGCAGGTCTTTATTTCAGATCCCTTACAGCCACAACAACCTTCACCATTAGGGTGGAGGTGACGTGCCACCTGCTGCTGCTCACTGAGCTCATTTCTCTGAGCACATGCTAATAACTAAAAGCAAATATCACCATTTTTATTAACACACATTGTCTCTCATCTGGACTGTGGTGGCTTAACAGAAAAAGTAAACCTGAAATAATAAAATGTCCCCTCCATCCCCAGTGGAAATTGCACCCTTGATATCAGGCCATTGCCTTTCCCCCCAAATGGCAGCTCTCTTCTAATTACGGTTCTCTACAGATCCTATGCAGAGTTTTGCAGAGAACAACACAAGCTATATTAGATGGTGGCTTATGTGTTTGGGGGCTGGATATATGCTGTCCTCATATCAACTGGGCTATGTCTGCTGTTGTTTTCTTTTTCTTTGGCCAGAACAGACATGTTTCCTCGGCTCCAACTCCACCTTCACTGCCCCCTCTCTGCGACACAGGCCATATCATTATCCTCACAAGCAACAAAAATGCTTTTGCAATCTTGGTGTTGGAGGAATTTCTCCTCCTGCCTTCTGTCAGCTCGTTCTATCAGGCATCTCTGCGGTCGAAACTCACACTGAATGCACAATATCACAAAGAAAATCCACACTTGTGATGAATGAGCTGGGGCTTTTTGTTCCCTGTGAGGAAGAAGAGAAGATGAGAACATGTGAGCTGACCGACACCATAAAGCTGGTTGAAAGTGTTTGTATTGTGAGAGACCCTGTTGTCCAATATGAAAATACATCCTAGCCTAGTATAGAACCCCTGTTAACATGAGTAAAGTGACACAGGTAGTAAGTGCAGGCTACACTGAGGATACAAGCGCCTTTGGCTACGTTCCCAGAAAGCTATTGATCCTAGATGTTCTGTGCTATGGATGTCGGCGGGGCTTGTGTGCATCGGTTTGTCTGGCTGTGGACCCGATAAGGAAACAGGGAACGGAGCCTGAGACGAGCTGGTGCAGATGACAGTGTAGTTTCTATCTCTGGTTCTTTCATCCTTTGCAACAGCTTCTGATTGCTCATCTGCAGTCATCAGCCACAACCAGCACTAGATGGCGGTGTTTATTCCTAATAAGGAGCTTCACTTCCCATGCACATTTTTACTGAGAGAAAAGAAGCTGTACTCTTAAATGCAGATACTGATATTTGTATGCAATAAAGCAACAAGACAATCATAATAAATGCTACTCTTGTTTGAAATGCTGGTTACTTCTCATGTTTAAGCAGCACAGTTCTTTCATTTTTTTCTGTATTGGGATATTCTTGCCAGCTTTTTCAGATCTTACTCATATAAAGCACTATTTGAGCACCATCTTCAGTTTCCCTTACTTCCCCCCTAAGGATGCCATTGTCAGTGACGCTCTGAATAATACAAACAACAGACCCTTTGTAGAAGACGTGACGGAACGTCTTGGGCTGCCATTAAATAGACAGGAATGCAAACGGAGCTTGTCCTGCCAAGTTAAGCGAACCATCAATATACTATTGCCTGGCAACAACGATTCACCCGGCATAATGTGAAAATTGGATTGCAGAACTTGTGATGAGAGTCTCTCTGTTCCTGCTACCACCAAGGTGTTACTGAGCGTGTTTCCTGTATGCTCTCAGCATCGCCGTGCTTGTTGGAACTGTCAGGGAAAAAAACAGCCATGCAATCTGCTAAGTATCAACATGCTGATTTATTAAGGAGGGGGTAGTATGGGAGAAAGGGTCAAAGAGGCATGTATGGGTTTGATTATCGGCCAGAGAGAGACAGAGAGTCCTGCTCTTACCAGATAAGCAGCGCAGCAGAACAAAATGCAATGCATGGCTTTCGATTGACAGCCACTCGGGCCCTTGTTTGTCAGTAGAAGGCATTGGACCAGTCTTGGATCACTTTTCATGTATCGATCAAAGCAAATGGAACGACTTGAGTGGAACACAGTGGCCCGGCTTAATGTGATTCTGATATGTGTGTGTTTGTGTGTATGTATGACAGGCAGGTTGACGTGGTGCCTGCAGAGACCTGATTACACCAGACCTCTGTCCCCGTGTGAGACAGGGGCCTTTGCCTCGTAGCCATGTCCTTGACAATGCTGTCACATCCACTGCACACACACACACACACACACACACACACACACACACACACACACACACACACACACACACACACACACACACACACACACACATAAACTTTGAGAGATCGGAGAACAAAGTCATCAATGCAGAACCACTGGTCCACCTCTAAATGTTATCCTGGGCTTGTGCACCTTGTGGCAGGTCCATTTGTCTCCATCCTGTCCTCACCCTAAAGGACAGTTACGCTTTCTTACATCTTTGCTCTTATTTTAGTAATTTTACTCATAAGTTTTATTGCTTATCCTAACCCTGTATTCACCAATTAATGGTTGAGAACCAGGAACACCACGAGCAGACATGTTTCATACAAGGCAGCAGTTTTGCCAGATTATTTCAATCATGTTATTTGGACAACACAACTATGGTGAAGTACGGTGAACCAGAAAGCCCATTTGACTTCATTTTACACAATAACGTCACCGTTACTTGCTAATATTATCTACTGACCGTTACCTCATCCCAAGAGATCTTGCTAAGTTAAAACATTACGATATTTCTCGTCGAGGTTAAAAGTACATCGCGATATCAGTACACAAGTGCAGAATAACCAAGGACCAATTCATAAATCAATCGGTGCCAAATTTCGGTACCTCAGAGCGTGTAAGCGCGAGCTACTCTGTCCTCTCCGCATCTTTCACAGAGAGCGGGGCCCAGCTCCGACACACACACACACACACACACACACACACACACACACACGGCGATGCCGGTAAAGCGGACACAAGTGTGGTTACAGTTTTTAAAACTTCACGCTGATAGCGTTTGCTGCAATATAATATAATAGCGAGATTGCGCAGTTACACTTCTGAGACAGACATGTGTTCTCTATGCCCTGGTGACTGACTGACAGGCAGAAGATAAAAGCCTTCATATGCCCTGGTGACGGACAGGCTGAGGTTGTAGGGCAAGCCAAGGGAAGTGTTTTTCTCAAAATCCAGAAGCCAAAAGACTCAAAAATGGATTTTATATGAACTTTTTCTACATATATGTCTGTGCGTTTTTCTGATTTCCATTTGAAAAGTGCAAAGAAAAAAGCCAATAAAGTACAAAATAAAACACTTATACACAAACACACCAACATCAATCATACACATACTTGAAATAACTATATACATAAATATATAGAAATAAGTAATTATACATTGCACAGGGTGCCATATGCTTATAGGAGGCCCTGTTTTTGCTTTGACACAGCTCCAGCCATTACAGGGTTAAACTTTCAATGGCATATTTGGTATGTATCGACTTGTCTGCTCATTGGCTAAAAATGTAGATGGGTCTTATAGCATTTAAATCTAACTGGTCCGAGCAAATGTCGCTCGAGTGCACGTGGGCTCACATCGCGTCAGAGGACTCTTCAGCTTTCCATTGGTATATCACAGGCAAACCTGCACCGATTGGCTTATACCAGGTCTCTATGGAAACCAAAGAAGTCAGTGAATACAGTGACGCCCACATCAAGTTGGTAGGAGCCTCAGGAGAGACACGAGAACAGTTCAGCTATTTTCCGTTGTGATTCGGCCAGAAATGTCAAGATTGTGAGGCGAACAGCTCGTTTTGGATATAATGGCTTGGATATTCCATTTCCTTGAACTCTTGGGGATTTAAGAAAAAAAAGTTTTGGGCAACAAAAAGGAAATAGGTATGAATGCACTAGACACGGGCTGCGCTGTTTACGCTGTATTGTTTTATTTTCTATAACTTTGTAGCAGTTGTGTAACTGCTATAAATCATCTTATGCTTTGTGTGTGGGCTTAATGGAATCCTGAGAGTCTAAGCTTTCAATTGGTGTGTCGCATGGCTGTGTATTTTGAAGATTTAATGCTTTAAAGTTATAAAAACGTTTATGAGTGGAGGTTACAGCGACGCCACAGCCACAAGGTGTACCGTACACGGTACAGTGAACGTTAAGAGGTAGAGCAATTAACAACAGTCATGACAATGAAACAGAATAAAATAAAAAAGAATAAGATACAAATACAAGAATAAAAGTTATAGTGAAGTGTAAGAAATGAATCATCATTTGATTTAATAGGTTGAGGAGAGAGGGACGTCACAATTATTAGGTCTGAAGAGGTTAATTATACAGGAGAGAAAACTTTTGAGTTTGTGGCAAAACCTTTCCCAGTGCTAATTTTTCATTTTCTGACTTTCATTTGAATAAAAGAAAATTTTTCCTGTCATATTTCATCATTTGAGTTTTCTTTAAAATAGTGGTAAAATCTTCTCTCGTGAACCCAATCTCGTCAACGAAAACGACAGGTAGCATGGGTCGGGGGGGGTTATTATGAAGACAGTAATGTGGCCACACATTTCACCTCTGCCATGTGTAATAGGCAGAGCGACATGGGCACGCCACCTCATTCTGCTGCGTCTGACCTCACGTCAGCTGGTGGGTGTCACCTCATTCAGAAGTGAGGCGGCTCGCCCGCCCCCTATGCTCGGTGACGGGGCCCAAGAGCTAAGCAGAGGTAGAGGCATGCCGGTGATAAATCTAAAGAGGCTCTGCAGAGAGGAGAGGAGAGGAGAGAAAACAGATGGATGGTGAAGGGAACGGTGGAGTAAGAGGGGAGGAATGGGGGAGATTGCAGGGCTGGAAGTGAAGGAAGAAGGGGTAGATGTGATGCAGCGGAATGAAGGGTGTAGAGGTGAAGGAGCGCATCAACCCCCCCTGTTTCATCTCAGCACGACTGCAGCCCTGTTCAACCCCAGACAGCAGAAAATAGACCGAGCCATTTATCTGCGCACAGAACTGCAGAGAGCAGAAGAGCAGACCTGTAAACCCTGATCCATGGGCAGTTTGGGCTCTGAATGGCTGAGATCAGACGTGGGACATTAGAAAAGCTGGCTCTTAATCCACAGTCTGACAAGGCTCCGTTGAGTCATCATGGTTTCCGAATCATGACCCAGCAAATCATAAAAAGGATGACTCTTGATGGCGAACGGGTGGGAGAACAATTAAAACTGTCACTATCAGCAGCATCTGTTCAAAATTGTCGTACACATAAAAAACAATGGTTGATATATTTTCTAATGGTAAAATACTAGATTAAAATATTTATTATTGTCATTGTTTGTGGAATGAACATGAGAAAACCTTCCCATCATCATTACCTGACACTTTTCCCATAAACTACTGGATATATTTATATATATGGATATATAAATCTTAGCACACAAAAGTGACGGATCCAAACTGATGAATATTTTACGAGCATACAAGGTGTCATTAAGCCCAGTCCAGACCAAAGATTCGCAATGAGACGAGTTGAAACTTGCAACTACCACTACTCTGAAACCTGCCAGTTCACACCAATGCGACGAGACGGTGTATCATCTCCATAGCAACCACTCTTTGTACTTCCATCCTAATTTCTGACTTTTTTTTAGCTAAATATATTGTTTGGCATAAATATGAATGACGAATGACGTTTGCGATAGTGAGATGCTTGCTACAGTTACATTTGTAGTGATGAATCGGTGAAAATTATAATAATAATTTGAGCTCGACTCAAACCATCAAGCTGGTTTGAGTCGAGCTGAGATGGGCCGGTTCAGACCACTGAAACTTTTCTCTGCGACGTTCTAAAACGGTTTTGTCTCGTCGCCAATCGTTGGTCTGAACTGGGCTTTATGGTCTGGTTAAGGGTAGAGAAAGATCACAGTTTCAGAAGAGCATAGCTGGATTGTTCTGGGACCTATCTGTGGTCTCCTGCATCCTGCCTGACCCCCACAGCCTGACTTCCTGTTTTGCAACATAAAAGTTTGGTTTAGTTTACTTTATTATATTATTTGCTACATAAAGGACACACAACTTCCTGCATTGACTGATGTAAAGTGTGTGCTGCAGAATTATCCAATATGAACACGATAGGTTGGTATACTGTGTTAGACAGCCAGGGTCACTTTGGAAAGCCATGACAATTCTGTCATTTAATAAGAGGTATTGAAAATGGTGGCGTGGCTTTGGATCAGCACATTTAAGTACAAACATTCATTTACAAACATTTAAGATACATGATGTAAAAGATATAGTTATGAAGTGTTTTTTATAAATCTTTGCCTCTGAGCTTTAGATTCAAAGCGACTCACTGTGTTTCCAATCAAGTCGTAGGGTGGCTGTGGCAATCAGAAGGTCGGCGGTTTGATCCCTGGCCCCTGCAGACTACATGTCCAAGTGTCCTCTGGCAAGATACTGAACCCCACATTTCAGTAGGTGAATGGTGTCAAGACTAGAAAAGTGCTATATAAATACAGTCCATTTATTCAAGTTACACAAATCTTTTTTCTGTCTACAAGTTTAACTTTGAATAGAACCTGAAGAATGACTTTCCCTGATCGCATCTTTAAGCAGAAATGCAACAAAGGCAGATGAGCCAAAGAACACATATGCAATTTTGAAATATTACGGCTGGAGAGGAGGTATGAATAGGAGCTGCCTACATTCAAGTTCTCTTCCACTCTGTGACCCTTTCAACACACTCGCATTAGTTCCTCTCCTTTCATAAACGGCAACAAAGACAACAAATTAGGACTGTGTCAACTATGTTCATGAGATGTTAGCGAGGGAGAGCGAGGGCCTGGGAGAGAAAGGGAAACAAACCAATTACAGGCATTGATTTACTTCCAGGCGGCCTTATGGGCGGCTTAGCTTGCCGGTCAGGTTCCAGTAATTCAGGGGATTGCATCCTACGCCATGTACTTCAGTTATCACTGCAATCCCATCTCAGCATCCACGAAAGCATGCGGTGAGACCGGAATATTAATAAGCAGCCGCGGCGTTCAAAGTCTGGGCCCGTAGAATCTTAACATGATCCACAGTGACACCTCTTCCCTCCTCCTCTGCGAGTGGCCACCATTTCATGCTTTATATTCTCCCGGTGTGTGGCGTGTTGAATACAAAGAGTAGCATGCTTCTTTAATACCACAGGTCTCAGATGTTTCCAGTGGAAATGCTTTTCAAACATGCAGCAGCACACTTCCTTTCAGTACACCATTAATTCATGTGGCTCGCACTCTAATCATTCATGTGAAGGACTCTTTCTTGTTGGGCGTCTCTAATTGTCGAGAGCCGAGAAGACCTCATCCCCCTAATTCTGTTTGATGGTTGAATGCTCCCGTTAGGAAAAGCACTATTGTACCGTCCTTCCATTTCAGAGGCTGAAGGACCAGATCTGAAGGACAAGAGACAAAAGAGAGGCTTGGACGTCCATTATGACCCCCTCCAACCCAACTCAAACACATTCACACGCCCGGGCTTCCCATTTCAGCCTTCCCCTTTTTCACATTCCGTCTTCATCTTTCAAACTCGTCCTCTCACCTCTTGACTTTCTCCTCTTTTTTTCTCTGTCCACCGCCTCCTTCTCTGACTCTTCAATCACAAGCGTTTGGCTGCCAGTGGGATCAAGCCACAGCCAGATATGAGGAGAGAGGATGGGGAGAAAAATGGATGGTTAATTCAATCAAGTCTATTATTCCTGAGGCAGCGCTGTGTTATCAGCGGCACTGCAAAGGCGTTTTGATGCATTGCCTTCATGCTCAGCCTCGCCCCCTCCCACAGAAATCAAAGTTGTTGTGGTCCGGGGAGGGGGGAGGGGGGGGGGATGAGCTTCACATAATCATCAGAGACCAGAGAGGGCTTGTTTCAGCGGGGCGACACACAGCAGTCGGCCATTTACCTTCACCACAAGGAAGCTGCTGTCAGAAGTCGAGTGTCAGGTGTCAACATCATGTGCAAACAAGGAGTGAATCACATCAGTCAATGTTAGGATCAGTTCAGGCAGCAGCATAGACTTTTAATAGTAAAAACACAATCATTTTTTATGTTTTTTTTGTATGATAATTAACTGAACTTCATGTTTGATTTATCTTGAACGTAGAATTTGAAACTCTGATTCTACTTTTTTTAATTTCTAGGGCTGTACCAAATACCATTTTTTAAGCTTCAAAGCTTCAGTACTTATTAACAGCGAATATTTGAAGCTTCAAAATCTTCGACTGCATGTGAAGGCAGCGGAGAAAAGGATGAATGAAGCGAGAGTTGAAGCGCCTTGGCTTTGTTGTTACAAGACACACTCACCTGCTGTTACACAAACTCTTGGGCAGTTCACTGCCTGTGTATCTACGGCTCTCCTTGTCAATACGTTTTCAGCATGTTGATGGAAGGTTAATCTCCCATTGCCAGACCTTCCTCCACAGCGCTGCGGAGGAAGGTCTGGCTAGTCCACACAGCATTCTGGGATGAGAGAAAAACGTACTCACTGGTTAATTGGCATTTCTTTAAAACAATTACAATCTTCTTGGGTGGCGGACGGAGCCACGGCGCCTCTGCAAAATAGCTTCAGGAAGGAGCTTTTTTTGGTGGAACGTGTACTGAGAAAACTCAGTTTGGACAGATAGTCTAGCTAGCTGTCGGGATTTGCCCTGCAGAAATCTGAGGAGCAGTTAACCATAGTCCTCATAAATCCACCGGAGTTTAGAACGCCAACACAAAGAAAGAGGAAGATGACGGACATCCGAAAACGGACGAGCGCAATCCTGGAAGTGGAACGTCGTGGCTATGGACTAATGGAAAGTGTATGCAGCTGTAGCCTAATGTTAATGACAGGCAAGATAAAGCATAGTGAACATACCTGAAGTACTTTGGTAACACTTTCAACACTATAATTCAGTTTTTTAGCTTGTCACTTTAACTACAGATTTACCTATGAAGAAGACATCATTAATAAATCAGAAATCAGAAATAAATCAGAAATCATGATGATTCAAATTCCTTAATTGATGCATTAAAAAACATATTGTTCCTGCATTAATTCATGCATGATATATCATTAATAGTGGTACAATACTGATAGTTCATGATATACTACATGAATAAGTTCATGATTTTGCATGCATGAAGTCATGCATGAATTCATGATAATCCCTGTTCCATTATTTTAAGGTGTTACCAATATTTATTTGAAATTTATTTTCACTTTTGTTTTTCTGAATGACGCATGTGTGTACTGTCCTCTTTGTTTAAAGGAACACGCAGACTTATTGGGACTTTAGCTTATTCACCGTAACCCCCAGAGTTAGATGAGTCCATACATACCCTTCTCATCTCTGTGCGTGTTGTAACTCTGTCTGACGCACCCAGCCTGGTTAGCACAGATCCTGGAGGTAACCGGTTCCAACTAGCCTACTGCTCCCAATAAGTGACAAAATAACGCCAGGATTTTCCTATTTACATGTTGTGATTTGTATAGTCACAGCGTGTACAAATAACAGCTCATCTTCTAACTATACTAAACTGGGAACAATCTTCTCAGAAAGACGAAGCAGCTGTGTGATTTGCTGGGCTTCTCGGGTGCTGCGAGCATATCACTCCGCCCAAGTAGCAGCTGCTTTGTCTTTCTGAGAATATAGTTCCCAGTTTGTATACGGTTAGAAGATGACTGTGTCTCATGTGACGTTATTTGTACACACTGTGACTATACAAATCACAACATGTAAATATGAAAATGCTGGCGTTATGTTGTCACTTATTGGGAGCAGTAGACTAGTTGGAACCGGTTACCTCCAGGATCTGTGCTAACCAGGCTAGCGGTGGGGGGGTCAGACAGAGTTACAACACGCACGGAGATGAGAAGGGTATGTATGGACTCATCTAACTCTGGGGGACACGGTGAATAAGCTAAAGTCCCAATAAGTCGGCGTGTTCCTCTAAACAAGAAGGGGGTTTGTCTCTCTGCTGTCTTGAGTAAGAACTTCTTCTTCGTAGACACCATCATTTTGTTGATTACATGAAGAGTTTTAAGAACATGCATTTGCTGTTTTACAAACTGGAACACAGTCTTGGTGTGTCACATATTTTCACAAGTGGACCTTTTGTTTAAAAAATGCATCTCAAATAAACAGTAAAATAAAGTTCTGCAGATTTGAACAATACATATTTGCACAACATGCATTTGTATGGACGGAGCCACAGCTGGGTCCTGTGGGGCTCATGTGTGTTGCCTTGTTTATAGGACGTGTGTTGAAGACGTCTGTGTGTTGACGGATACCAATCCTTTCTGAAGTCTGTAACACTGCACACAGTATTTTGATGAGCTCATTAACTCTCAGTGTCAGGCAATTTATTTCTTACCTACTGTAAGGCCTTGCACTGCATGTGTGCAAGTTATTTCCTTAAATGTCCCATATTGTAAAAATAAAGAGTGAGATTTCCATGTCTTTTTTGGATTATGAAACAAGTGGAGGTGCTATCCTTTGAAAGTATCAAAACGCTCAATCCACAGAGAAACAGCCGTAATCAGAAACGAGCCGTCAGGACTCCCTGTACGATTGTGATGTCACAACTATACAATATATCAATCAATCGATCAAATTCGTTTAAAGTGTAAAATCACCATTATACATGGTCCCAATGCACTTTAGAATTAAAGCAACACAGAAATAACAGACGGCAACAAAACAATTGAACAGAATTAAAACTGCAATAATAAACAATACAAAACCTGAAACCAGTGTTTCCGTGGGGTCTTAAAAAAGTCTAAAATTTCAAAATCCAGATTTTAGGCCTTAAAAAGTCTTAAAGTTGCTCAAGTATTGTGTTTCAGGTCTTAAATCATTTTAAACAGGTCTTCATTTTCCTAAGTCCATGCAACTTTACCTCTAATGCTGTTTTTTGTTGTTGTAGTTCTTTCTTTCACTAGACCAAATATAATTTCGCTGTATTACGACTACAAATGAGACCATCATGCAACTTGCATGGCAGCCAATCAGCTTTTGTGTTATTGGCGCAAGTCTCTACAGATTGTCCCACAGATATAAAACAGATTTGATTCTTTAGGTATGTGGAAGTGCAAGTTTAGCGATACTTGGATTGAAAAAAAACTAAATTTAGGATTCAGTTGATGTTGTGATGAAGGTCTTAAATTACATTCATGATGGTCTTAAAAAGTCTTAAATTTGACTTGGTGAAACATGTAGAAACTGTGCAACATTTATGTCGCCCCTCGAAAACGAAATGCTACATCTCAAGTGGTTATTACTAATAAATAATTAATAGAGGTAGGAAGGTAGGAAGGTAGGAAGTGCCGCTACAGTGCCGCTGCAGTGCTGTTACAGTCTTTCCCCGGCTGTAATGACGGTGCAGATCTGGACACACTGACCAATCAGAGCGGACTGGGCTTTTTAAGGAGGGGGGGGGCTTAAGGAGACAGGTGCTAAATTGGAGCGTTTCATACAGGGGGTGAATACAGGTATATTCAGACAGACAGTATGAGAAACATAATGGTTTTTTTTTACATTAAAGTGCTCATATTATGCTCATTTTCAGGTTCATAATTGTATTTAGAGGTATTATCACAATAGGTTTACATGGTTTCATTTTCAAAAAAACACCATATTTTTGTTGTACTGCACATTGCTGCAGCTCCTCTTTTCACCCTGTGTGTTGAGCTCTCTGTTTTAGCTACAGAGTGAGGCATCGCACTTCTATTCCATCTTTGTTGGGAGTCGCATATGCTCAGTACCTAGGTAAGGACTACTAGCCAGTCAGAAGCAGAGTATGAGGGCGTGCCCTGACAGTACCTAGGTAAGGACTACTAGCCAGTCAGAAGCAGAGTATGAGGGTGTGCCACTCTAGCAGCTAGGCGAGCATTATAACGTGTGGTACAAAGTGACGCACGTTTGTCTCTGAAGTAAAGGCTGGACTACAACAGAGCTGTTTGGAGCAGTTTGTGAACAGTGTTTTCTGTTGGAGATGGTAATCCCTTTGGGATGGACTTTCGGCTTTTTCACTTTGTAAACCTATAACGTGCACAAAAAAGATATATAACATTATAAAGGAAAGGGAAAAGCCAAAAAGCATAATATGAGCACTTTAAATGATATAAACATAGAAACGTAGAAACCCAAAATACATATATGAACCTCAAAATCAGCATGACATCGGACCTTTAATAACTCACTTAGAGTTTAAAGTTTGACTCAAAAACTCTAAAAAGCAAAAGCTTGTGTGTGTTAAGTATGGAACTGGAGTCGGAGTTGATTAGTCTAGCTTAGCATAAAGACTGGTAGCAGGAGGGAAAGTATTAACATGGCTCAGCCTACAATGAAAAGGAAACACACCTTCTAACACCTTAAACACATTAACACACTGTATAGCCGTTTAATCCACACACAAACAGAACACACACCAATTCAAAGTACTGAGCAGACAGATAACAGCTGCTCTTCAAGAATTAGCCACAACACGTTTAACTTGCACACACACACAAATGCAAATGAGATGCAATATGTTCATTTGTAGACTTTGGATGTGTTGTAATATAGGTATAATATTTCACTTTAGAATAGTCCCAGACACACTATTCTCTCCTGCTAAGATAGGCTAACCACATCCTGACTCCAGCTTGACATGCAGACATCAGATTGGTATTGATTCTCTCAGCTCACTCTCAGAAAGAAAGCAATCAAATATAGTTCCCATCATTCCTTTAAATCAGGGGTCTTCAAAGTTTTTTAGGCCAAGGGCCCCTTAAAAGAGAGTTGGAGCGGGGACCCCCTACTACATACATTGTATAACATTTAATTGCATAATTTAAACTGGGCCGGATGGATGAAAATTGATATTTACATATTATTTATAAATCAAGTTTAAATGTCTTACCTATAGTAAGCCTGTCATTATTCAATGTTGTGTAAATTAAATGTTTTTAGCAAAAAGGCTTTGCTAATAATGTGTTAGATTCATGTTAATGTATATTTTCAGACATATTTTAATTTTTGAAATGCGGTAACTCTAAGAACCACTTAGGGGTGAAGATCTCTGCTTTAAATGAAATGAGTAAAAACACAGAAATGTATTAATACAGTACACAGTGGAACAGAAAAACCTCAGAGGGCTGGACTGACAACAACACATGCAAATGACAATCCTAAACACATTGGTTAACAGTATGTAAATGACAGCAGTATCAATACAGTTGGGAATAAATTAATGGGTGAATAGGTAGACAACATGAGAGTAAATAGGTTTGGACAGGGTGAGAACTGAGACTAGAGACGGATATAGAGTGAGACCGTAATAACAGGCAGAGAGTGAAATATAGACTGATGGCTGAGTAAAGACAGAGGGAAAATCAAAGGAACAAAAAGACAGAGATGGCATGAGTGTAAGGGCAAGATCATAAAGAGAGATATGAAAGAGTGAGAGAGACAGAGAGGACACAGAGGGAGGGAGAGCACAGTAAATAGAATCTCTATTTAAGAAATAATTTCCCTCACGTCCAAACTGTGTTTCATTTAGGACATTAATCAAAGCTCCAACACACACACACACACACACACACACACACACACACACACACACACACACACACACACACACACACACACACACACACACACACACATAATGGGCACACTTTGGGTGGGAACTTAAACACGGTTTCATGAAATTAACTGGTTGCCAAAAGCAGCCTTGTCCCCCCTGCTTGTGTGAATCAGGGCATGAGTTGGAGGAAATTGTACAGATAGATTTTCAGTTGTTTTTCAGTGTAAAAATACCTGCTGCAGGGCTACTTCCTTTGAAAGTATCCGAGCTGTTGATTTGGTGATTGGCATTGGAAGTTGGTGCTTTTCAACAGTTTTGTCTCCACTTGAAAGATGTCTGTCTTTCCACATTTTTCAGCACAATACTCAATTAAACGTGAAGATTAACTTAAGTAAACTATATTGATACAAAAGCTACTGTGCATACGTTCCCTTCTTCAAACTGAATTAAACAATTTTTGGACATATCTGTGATAAGTGAGAGCTGTGAGCTGGCATTGCTAAGATTAAAACTGTATGTGGGGTTCCCCACTCCAAGTAGCATCGGCAATTTAAGCCGTCTGACTCATTACATTTGGGAGGGTTAGGGTTATTGTGCTGTTAAGTTTTTATTACACTCTGAAAGCTAGATTTTAACAGTTACAATTTTGCTCCAAAGTACAAAAGTCAACAAACACCAAGAATATACACATTTGTCAGTAAAAAGGAATTTCCATTTCGGGTTATGTAACTTTAATGATGGGGATAAATACTATTCCCCATCGAAAGAGAAAAGGTGGGTAAGGCTAGATATTAAGAATGAGGATCAGACACATATTGGCTGCAGAGCTAAATGAATAAAGAATGACTTTTAAACTCTGTCAAACTATATGACTATATGAACATTAGGTCAGTTGTAAAAAATGCATTGAGGAAACCTTGCAGATCAAAATAGTTTGCATTCATCTGCTATTGAATCATATTATTCTCAAATGCAATTATACACATGTTCATTATCTAAATCCCTACATGCAAAATAGAGCAACCAACAATCACAATAACCTGTCACATATCTATTAGATACATAATAGGTATGTGGTATTGTTGTAAAAGTTGTCAGATAAATATACTTAGGCAAAATGGGGAACAATTCAATTTCCACACAATTTAGAGCAACCAAACGTAGTTTGTGGTCCACCCTCGTTTTTTCTCCCACCATACTCCCCATTCCTACAGTAAATCCCACTGAGTCATGATCCCATTGTCTCTTTTCTGCATGGAGATGGACGGTATATGATCACCGTCCTCACGACCAGTTGTCCTTACTGGGAGCAATGGATCCTGGTTGTGAGGACAACACAGAAGATAGTTGTTGTTGTGCTGCGTCATGACAAAAGAACTTTCCCTTGTTGCATTGCAAGGGAGGACATCAGGTGTGATGTTGATAAAATGTTGTGGTGTGACAGAGAGGAGATTGGATGACCCTTGAGGTCGATACATTTGCAGCATATTCTTGTTTCTTGCACATACTGTGCAGTAGATTCTGTTTTTATAGCTGTAGTATAACTTTTTTCTATAAAAGTTTTCCTAATGTATTTGTGGTTGGCTGGTGTGTACATACAATGAGAAAGTATAGTGTGTGCCATGGCTGACATTAATGCCTATATATACAATGTTAGCAACTGGACAATATTACGGAGGATAACAAAAGTTACGAATGTAGCTATGGTTCTATGAATCCTGGATGACCGCCAGAGGCAGTGCTTACTTTGTACGACTCCCAACAAAGATGGTACAGAAGTGAGATGCCTCACTCTGTAGCTAAAACAGAGAGCTCAACACACAGGGTGAAAAGAGGAGCTGCAGCAATGTGCAGTACAACAAATATATGGTGTTTTCTAAAAATTAAACCACATAAACCTATTCTGGTACAACCTCTAAATACAATTTTGAACCTGAAAATGAGCATAATGTAAGCACTTTAAGTTCCGGTGTCATCCCCAAGCACATTCCTACAGAATCTTCTCGAGGGTTTGCATGATTTTTAGTGACCAAGAACTCTGGCGGTCATCCAGGATTCATAGAACCGTAGTTACATTCGTAATTTTTGTTCTATTTCATCCTTAGTGACTGCCAGAGGCAGTGCTTAACACTGGATGACTCATATCAACAGAGTCATGCGGAAGCCAGAGTACCCACCACACAAGGATGCAGCAGAGGACCCCGGCCAGAGAACCACGCCCAATGGAATTGGGGGTGGCAACATTCACCCTGTAATATCGGGAGAATGTGCTCTGCGATGCCCATGAGGCCGCAGCACATATTTCCCCCAAGGGCACCCCTCTCAAAGTCGCCCACGACGTGGAGACACTCCTGGTAGAGTGGTATTTCACTCCAGATGGTACAGATTGTCCACTTGCTCTATATGCAGAGGCAAAGGCATCCACAATCCAGTGGGACAGGCGCTGCTACGAGAGGGCACAGCCACACTCAAAAAAAAAGATTCAAGCCCTTCTTAGAGGTGACACATTTAAATATCATTTGCTTTATTTAAATATATCTATTTAAGATCATATGTATACACATTTAAGTGGTTTAACTAAAAATGTATTAATAGCTCCACCTAAGAGATTGATTTACGTTAGATCTCCAAAAAAAAGTGTCATACGGGACCGCCCTTTGCGCATGTGCGAGACAGCGCGCTCTTTCAGTTTCCGCCCATCTCTTCATCCTCCGGCTGCAACGCGAAGGTAACGTTTGGAGGATGCTGCAAAATAAAAGGGGGAAATCCACTATTTGGTAAGTGTTCGTTTTCTGTAGTAGATTAGAAAGATCTAACTGTCAAATAACGTTAATTCCATATTACTGACCAGAATGTGTGCAACAGTTAAGCGAGCCGAATTTCACTCTTCAAATTTGAAGGGAGTTGGTGGCTAGGTAGTGCTAATTTTAGACTTTTACGTTACTGTTTATTGACATATAGTGTTAGAGGCCACACATTGACTGCTTTGGTTAACTTAGCTATTTGTTGGTCTTCGTCGCCGCAATATTGGACCGGGCAAAACTGGCCTGTAGACAAAAGTAAAAGAAGAGAGTGTGTGTGTGTGTGTGTGTGTGTGTGTGTGTGTGTGTGTGTCTCCAACCCCTGTGGAGCCCTGCATCACTGTGTCTGTCCCCTTATTTCTCTGTCCATCTTTATTAAACACTTTCTGTGTTTGTGGTGTTCAGGCACTGGCGACTGAGGATGCAGAAAGGGACCTAGCAACCACAGTCATGGGGATTTATGTGATACGAAGAGATGGGGATCAGGAGCCTGAGGACGTTGGAGTTGTGATTGAAGGCATCAAAGTCCTGAGCAACTTGGGCAGTGTCATCATGGGCTTCGTCATGCTTTTTGGGCTCATTTATGCCCTTGATTTGAGTTTTCCAGACAACCACAAATACACCTTCGAGTTTTTCCAGAAGATCATAATGAATTTGGATGGGCACAAGCTGAATGCAAAGATACAACAGCTGAAAATCAAGTTGTTTGCATAAGAGAACAAAACCATGTGACAATCTACCTTGATAGAGGGTTTAAGACTGAGATTACTTGGGCTAAGTGTTTACACCCAGAAAGTTTGCCCATTTCACCTCTCCATCATAATTTCTTGACTCTACCTCCTCTGTTCATCTCTACTTATTTGATTTCATGACTCTTGAGATGGATTTAAATTGATCTAAAAACAGATTGTGAGTGGCCAGAACTTTTTTTTTATGTTGCAAGTGACATTTACGTGAAGTTCTTTTTAAATGAATTCCTTGCTGGTTATAATCACTCAGAATGTTTTGTGATTTTTTTCCCCTTTTTTTTCTCTTTCTTTTTGTTTTGTTTTGTTCTACTTGTTTCTGTTACCAGCTATGATAACACACCAACCACCAAGGCTCTTCAATTTAAATGAACAGTAGTGGGGAATTTTGTATTTGCCATAGCCTATTGGTTGTAGATGCCAATTGCAGATTTTTTTCTTTCCCTTTATGTAATGGTAGTTCAAGGCAAGCAACTACAATATACTTATCCAATACAGAGTTTTTGCAGTGCATTCTATCCAGCTATAGCAGGAGTGTCAAACTCAATATCACTAAGAGCAACACTGGAAAATGAGAATTGCATTAAGGGCCAACATGTATAGTTTATTGACATGCTTTTATTTCATCGAAAGTCAAATATTTTTGACTGTATTATTGTATGTCTCATATAGCATTCTTAATTACAGTTTGGTCGACATTAAGCCCTAAAAAGTCAGCAAAAAGGTTCCTTAGCCATCATATAGTTCAGCAAATTCAGCAAAATAATGATTACATTTTTTACAGCAACCTGTTTCACACCCTGAGTATGAAAACTCTGCTTCTGTGGGAATTTCTGAGTGTGTCAAAGTCGGCAAATCTGCCACATTCTACTTTGAGTGTCCCGTAATTAGTTTGAAAACAGTTCTGTCTTTTTGGTTTGGTGCACATCTAGGCGTTCCAAAATTGATTGTAAACCTGAATTGATATGCAGGATTTGGCCCACGGCCCTTGAGTTTGACACGTGTAAGCTATAGTGTCTTTGTTGTTGAGATTTGGGATAGCTGGGCATTCATTTTGTACCAGTATACTGTTATTTCAAATTCATATACTTGTGTTTTATCTAGTAAAAAAGTTAATATGTTGATATTTTTGTTTAAAGATGCCCTACAGACATTATTAGTATTAAGACTCATACAAATCTGCTTGGAACAATAATTTCTGTCTTGGTTTTTTTTACGCAGAAAAAGTATTCCTTTCACATGTAAATCCTTAAAAGGGGAATTTACTCCTACCTCATTAGAATTTCCAGAATCAATGAATTTGCACATTTATTAAGTTTTCCATGTCCAGTGGTGCAGTAACATGCACATGTTATTGCGTGCATGTGTTACATGCATGTAGTACTGCACACCCATGTTCAGTGTATGTGCACTTTACAGCTTCAAGTTTCTTTTATTGAAGCCAGTAGGCCTGCCCTATAAAACTAGATTTTCACTGAACTTGGAGAAAATTCCCACAGATGAGTGTGAAAACAGCCTTTTATGTCTCAAACTCTGCACATACATGTTTGAGATTCACTGTGTAGAATAATCTAGATTAGATGGCACTTCAGTGATCCCCACAGTGGAAGTTCACATTATCGCAGCTATGTTTTGGTGAGCTGTGGTAATATGTGAATGTCCCCTGTGGGGATCAATAAAGTTAATTCTATTTTACATCATTCAACACAGTGAAGCTCAAACATCCAACAGGAGGAACAAGAAGAAAAACATATTTTTGAGTGGAGGGGCTCTAAGTAAAAGTGTATGTTAATGTTAATTCATGTGTATGTTAATTAATTAATTAATAATTAATTTCCTTTCCAATAATTATGTACGTTTGAGTTGGACAAATGTAAATCAATTTCATTTAGCTATTGTAATCATTTCATTTCAGCTGAATTTGATAAAAATTCGTTAGGCTAACTCAATGACATACTGTTGTATCTATTTGATAAAAATAATTTAGGCTCACTCATTTATATTCTGTTGTATCTATTTGATATAAATGAGTTAGGCTAACTGATTTACATTTCGTTGAATGGATGTACTTAGTTTGAGTTGGGGCTACGTATATTTATTGGATGGAAATCCTGCCCACAATTTAATTGAGTTCATCCAATGAGTTATTTTTTTGAGTGCACCTACGCACATACGACCACCATAACAGACCAAAAATTGCTCTGACCTTTGTATGCATGCGTTAGAGATGTCAGTCTTCCTCTATAATACCATTCACAATTCCATTTGTTATTTTTTTAAACATTCGAATAATATTCAAATATTTAATGCTCATGCAGCCTGTTATAAATATGTACTACACTACTCAGGCCATTGTCAATGCCACTGTAAGCATGTGGTTGTTGTTACACATATTGTCCACTAGAGGGACTTCCAACATCAGCCTGGCCTTGAAGGGGAACTATGTTATGGAGCATTGCATTTCTGGCACGCCACTCTCGGTTTACATTATTTTCCACCACGCACACAACGACAAACACAAATCAACAGAGAACTCTGTAATGAAACATTATCTAACAAGTGTATTTAAGCAGCTCTGTTTTAAAGGCTAACGTTGCTCGGTTAGCACAATGTCAATAGAAAGCACAGCCGAAAAGATTTGTCATAAACTGAGTAACACTAACAATAGTGTTAGCCACGATGCTAACTGCATTGATAACAATGCCAAACGGTGCTGTCACTACTATTTTAGTGATTTAAAAGCAACCTGTTTCTTGCAGATTGTCACGTTACAGAGAATGCAGCTGTTAGAAGGTAATATATGAAGTCAAAGCTAACTCTGACAGCTGTAGGGCAGCTAACAATATTTAGCTATCTCCATGAAGCTCCCAGCTAAGCTCCTATAACTCGCGACACAGAAAACCAGAACAAGCTAACTATTGATAACATAAGCATTTTGGCTCGGTGTATGTCGATTTTAAAGTCATGTTAAAACTATTTCCCATCCTTCTTCCGATTTCCAGCCGCAGCTTGGCACTCCCCCCTGTACTAACGTTACTTGGTACGTAACGTTAGCTCACAATGCCTTGTGTTTCTCACTCCCGTAACTTATTGTTCATCAGGCGTGACATGAGAAGAGGGAGATTAGCTAACGTTAGCCAACCTATTTATAAAAAATAAAAAAAAATCACATTCGAATAGTAGTGATCTTTTTACTATTGGAATTATAGGAGGGTTTGCAAGAAACTCAATGATGTCAGGCATAGAGCAACGCACTGGGTCAACTTTCCGAGCCGTCCACCTGTTCCCATACTGCAGACGGGTAGACAGTGCTCTGGCGTTCAGGATAGTATTCCTGACAGGCTCTATGTAATCTGTCAACAGCGGGTCGGGCCCATCAGCTGCCAAACCCACAGCTGAAGGCAGGAGGTCCTTCCTGTCTAGGAGGCGCCAGGGCACCCTGTAGCAGAGTCTGTGAAGCAGAGAGAACCAAGTTCTGGCTGGCCAGAAGGGGGCCACCAGAAGAAGCCTGTGGCCCTAATGAAGCACTCTGAGAAGCGTTGGCAAGATCAGAGGAAACAGTGTAAAGGCATAGAGAAGGCTATCCGGCCACGCATGAGCCAGAGCATACTGGCCAAGAAGTGGACCCCGTTAGCCTGCCAGGAGGGGGCATGTCCCTGCGAAGATCAGTGAACCTGGTCTGATTAGCCTGGACAGTATGTTCAAGCACCTGTGAAGCAGCCGAAAAGTTCCCCAGGCTCCACGATACGCTATGGAGGGTCCGCCTACACGTCTCAGACAGTGGTGACTGCGCAAGCCACCCTTACGCGAGTCTGAACCAGAGTCGACATTAGGTGCCCTAGTTCCCTAGACATTAGAGCAAAAGCCTGCAATGAAGCATCACTGAGGATGGTGGAGGAAGCGTTGAATGCTGCCCGCTGCAGGGAAGCTGAGAGGGCAAGCATGAGGTGAGAGAGGGAGTTACCAATGCGGGCCATAAAGGCCGCAGTATCGTACGCCTTACACAGAAGACCGTCGGTGACCCAACACTGGGGTCGAGGCACCTGGCATCTGGCCTCAGAGCCTTGTCAGGGGAAACTATGAGGGAAGCAATGGCTGGCCCAATAGCTGGCATACGACCATGGCCAGAGTTCTGGCATCAGATGTGGGACAGGAGAGAGCCTCAGTGTCCCTTCAACATGCATGTAGCCCCTTCAGATATTCATCAGAGGGAGGAACAGTAAAGGTGGAAGGGGCTGGAGTGCGCCTGAAGAAAGCACTAGCCGGCACCGGTTATGGGTGACTTGCATCGCGGGATGTAAGCGAGCCAGCGCTGCACGAATAATGGACCCCATGAAGCAGACATCCGTCACAACCAATGAGCTATTAGCTAAGGAACAAGAGCCAGGCCCTGACCTCTTCAGCATACTCATTAAGGAGAGTGGCTGAAACCATACCGACCTCAGCCACGGGCTAAGCAGTGGATAGAGTGGGTGTGGCAGCATCCACCGTACCAGCACCGGAATGGAGTGCCAGAAGGAGACTCCATCTGGTCCAGCTCAGCAGTCAGTAAGTCCACTTTAGCAGACAGCCTGCTAGACTCAGCCTTCCTCCTGGAAGGAGCACCCTTGGATAGGGTAGGTTTGGCTGGGGTCAACTGCTCAGAAAAGCTCAGAAAAGGACACGACAGTACGACCTCAGGTGTCCCATCTCTGCCAGCCTAGCAGTCCACACCATGCGAGGCATGTAGCTGCAGTTCATGCAGGGGTCCTCTGAGAGGCCCTCCCTTGTTCGACCCCAAGACAAGGGGGGCAGAGGTCACGGCCGTCTTCGGGTTGAAGAGGAGCCATACAAACACTACAACTATGAGAGTCCATCATTAGCGGTGAAGAAACCCCGCCACCGATTGATGGCCAAAGTCAGTCAGAGCGAGAGCACTCTGATGAGAGAAAAAAACAAAAACAAAAAACACGTATAGTGTCGTATTTAACCTATAACTTTAACTAGCAGATTCAAATAATTAACAGTATGCGGTGAGAGGGAAGCAAGAACACATTCTTCACTGGCACAACGGCTGTCAAAATTCGGTCCCACACTCTTGATAGCGACCCACCAAGTTAGCCTGAGCGAGAGCACTCTGCTACCTGCGGACTGATGGACAACGGTATAGCAAGAGGGGAGCGAGGACACTTTCTTCACCAACACAATACAGTAATACAGCTACCGTAAACACTAACACCGAGCGAACACGCTCACATTAGTAATTGAGGTTACACGTTATCAGTTAAGGTCATTAACGTCACTCAGCACAGCAAAAGCGCTCAGCCACAGTGAAACAAACAATTGTATACAGGAGAGGGAAGCGAGCACACTACCTTCACTGACACAATGTCAACACAAACAAAATCAATCTTATGTGTAGAATGTCTTTGCATTTTTACTGTCTTGGTCTAAGCAATGATAAATTAACCTTTTGTTTTGATGGCAATGATTTATTCATTGATGGATTTATTTACATTTTAAACAGGAGTTAATTTTTTTGATTGAGTAATTTCCTTTTGCAGGTCACAGAGTGGTGTGCTGAATGTACCACATGGTGTGAGGATTTTACTTAGAGTTTTGACAATTGTTAGTTTGTTTCAGTAAATGTGCCAAATCGATTGAGATCTGTAATCTGTAATATTTACAGATGAAAAAAGTCAGTTTCAATGCAGCCTCAAAACGCTGCATTCTGTTACCTCATTTAGATTGCTAACAAGCATTGGGCAATACTGGAACCACTTTTTCAAACTCTTCATACAGTCGGCATTCCCAACATGCATCTTGGCCAAGCAGTTAATCTCACCTCCAAAACTCCAATCATTAAAACACTTCATACATGTCTGAAAATCAGCTCGGTGGACCAAAACCCTGGCAACAAGTCTCACTCAGAAAGCAAACATCTCCACTCAGAACTCAGAACACACTGGCCTAAAAAAAACAACAACAGAGAGCATTACATAAATGATGACATTTTTAAGTTTGGATGATTTTTCACATAAATCTGTATCTAATTAAAGAATAAGAATAACACCTTTCACTTTGACTGTACTAAAGTTTATCTTAAAAGAATGAATCCGAAATGTGCTTCAATATCCTTTATGTTTTCAATATCTGTGCATATATTAATAAAAATAAAGTTGAAACAAAAAAACAATTCCTGAAATTCCAGAGCTGCAAAAAGACTGTTATTACAAAAAGTCATAAATGTGGCTTAATGTTTGAGCAATGCAACAAAAACTAAAATAATAACCAAAATGATAATGACAAAACAAACATGTATAGTATAATCACTCTGCTGCAGTACTGTGAGGGTTCCACAAGTTCTCAACATCTGATCTTCTGTCTTCTCTTTCAGCTGAAATAAGCTGTTTGAATGATTATTACTTCATTTGATTCTTCTAAGATTTTCTATATATTTCAAGTCAACTTTATTGTTAATTCTGCAATATGTGCCAGACATACAGAACAATTGAAAATAGCTGTTTGCCTTGTCTTTAATATGCTTAATGCAGAAATGCACAGAATTTGCATCATTCATTTAAATGTGTTACTGTAATAGTTTTGAAAACAGTGTGTTGGCATGTGAACAATGTGCTGCAGATATATAGTTTTTTGTGGTGAAATATAAAAAGCAATGAATATGATTGACAGTTTGGTCCACTTAGACTTCTGTTTCTTCTCTGATTGTGTGAAGAGGTTTGACAATGTGACTTCAGTTTTGACTGATGCATGTTAGCATTTAAAAAAAAAAAAAAAACTGTAACAGACTATTATTTAAATGAAAATGTTTGAGATTATTTCTTTAAGAAAAGTCTGATGATGTCACCTCCTTCTCCCCAGAACTCCTTCATCAGCAAGGTCAGGCGGCTCCCAGCGTGGGGCTCCACGGTGCCAGTGCTAATGCAGTCAGCGGCAGATAATGGGGAGTTTTTGGGAAGTGGACCTTCAGCGTGACCCTGGAGGCGAGGTATAAAAGCGGACTAAATTATTCATCAGCCGTCACTGATCCCAATAAATAAATAAATATGCGATGATTCCCATGCAAATGAAGGCGAGTGTTTTTGCCTGTTAAGGCCCTGGATTCTGCAATGGCCTGGAGTGAAATGCATTGACTAAATCAAAGAATGCACACACGCCCAACCACCTCAGGAGCTCCGTTAAACAGAAATCAAAGCAGAAAAGCTGTAATTTTTTCTCTTTCATCGCTTCATTTTACCTTACGTTATCCCACATTGTGTATAAGAGCTGCAAGAGACATCCTCTCTGTGATGAGACATTACCTCTGAGCCGAAATGTGTGGGCGTTCATCACATCCTCATATACAGTGCAGTCATAAGCATCTTCAGCGTAGGAACACACACACAATGCGGTGAACAATCAGTGGGACGTACAGTAGACACAAACATTTTGTTTATTGGGTTTGTTCATTGAAACTTCCTTTCTCCTGTCCAGCGTAGGTTGCATTAATAATTCATACATTTTTCTGTATTTTGAGTGCCATTTCTATATTTATACTGTGGGTTTGCCAGCATGATGTTTGGGAGTGAAAAGTTAGCAGCCCATTTTTGTGCTGCAAAAAGGCCACCAAGTGCTTTTTATCGTGAGACCTCATTGTTTGACAGTCAGCTCTGAAAGGGGTTTTGTTGGGATCCATTAGCGTGTTTTGTATCCTGAAGCTTTTACAGTGAAAACCCCTCAGTACCCCCCACTGTGGTGCATACAACCCACATGCATGCACAGAAGTAGGCATACAAACACCATGCCCAGCCCATACCCAACAGCACACAGACAAAGTGGGAGGTCAGGCTGGAAAAGGATGCAAGTCGGCATTAGTTACTATGGTAGCCATTCAGACCCAGAGGGTGGCATCACTGCCAGTAAATATATTTCTCATTGGAAACCTTTTACAGTAGCAGAGTGTGTCGGCGGCTTCATCAGATCCGCATCATCTAACGCTGAATGATCAAATGTGTTGCACAAAAATCAAATGCTCTGCAGCTTACACAGTGTCAGCAAATTGCCGAGTTGTTATTCCTATCTTGGTGAAGCCACCTGGTAAGTGCTAAAATATGGGGCAGGTCATGCAACGAGCTAGCACTTGCCTGGGGGAGGGCTGCAAGTAATGCACAGCACACACTGCATGACTTTATCCAAACTGACAGTCTGTCTGCTTGTCTGATCGTAGGCCTGTTTGTCCTGACTATTTCATCTATGAGCTTCCTTTTACTCTAAGGCCTGGAACACTCAAATTACAAGAGAAAGATATTTTCACACTTATCATGGTATCTATCCATGCAGATACTTATCTTTGAAATGAGAAACTGTTTGTTTTATAGAACGTAGTTCCACTGAAATCTCTTAATTGTGTGTTCTGAAGATTATTGAGTTATGGAGACACTGGATCTGCGAAAAGATATTGCTGATGATTTCATTGTTTTTCATGCTGTGAGCAACATACACTACATTTCATTCACTTCTATTGTGTTGGGGTGGAGCTAGAAATCATGGAAACAGATAGCACATAATAGACAAATATCGCTGAATCTTATTTACTTGATTTTAACAACGCTTAATTGTAGACATGCATCTATCTCCTAAAATGACGTATATATGACTGAATTGCGTTCCTAATTACTGTACGTTGTGCTCATTGCTGTCTGTGTATTTTCAGAGGCAATGTATTTTTGGGTGTGAATGAAGCGCTACAGTTACCTGCAGCACCAGACTTGCTTGGGAATGCTGAGTGAACACATTGCAGGACTGTGACACGAGAAATTGGGGTTCACACAGACTCCATCTGTGGCTAGGCTTAGGTAAGAAAAGCACTTTGGGTAAGGTTAGGGAAAGATCATGGTTTTGGCTAAAGCTTAGTTAAACCAAGACCGCAATCTTTCCCAATCCTTAAAGTGACTGTAAGTGTTTTTGTTTGTGAAAATAGGCCTGTAAATCAATTAAAATATTTATTCATGATGAATCGCATAATTGTCCATAGTTAATTACTTTATAACCACAGAGGCATTATCAGCACAATGTTGTTGTTTTTAACTCTAATTTAATGCTGGATAGTTTATTGAATAATAATGCATCCTATTTTAATTGTGATATTTTGTGAGTAAAATTTGAATCTGCAATGTAACAAGTAACATTTCTCTGTCAGGTAAAATGTAGTAGTACAATGTTCAGCCTGTACACAGGGAGCTACTGGGGTGCAATATTTTTCATATCTAAACATTACAATAAATCTTACTTTTTTACTTTACCTTTATATTATATACTTACTACGTACTTCTGTCTTGGCAAAGTATTCAAAAGCACCACTGTAGTACTTCCTTCTACAGAGGAAACGTATCTCTCTTCACAAGACAACATAAGACAATGTCTAAGAACAAAAGTATATAAGTATAGAGACCAGTACTTTAACTGAGGCACTTATCTGTAAGCTTTGTTCCAGGTGAGAATGACTCAGAAACAACCACAAAGGCCCTAGAGACACACTACAAACTCAGACCAACAAAGAAAGGCTCTTTAAAGTGGCTGTGCTACACTCCCACCCTGCTCTAAGCTGTTAGAGGCTTCCCTATGAGTCACCTGAACACTTCTATTTATCACTGTCTCGCTGCTGCAGCAAAGTCATTCCTCAGCTGGGACAGGAGGATATGTGCAAAATGTTTTTTGAGGCTTGTGAAAGCAGTGGGCTGCTGTCTAACCTGACCGTGTCCATGTGATGTTTTTGAGTGGGCCCTCGGCAGCAGGTTGCGCTGCCGCTCTTGTCTCTCACCATGTCAACATGCCACTCACCCTCACATGATGTAAACTGGAAGCATCCAGGATGAGATACTGCTGCTTTTCTGGCACAATTTCTGAACACTTTGGTGTGACTCTAGGGATGGCAATGTGCTGTGTAGGTCTAACATTTTGTTGAAAGTATGCTTTTCATGATATTCTGTACAGACATTCTATGAAGAGTGACAAAATTCTGTGAAAAAATGCAATGAATATATGGGTAAATAATACATGATGAGCTACTAAATGAAATTAGTGAATATCAAATGAGAAATGTAAAAATCTCCTTGTGGTGAATATTTATGTTCAAGAAAATTTAAATAATGTCATTATTTCAATACATAAGTCAGTGAAATAAAGTTCCATTCATTTCCTTTCGTTTATTCATTATTTTTCTCATATAGCTTTAACGATTCCCGAGTAGCATTTTGCTAATGTCCTTTGTACATGAAGGTTAAAATGTCCACTGGTCCAACACTTCAGTTCGTGACAAAGGATGAAAACACTTTCTGTCACTATGTTTAATTACTTCTTTATGTAATTGTCTTAAAGCATTATGTAGTATAAAAAACAATACATAGAATAAAAAAAGTAAATAAAAATACAGCAACATGCAAAGCATTAGCATGCTAATTTGTATTTTATCAGGGAAGTCATTAAGAACAAGTTCTTATTTACAATGGCGGCCTGACAAGCGACAAAGGAGAAGGGAAGGAGATCAAATACATCAGACATACAGTTTAATATGACATAAAATACAATTTAAAGTAACAACTAAAATTGGCGATGAGAACACAGACGGCAGTTAAACAAAACAAGCGCACAGGTAAATGGGTGAATAAGGAAGGAAGAAACATTATAAATGTGTAGCTGGGAAATTATGATGTAGAAAATGAATTTGGCAGCAGATTTAGAGTGGCTGACACGAACAGACCAGCCAAAGCCAGTGACGTTGTTGGAGTGGAGCTGGACTCCTAAAAAGACAGTGTCAGAGAGAAGGATGCTTTCCAAAATACACTCCATCCTGGACACCTCCTTCCAGCCGCTCCACAACACACTGGTCAGTCTGAGGAGCACTTTCAGCAACAGACTCAGACACCCACGATGCACCACAGAGCGCCACAGGAGGTCCTTCCTGCCTGTGACTAGGGCTGAACGATGAATCCTTTATTAAATCGAAATCAAGATTTTCCAGCCAGATGCCCAGGTATTTACATGAAGTGACTTGTTTCAGGGTAGCCCCCTTGCAGGTGGTAATGTTAATAATGGGAGGAGGTGTGGTACCCTTACGGCAAACCCACATGACTTTGGTTTTGGAGGTGTTGAAAGTGAGAGTTGAAAGTTGTGAGAAAGACTGCTACAATTGGAGGAACTATCTTGGAGTGTAGTTTGAACAGTATCAGGAGAAGGACCAGCGGCATAATGAATTGTGTCAGTCAACATATAGTCTCACTTTGCCAGACCTTCCTCCACAGCGCTGCAGAGGAGGGTCTGGCTAGTCCACACAGCATTCCGGGATGGGAGAAAAACGTGCTCTGGTTTATTGCCATTTCTTTAAACCAACCACAATCATCTTGGGTGGTGCTAAGCTCCGGACGGAACCACGGTGCCTCCGCAAAACTGCCTCGGGAAGGAACTTGTTTTGATGGAACATGTGTAAGTTCAAAAGTAGTTTTAGTCGTGCAACAGAAAACTCAGATTGAACAGATAGTCTAGCTAGCTGTCTGGATTTACTCTGCAGAAATCTGAGGAGCAGTTAACCATAGTCCTCATAAATCCACCGCAGTTTAGAACGCCAACACAAAGAAAGAGGAAGGTAACGGAAATCGCCAGAAAAGACATGCATCCGCCAGATTTTTAGGCTACACCGGAGCAATCCCGTAAGTGGAATGTCGTGGATATAAACTAGTCAGCATATAAGTGAATGAGTGAACTGCCAGCAGCCTGAGGAATGTCATTAAGGAATATGGATAATAGTGTAGGACAAAGTATGGAGCCTTGGGGGACACCCCTCCTAGTGACCTGGAAAGAATGGGAGAAAAGGTTTTGAAATCTTACACATTGCACCCGGTGACAGAGATAATTGGTAAACCAAACCAGTGAGTGATCAGTGACCCCAATCCTGCTAAGTGTGTGTATGAGTGTATTATGGTCAACAGAGTCGAAAGCTTTGGCAAGGTCGATGAATATAGCAGTGTAGTGTTGTTTGGCATCTAGTGTTTGGACTCTACTCTACTGACTGGGATGTGTTCAGGACTGCTACCAACAGTCTGGATGAGTACACAGAGGCTGTGACGTCATCATCAGCTTCTGTGAGGACTGCTGTTTTCCATCATGCACCAGGGTGAGTTTCAACAATGACAAACCCTGGTTCACAGCCAAACTCAGAAGGTTAAGGTTGGATAAGGCAGAGGCGTTCAGGAGTGGGGACAAAGACAGACTTAAAGAAGCAAAGTACAAGTTTAGCAAGGCGGTGAAAGAGGCTAAACAACGGTACTCTGAGAAACTCCAAAACCAGTTCTCAGCGAACGACTCTGCTTCTGTCTGGAGAGGGCTCAAACAGATCACCAGCTTCAAGCCCAAAGTCTCCCACTCCACCAACGACCGACACCTAGCCAATGACCTTAACGAGTCGCTTTGATGGACAATGGGTCAGTCCTGTAACCTTCCCCCTCAACACCTCCCAACAAAGGGTCTTCCCTGATACCATCCCCCGCGACACCTCCCAACAGCTCCAGCTACAGTGCATCACCTCCACCTCCCACACCTTAAAGGTCCCCCCCTCCACCTCCCCACCCACCTCAGTGACAACTCTCTCCATCAATGAGGAAGATGTCAACAGACTGTTCAGGAGACAGAACCCCAGGAAAGCTGCTGGACCGGATGCTGTCTCCCCATCCAGCTTGAAGCACTGCACTGACCAGCTGTCTCCAGTGTTCACAGACATTTTCAACACCTCACTGGAGACATGCCACGTGCCAGCCTGCTTCAAGTCCTCAACAATCATCCCTGTTCCCAAGAAGCCAAGGACCACAGGACTTAATGACTTCAGACCCGTCGCCCTGACCTCTGTGGTTATGAAGTCCTTTGAGCGCCTTGTGCTTTCTCACCTCAAAGCCATCACTGACCCCCTCCTGGACCCCCTGCAGTTTGCCTACAGAGCCAATAGGTCTGTAGACGATGCAGTCAACCTGGCCCTACACTACATCCTCCGGCACCTGACTCCGCAGGAACCTACGCCAGGATCCTGTTTGTGGACTTCAGCTCTGCCTTTAACACCATCATCCCGGCTCTGCTTCAGGAGAAGCTCTCCCAGCTTGGTGTGCCTGACTCCACCTGCAGGTGGATCACTGACTTCCTGTCTGACAGGAAGCAGCATGTGAAGCTGGGGAAAGACATCTCCGACTCACAGACCATCAGCACTGGATCCCCTCAGGGCTGTGTTCTTCCTCCTCTGCTCTTCTCCCTGTACACCAACAGCTGCACTTCCAGTCACCAGTCTGTCAAGCTTCTGAAGTTCGCGGACAACACCTCCCTCATCGGACTCATCTCTGATGGTGACGAGTCCGCCTACAGGTGGGAGGCTGACCACCTGGTAAAGTGGTGCAAGCAAAACAATCTAGAGCTCAATGCTCTAAAGACAGTGGAGATGGTTGTGGACTTCAGGAAGAATTCAGCCCCACCTGCCCCGACTGAACATCAGCTCCCTCGTCAAGAAAGCACAACAGAGGATGTACTTCCTGCGGCAGCTGAAGAAATTCAACCTGCCAAAGACAATGATGGTGCACTTCTACACAGCCTTTATTGAGTCCATCCTCACATCCTCCATCACCATCTGGTACGCTGCTAGCACAGCCAAGGACAAGGGCAGACTGCAGCGTGTCTTTCGGTCAGCTGAGAAGGTGATTGGCTGATATCTGCCGCCGCTCCAGGACCTTTACGCCACCAGGACTCTGAAGCGTGCTGAAAAGATTGTGGCTGACAAACAAACTCTTTGAGACACTCCCCTCTGGCAGGAGGCTGAGGTCCATCAGGACCAAAACCTCACGTCACAAGGACAGTTTTTTCCCCTCTGCCACTAGCCTTATTAACAAGGCCTGGAAACCACCCTGACTCTCTCCACACCCCACCTCTGGGTTTACATGCCACTGTACTTAATCTGCTCTTTTTATCTTAATTCTTTCTCTCTTATTTTTAATACATTCTGTGTGTGTATACAAATTCCTTGTATGTGTAAAAAACGTACTTGGCAATAAAGCTTTTCTGATTCTGATTCTGATGCAGTTGCATAGTTGTTTGTTGACAAGTTTTCTGGTATTTTAGACACACATGGCAAGATGGAAACAGACCTGTAATTGTTTGGGTCAGCCTTATCACCGCCCTTGAACAGAGGAAGCACAATCGCTTCTTTCCAAGCAGCTGGAATTTCAGCTGTATGGAGGGAGAGATTAAAGAGGTCTGTTAGGGGAGCTTTAATGGGCCGCAATTTTAATGAAGAAAGTGGTAAGATTATCTGATCTAGTGGTTTTATTGGGATCCAGAGTGATTATTTCCTTCAGAACCTCTACCACAAGGACAGGCTGAAAGGAAAAACTGTGAGAAGGTGCATAAGGAATGTTGGTAACATGTATTGTGTAATGCTAACTGTAACCTAGGCACAAGTTCACAGCTTTTGGAGAGAGAGAGAGAGAGAGAGAGAGAGAGAGAGAGAGAGAGAGAGAGAGAGAGAGAGAGAGAGAGAGAGAGAGCGAGAGAGAGAGAGAGAGAGAGAGATGTAACTACAGAGGGATCTGTGTCAACAGCAACCTTGGGAAAATATTCTGTAGTATAAATTCAAGGATACTGACCTTTACTTTAATCTACTTAGTAAATGTCAAATTGGCTTTCTTCCAAGTTACAGAACCTCCAATCATATATACACCTTACATACTTTAATCAACAAACATGTCCACCAAAAAAAGGGAGGGAACATATTTGCTTGTTTCATCGACTTTGAAAAAGCCTTTGACTCCATTTGGCATGAAGGACTTTTCTTCAGAATCCTTCAAAGTGGAATAGGTGGCAATGTATATGACCTTATCATATGTATGTACAAGCACAATCAATGTGCTTTGAAAATTAATAATCAAAGAACATAATATGTTACTCAAGGACTTGAAGCTCTATAAGTCCTGCATTATTCAACCTGTACATAAATGAACTTGCCGACCAGTTGGACGGATCAGCAGCTCCAGGCCTCACACTCTTAGACACAGAGATTAAATACCTGCTTTATGCAGATAACCTTATTTTGTTGTCTCCAAACAGAGATGGTCTTCAACATAACCTGTCCATCCTGGAACAATACTGCCATAACTGGCCATTGGAGGTCAATTTCAAGAAAACTCAAATTATGATCTTTCAAAACGAAGCCAGATGGCTTGAAACCAAACACCATTTTACTTTGAATAACACCCAAATTAAACGCACACAAAATTATACTTACCATAGTCTGACCTTTTCTGCATCAGGAAATTTCAATAAAGCCATACATTCACTCAAAGGAAAAGCACGCAGGGCAATGTATGCATCTCCAAACGCAGAAACGAAGCGCAGTCACACCATAAAACGTTAAGACACGTTGAGAAAAAAGATCCGTATTTTGCCGTAATCCAATGACACGGAAAAAAAAGTAATCCACCGTGATCAGTAGATCCACGTTGTATCCAGCAAGGCCTATACGAGCATCTCATTCACCAGCCAGCTCCGAACAGGTGAACGAGGCCTCTCCACTTCGCCGTTTAAACAAAGTGGAATAAACGTATAAAAGTCCAAATCTACACAAAACCCGCAATCAATTAGTAAGCTGACATCAAATTATATTATATTATTATATACATGGCATTTAGGAAACCTTTATTGCAAGGTTGGCACAGCAAGATGTCCAGACTAGTGCAACAATAATTTTCAGTTTTTTGCATCCTACTGCTCCCATCGTCAGCCAGGTAATATTTTTTTTACTAAAGCAGTATATGAAATCTGATGTATTACCTACCACCATTTAGTTGTTTTGTGTTATTTAAGATATTTATAAAATATCTGGTCATGCCAGACGTAATTATTCCACTCATTTTTTAAACAATGCAATTACCCGTTTCAGCCACCATGGGGGCAGACCCATCTGGTAGCGAAGGAGGGTCGAGACTGAGAGCTACATGGAAAAATGCACCAAACAAGCCACTTTGAAATTTAGCTGTTTTCATGAATACAAAAGTTGGGTGACCCCCCACGACTAAAAAATGTTGGGTGACCCTCCCCTTAACAAAGAATAAAAAGACATGACCCTCCCCTATTTTCCTCTGGTGGTCCATTCCATGAATACCGAACGGTCCCTTACCAGGCTCCCATCAGTACTGGTTCAAAACAACACTACAAAACATTTGAATCATTCAAAAGATCAATATTTAGAACATTGGAAAAATTGAAAAAAAACAAAAACACAAAGTAGACTAAATTGTTATTTGACTCTTAACAGAGAATATAAATTGGCTGATTATCTGCACACTGTCAGAGATCTGAAGCAGAGACGGATCCTGACTAAATACAGGCAACCACCAACTGGCTGTAGAGACAGGAAGACTCAGACAGACATGGCTGCCCAGAGAGGAGCGTATATGTGCTCACTGCACAACAGGGGAGGTAGAAACAGAGATACACTTCCTCCTCCATTGTGAAAAATTCTCTTCACTAAGATATTTACAGTTTGGAAAAATAGCCAAAAAATAGCAAATTGCCCAATGTTAACATCAGAAAAGAAGCTGGAAGTTCTCCTAGGAGAATGGACAGCTGCTCCACTGGCAGCTAAATATGTATCTGCCTACCACAACCTGAGGGACTCACCACTATAAGATCCCAACGTTACAGATTGGTTTAGGATCGTATGCCAGTAAAGTAAATTTAATTGAATTGAATTGACTTGAGAGAGAGAGAGAGAGAGAGAGAGAGAGAGAGAGAGAGAGAGATTTAGCAGGCATGTTTTATTGCTAAAGCTCCTACAGAAACAAATACATAGTTTTAAACTGAGATAAACCTACTACATTCTCAAAAAAATCAAACCTTAAAAAGAGGAAAACGAAGAAGATGACTTTTGGAATGAAAATCATCAAGGAAAAGATTTTATAAGGCAAGACAAGTGACGACAAAGACGAGCTAACTCTGCTAACACAACAGCTAAGGACAGAGAAGAAGAGCAAGAAGGCTATGCTACGCTAAGCTAAGGACCAAAAGGCTCCAAACCAAAGGAAAAACCCACCAAAAGGCTAGCTCAGTCTCCTTCCCACTCAAGAGAAGCTGTAGTAGAGTAGTAAGGTAAGCTTCCATCATACCCACAATAGTTTAATTTCAAATTTCTACCTCAAGAAACAAAGGCTAGCCCTGTGCTAATTTAATATAGCCTGCTAAGTAGCAGCAGAGGGAGCGGCAGAGCGGCAGTTAAGAACTCAAACAATGTTGCGATTTCCCAGGGGAGAGCCCTGCCTCCTTGTGATTGGCTACCCAAAAGAAATTAAAAGTGCACAGGCAAACAAAGCTTATAAACACAAAAAACTAAGAGAAAACACAGAGGCTTTGACTGCAGATGTATGCCACACAGGAGGAATTAGTAACCTATTACTGTACACAACCAATACCGATGCTCGGCATAAAGCTATCTGTGCCCATTATGACCATCACAAGAAGAGAGGCATATGCACTGGGAGACAGATAGTCATCGAGATGAAGACAAGGACAGCCCACCTCTCACTGTCAATGTCTACCACAATAGGACCATCATGTTTCAAGGCAATGAGGCCAGTTTCAACTCTGTCCAAGAGGACTTCAACGCCATCAAAGCTCTGGCAGAGACTGAGAAACAGAGACAGGACAAGATCAGCAGTGAGGAGAAGAGCAACATCAACCCCACAGAGCAGCCACCAGGCGAAGAGCTGGAAGAGGAACAGCCTTTAGGAGACCGTTCAGGGCACATCAGTCAACTGGATAGCAGAGTGTCCCAGATTAGAGAGAGTCTGTCTCTGCAAGAAGTAGAGCTGGTGGAACTGAAGGAGCTACTGCTTTCCAAACAGACATCCACTGAATCCACACAGCAGCTAAGAGACCAGTTCAGCCAGGTGAGGAATGAAGGCCTCCATACAGGAGCTAAGAGAAGAGGTCCAGGAACTGCAGCAGGACAGACTGGCCATGGGCAGAGAACTCACTGCTATAAGAGAGGAGCTGCACCTGAGAGAGCAAACCATCCTCAGCCTCAAGGAGCAGCTCCACAGTCTGAGAGCCTGCCAACACCAACCACAACCCTCCATCACCATCAACAGCCCCCCTCAACCTGAACCACAGCCATCCACCTCCACCCTAACTAAGACCAGACCCATCACAACAACCTGCAGTAATGCCCACCCCCTCCACCACCGACCCACATAGAGAGGCCACTACCAACAAGCCTAATACATCTGGAGAGCAAAAGAAAACCAGTGATGCTGAGATCATTATCCTTATAGATTCTAATGGGAAATTTGTGAATGAGGACCAGCTTTTCCCCGGACAAAAAGTCACCAAAATCCAATGCCCCAGGACTGACAATGCCCTCCAGCTGCTCACTGAGCCCATCCTGGGTCAGCCTAGCCATGTTATCATTCACACAGGTACTAATGACATGAGACTACAGCAGGAGAGGGTAGCAGAGTCTGTGAAGAGAGTAGCACAGAGGGCTACACAGACCTTCCCCTCATCAAAAATCATAATCTCAACCATCCTCCCACGAAGAGACTTCCATCCTGACACCATCCACCGGATAAATGCTGACATCTCATGTGGATGTGCCCTCATGCCAAATGTCCACCTGGCCCCCCACCCTACCCTCAACATCCACAGCCTTTACGATAATGTCCACCTCTGCAAAGATACCGTCAGCACCTTTGCAAAGACATTAAAAGATGTGGCTTAAGGACGCAACCAAGGAACCCCCCCCTTCCCAGAACCAACAGACGGAGCAGCTTCCATCCAGCTGGCCTGCAGCTGTCACCACCTCACAGACCCAGCCCCCATCACCCTCCACCACCTCACAGATCCAGCCCACACCACCCTCCACCTTCTTATGCACAAGGCAGCCACCTCAGGACCCACCCAGCCCATATTCCCCAGGCCTCACCCTGGACCCCACCCTGCTGGCCCAGCCCAACACCACGCTCAGCACCCGGGGCAGAGGAGCTACGCTGAGACACTCACACCAACCAGTGCTGGCAGCCCTGCAGACCTCGGGGGAGATCAAACACCTGCTTAGTCTCATATGTTCCAGACTGATAGCTAAGTCAGTGGGACTCTAAGGTATCATAAACACTATTCTTATTTTTAGAATAGTGTGTTTTCATAACGTAGTCTCAAGTTTTATAAATTTAACTACTATCCACTTTTAATTAGGGCTGTTTTGTCTCTGTTTTGTGGTTGATCGACTATTCAAGTCAGGTCTTACATTTTATAACTTAAGACCTGAATTGAACAGTCGATCAACTCCCTCCTCAGTCCCTCCCTCCTCAGTCCCTCCCTCTTTTAACAGCAGGGAGTTTGGCTGATGACAGAATGATTTCTCTGTAGTTTGGGGGACAGTGAGTGACAGAGCCGGATCTACACTAGGTCTCTTGAATATGAATATGAATATTAATTATTGTGATGCCAGAGATGTACTCTTAATTTTTAAGTAATGACCAATAAGAAAAAGGCTAACTCATTCTGCACTGGAAGGCAAAAAGTAAATAGAAATAAATAGGTTAAAATAAAATATGAAAATTAAAATAAATCTTTATTTATTTTTAGATTTATATTATTTTTCATATTACATTTTTATTTTCATATAAATCTGGTAATAATAGCCTTATGGCTATATGGCTTATGGCTAAAAAAAATATTTTTCATCAGCCGAGTTTGGCTGATGAAAAATATTTTTTTGCTGTTAAAAGAGGGAGGGACTCAGGAGGGATTATTATCTGGTACAAAGAAGAAATATCAAAGTACATCACCCTTATAAAATATGAACGCTCACACATTTGGCTTAAAATTAAACAAGACATCATTAACCCTCCAACAGACATATTCCTGTGTGCTGTATATATTCCCCCTAGTGACTCACCATACTATGATGAAGATATCTTCCCCTCTTCTCCATGAGCAGATCTGCAGCTTCCAGGCCCAGAGAAGTGTGCTAATCTGTGGGGACCTGAACGCACATACTGGCTCTTTCCCTGACTACAACACAGAGCTAGATAACATTCATATATATTACATTACATGTCCCCCTTGACAGCAAGGGTCAGAACATGCCAACCGTAGTACGTCCTTAAGACCCGAGTCTTTTACGATGCTGACAGGTCTGCAGTTAGTTGCCATCCATTTCGCAAGAGCTGTAGTATTTTTGGGGATTTGGTTTCATCAACAGGTCGGCGAGTAGCACTGTCAAAAATAGTGCTTTGCCTGAGCCCGCTAGCATCAACCTGTGTCACGTTAACTAGCTCCGTAGGTGGTAGCTCAAGCTTGACGTGCTTCGGTGATATTTTAATTCGGCTTTACACAATGTGCATGTGGCTTTCGACTTGTCTAATGAGCTGTCCAGGAGTTTTGGAAAATAAAAAGCGCCATTCAGAATTGTGTTGCTGCTGTCTTTCTCCATCATGCCTGCAGCCTGCAGCAGCAGGATGTGTTAGGAGGAAGTATGGCAGTTGATGATAAGTAAAGGTGCGGCAAAGGGTCAAAATAGTAGCCTGTTAGGCACGACGCGAAGCCGAGTGAAGTGTAAAATAAATTAATAAATGGCGGCATTCGATAAAAAATTTCAGGGCGTTTGCCCCTGTCGGCCACCGTACTCTCTCTCTCAAATTCAAATTCAAAGAGGCTTTATTAGCATGACCATATTGACACATAGTATTGCTAAAGCACATAAACAGGGAAACATTTAACACATTTACATACAGTTGTACAGTAGGATGCAGACAATAAAGCATTAGGTTAACATTCGTGCAAAAGCAACAATCATGTCAACAAAATTGACAAGAACTAGGGCTTGCATTGCTGACAGCCACAGAATTTTGACATGATTGTTGCTTTTGCACGAATGTTAACCTAATGCTTTATTGTCTGCATCCTACTGTACAACTGTATGTAAATGTGTTAAATGTTTCCCTGTTTATGTGCTTTAGCAATACTGTGTGTCAATTTGGTCATGCTAATAAAGCCTCTTTGAATTTGAATTTGAGAGAGAGAGTACGGTGGCCGACAGGGGCAAACGCCCTGAAAATTAAGAAAACACACGCAAATAGACAAAACACAAGCAAATTAGGAAAACAACTTCATTAATTTTACAACACATGCGCAGCATTCAGCAAACGCGCTGCAAATGCACACAACACAACCAAATACATAAACGCGCTGCAAATACACACCACAACCAAATACATAAACGTGCTGCAAATATGAAACGATGCAAAAAGAAAAGCACACAAACCCATAAAACAAATGCAACAAAAAAACGCAGCATCCAGATTACACAACGGAAGTTCTCCAGACCTCTAGAGGGAGCAGCTAGTGGAACAGCTTGATTTTCGACCCCACGGGGAGAGAGTGCTCTGCCTTTTTATTAAAGTCGGGTATGGCTGCAGCCTGGAGAACTCCATAGACTGTATATTAAATTCATATTATTATTAATAACATAATATATTAATAATATAAAGTCTATGCTCCCGCTGGTGCCGTCCCCGAGCTTCGGCTTTTCTAAATAAAAGCTCGCGTCTGGTCCGCTATGTGTTTGTACTTTGGTGTGTTGGATGTTTGTGAACTAAACAGTACGGCAATCATGCTAATGAATACAATAACTTTTTCAGCAGATGTCTTACTTACAACACGTTGGAGTTAGCAGAGCAGTTTTGTGTTTATATGTGCGAGCGGGATTTATTCAGATTGATAAATCCTACGGTAAATTGGCTGGTTTACTAAACAGGGAGGGACTATAAATCCTGTTTGTTTTTTGTATTTCAAGAGCGAATTGCTCCACAATATGAATACAGATTGATCACTTATTTTGTTGGTAACCGTTGTTGTATAATCACAGTATTACACTTGAGGAGGCCTACACTTCAGTAATGCGCCTTTCGGACCTCGAAATGAAACCCTCTCATGTAATATGGCTTAAACAAACGTCAACGTTAAACACTGATGCAGTTTTAAATGTTTTATTACCATGAGTTTACAGACGTCTCTGCTGATTGAGTATCACCTGTGACCGGAGCCGAGACACCAAACGAGCGAAAACAGCAGTTGCTCTCTCTCTCTCTCTCTCTCTCTCTCTCTCTCTCTCTCTCTTTCTCTCGCTCTCCCTCTCTCTCCCCGTGGGGTCGAAAATCAAGCTGTTCCACTAGCTGCTCCCTCTAGAGTCCTGGAGAACTTCCGTTGTGTAATCTGGATGCTGCGTTTTTTTGTTGCATTTGTTTTCTGGGTTTGTGTGCTTTTCTTTTTGCATCGTTTCATATTTGCAGCGCGTTTATGTATTTGGTTGTGTTGTGTGCATTTGCAGTGCGTTTGCTGAATGCTGCGCATGTGTTGTCAAATTAATGAAGTATAGTATAGTCAGGACATGGTTAGCCTAACATAAATACTTTAAATGGGTAACAGCCTCCAAAGTTAAAAATATGCCTAACACCTCTAAAGCTCAGTAATTAACACAATGCACTTGTTTGCCAAGAAATAGATAAAGAATGTAAATCTCCCCACACCCACACATTATCTTTACACTGCTGTTGGTGAACACATTAAATTTATGAAATATGTGTTAATTAGTCAGCTATAGAGATGGAGATGAAAGCAGAGAGGTGAATTCTATCAAATGCACAGGCAGATTTGTATTCTCTTTTCAGTGTCACTCTGGTCTTTATCTTAAAAAGTTTAGAAAGTAGAAAAGGAATGTATCACTGTTGTTCCCTTCATCCCTGGACAGCAACAATACAATCCAAGAATTACACCTAGCCGTGTCACTTAGTGAAACAGGAAGTGCGTGTGACTGGCAGCAAACTGGAAACAGCAATGAGAGGATCAGGGGTACATGAAAATAGATTAAAGGGATTCATCCATCCAGTTATCAAGCCACTGCAGACCATCTTTGGTAAGTGATAGGGGGGCCAGCCCCTCACCCCCCCATCTGCTGTCCACCGCCTCCGTGTGTGTCAGCTGCATTTGGCCTCTACAACCGTAACTATAGATTTAATTAAACTGGGAAGAGGATTAGTGATGAAATGCTGCAGTTTAGCAGTGTCCACGCGTACAGGCTTACTCTGTTTCACTTTGAGCACTCTGAAAAATGTGATAGCTTTCAGTGTGGACTTTTCTTTCTGCTTACTGTGATGTGGACAGCCAGTACTCTAGTCCCTCTACTTGATGGAACCCGAGCATGTAAGTGCAATTGTGTGTATGAACCGTCACATTGACCCTCTTATAGAAAAAGAAATCATACAGCTGACAGTAGGCACTCTCTGGGGTTCTATTCGTTCATATTTTTTGAAAAACCCACATCTTTGCTGTTTAATTCATTAAAATAGTGAGAAGTGGCTGCAGTTGTAATCGTGTCTGCTATTTCCAGCCTTAAACAATCTAAATTTTTTTGTTTGACAAAACAATATTTCAATCTGGGAAGACTGTGAAATGTGATTGAAAGCTCTGGGAGAAAGATAATAAGTGGACATTGAGTTGAGATGTTGTTTTTTTTAATCAAATTACTGTTAACAAATCTAGATCTTACTTAATATGACACCCTGCCTTTCATGATAATAGTCCATTTTTCATTGCCCCCAGACTTCCAGGGACACTCCAAGTCAGTTGGTTTGTGATAATCATAGTATGTGCAACTTGGCTTGGGGGTATGCACCATTAAAATAGAGTTGCAAAGTTAGGAGAGATATTTTAGGTGCGCAGGGTTCTGAAAATAAAAGGCCTGTTCATTTTCTTCAAAGACGAGGTTAGGTTAGTGGCAGTTGGAGCACTTTCAAAGGTTGGGTGAATTTAAGACTGAGAAGGAAAAGGTTTACTATGACTACCATTGTGCATTATGCACTCCACTATGGGTGGAAGCTAAAGATGAATTATCTTTAGAAAACATAACAGCATGCAGCTTAAAGGTAACCTGTGGAGCTTTTGACCATTAGTAGCGCTTAAGTGATGTGTTTACGAGTGTGTCCCTGCTTTGTTTGTATCGTGCACTTGCATGTGGGCAGGGTGTGACTTTCCGGCTGGGATGTGTGGGATTTCTCCCTTTCTGGTCTATATATCCCTGCCTCTGCTGAAATATTTTTATCCCCAGTGGGGACAAAATGTACCTCCCTTCAAAGTGATCAATGCTACTTCACCAATAGACCACATATTATATACCTAAAATAGAAGTATTTTAACTAAATAAAGCCTTCTAATGTTAACAGTCTACAGTGCTATAGAACGATAAAATCCGAGCAGCAGTTGCTGGTTGTATTTAGCCTCTACAGAGCTCCGGCCAGAAAAAGTGAGCGTCATTGCGGAGATGACAGTTAGGCACCAAAACGACTATTTACAGTTTTTTCTGATTGCTAAACAACACTGGGCACAACTGAAGCCACACATGCAAAACTCTAACTACAGTCTGCATTACCAACAGTCACCTGAGCTAAACAGTTCACATCACCTGAAAAACTCATTCCAAGCAACACAACACAACAAACGTCTCAAAACATGCTAAGTGAAGCCAAACACTCAGAACAATCCTCACTGAGACAACACACACACTGTCACTCAGAACACACTGAGAGTAAAAACACTAGCATCAAACACCAATACAGAAAATACAAACATTTCATCTTTACAGTTTCAATATTTTAGGTAATTTTAGGTAAACAATAATGCATGAAAATCCTCAGTTTGCTCACCTACAGTAAATAGATATTTTTTATTTTGTCTGAATAATTTACGTAATTACTGGAAATGTTACAAACTAAAGGTACGTAATATATATAGGTTTTTTTATCAGCACATTGGATGTCTTCTCTTGCCATGAACCTACATTATCTATAAATACAAATGACTTGCTTTACATCTTTCAACTTTTGTCAACTTTAATTGCTTACACCTCCATTACTTTGTGAAAAACAGTAAGTGCGCAGTTTTACTAAAGTAAAGGAAGTGTTTTTCACATTTTTTTATAACTGTATGTAACGTCAGACATCTTACCTGGACGTATTGGTATCTTTGCTCTTTCACCTGTTCACTGTTTCTCTGAAATGGCACAATGTATAACTGTTTCAGTCTTATTTGGTGTTTCTTTATTTCCAAAAAAACCTTTCTGAGCTTTCCCTATATATATATATATATATATATATATATATATATATATATATACTGTACGGTATGTGTTCACTAACAAGTCTAAAACAAGACACCTACATAGGCTTTCAGCTAAAATCAAAAGTGTTTGAAATGCACCAGGCTGAAATCTATTCTGTTTTGAAAGTGGTTAACAGTTTTGACAGCAGTGTGTTAGCATTTGAACAAAGTGCTGTAGATCCACAGTGCTGTGCAGGTTGTGGATAAAGTCATGGGATAAGTGTGAAGAGTTTTGATACTTTGTTCAAGCAATGAAAAACGAACTAGAGTTTGGTCCGCATGAACTGCTGCTGTGCAGACTGTGGTTAGAGTTTTGCACTTGTGACTCCAGTTGTGCCCACTGTCGTTAAGCAATGGAAAAAAAACTGTAAGTTTAGGAAAAAGATTGCAGTAAAAACACTCCCAAGGAACGAACGAGTGTTTCTTGGGTGAAAGTATTTTGTATTTTATTATGTTGACACCACGTTGTGGGGTTAGGGCTAGTGTTAGTTAGGGTTATAGTGGCACTATGAACATGGTGGTATACAAAGGGTGAGTTAATTTTTGCACGTTTTGTTTTGTTGTGCATGATCAAAAAAACACACAAACACAATTGCACCCTGCATGAGGGTCGACATACACATAAACACTGCGGTAACACTTGGTTCACGCTATTCTGCTGATTGACAGTTGGTGGCCGTAACACTGAGGTGAACTCTCAGGAAAGATAGAAAAGGTGACATTTGATGGTCAGGAGCTCCAGGCTGCGCGAACAGGAGCTTGTCAAGACACGATATTCCTGCTATCGCACCAGTTGTTTACTGTGAAACATACTCCCCTTGAGAACAGCGCCCCCCCCCCCACCCCCCCATTATCCTGATTGCTGCCGTACTTACCGGCACAATCTGCACAGAGGTTGAGATGATGAGGGGGTCAGTAAGGGTCATTTTGTCCCTGGCTGCCCTGGTTGGTTAATCCGGCCATCGTTATTGTCATTTTCTTTTTTTTTTATTCCGTTAAGCCAGAAATTATTTTTAAATGTGTCAGCGAAGCAAAATGCCAAATTATTTGGCACGGTGGGACCATCAGAACATGGACAGGGCTCTGACACATCAGACCCAGATGTGTCACACTGTCATGGTCTACACTGAAGCTTGGATCACGCTTTGAATGCATCCCTACCTTCATCTTACCCCTCCTGAGTGCTGGCTGTTCTCTATGAGTCCACACGTCACTGGGACTCCTTGGCAACTGAATCAGCACTGTCTGTGTTTCATTCATATTTTTCTGTGACCCAATTTCCCTGGTTTAGGCTGCATAAAAAGATGAGGCACAAAGGCAATTTTTCACAAGGCTTAAAGTCTTTTTTAATATGAGACAAATTGTGTAAATGGAGAAGGGTCACAAAATTGCTATAATGTAATCACCAGTGCCATGTGAATTAAGCCCAGTTGTATCACATAATCATTTAAGAGCTGATTATGGTAATCCACAGTGGTTGTATTTCTCAGGTGTTGTAGCCTACTGTACATATAGTGACATTACCTCATGCTGAATGACTCACGGGAAACACAAGGGATCTGCAAATACTAACTAACTGCGGAGAGGATAAAGTTTACAAAGTCAAAAATGATTTCAATATCAAAACAAAAATACGTATTTACATCTATGCATGCACTGCAAAGACACTTGGACATGAAGTCATAAGAGCCATATGAAAACATAATGTATACTCATACTGATCCAAATGCAGTTTGAAAAGGGAAAACTTTGTAAAGCAGATGGGCAGATAGCAATGTGTTTTTTAAGAATTTCATCACACCGATTGTAGATTCATTTGAACTCACTCCAGAGGCCTCGCTTAATGATCTGTGTACCTATTGAAATCAGCCTGGAGGATATTGATGACTGTCTCTGATAAACTAAGGAGAGATTGACTTCCAAGTGCAGCTTTTGGAGCTCGTCCAGGTGAGCCTACTTCACTCTATGGCTCAGTTAGCTGGAGAATTAGAATGAGGCCCCTCTCTCTCTTGCTTTGGCCTATGGCCCTGAAACAAAATGATTATTCCTCACATTTCAGCTAATGACTTTGGCACATCAGCATATCCCACTCTCTAACACATATCAATTAGTTGGGACTGCATGAATGCCTGAAACACTTATGTGGGCATAGTGCTGACACCAGCAATGTGACCGAGTCATCCTCGCTCAACTCTTAAGTTGGGATAACTTAGGTTTCAATCCAAAGTCGAAAGGTCCCAATTTAGAAAGCCATAAGAAGTAGAGTTCAGTCTGGTTGCAAGTACACTCAATTAGTCAAAAATAATTACTAGTTCTACATTGGGGCTGTGACATGTGCTAAACATCTAAAGTTAATATTAAGAGTAGATTGTTGTTGTGCTAATAGAAACTTAATAAAAAGAAAGATGGAGGAAAAAAAAGAATGGAAGGAAGGATAAAGGAAAATGAGAAAAATAGGAGTTAAAGAAGTAAAGAAAAAAGGAAAGAAATGAATGGAGATAGAGAAAAGTAAAATAAGGAAGGAAAGAAGGGAGGAGAAAACTAAGGAATGAATTAGTTATTGCGCCTATCATGTTCAGTGTAAAATCAGAATTTGCAAAGTATGCAAAAGAAAAAACATAGTACCATACCTAAAATGTGTACTTACAATGTAATAACACAACACTTACCTGGTGTAAGTCCTCATAACTTGCCGTATGAATCACTACATATAATTACTTACCGGTAAGTAAGTAATTTCTCCTTTCCTCTGAAATACTCTGTCGGAAGTGTTGGGAAAGTTCACTTTCTACATGAACTAGTTCAAAGTTCAGTTCACAAATTTTAAAATGAACTAGTTCAGTTCATAGTTCATACTTCAAAATGTTGAACTAAGTTCACAGTTCCAAAAATGAACTTTTTTTCCATATGTTGCTATTATTTTTCAAAATTATTGCCACAGCCCATATAGAACCACAGACAGCAATTATTTTATCAGTTTTAACACTGAAACTATGCGTCAGATTTCATCTTCATATCCAATTTTGAATCCTTATCCAACGGTATCCAGGGTTTACGTTAGCATTGAGGGGACAGCATTTCCCCATTGTTGTTTTAACGCTTTGTTGCTGTCCATTCAAGCTGGGCTTTCCACTGTACTCAAAGGCTGCAGGTCTCCGACAATATACTGCACCACCAGGTTGTCCAGCTGTGGCTCTGTCTTTTGATTATTTATTTGCTTGCACATACCTTGAAAGGCTAGCCGGGTGCTTCAGTTCAATGTGGCGTTTCAGGTTTGCTGTGGATGTGACTGAAGTGCGGATTTTCTTTTTGAAAGCCGGTGGGCAAAGTTTGCACAGAAATGTAAGATTTTTCCCATCCTCACCGACCTTGTCATAAAACTAGTTTAAATGATCATACGACGCCTCCTTGCTGCTTTGTCGCCTAGCTACATGCTGCTGTCGCCTCCATGCTGCTTTTTGTTTTGATGACGCATGCGGCGGTGCGACACTGGTGGCTGGTGTTGCCAGATTGGGTGTTTTTTCCGCTACATATTAAGGCCCGTTTACGGTGCGTTTTAGCCGGGTTTTCGCCCGGAAGGCTCTATAGAAATCTGGCACCCTATTGAACGAAGTTAAACTGAGAGAGCGTGCCGTTCACAGACACCAGAATGAACGAGTTCACAGTAACGTTCATCAGGCAGTAATACAGTACGTTCAGTTCACGTGCGCCCAAAATATGAACGAGTTCATGAACTATCGTTCAATGAACGCGTTCAGGCACAACACTGCCTGTCGGTACCCAGTACCTAGTACTACTTACAGTATAAGTCAGTTATCCTTTTCTCTAAAAGGCCCAATTGTTACTCCCTTGTTCCGCTGTACCTACATTTAAGTATTTATATGTACTTATTCATATGACGATATTACACCGTAAGTGTCGGGTAATTACCACACAAGTCGCGAACTGTATTATAAAGTTATAATCCTTAAAGTTGCTAGAATCAACTTTTTTTTGTACAAAAGAACTCCAAAAGAACTGACATTGCTCTGTGTCTGCTGGATGTGTAAATACGTTCAGTATAATTATTTTATATAGAATTATAATTTCAATGTTGTGTGTTTATAGCTGGTTTCCAAGTGGCCAAAAATATGCAAACTGTTGCAGGCTTGGTGAATTTGGTGACACCTGAGGTTAATACAGGTCCCAGAGTATCATTCCAAATAACATGTATATTGATCACTTTAGGCAACAAACACATCAAGAGGCTACTCAGGCAGCATTTACATTACTACATTTTGGTTTAAAAACAAATATATTTTGCTACGTTGCAAATATGTTTTGCTACATTTCCCCCTGTCATTCCCCCTGCTCTGGCATTTCCCCCTCTCATTCCCCCTGCTCTGGCATTTCCCCCTCTCATTCTCCCTGCTCTGGAGTTTCCGACCCCTTAAACTGGAGACATTTGGAAACACTTCTGACCCGTTTTGGTTTGGAATCTGCGTGGTTGTGTTGCACGCAAACGGAGACCAATGTTTCTCTTCCTGATTGGGTCTTATCGGTCACGACATCTCGTTCTCTGAGACTAAATCTACTAATGTTACCATGGCAACTACCAGCAGTGGGCGGAGTTTCCACGCTGCCTCCTGTTTATGCCCAGTATACCAGAATGTTGGTGAGATATGAGGTTTGGGCGTGTTAGTTTAAACATAGATTAATTCTTCTACTGGAGATAAAAAGACTTGGTGCACGGAGATCGCTTTTGGCTCAAAACTTAACGCTTAAAAACCAAAACGTAGGGGTGTAGATGTAGCCTCAGTCAGAAATGCAACAGAAGATTAGCAACAAACTGTGGGCCGAGCGGATCCATCGCATCAGATTGTTTCAATAAAGAAGACGATAAGTAATTTGGCTGGGATACCCATGCTGAGCAACGCTGTCAGCCACCCTGATCAGGTCTTTTGCTGCGGACATGGCAGGAGGGCTTTTCCATACAACTGAACAGCTGTTATCTGCAGCTCTCCATCTATAGTAACAGCTCACTGTAACTGCTTCTTCTTGTACTCTTCTTGAACTGATCCACTGACAAAAAGTGAAACAAAAATTCCACATGTTGTTGTGAATACTAGAGTTGAAATAATTAACAAATTAATAAACCAATTAGTTGGCTGTTTTTTTTATATTATTTTGATAATAAGTCATTTTTTATGCAAACATGCCAAGTGTCAACTGGTTCCAGCTTCTCATATTTGTGAATATTTCCTATTTTTGAAGTATTCTATAATAGTAAGATGGATATCTTTTGGTTTTTGGTTTTAGACAAAAAAAAGCAATTTAAATGTGACGGAAAGTTTTCACTATTTTCATTTTATAGACATTTTATTGACAAAGTATTAAAGAGTTGTTTTATAGATCAAACATTGTTTGATTAATTATCAATAAAATAAGCAGTAGTTTCCAAACACAATCATTAGATGCAACCCTAATGAAAACCAAAAATATCACTGCTAACAGTAACACTAATCTTGGTAACAAATATATTGCATATCATGTGGCTGCTTCACAATAAAAGCCACTCCATGATTTGACAGTGGAACGCTTTTAATGTGAAGCAACAACAGTGACAAATGTTTGGTTAGCATTAACACTAACTTGTTAGAGCTATCAGTAAACAGGGAGGTTACTTGTGGTGGACCCAGCTAAAACAGTCCACTGAAACTGACAATGGTAAGGCCATGGATGGTACGTTTGTTGTCCATTAGTCTTTGTCGACGATGATTTAAGGGACTGCTCCATTGCCGCAGGAAGACCCGCCGCATGCCCCACATTTTTGGCCGGATGTCCATCACCTTCCTCTTTCTTTGTGTTGGTGTTCTTAACTCCGGTGGATTTATGAGGACTATGGTGAACTGCTCCTCAGATCTCTGCAGGGTAAATCCAGACAGCTAGCTAGACTATCTGTCCAATCAGATTTTTCTGTTGCACGACTAAAACTACTTTTGAACATACACATGTTCCACCAAAAGAAGTTCCTTCCAGAGGCTATTTTGCAGAGGCACCGTTATTGTGCTCAACGCCGCTTATGATGATTGTGATTGGTTTAAAGAAATGCCAATAAACCAGAACACGTTTTACTCCCATCCCGGAATGCTGTGTAGACTAGCCAGACCCTTCTATGCAGTGTTGTGGAAGAAGGTCTGGCAATGTGAGACTAGTTGTCCATTAGCTGGTGACCATGCCATGTATTCATATGTATACATTACTACCTTTCAGGGCTGATGTTTCCCTACATGTCCACGGTACTTGTTCGTACACTCTCTTGCCCCTCCTCAGTCCAGCCACCATTATGCTGCCTGGCCTCTGCTGGTGCCCTTAATTCCTCATGACAAGAACAGGTAGGTTAAAAGCAGCAAGAGTGAAGACAAGTGACAAGTGTCAGCTCAGACCTGAGAATAGCACCCAGGTTTTAAAGAGGCCTGGCTTGCTCTAGTCTCTATCTATTAGAAGAAATGTGAGAAAACGTTTTTTCTGCTTGCGATTGCTGCTGGTAGCAACTGATAATCTAATAACGTCAGGATAGAAACATGTAAAGTATCCTTCCATATGGGTCAAAGGTGATTGGAAATGTTAAATAATGTCATCGCATTGTATTTTGCATTATTTATTTTATATTTTGTCTTTGATGTAAGATATGTACTACTAATACTAATGAGTATATGTTGAATCTATAGGTTTTTTTTATACATATACTCACATATGTGCACAGAACAGTATGATAACAGTGGCTGTTCAGATATACTATTTGTAAGTGAAGCTCACTTTTACACAACAAAACCTTTACTAACTTGTCAAACAAAGGTGATGTAATAACTATCAAATCCATTCTACGCATTGCGAACAGCAGCAACATCTGGCAAAGATCGTCACATTTACGCATCATTCTTTGTAAAATAAACACTTCCACATGTCTGACATGCACTCTTCTCTGTCTCCCTATTGGCCGTGTAAGTGACGTATGACGCAGGAGTTTCATTCACGGTAATTCAACAATGTTCGAGAGAAACTGCGCAGAAATTACTATTACACAGAAAGTGTAATGACAGAAATTAACTAGTGAATGGATGTTTTAGAGCCACAAAGTCTTGACAATGGCGTGACTGTTGTATTGATGGAATTAATGCTGTACATGTACAATGTGCTGAACAGAGATCATGGAGGACTTGCATTATCTGGAAACAGAATAAATAAAAAATTAAAGTATATATATACTATAATACATGCCTGTTCAAAATAAAGGCCTGGTTCTGTCAGGTATTGTGATTAATTATTGGGAATTTACAGCAGCTAGCTAGCTTTCCAACTACTTGAAAAATAGCGACAGAAAAAATGTCCACAAAATATCAACAGCTGATCAACGTAGCTGTACAGGTGGTTGTAAATTGACCTACATGTCAAACATCGAGCTAACTTCCCTCTAACAACCATTACCATTAACACATCTGCGTCAACTGAAAATGACGTCAGCAAGGCTGATACATATCTCACTGCTGATTGGTTAGGGCAAATCTAAAACAACCCCCCGAATGATTCTGCAAAACCCTGGATTAAGTTGAATTACTTTTTTTTTTCTGTCCAATGCCAACGTATTGGTTAGGGTTGATCAAAAAAGCAAATGTTAATTGCAGGTCTGTCAGGTCACCTGTATGGAAGTCACACAACCCCTCTCTACATAAATTACTTTCATCATTGGACTGAACATTGGTATTAAATACCAACTGTGAGGTGCAGAATCATCCAATATGGTTAAAATACCCAGAAATACTTGGTTGCTTGTTCACACTATTGCCCTGCCATTTTACTTTTTTTGGCAACAGCCTAAAGATGACCAACTGTTGGAGCACCAGCAGTCCAAACCACTTATATATGTCTTGAGATGATATCTGACATGAGAGTGCGGGAGGTTGCACAATGGTGAAAGACAGTGATAGTGACAGCAATAAGAGGGAGGGAGGGTAATGCAAATTAAGACAGCCAGACAAAAAGAGGTCAAGGAAGACAGAACAGAGTGAGTGGGCAAGAAGAACGGATGCTAACATCTGGAAGGCCTGTCAGCTGGACAGAAGCAGGACTGTGGGGTTAGTTTCATCACTGAGCTCAGAGGCTGATGAAAACAAGCAGTAACAAACTGTTGAAAGGCTGCTTGGAAACAAAACACAGGTAGGCACTTTGTTTTTTGGACACTCTCATGTTGTTTCCCCCCCTCACTGTGCTGTTGTTGCTGTGAGCCTACAGTACAAATCGAGAGTTATGAGAGCCTGGAATTTGTCAGAAATCTCAGAGGCATCATTGTGCTGGCCATCAGAGTAATAGACTGTCTGGATGCATTATCTGGTTGCATTATATCTCTCTGGCTGTGGCTGGAGCTTGGATCTGATCCCAGAGTAAAGTGATTGAAAAGCAAGAGAAATCATGCATGGGGCGAGTGAGCCGAACCAGTTATATTTGATAAAATACAGCAGTTTACTACACTTGGATGTCAAGAGATGAGAGTAAGAAAAATATTCTTTAAAAGTACGTGCAGAAAGTGAAAGGACTGATAGAAAAAGTATAAAATAATTTAGGATAATGGAATGAGGATGGTTTACGTGGCAGAGGGGTACCTCAATACAACCACATCCCACGCACAGGCTTTAACGCTGTCATGCTAACATCAAGGCAGCCCACTTCTACAACACATACAAAGAACCTATGTCTTACTCTTGTCAAACTTTTCAAAGTATTAAACAAGAAGCCACTCCCCAACAACACCCCTGTTGTGAATAAGTTGCAGAGCTTTATAATAACCTGTGTCTGCAACAGTGGAAGTAATAGGACCGAGCCTATGGACTGAGACAAGCAGCCATTTTATAATGAGGGATTGAATCGCTCAGCCATACAGCACCACTCTTCCTGTTAGGATCCTCAAATTAAAGAAGCAAACGATGCGTGGAGAAAATTCTCGCCCCTAAATCTCCAGGGCTACCTTTCTCTGAGTGGAATGTAACTCCACTTTCTACCAGCTCAACTCTCATCTGCTCCACTGAATCAGCCTCTCGGAAAAGGGAAACGACTTGCTGTCTTCAGTGTATCATCGAATTGGAACTGTACTTATCTACAGACCATTTTCATCAATGCGGGACTTACTTTTGCATTTCATCACTCTGAATCTATGGCCCTTCCAGCAGCGTTTCTTCAAACTCTGGAGTGTTTACCGCTTTACTTTAGATCGTTGAGAACATGGCAATTCAATTTCAGATGCCACCAAACACTTACATTGAGAAGTTAAAGAAGATCGTCACTACCTTTAAAGTGAGCTGAAGTGCAGATGATTAGGAGAGGATGTAATATGAACCAATTAGTTATGAGGTTATAGGCATACAGTAAGTTTAGTCAAAGCATGAGACAATTCTGTGGAGAACTGGTGTATGTGTTCCTCGTGTCGTCCGGCCAGATCCATGGCTTACATTGCTGTCTGCCATAGTGATTTTTTCTGATACTGCCACTAGGAGTTGCCAAATTCAGACATGTTCACATTCGTCATTAAGAGTGGTGGCGTAAAAGGATAATTCCTGTTTAATTTGTAGGTTTGGCCATTGTTTCAATTGGTTATTGTAATATACAACCAAATACTCACCAAAGTAAATGCTGGGAACTCGGTACCATGTACCAAGGCTCAGTCCTAACCGCAGCGGCCCAAGGTTAGAATCCGACCTGCGGCCCTTTGCTGCATGTGTCATCCCCCCCCTTTTTCAACTGTCCTATCAATTAAAGGCGGAAATGTCCAAAAACTTATCTTAAAAATATGAAAAATGCTGGGAACTCGGAATGTGGCAACATCAGTTAAAGGAAGTTCATCAGGACAAGAGACGTGGTTATGGTTAGGACTAGGAAAAAATTGTGGTTATGGTTAATTGCAGGTCTGGTATAGGATACAAACTATGATGTTAATCATAAAGTGTCCAATAAAATGGTTGAGATAATCAGAAAACCACAATCATCCTTTAGATTACAGTTAACAAAACTAAGAACTAAAACTAGGTCTACAGCCAAGCTAGCAGCTCTGTGAGACTGTACTTAGGCACAGTGGTGCTTTGCACTAAATGCTAAAATGCTCATGTTTAGCTGGTATATATTTCTTTTTTATGTTGTTTTTATTTATTTATTATTTACTGCTGCTGCACTGATTGCCACTAACGGAATTTCGTTCATAAAATGACAATAAAATATCTTGAATCTTGAATATAACATTTACCATGTTCAACATTCTAGTTTAGCGTGTTCCCATGCTAGCATTTGGTAATTTGCACTAAAAACAAAGCACAGCTGAAGCAGTACTGCAGGCATTTGGTCATATAGCAAAATACTAAATACATGAATGCCAGTACAAACCATTGTGCTAATCATGTAGATGTTGAGATATTTCCCTGCATGATTTAAAACTTTGACTTGCTGGTTCAGCGAAAGGTCAGAGGATCACAAAAGTCAGGACAAATCATTCTCTGGGGACCATCAATGTTTGTAGACAATTTCGTAGCAATCAATTTTGCACCCTGACCTACACTTAATCCAATCTCCTTGCACTTTGTAATAAGTGGGAAAAGCTTCTCTCATCCCCCCCCATTCCTTTTACAAACACAAACTGCCTCTGCTCCAACATGAGCATGGTGAATCTACAGCCGTGTGGGCTAATAGAATATCTCCCAGCCATGCATCATAAGCTTTGAATACTCAAACTGGGGAGAAAGAGGGGAGAATGAAAACAAATGAGGTATAAACCCATGCTGGATGAATGTGTGCTATTGAATCAGCGTAAACACTGGTTATTCATTATCAAATGGGCACTTTAATTGGTGACAGAATATATGCCAGCAACTCAGCCACTATAAAAAAAATCATGTGACAGCTTTGGCAGAGGGTCACCTCCTCCGTGATTTCTTTTGAGAATTGACTCTCGCTTTTATGATTAGAATTGTAAACCAGGAGTCAAACTGTCAGCAGGAGCTCCCAAACCGGCTGGCGTGCGTCCAGATGGATTATGTGGAATTTGGATCTGTTAATCAAGCTTGTCGGAAATTATATAAATAACAATTGCCAATTGCTGTGGTTGAAACTAATTATCCACATTCTTTATTAAGCACTGTTTGGTAATCCCTGTAAAGATTCTCTGCAGTGGCATCCTTCCAATAATCGCCCCTACAGTCAGCCAGTCACAAGAGAAAATAAATTGTTTTGCATGTATACTTCATCAAATCCTGATTATACTCCATCTACTGTATGCATGTGGGGTTTAGTACAAGACAGGCCTTGGATAGATTCCCTGCAGAGACACAGATCAGATTTCCCCTTCTGAAATGTTCATGTTTTATTGTTTTACAACATTGGATCGAAGTAGATGTAATGAAGCTTTTTTGACACTGAACAACAAAAAATTATTTGGATATTTGTTGAAGATTGTTTTCGTTCAAACCTTTCACACCTGGGCTGACATGGATATTTGCATTCCGTGCATTCCTCTGAAAATTGAAGAGCAGTTATTATACTATTGTTTTGGTCTTAGTTTTGATTCAGGACTCCTATTATGCAGTCAGACATGATTAACTGCACAAAAAACTATGTAGATTGCGGGAAACTTTCCGTTATCTGTGCACTTTCTGCAGCTCCTCTGAAAGCTTGGTTAACGTACCTCATTATTTGACACTTTGGTATCGTTTGGTATCGACACAATTATAACATTTTAAAGTTTTGCACCGTCACAAAATCACCATTATCATCATGTTTATTACAATAATAATCCCACAGTCAATTATATACACTGCAGATGGGCTTATTGTTCCAAGTGTGCTATGTAGAAAGGTTTCTGTGGTCACATTTCCTATGGGAAATGGAACCTATTGTAATGAATGTAAATACTGACTGAACAGAGCTGCGTTTATCATATATATATATATATATATATATATATATATATATATATATATATATATATATATATATATATATATATATGTTAGATGTGATGACACTGTTCCCCCCCGAAAAAACGACCCCATAAGTCGTTTGTTGAAGCAGCAATTATGACCCATATTTGCGTTTTTAGTGGACTCGCCCTCTAATGGTTGTAGTAGTTATGACAGGAAGTAAGGTAACGGAAGTATAAGAGCGTCGAAACTCTGCATAAGGAGGCAGGTTTGGGGGGGATGGATCAAACAAACACAGGAGTTTCACCCAGGAGACCGGAGTTCATGTCCCGTTTGAAAATAAAATACAGAACAAACAGCACTACGTCACGTTCTGTGTCACATGTGTAACCGGATGTGAAGTTACGTAACAAATGTACTGATTTTAACCCAAACTACGATTTTTTCTAAACCAAATAGTTTTTGTGCCTGAAAGTAACCAAACTGCAACTGTTTCACAAGGTTAACGATGTTGACGTCTGAGAAAATGTATTGATCACATGAGCAAAAGTCATTATTTTATTGGTTGGCTTGTATTTATTGGCGTCCGCAATCTGCAGAAATCAAAATAACTGTGGACAAACAAATACATGCACTGCAGAATAGGAACGTTAAAATTACATGCTACATGCATCACTACATTTTTCTTGTTTGGTCCGAAAATACCTTTAGATGCCCTACACAGCCATGCAACACCTACACAGCTGTAACACTCATCTAAATCCATCCAACTTCAATGGTCTAATTAACCAGAAATACGTGAAAACCCCTGTTCCCAATGACAATGCTCACATGCTGATTTTTAGCAGATATAATGTCTACAAGTTCACCATCTTATGCATGTTAGCATGATAAGGTGCTAATTAGCCCTAAGACAAAGTACAGCTGAGGATCACAGGAATGTCAGTTTTGCAGGTATTTGTCACCACCAAAGCAGTCGACAAATTAAACTTTTGACCTGATGACGGCACTAAATGAAAACTCAAACCACCAATGGATCACCAAAGTTGTTAGGATTTATCCTCTGGGAAACATGAATGTTCTAGATTCCATGGCAATCAATTCAAAAGTTGTTGAGATATTTAATTCTGGACCAAAGTGGTGGACCTAGAGCCGTGACATGTGCCCATCACTCACTTACATCACATCTGGGCTGTAGTTTGCCAGGAGGCATGTGGGAGACTCTGAAGCTGGAATAATGTTTTTTATTCTGATGAGACCCAAAATCTGAGCTTTTTGGGCCATCACAATAAATGCAAACATCATGGACAACATAGCTTCACCAGCGTGAAGCATGGTGGTGATATGAGAGATGCTCTTCTGCAGCAGGCCCTGGAAGACTTGTGAGGGTAGGGGGTAAATGAATGCAGCAAAATTCAGAGAACACCTGGAGGAAAATCTGATGCCCTCTGTAAGAAACCTACCACCTGAGACAATGAGTCCAAGTTTTAATCCAAAGCTACACAGGAATGGCTTCAAAAATAACAATTTTACTGTAATGTCCTGGACCTGGAATCCCGATCCCAGTCACAACCCCTACGCAACCTGACAGAGCTTTCACTTTGACTTAAGGCTCTTTTTCGGTTGATCCCTGTCAAAAAATATAGTTTGTTGTAAAATAATAAAATTGATTCTTTTTATATTGGACAAAGGGACCCTTTTGCACCAACCCAAAGAAAGTTATACATAATTTAGGTCAATTTATTAAGAAGCCACTCGGCGGCTGTTGAGATGTCGAGAAATGCAATGACAAAACTGAGTCTCTCAGGGCAATAAACAATCCCAGCTAACAAGCCTCCTCTGGCACAAATAAGCACAACAGTGTTGGCAGATCAAATGAAAGCAGACAAACAGAAAAGTTTCATGTGAAGGAGGTTGTTAGTAAGAAACACAAATCATATGCACACACACACACACACACACACACACACACACACACACACACACACACACCACACACATCGTGGGAACGTAAATGTGCCGTTGACGATAGGAGTGCTGCATGAAAGCTTGAGTCAATGAGCCTTACTGAAGTAGGCATGCACACAATTATATAATCAACACCATATTCTCTTGCACTTGTGAGTCATTTTGGAGATTTGGGGCTCTCTGCTGTTGCCTGCCATCCATACTGTGTCTGTGCACTGCATCTCTTGGTGGAGCTGAGCCTTCGAAGGCATTCATAGTTTAATCAATTAAACACTGTCACGTCGCTGGCTTGCTAACAAGCAGAAGGGAGGGGGGTTAGGCCTTTCCTCTTCAAAAGAGGCTTGATTTGCTGTGATTTAAGCTCACAACTTATTCAGGCAAAAGTTAGGCTGCATTTTGTAGGATCTGTGGGAAATTCTAAGGTTTCTTGTGTGGCAAAATGAGAAGGAAAACAACATAAAAAAGCTCTGAGCCAGATAATCAACACATCTCTCTATTGAAGTACTGAGCAGAGACACATCTCAAAATTGTCCCATGCGTGAGTCATCAAGCCTATACCCACGAGTGTCCAATTTGCATAACTACAGTTGCAACCACCAGGGAAAGTCTGTTTCTCTAAGCAAAGTTCTGTCCTATCTTGTTTGTCAGTAGTTCCAGTCGTTGCCAAGGGAAATACTGCCATCATGTCATGGCTCAATACTGTACAAGGTTGAGAATTAAAGATCTTACATCTAAACAGCAGATGCCAACATGATTAGATCATGCAGAATGATTATTGCTTCCTGATTGATTCTGCAGGAGGGTCACGCTGCAGCTCGCATTTAACACTTCTATCACACCTATTATATTCAATGATGATTTTCAACCATCTGTTACCTGTAGGTGATTCATACATACAGTATCAGTACAGCACATCACTGCAGAGATGGTGCTAATCTTAAACAAGTGAGGCTAGTTGAATATACAAGATATTTACATAGGGGCAACAGTGATAGCTGGGCGGGCACCACAACAGAATAAGGTTAACATTGAGGTTTCAAGGCCATGTAACTGATCAAGTGGCTAGGAGCATCTTCTACTGATACCAGCCAAGGAAAGGTTGCTGGAGTTGCTTTAATACACTATTCTACTACCTCCGCCCTCAAATAGGAACAGATGGTGAGTTTTGGCAGCATTTTGTTGGCTGGAAAACACCCTTTGATTGAGATGCCCATTCTTTCACGTCTAAAAAATGATGTGTAGAGAGCAAACAGTGAGAAAGAAGCACAGAAGCAGAGCCAAATTATATCTTGCTATATATACGATGTCTTATAGACCATCTGGATGGTTCATTTGGTTGTTCAGGTTTCACTGCACTTCCAAGAAATCTATTTAACAGTCAGGGTCAGTGAGTACAATCAGGTTTAGCCCTCATGCATTCAGACATGCTGTTTCTTCAAACTAAGATAACACTACAATAATGTAGTGTTATCTTAGTTTTAGGGGTAATTCTAAATAAAGAATAAAAAACGTGTAGCTATTTGCCTGCTGTTCTACATTAACTGCAGTAATCAGCTAATGGCCAACTTTGGTCACCAACCACAGGGCTCTTTAAGGCCATGTTATAGTCACCATTAGCCCTATATTGGTAGTGACAGCGCATGTATGCCTGGGTTTCTAAGTGACTCTTGGTAGTGTGCCTTCTAATCCAGTAATTGGTAGAGAGAATCAGCGAGAGAAAGAGAGGGACAGAAGGAGAGAGAGGGTGTATGGAGAACACACAGAGAGGATTGACCGTTTTCTCTCTTTCTCTAATTAGCAGTATTAGACAAAGAGCCCTGGGAGAAGACAGATTGCATCCCATCTAGAGTGAGAGATCACTCATGTTGGAGTGGCCCTCTGAGCAAACTCAGTGCAATGTGCCAGCATCTGAAATAAAGCTGGTAACCCAACACACCTCCTATGGCTCTACTGGGACAGGACCTCTGTAGACATATCGACATCACTGGCAACAGAGCTGGGATGGATGGAGTGAAAATAAAACAATTTATCTGAAACATTTGTGTCTGGATAAATGTCCTTTTCATAAACTATAGACATGACATAATGAAAACTATGGAAGTTAAAGACAAATTAATGAAAAAGGGTTTAAAACATTCCCACAATTCCCAACATGGGTCCCATAGTCATAGTACAAAAAACATAACCTACATTCCAAACAAAAATCTTTGATCACAACAATTCTAAAGATGCTATAATCACGTACAAATCCTACATATAGTGGCTTGAATTAATTGAAAAAAGTGTAGTGCCAGAGCACAGAGAATACCTTCAATACTGAGAACGCCACCTCCTGTTGAGGGGCAGCACCGAAGCATTTTTGCGCACCGCCTAAGTGTATGAAGGTAAAAACAATGTGGAGAGAATCTGGACACGGAGCTGACTGTTGTTATTATATATCCATGTAGCCTTGTTGTCTTTGGCACTTGCCGCATGATAGTTGCCGCCCACCGCGGCAGAAACAGTGCAGCCACACACACACACACACACCATGCATGTTGTGCAAACTGCTGCAGAGGCAACACTTGAATGCGCGGTGGAGAGAGAGGAAAGTGTTTGTCCGCGAGTATTAAGTAGCAGTACAATTATAGCTGTGACCGTAGCAGCACAGTCTGTGTACAGTTTACTGTCGCTCCTCAAGACCCAAGGCAAGTTTGCTCGTGCTTGTGTCTTGCTTGCTACCTCAGGGTTAGCCACAGAGCTAGCGACAACTTCAGCGCAGGCTAACTAACTTAAGGTGGGCTGGCTTTAAAGTGGACCAGCTATTCTCATTTTAAGCAAAGCCCGTCTACGGAAAGCCGTTCCACTCCCTATTCAGCCCCATTGTACCGAATTTGGTTGCAGTTCCACCAGAGTTCCAATGGGGGTGATCACGGTCCAGTGCTAAGTGAATGGGACTTCATGGCGCTAGACGGCTACATTTGTCTCTTTCGCCTGATTGTCGTTGAGAAATCTCAGATTTGATTGTAGTTTTTGCAAGTTCAGCATGGATTATAGATCAAAAGTTAAATGAACGAGTACTTGTGTCCTTTCGATTTCTTACAGGTTGAGTCGTTGTTGCCCATAACACGCTAGCATTCTGCTAATGAATGCTGATTGGTCAGTGAAGGACTGATTACGATCGGAGATCCCGCTTGACGGCATCCAAAGCAGAACCAGAATGTCAGAGTGAATATTTCGGCGTGGTCTTTAGCGCCGAAATTAGCAAAACCTCTTTCTAGCACGTGTATTAACAGGGAGAGCCTAACCTGTCAGCTGTGTTGTCGATGCTTCGAGAGAACAAAGGAAGCGACTCAGAGCTTGCCGTAAAGCAGTATCTCTGGCCGTATATGTGTATGACGTCATTGACATTTTAAAAGGCTTTTTAGAACAAAAAAGCCACTTTAAAAAAATCTAACACCCAGCAGTGTGTATTTTCTTAGCCTCCCCTTTCGAATGCAACATTCAAATTACTAGACAAAAAATAATATCCTGAGAAAAGTGGATTTTGAGGGGTATAGCTCCATAGAGTCCCATTCATTCTGCACTGGCCTGTGAGCGCCCCCTATATGGAACTCTGGTGGAACTGCAACCAGTTCAGAAGCCGGAAATAACGAGAGAGTGGAACTTCTTCCCTTATTAGAAATTCTTTGTTTTAAGTGACAAAACTGCTCCTCCAAGTTTTGCTTTAGTAATCTCTCCCTCGCTGCAACCGACAACTGCTAAGCTTTATGCAAATAATTGTGCAGTGACATCACTAATAAATGAGTGTATGACATCATTAGCACCTAAGCGCTCTAAAAACCTGGGGAACCCTGAGTAAATTGAATTTTATTACAAAATAATCCGATGCATACTGGAGATTTTCTCTGAATCAGTACGACATCTGGGAATTTTTGGAATACTGCAGATTTTGCATTTCTTTGCATACTGCATACTACATTTTTGCCAAATCATTATGTACTGATATTATAGTATGCGGTTTCGAAAACTACCGTTGTGTATGGCCTACATGGACTTGACAAAGGCCTTTGACACGGTAGACTGCCAGGCTCTGTGGAGCATATTATCAAGACATGGCTGCTATGATAAGTACATCAGAATACTGAGGCTTCTACATGACGACAATCAGTCACAGTGCTCTGTAACAGCAGCTCTGACTTGTTCTGACTCAGTCTTCTGACTTTACTGTGGAATCAAGGGTCAAACAGCGATGCATCATTACACCCACCCTATTGGCCATCTTCATTGCTGCCATACTCCACCTTATTGGCATATAGTTGCCACAGGAGATTCCAATCCTGTACAAAACTGACAAGGATCTTCAACCTGAATAGGTTCAAGGCCAAGAGCAAAGTCAGCAACACCACCATCTTGGAACTTCAACACCACCAAATACACTAAGATTCGCCAGATTAGCTGGGAGGAGAGACCCACACACCCAACATCAGCATTCTGGAGGAAGCAAACATGACCCCCATCACCACCACAGAAATGCAGTTCCAACTCCGATAGACCAGCCATGTCGTGCGCATGTTCAACTCACCTCTCCCTAAATATATCCTCTAATTCCAAGTAAAGGAAGTCAGCAAGCCCCCGGCAGGCAAAAGAAACATTTCAAGGACAATATCAAGGCAATTTCAAATCACATTGAGCAACTGAGAGCACGTTTCACTGGACAGGCGCTTCGAGAAGAATTCCATACAGGAAGAAGTTACATTACATTACATGTCATTTGACAGCTAAATGACATGTAATGTAATGTAACTTCTTTGCTTTTTTTATTCAAAGCGACTTCCAATTAAGTGCTTCCAACCCTGAAGGTGCAAACTCCAGACAACAAGTAGTAAATGCAAATACATTAGCTTTAAATAAGCAAAACTGCAAAGAGCCATATGAAAGTGCAGCTTCAAGAAATATATATAATTTTTTTTTTTTTTTTTTTATGTTTATCTGAGGTGTAGTCGGAAGAGATGTGTTTTTAGCCTTCGGCGGAAGATGCCTAGGCTTTTGGCCATCCTGATGTCAATAGGGAGCTCATTCCACCATTTAGGAGCCAGGACAGCAAACAGTCGGGTATTTGTTGAGTGATTAGTTGTCCCTCGCTGTGAGGGGGCAGCAAGCAGGTTGACTGATGCAGAGCGGAGTGGGCGGGTTGCACATCATGAAATGGAACTCGCCGTGCCGCAGAGACAAAGCAACAGCAGAGAGCAAAAAAGGCTCAACCACCACCACTTACCACTCAAGTATGTGGATCGGCCTCTACAGCCATCTGAAGACCCACAGGTGCAAAACCCTACAGAGAGGACAGGTATGATGACCGCAGATGATGATTATGTGTGTGTGTGTGTGTGTGTGTGTGTGTGTGTGTGTGTGTGTGTGTGTGTGTATGTGTGTGTGTGTTTTACCTTAAAACTGCAGTACATGATTCAATGAAACATTGAGTTTTTTGTTTGGTTTATATTATCAGTGTTTAATGTGGCTCACAACAAATACTGTATATAAGTGCATAAAACATATTCATCGATAATTTCTTTTCATGAATATAGCTGTCCCCCCAAAACACTTGGAATCCTTGTGAGAATAGAAATGTGTCTGCCACAGAAAACACAGAGAGAGAAACATCCCTTTATTGCCATGAATTTGTTTTCGAGTTTAGTTCATTCATTCTGCTCATGTGTAGCCAAGAGACCCAGGGCAATTTCCCACGTTGCGCTGAGGCAGTTAAACACAAGAAACATCCTGCTTTAAGTCCTGCGTTGGAGCTTGTAGCAGAATAATTTTGGAAGGAAGGTACGATTGATCTAAGGACATGAACTCTGCTGAAGGTGTCCTCAGCTCTGTAAAGTGCAACAGCCTGATCAATCACACGAATACATCCAAACCAAGCCCACTGATTATCTAGATGAACAACATTAATCTGAGCTTAGGCTGGATAAAATAATGATGAGGTACAATAAAATCACTGATGGACTGGCAATGGAATATGTCCATTTCCTCATCTCCCATGCAGAAATGCAACGATTAAAGAAAACCATGGCGATTTTACTTTTCTTTTCTTTCTGATGATCCCATATTGAAAAGTGCTGAAGACGATGCCTGGAGACTTACAGAGCTGGATGGGCGGGGGGTATGGCAGCCCATACATACCAATGACATTGATCCCTGAGCAGGGCCTGTAAGAATGCTGAGATGGCCATATGCACATTTTTTTATTCTGGTAAGAAAAGTGCATTATGTTCCAACATCAAGCCATCTCTGGGCTGTTTTGATGAGCTGGGCGGTATTTGGGATGAGTGGGCCATTTTTGTGTCCTTCAGTTTTAAAACAGCAGAGCAGACTGGGGACCAGAAAAAAGGCCCTTTATTGTGTTATGAAGCAGTGATCCACAAAAGGACCCTTCGCTGCTCCTAGTACCTACCCCCAAGGACCCCTGGGTGCAATGTTCTACCAGGCCTTGAATCACAATGCTGTCGCTGCAGGGACCCAAACACTTTGAGCTTCATTCTACTATCCTTACACATTAATATGTGTGTGAGGAGTTATACATATTTCATCACATTGTATTATCCATTTCTACCTGATGCAATATTTAATACACTTTATTACCAATGTTTTTTTTACTGCATACAGCTTCTCAGAATTATCATGATTAGTATGTTTTTACATGGAGAAAGATACAGAATTTGATGTAGCAATACTAATTATGCTAACTCTTCACCCTAGAGAGCAGGGATCGAGTCCGGCGTGTTGCAGTTCCTTTCCACGTTATTCTCTTCCTAACCACAAATGTCCCGTTGTTGTTGGCGTGTTCTGCGTGTGACGGTTCCTTTCCCAGTTTTTTTTTTTCCTAACCTCAACCGTCCCGTTGTGTTGCGTTTCATGTATCCGTTGTTGCGTGCCACAGAGACCGCGGATCGTGTCCCTGCGCCCAGAGATCGCGTCCCCGTGTGGCGGTCCGTCCTGTTGTTGTCGCTGGTGTGTGGTGTTTAATTTCCCCGTTGTTGCGTCCCCCAGAGCAGCCCAGTGTCATGGCAGTTCGTGAAATGGTAACGTTCGAAAATCGTGACCTGTACACAAAATAAACGAGAAAATCGTGACCTGTACATGAATCAATAAATCAAAATAACGTGACTATTTACGAACTGGCGTGAGACCGGGTTGAAAGTATAGCCATGACAAAACTTCTTTTTTCACAGAAGACATTTCTACATTTCTTTTCTGTGTCAGTTTCAGGGTCCTAGTATTGTGCATGCTGGTTCACTGACACAATTTCAGTGGCAACAGAACCATGTAGTCACATCTTCGAAAAGTCATTGTAATCAACAAAACAATAAAATGTGGGGAGGTAACAGGCTCCTCATCACTCTGCACAGCTCTGATGTTCATCTGCTGCCATGTTTAGTCTCTTCAGTGGAGCAGAAGCTCCACCAACCTTTCCACCTCCTGGGTTGACCACCCAGAGTTACCTTGCCATTTGACAACATTACTGCCAGAAGCATACTCTTGCCTGATTGATGTGTTAGCCTGTTACTTTATCTGGTTCATGTTCCTCACTACTTGCTAGTAGAGAGAAACCATATTTCTTTGTGTAAAGATTTCAGTAGCACTGCATATATTACGGTACGGTAATAAGATGGTAATAGTGGGGTAACAGTGAGATAATAAAGAGGTAATATATAGGTAATAACATGCAATTACCAATGTAATAAGTAAGAAAGGGTTCGACAATAACCATATGTATAGCAAGGTAATGGTAATATAGTTATATTTATATTGTAATAACATGGTAATAACGGGGTAATATATGTTGATGTTTTCACAGTATTATAGGCTACTATCAGCGTAATACCTTCCAAATTAGATAAAACTTCTTGGAATTTAAAATTGGCAATTACCATATTATAATGCTGAAATTCATCCTTTATGCTCCAAACATTTCCCTTTTGTTTCAAGGTAATACTTTATGTTTATTTATGTTAATGTTTAATCTTGTGACTTCTTACCTGGAAACGCTTTCTGTGTAACAACCATGAATCAGTGTTGCAAAATGCAAAACTGCCTGTTTCTATTGTATTACATGGTAACATTTGAATAACAGATGTGTAGATATTACCTGGAAAAGCTTCTGATAGTTTCTGTGTAACAACCATGAATCAGGGCCGCAAAATGCAAAACTGCCTGTTTCTATTGTATTACATGGTAATATTAGAATAACAGAGGTGTAGATATTACCTGGAAAAGCTTCTGGTAGTTTCTATGTAACAACCATGAATCAGGGCCGCAAAATGCAAAACTGCCTGTTTCTATTTTATTACATGGTAATATTAGAATGACAGAGGTAACAACCTTGAATCAGTGCTACAAAATGCAAAACTGCCTGTTTCTATTTTATTTCCAGTTAATATTTGATACATACACATTTTATAGTATTGATGCCTTGTATTTAAAATTCCAAAGGAATGCTATGTATGAACAAAGGAATGCCATGTATGAACATGTTTATACTGATATCCATCAATTCATTATTTACTGAACAAAACACAAATGGCTGATTTTGATACAAATGGAAGAAAAAAAATCACTAACCTTAGCCACACCTTAGAAATAAAAATATTTCTCTTGAAACTAAACTGTGTCTGTTTGAGTGTGTGTGGTCATGTTTGTGTGTGTGTGCATGTGTGTATTATAAAAGATAGATTGCTCTTATGTCCTTGAAAAGGCGACCAAGGGCTCCATCCCTGTGTGTTTTAGCCAGCCAATAGTTCCACTCAATGAATTGTAGGGTTTCTCTTAATGTTTCCTCTGTCATGTTGCCTCTGAAGCGGTACACTTCATTCTTGAAGGTCCTCCAGGACCTCTCTATGTGTTGTGTGTGTGCTCCCGTTGCTGGGTGAACAAAGAACCTCTGGTGGTTGACTTGGTAATGGATATATCCATATTCACTCAGTCTGTGATAGGGGCGCCGGGAATCACTCATAATCGTACTTGCTGGTCTGCAATATCTCTGTATAATGGGAAGCAGGTTGTCTGCATTTCGTCTGCGATCAAACTTCAAGATAGGCCGTCTTTGTCGTTGCTTGACCTCTAGCAGTCCAAAGACCCATCCTCTCCTCCTCCAAGTAGCACCACGTGCATACTGAAAAATGGAAAGATTTGTAAGGATGACATGGACAAATCAGGGGTGATTCAATTGGAAGTTATTTAAACAACAGTCATGGAAATACGAGGAAAGAAGCTTGATATATACTTCTGCGTAAAATCCACGCCGTTGCTATGTATGTAGGTACATGGAGACACAAACCTACGCCTGACCCTACACTGTAGCCTGACGTTCACCCCTCGAAAAATGTAACTAAACGTCGCGGCAACGTATGTTGCTCGGCCATGGCTTGGTAGCGTTGCATTTCCCCCTAATAGGGCTGGGCACCGAACGTCGATACTTTTATGGCACCGAAAAAAATACTGCAATCCTATGAGTATCAAAAAATTATTTATCTTTCGGTGCAAAATTTGCAAGCTTATCTGTCCTCTCAGCATATTGACTGAGAATGGAGCTCCGACCGACCAACACACACGCGCGCAGAGGTGCAGACGGAGTAAGCTACGTCGTCTCTGCAGTTTTGTTTAAGTTACAGTGACTCACGGCAATTCCGATAAAGTATATGATATATATGACATAATATGATATTAAGTGCGAGCCGAAAGCTGTCGCGGTGCTGTTGTTTTACACTTCCTGTAAGACAAGCAGGCACAACGGTGGTTTCTGTGCTCTGACTGACTGACTGACAGGCTGAGGTTGTAAGGAAAGGCAACTTTACTTCTACAGCACCTTTCAGTAACAAGACAATTCAATTACAATCCTTTGCACTTAAGTTAGTTCTCCAATGTTGACAACAGGGCAGTCACCAAGTTTATTGTTAATGGTTTGAGTCATTATGCAGTTTGACCTAAAAAGTCTTTGTTGTTTAGATTCCTTTGCATTTGATTAGTTCAATATTAGCCTGTACACAATGTCATTTGTTTATTTATTTGTTATTTATAATATGTTCATGTTGTGGCTAAAAGTTTTCTCCTTTTTTGTTAATTTTTAAAGTTGGGATTGATACCAATCCTGAGTATCTGACTGGTGCACCCCTATCCAAAAGCACAACCAGTTTTATTAATGTTACTCTAAGTGAGCAGTGTTACCAGAATTTTTTAATATTGATAACTGTTTTGATTCACAATTAAGGTAGAAAATTGGTGTTGTGTTTGTGAAAATTGGTGTTGTGTTTAATGGATTTTTGTTGATGTTGAAATGGATTTTAAAACATATGGTATCGAAAAAAGTATCGTTAAGAACCGGTATCGAAACATTTTGATGTTTCGATACCCTACCCCCGATTCATTTGCTGGTTCTCCTTCTCCATAAACAACATGAAATCAAGGAGAGGGTTAACTTTTCCTGCTCCAGATTTCCCACCGTGGTCAGAAAGAACAGGGGAGACACTTTGTTTCTCTCACTATGACTCTAGAGTTGCTATACTCGCTCCAAAGATAATGCCGTCATTCTCTCACTTTCCCTCACTCTACTGCCGACTCGACGCACACACCAACGACAAGTATAAACTTCAGGCTAAACACGTAGGCTGCCGCGAAAGCTCTGCGTGGAGCCTCCGCACAACCATAAATCAGTTAACAGAACAACAAGGACGGTGTATGATTAATTAGTTTTTTGAGCATATGTTTCTCTATTCAATGATCCCAATACATACAGACAGATGAATGCACCACATGAATGGTGAGGTTTTGCTGACAAATGTTTGCTTAGGTCACTATTGGAGGTTCATTTGTAAACATTTCCTGAATTATGAAATGTAATGTGATATATAAGCCCCAATTTGCATAACAGGGCCACTTCATCAATTTAGTTGTGACCATAGGGATATGAAAAAAAGAATAATGTCGAAAAACTACTTCAGAAATAAGGTTATTTATTTTATTTTAGACTGAAGTACAATTGCAAAAGTAATTGACTCATACATTTTTTTAAAGAAACTGCTATGGCAGCTAATTTAACCCTTGTGTTGTCCTCCCGGGTCAAAATTAACACTTTTTATAGGGCTGTCAAAATAACGCGTTAATTTCTATTAATTAATCTGAGAAAAAATAATGCGTTAAAAAAAATAACTCAGATTAATCTATTCCATATTGACCCGGAGCCATTCTAGCCACCATTCAACTGTAAAATGAAGGAGGGAGACGAGAATGTTCTGCCTGGATCATTAATTGGAACATTTACTTGTAAAAATCTTCTTCCTGCCAACCCTGGCTACCGAAGTCTGGTGCCACTGATATGTCTGCACTTCTCTCTGATGCTCTGAAACAGACGATACAGGCAACAAAAACACTGCTGCACGTGGCGCTAGTTAACACTATACTCGACAGCAGCTAACGTTAGCCTACCGCTAGCTAGTAGCTGGATTATACACGGTTACAATGCTGACAGCTAACGCTAAACGGTGTAAAGTTTGACTGTGTTTTACTGTAGAGGATTCAACACCGGGATGTAACAATCTGCAGCTGCTGTCGGAGAAACAACACAGACAGTGCGTTCAATGAAACTGGTAAACTACAGTCTCGTGGTGCATTTGAAGTTATTGTAAATGTCCTTTTCTCATCTGGTGGTTGTTTTTGTCGTTCAACAGCAATTTACTAGTGAAATAAGTTATTGTTATACATTATTATTAAATCATTTAATTTTGACCATATGGCCTTAGCAATAAACAAGCCGTTCTTTAATGTCAACGACTGTTGTTTAGTACCCTTTCTTTTTCTTTTCTTTTCTTTACTTTCTTAAAAAGTAACGGTTCAGGCACCGTTAATTATGTATGCGATTCATTTCGATTAATTAATCACAGAGTATGTAATGAATTAGATTACATTTTTTAATCGATTGACAGCCCTACTTTTTTAGACACTGTTTTTACATTTTTGTTGCTTTTTCCCCACGTTATGCTTGCTTTTTTCCCCCTTTTTTTTACGTTTTTGTTGCTTATTTCAACGTTTTTTGGTACTGTTTTCCATTAACACCAGTATATTCAACACTAGACCTATTTATTTGCAATAGTTTTACATTTATTTTTGGAATTCATGGTCAATAAACCTCATTTATATGCAATTTTCTAATTTTTGTGTAAGAAAAAAGCTGAAATTATCAATGATTTTGACTAATGGTTAAGATCAGAGGAATGTAGGTAATGGATAATAACAGATCTGTCAAAGTGATCAGGATAATGCTATAAAATTGAATACAACAGCCAAAATTCTATGAAAATAGAGATCTGATCCTTAATTTCCTTTTGTGAAGAGCATCTTATGGAACCATCCATGTTATTATGGGGCAGGTTGGTTAAAGAAACCCAAATTTATGATATAGAAACTTTGAAAACGGGTCAAATTTGACCCGAGGACAACAGGAGGTTCAAAAAACCAAAACAAAAAACAGTGTAAAAACTGAATCAGTATGCAATTAGACTTGCCACATACACACACACATATAGTACACACACTGACTTAATTAACATGCTTACCTTTCTCTTGTGACAGAATTTGCTCTCATCAATGACAAGGCATTTCCACCACCTATTCTCATTTTCCCCTTTCTCTGCAAGCGTTTGACTGCTCATACACACACATGTCTAAGTTTGCTGGACATGTTGCTCAATGTGTGAATGCTTCCACACACTCCTTCTTCAATCAAATCTACTTGTCTCAGTCCTAATCCTTGAGCAAACCTGCAACATGCAACAATTCTGTGATTAACTTTTGTAATGTAATTTCCCTGTTTGGAATTACATATTCTTAAATCAATAAAATTATAATCTACAGTATTACAACAAAAACACACTTTAGTAGTGATTCCAGAATCATAGAAATGTGTCATTGTATTTTGTATTATGTATAAAAAAGCATATTTAATTTAAACAAAAAAAATTGTGATAGAATAGTAGCTAACATGCAGACAGACACTCGTGATTCTCGACAAATGCTTTTGGAAAAAAAGCAGAATGCAAATAGATTGTTATATATGTATATTATACATTAAATATTGTTAACTGGTTAATATAACTCACCTATGAATAAACATCATCCAAGATGTTAAAGAAGTACGAGAGCCAGAGAAAACTGACCCTTTTCTTATGGATCTAGACAAAACTCTTTGATGTTTCCTGCAAATCCTAAGAATAAAATGCAAGACATGACAAAAATGATACAGGGCTGTCAAAACGTTCAGCACTTCAGTAGAATCAGTAGGCTACTTAATAGTAGTAAGTCGTAATAGTTAACAGATGGATAAAGGGCATATTCCCCCAATTTAAAATACCTATCTGTGACTCTCTCCACACACCATGATCATGTTTATTCCTTAAACAGACTAAAGCCCAGTCCTATCGACCGTCCTGCACAGAGAGTATGCCAGGCAGACACAGAGCTGACAACCTCGCAGCTAGCTATGCGGTGGAGAGAGAAGACAGCTGTCCACGAGCGCTGACCGCGGTTACTGGATACAGTTACGAACGGTTAGCTACTGATTAAAGGAGAATTCCGGTCAATTTCAACACGTAGCTCTGTTGTTTGGAAATTTGGAGTGCTGTCAGTAGCAAAAAACAACGAAAACAATCGGTGCTGCCTACACCATGTTATCCCCCTGCTAGCGTTAGCACCCAACAGGCTTAAACAGGGCAAGTTTTAAACGTGTTTTAAGCCTCTAAACATGCTCGAAATGTCATTATAATTGCCTACCCATGTGCAGTGATTCCTTCCAAGGGAACACAGCGAATCTGACTGTAGTAGATGTGACAGAAAGGCATAAAAGTTGTGTTAATCCAGCCAGTGCACATACCTCTGTTTATTTATCTGTTTTCTGGTCAAGTCAACACTAGTCGATTGTCGAACTCATACAATCCAATATTCCAGTCAAATTTGTTGTGTTCCAACGGAAGGAATCACTGCACATGGGTAGGCATTTGTAATGACATTTCGAGCATGTTTAGAGGCTAAAAACACCCTGTTGGGTGCTAACGCTAGCAGGGGGATAACACGGTGTAGGCAGCACCGATTGTTTTAGTTTTTCTTGCCACTGACAGCACTCCACATTTCCAAACAACAGAGCTACATATTGAAATCGACCGGAATTCTCCTTTAAGTAGGGTCAGCTATCTTAATTCATGGCACATTGATAAATAGATAAAAAGGAAGAAATATAGCTAGAGATCAAGAACTCACCACCGGTATCCATCCTTGGTGTTTACACACTTTTTCATTTCCATCCGTTTTCCACACCTAGGGCATCTCTTTTTTTTTTTACATAGCAGTTTCTTTTGTTGTAGCCATTTTATCAGTTTAATTGTCCTCCTTTTTCCTGTTTTGATTTTTTCTAACAGTTTCTTTACGATGCTCATGATGAGCACTGCGTCAGAATCAACAGCCTCAGTTAGTATAATCTACCTAACGTTACCGGAATTTAAAATATTGGCGCGATGACAAAACTATTGGCTAGCTATCTTATCCATCGGTCACTGGCACTTCCTCTTCTTACATCTCAACCATAGACTGTAAGGCACACAACTGACAGGAGTTTGCTACCAGTAGAGGGCGGAAGCGGGACTTCAACGCTGATTTGTGCTTCATGAAGAAAGACAGCACACGAACAAGACTTCAGGCGCCAACGCCATCATTCTTGCTGAGGACCCTGATCGCTGCTAGGTAATGTTAATGATCCCATACTGTATACAAGCTTTACCCCGGTTAACCCTCATTCTGTTAATATAAATTTTAGTATTTGTGAGATGTATTTATTTGGGCTGTGACTATTATGTCATGTCATCACACGATTATGTATGTAGGTTTTCAATTAATTTTCATATTTTAGAATTCCAAGCACATGTATGTATTTTTACTCTGTGAGACGTTTTTTTTTTATAAAACATGGCCTGTTAACTGCACACATCCATTTTTGCTTTTGAAAGACACATTGTTTTTTGAAAAAATGGGTAAAATAAATAAACTGTTTAGTTTGTAAGTTTGTATTAGTCTCTTGCTGCTCTTGCTCTAGTGTGCAATAGGCTCACAATACAGACTTGTGTGTACAGGATGTCAATTACAGCACACGATATCGCACTACTAACTTGTATAGGCCTACCTGTGGATACACACCTGTGGTGTGATGGTGTGTATTGTGAGGTACATTATGTTATATGCTATATGCAGGGTGATTTACTGTAGACTTTCTTAAAACGGATAACGTTACAGATGTAGTGGAAGTGCACATCTTGCCGAGTAAGGCTGCACTCAATCATGCTTTTTTGATTTGATTTGATTTATTTAATTGTATCAAGAATGCCTTACAAATGAAAAGAAAAATACATCAAATACAATCAAGGATAAAAACACAATAAAGTCCAGGACTTATTTCCATTGTGGTCCTCAACACCACAGAGTGCTTTAATATAAGCTGTAGTGTTTACTGTTCAAGAAAAGCCTTTAAGCCAGTCCCTTGTGTTGAAACATAAAAATACTACATAAATAAAAGTTGGGCAAAATGTATTTTAGATATGTCTTTATTCAGAACATGTCCCATGTGAGTGCTGAACTATATTACTAGGTTACTGTATTGCTACTAATGAATTAATGTGAAGGCAGCATACTACTGCTGTAGTTACTGTTCTCAAGTCACCATTACACGACTAAATATTTTCATAATGATATTCAAACTTTTCAGAACAATGCCTTCTACAAGAAGCGGCAAAAGAGCCAAGCAGTTTCCTTCATCCATCGACGCAGATAGCATTGGTGGATCTGCAGAAGTTGAGGAACTTCACAATAGAGGAAACTGAAGTGTTACAGGAAGCTGGAGTGGAAAGTAAATGTTATTTATCACACTGATCCTTTGTAAAACAAAGTGCAATGGGTGCAGATAGTAAAAAAAAATCAACTATTAGATGCATGTAGATAATTAATCAATAAGCATTATATGCATTGGTGTAGTATTTTCCCTTTTGTGATTGTAAAGCACAAAACAGAGAAAACCAATGAAGATAAAATGTTACACTGTACTGAACTGTCATAATATATTTTGTTGTGATTTCTTTTAATGCTTTTTTTTTAAATCACATGTAGACATGTATTTTTTCTTTTTTCTTAATTAAAGCACCAAGAACCTGATCCACATTGGCTCCGACAGCCAAAGCAATAATTGAGCAGCAAAGACAGAAAATAACAGCCCTTCAGGATGAAAGAAACTTCCTAAGAGAACAGCTGATAAGCTTGTAGACAGATTGCAAAGCCTTAATAACATCAATTGTATTTGTGGGGTTTTCAGTTTTTTTTCAACATAATATATATTGTATATACAGTATGTTCTCATATGCTACAATTGTTATGCAATGAGAGGGGCCGCAGGTTTCATTTTCATTTCATTCCCCAGTTTTACTCCCATTTCAAATCTTTTTGTGTATGTACTAAATGTAACTTAAACACAGCACTTAGTTTTCAATGTTTATGATCTAAGCTCCAACTGTGTCCACATAACATTTTCTACGGGGAAATGATTTATATTAATACAGTGCAGTACTTCAGGAAACAAAAACATAAAACATAGCTCCTCCTACCTAACAAATCAATTTATTTTTCAACGTTGGATAGTGCAATATTATTCTTCTTTAACTTATTTTTCTTTTCCAGGAAAACATCAATCACCTTCAGGCTCAGATTCATCTCATTCATATTCTTCAGACTCCAAATCTTCCTCTTCATCCAGTGACAGGAGGAAGAGGAAGAAGAAGACCAAGAGGAAAAGCATAAAAAAGGATAAAGGGGCACAGTTTGGCAAAAGAAGTAAGCTAAATGTTTTGTTCAAACTTTTAATTGACAAATAGTCTTATTTGTTGCACAGTATCAAAGTTACTGTGACAAGCTGCCCAATATTTGAGAGTCCTTTCAAAGCAATGCTTTATTGAACTGCAGGATGTTCAGGGTGACAGGACTATGGCTTGGTACATAAGCCAATGTGTGATCATTTTTGTCCATTATAAAACAGATTGGGAGCCACTCAAGACCCTATATGTTGTAACTTTTTCTTTGCCTTTATAGTGACAACCCCAGAAGATGTCCAACACAGGTACATGGCGGTCCTTAAAACCTTCCAGAAGACCCGAAGTGTCAACAGAACTTGTGAAAAACACAAAGCGGATCGAAACACCATCGCCTATACTGCTGTGATTGCAGAGGTCCGTTTGGCAGCTGACAGTGAGGAGAAAGCTAGGGTTCCACCCTTTCCAGGTGGCTCTCTCCTAAAATATGGGAAAGAACTTAAGCTTTTCCTTGACAGGGAGCCAGCATTGAAAGCAAAAATTGAAAAAAAGAGAGGAGAGAGAGTTCCTGCCGGTCAAATATAAAGTAAAAGGGAATTAGGTGGTGATGGTATTCCATTTTTGTTTTTGAGAAAAATTTTAAATTTTTGAGTTGAATGCTGCAGATTTTAGTTTTAGGTGAAATATTTTTATTTATAAGGTGTGGCTGAGGTTACAGTGATTTTTTTTTCCCCTGTTTGTATCAAAATCAGCCATTTGTGTTTTGTTCAGTAAATAATTAATTGATGGATATCAGTATTAACATGTTCATACATGGCATTCCTTTGGAGTTTTACATACAAGGCATCAATACTATAAAATGTTTTTTGTATTGTATTACCTTGAAATAAAATAGAAACAGGCAGTTTTGCATTTTGCGGCCCTGATTCATGGTTGTTACACAGAAACTACCAGAAGCGTTTCCAGGTAAGAAGTCACAAGATTAAACATTAACATAAATTAACATAAAGTATTACCTTGAAACAAAAGGGAAATGTTTGGAGCATAAAGGGTGGATGAATTTCAGCATTATAATATGGTAATTACCAATTTTAAATTCCAAGAAGTTTTACCTAATTTGGAAGGTATTACGCTGATAGTAGCTTATAATATTGTGAAAACATCAACATATATTACCCCATTATTACCATGTTATTACAATATAAATATAACTATATTACCATTACCTAGATATACATATGGTTATTGTCGAACCCTTTCTTACTTTTTACATTGGTAATTGCATGTTATTACATCTGTTACCTTTATTACCTTATTACACCAGTATTACGTCTTTTTACTGTGATGTATTACTACGTTATTACTTTGGTAATTACATGTTATTACCTATATATTACCTCTTTATTATCTCACTGTTACTCCACTATTACCATCTTATTACCGTACCGTAATATGCAGTGATACCAAAATTTCTATAATAAACAATCATGTTTGTGAGTAATTTTTTTCAGTAATTGTATCTATAGTTTCTTGTACTGTAGCTTGTAGCTTACCTGTCTTTTACAATGTCCAGCTTCAGCTCTGCTTCCATCAAAGTTAAGTTATTGTAATAAATTAATTTTGTTGCTATTTTAAAACACTGGCAAACTTAGCCCATTAAGAGCTGACACTTCAAGTGCTTGAAATATGTTCATTTGTATTCTTTGCTTTTTATTGCTTTAATCTATCAATCCATCTATCCATCCATCCACCTTCATCCGCTTATGCGGGATTGGGTTACGGGGGCAGCAGCTCCAGCAAAGGACCCCAAACTTCCCCACAGCTTGGATAGTTACCTGTTTCCATCCAGAGGTGGCGGATGGTTTTCCAGAATCACCTTGGTGCCGACAGAAAGCCCTTCCTGGGTAACAGAGCCTAGGTGGTGGGCCCATGGGATGAAGAGTGGGGTGCCATGTCTTCTTCTTTTTTGGGCTTTCCCCAGCCGGGCTCCCTGGGAAACCCAGCCACCAGGCGCTCGCTGACGAGCCCTCTATCTGGGACTGGCTCCAGAGGGGGGCCCCGTGCTTTCTCGAACAAGGTTACTTCTCCTCTCTATCGATTTTTCATAGGGTCTTTTTGAACCATTCTTAGTCTGGCCCCTCACCTGAGACCACTTTGCCATGGGAGACCCTACCAGGAGCACCAGGCTCCAGACAAACAGCCCTCCGGTTTATAGGGACACACAAACCTCTCCACCATGATAAGGTGATGGCTTCCCGAGCTTTCTTGCTTTGACTTAAACTTTATTCAAAATAGCTAAATTACATTTGGCAGTGTTTAAAAGAAAATACAGAGTTTATCACAATTTGTGTGATGAATATTGTATATGCCTGTGTACAGTACTCTGGTGTGGGTTAACTGTAGTGTAAAGACTTAATGGTGGCACTGTGAAGCACGACCCCTGCCATTTCATGGTTTCCCTATAAGAGGCAGTTTCAGGCTTTAAATGGACTCATAATGAAGGTCAATCAGTGGCCGTCATTCTCTGGAGTCTCAACGGGAACAACTGTTTGTCCCCAACATGTCAAACACACACACACACACACACACACACACACACACACGCACACACATACATATATACTCCCAAATACATACAAATATGAAGTACACACACATGAAAGTATGCATAGAAACAATCATGCATGCAGACACAGGCACACTCCCAGTGACACAAAGCCAACTCAGCACAGCTGTGGCTTGGTCTAATGTGAGCATGGTAATGCAGGCAGAAGAGGTCTTTTCCCAGCTTCACTCACAGGTACAACCTATGAGCTTGCTGTCTCTATCTTTCTGTCTCTGTCTCTTTCCCTGCCTCTCTTTTTGCCTTTCCCGGAGCTTCTGTTAGGGCCTCCATCATGATCCCTTAGTGGCTAAAAGTTCAAGACGTTACAGTTTTTTTCAAATTGCTAACATGTATCAGTCAATACTGAAGCCACCATTTTAAACTCTTCATACAGTCAGCATGCATCTTGGCTAAGCAGTTAATCTCACCTCCAAAACTCCAACCATTAAAACATTTCATACATGTCTCAAAATCAGCTCGGTGGACAAAAACCCTGGCAACAAGTCTCACTCAGAAAGCAAACATCTCCACTCAGAACTCAGAACACACTGGCCTAAAAAACACTCACATCAGAGAGCATTACATAAATGATAAACTTTTATCTTTGAAGTTTGAATTATTTTCCCACATAAATCTGTATCTAATGAAAGAATAAGAATACCACCTTGCACTTTAACTGTACTGAAGTTTATGTTACATGAATGAATCTGAAATTTGCTTCAATATCCTTTTTTTTCTATATCTGTGCATATACTTATACTATACATATACTATAAAAAATGATTCTAGAAATTTCCAGAGCTGCAATAATACTGTAATTATGTGTGACCTAATGTTTGACCAATGCAATTAAAATCTGAACTAGTTAGTTGCAGTCACAAATGGTTTTTATTTTTGTAATTATTGAAGAATAAAGGGTCTTTCCGGATATATCAAAACACTCCATTAGCCTTCAAACATGTATACATAATATACATTTCTTCCTTTGTGACACTGATTCATCTATAAAAAAAAAAAGAATAATTGTAAATGTTCAGTAATTTACACATCTCTGCTGTAGCAGAAACACAGACAAACAATTTAATTTCAGATGGACCATGTCTTATCGTCATTTTGAATGACAAGCTAAGACTGGAAAAAAAAAAAAAAATGGTACATGGAGAAAGAGCAGATATTGAATGGCTTTGTTTTTCTGGCAGCCCTCAGGCAGCATTCAATCCCCACAACAGTGCAACAGAAACATTGATGGGAAATACAGTAGCTGAAGCAGTTTACATGTGAATATGGCCCCGGACATATGGATGATGCAGAAATAGAGAGCCGCAAGCGCTCATTAGTATCCTACAAACCATAACACAAAAAGGCTTTTTGCTTTCAGCCTCGGCTTGTTCGGTTTGTTTTCCCTTTGTTCAATTATCAATGTCCACAATGTTGCTATATTCATGAGCTGTGTTGTTCTACAGTTCGATACACTAAAGCACATGGAAACATCTCTCAGGAGAACTCTGTGTAATGAGCTGGAAAACTGCATTGATAATGTTGACCATCACTCGCTGGACTGGTATTAATGTGTCAGGCTCGATAAATAATGTGTGCGGTTTCAATTTAGTGGATGCTCCCCTCGCTGACCCTATCACTTGTCTACATCTCACTGAGGCGCTTTCATTATGTAAACCTTTAGTCAGAGAGAGAGGAGACAGAGAGGGAACTGACAGCGTTATTTCACTTGTATAGTTAGAAAAACCAAATCTCCGTTTAACAAGCAAAAGAATATTTGCAAGAAGCACTTTAGGAGGTACTTGTTAATTGATTTTTGTAATCCCCTCCTAATAATGCTAAATTCTTCAAATGTAGGCAGAGAATGTCTGCTTGTTTTTTATTAGCAGGAATGTGTTTGAAGAAAAACACAAAGTGGAATATTCAGAAAATATTTTCAGCCTAACAATCTACACAGAAATGGAAAATACAAGACTCTAAAATGGGTTTTCCTCAACAACAAAGATTAGGAAACATGCTCTGCTGGGAGTTGGGAGACAGAGCAGCTATTAAAGAGAAATGGAGGGATAGTTGAAAGGCCTATGAAAAGATAGAGGCAGGGACGCACATCAGTATGACAGCCTATCTGGAAAATGTTAGGTTCTATATCGCCTCCGTGTTCCTCTCACTTCCATGCGAGAGAACGTGGTTAGAAATGGGGCTGGATGAGGGCAACGGAAGGACAAGGCTGATGCACTCGTTTCATTTCTCCTCTCTGCTCAAGGAAAGCCCCTGCTTTGAGAAAACCGCCATCGATTGGCAGCTGTGACCCACTTTTACACATTCATACTTGAGCTACGTGCACTCACACACACCCACACATGCTGTAATGCATCAGTGAAGAGGAAAACAGAGGCATCTGGAAAAGTCGTCCTTTGGGAGGCATTGACATGATTTGTGGGAGCTCACTGCGTTTCCCATAACTTTGGTAGTGCAGCACTCTGCTAGGTGACTTCCCAGTGCGTTCGCTGTGGCAACTGATGGCTGCACAACTAATTGGTGGAACACATAAGCAGACCAGCCTAGGGAGCTGAGGAATGTACTGTGCTGTACTATAAGGAGGCATGTGAGACCACACAATGTATAAATAATTACTCATTAATGTTTAACCGTAGTTTAAGTGTCTCCTCCGGAGTGAGGCGAAGCATTTAAGTTTCCCTGAGGCTCAGCTGGAGCTGAATCGACAAACGTCATCTTAGATGTGATGGACGTGTTCTTGGTTTTAGATGTATTCTTTTTCCCTTATTCCCTAATATATACTGCAAGCTCATGTTATTGTTACTTACAGCGCTCAAAAAGAAAGAAATAACATTTTCACGCACACATTTGTGATGTGGTTTTAAATATATCAGATCTCCCCCAGTGGCAGCATAAAAAAAGACAGTGTGGTACTTGTGAGAAGGGTGACGAAGTAACTGACGACATGAAATACGATAGAATTAATCTGATCATAAACACCAGCTGTAAACGTTACTCAAGAAAAACAAGATGATCACAGATGCTTTGAACAAGACGCTGCAGAGGCTTTTTTTTTTGTCGGTGCAGTTTGTTAATGGCAATAAATTATCCGTTTAAAAATGTGCTGCACATGCTGATGCATCCATGTGGGGGCCAGAGTTTCCCACAGTACCGAAAAAGATCCAGATCCTCATGTGATGTCAGTGGACTGCACACGGCGAGGTGATGATTACCAACCTGGCTAATCTGTTCTGCTTTTTTTATAAAAGGTTGCAAAGGGACAGGAGAGGGAAAGGATCAGTCCAGCTTTCTCCATCAGCTAGTGGGGGAGCAACACAGTTAATATGTTTGCAGTATTTAGGAGCAAAACAAATCAATTAGGGGTGCATGATATATCAACTCAATGTTGTTTTTGCAATGTCATATGCAATATTTCATTAATTTTGTGGAGAGATGCGCTGGTGGCTCTGTGTTGTGATCAATTCAAGAGCCCGCATATTTCATTGGCCAGTCGCCCTGTCACATGGCACACTTGGACAGCGTGAGGGAAGAGGGAGATAGAGACAGAGACAGCGACAGAAGTGAGAAGCGAAATGACAGAAAGCGAGAGTACGAAGCGAGTGTGTGGAGCGAAAGAAAAGAAGAGACAGAATAGTAGGAACATGAGTGTGGCTCAGGGAGACGATGAAATTATGGAGATTGAAGAGGAAACGTTAGTAGCCAAACATAATGCCTTCTCGCCAGCGTGGAAGTTCTTTGGCTTTAAGCATAGACAGTATATAAACTGGACCAACAGATCCTGTTACTCTGGACGAAGACCAGTGAAGGATATTAGAAGCACTTTTCCAGTGATGGCTGAGCGTTACTGCGCAGCCTCCAACTGAGCTCGAAGACGTAAATGTGACGTGAGCAACCTATCTGAAAGTTGGAAGTCTTCTGGTAGCTGTGCCAAGAGAAATCTCAATCATTCCCAATCTTACAGAGACGGAGAGCGTAGGTATATGCATAGGCGCCGATACCGTGGGTGCTCCGGGGCTCGAGCACCCACGGAGAATACCGAGCACCCACTGAGCACCCACGTGTGCCAGACTGCCAGTAGGCTACATACATTTTAAAAATAAACATTGCAGTTGGTGCTAAGTGGAGCGTCATCATAGTGTGATTGGTTATGTTGCTGTCAGTCCCCTGCTCCATATCCTATCCACCAGCGTCTCTCGGATGAAAACGCCTCTTTAGTGACCCCGCTCCATCCCCCCACTATACAGTGAGCGTTCGGTAATCAGAGTGAGACTAAAATGGACAGATTTGTAATTAAAAAAGCAAAACTTAATGATGCAACTGCATCGACATCCACCAACAATGCAGAGAGTTCCACCAGTGCCCTGTCAGAAGCAGATAACAACAGTGAAGAAGCGAGGCGCTACAGTGAAGCTAGGAGCAACAGTGAAGCTAGGAGCAACAGTGAAGATGGACGAAATAAGGGAAGGACATATTAGGCTAGTTGGAAAGCAAAATTCCCCTGGATAGCATATGACTCCACAAAAAACAAAGTGTTCTGTAATATCTGCACTACAGCTAAAAACATGAATGCCCCTCTTCCATCATCAATCCATGACCAAGAATCTTTAAAAGCTTTTGTTCAAGATGGCTTTTCGAGCTGGGCTAAATCACTCGAACGATTTAGATCACATGAAAAGGGAAATTTGCATCGCACTGCTGTTAGCATTATGGCAGCTACCAATACAGGTGTTAATGTTGCTGCTTCGCTCTCTGCTGGTAAACGAAGGCAGATGGCTGATGTCAGAATCGCTTCGCTGGCTATTATTTCTACCCTCCAGTTTCTTTCCTGTCAGGGAGTGGCCATTAGAGGAAAAACTGACCAAGAGTCCAATTTTATGCAGATGCTATATGTGCGTGCTAAGGATATCCCAGAGTTACGGTCATGGCTTGCTCGTAAGGACAACAAGTGGCTCTCTCATGACATCCTAAACGAGATGATTGAAATTATGGCTCATGATGTCTTGAGAAAATTAGTTGGAGAAATACAGTCTGCTGGGGTTTTCTCTGTAATTATGGATGAGACAACCGATATTACGGTCAAAGAACAGGTGTCTGTTCTTTGATCTGGAGCCAGAAGAACTTTTCTTAGGACTTTATGAGACATCAAAAACAACTGCAGACACACTTTTTCAGCTTTTAAAAGACGTTCTGATGAGATTCGCCCTGCCAGTCAATAAATGCAGAGGACAGTGCTATGACGGCGCATCAAATGTGTCCGGTATTCGAACAGGTCTGCAGGCTCGCATGCAGGCGCTGGAGCCTCGAGCACAGTACATCCATTGCACCGCACGTTGTGAATTTGGTTTTGCATGATGTTTCCGAAAACATTCCAGCATGCCGCAACTTTTTGACAAATATACGTGACCTGGTCACACTCATCAGAAATTCACCAAAGCGACTGGCCTGGTTCCAGGACTTTCAAGACGACGGCGCTTCATCTCTTAGGCCTCTGTGCCCAACCAGATGGACCTTGAAAACGGCCTTGTTACAATCCATTGCATCCAACTACAGTGTGCTGCTGGAATTGCTGGAGGACCTGTCTGAAAAAGAAAGGGGAGAGGCAGGAGGGAAAGCAAACGGTCTTCTCACGCACCTGCTGAAATTTAGCACCTTTTTCTCCTTGAAACTCATGCTGAAATTCTTCTCTCGCATGGAAACAGTCAATGTTGCACTTCAAAACAGCCAGTTGCACCTACAGAAAGCTAGGCAGATGATTGAAACACTGAGAGAAGACATAAAGTGTCTTCGTGAAGAAGGATTCCAAGAATTTTGGAAAAATACTACAGCAGAAGCGCATGTCCTGGACTTGGATAGCCCAAATGTGCCAAGACTAAGAAGAATCCCCCGGCGATTTTCAAACACCGGAAGCCATGTACCGACAGCAGTACTTTGAGGTCATGGATACAGCATCAACATCTCTGAACTGCAGATTTAATCCTTCTGTATTCAAACACATGCAAGACGTTGAAGATTTTTTAACCGGGAAGGCGGACTGTAAAGACATAATGCAGTTCTATGGGGATGATATGTATGGAAGCAGGCTGACATTGCATAGAGACATGTGCTTGGACTTGGCAAAACAGAAAGGTGTTCATCTTGCAATGTGCGCCCGTGAGCACCCACGGAGGAAAACATAAATCGGCGCCTATGGGTATATGTAAGGAGATAACATAGGCACAGGCTAATTATTGCTAACTAAAATGCTAGTTAACATTAGTAATTAAACTTAAACAGCGAATGTAAGTCGAAACTGCCTGCAAGCTTCTCCTGTACTATACGGTAATTCCTCTACTATGCGACAGTAAGTCGCGTGGTTATGACACAATCGTTAGCCTATTTTTACAAAAACGTCTGCTACGGAGCCATAATGTGAGATAATGGAGCCTTTTATACATTGTCGTGTTTCTTTAGAAATAAACAATGGAGAAATAGAGTCTTTAAACGCTTCAGATATAAAGTTATTCGCTGTCAAAGTGGCGCCAAATTGAATGGCAGTCAATGGAATGCTAACGGGAGGTGATGGCTTGGTAGCATCAAAATGGCGCCATAGGAGCTACGCGTTCCAAGGAGAGGCTTACCCCCTTGGCTTTAAGCCAACAGATGTTGCTCAAGCTAATGCACTATGCAAAAAGTGTGCGTAAGAGGAAATACAACCAACCTCTTTTCTCACCTCAAAAACCAATACAAGACACTGTACAATGAGTGCACAGTAATATCCTAAATTTTTTGTATTTATTTATTCAGGTTGTACTTTCAGTTTAAATAAACCCTTGTGTTGTACGTTGTTTTGATATTCTATTAATCTATTTTGATGTGTTTTCCCATAACTTTTGTGTTTTTCTATATGTTTAAGAATATCGAAATGAATATCGATATCGCAATATTCATGCTCAATATCACAATATCACATTTTGTCAATGTTGTGCAACCCTAAAATCAATCATGAGGAAAAGTAATCAAGAATATGCTGAGGTACTGTATAAGTTTTAATTAAAGCCAATGTGGCCAGTGCTGAAATGTGTTAAAATGCGCTTCCTCTAATGACCACTAGATGCTTTCTCCAATAAAACCCAAACTGTACAGAAATTAATATATCTATATATTTACACTACACTAACATCAGTTGTTTTTATATGTTCAGCTTTAAATAACGTCACATAAGAGAGAGCGGCTATAGGTGAAGTTTACCATTAATAAGCCCCACCACCAAAACTCAAAACACAGTGCATACTTCCAACTACTATACTACTACACAATCCTCAATTAGTTTATATATTACTAAAAATGTTTCAATTTTCATCTGGCTCTACATCAGAAAAACACACAGACAATCATGCCAGATGCCCCCCCCCCCCCAAGTGAGTACAATAAGCAAAAGCAAATCAAAACGTTCAAAAATGCTTGCAATCTTGCAGTTGAGAGAACTTAATTAAACAAACAAAATAAAACTAGTCACTCGATCCTGGGCCTAATTAATTTTATCCAAATCTCTTACCAGGTTTGAGAGCTCACAAATAAACACATGTAACTGAGTATGTAACCTCTAGGTACAGTATATCTAGGTTAATTTGAATATGAATTAATTCATAATTAATGACTTTATCCTGGAAATTGGCAACCACAGGATCTGTGCTGGTTTGTGTCCTGTGTTAAACTCTGTAAGAAACAGGCCTGGTGATCTTCTGGCAGGATGTGGAAAGGGGGGCAGGTGCAGCACTGCTCCCTCGTAGAGTCTTTGGTCACGTAGCCTTGCACTGCCAGACCTTCCTCCACAGCACTGCAGAGGAAGATGTGCTCTGGTTTATTGGCATTTCTTTAAACCAATCACAATCGTCTTGGGCAGCACTAAGCGCCGCATGGATTCCATTACCTTCCTCTTTCTTTGTGTTGGCGTTTCTGAGGACTATGGTTAACTGCTCCTCAGATCTCTGCAGGGTAAATCCAGACAGCTAGCTAGACTATCTGTCCTATCTGACTTTTCTGTTGCACGACTAAAACTGTTATGGTCAGCTCTCTCTCCGCCCTGCTTTGGATGTCTTTTTCCTATGTGTCTGTGTTTGTTTGTGTTTTGTCTGGAGTGCTGGAGGCGTGGTCTGGAGGAAAGTAGGTCAATGGGCGTGGCCGCTTCTACCATGCACTGCCGATCTTCACAGCTGCAGCTAATCATCCAGATTCAACCCAGCAGTATTTAAACCCGGGCTGATCATCATCTCAGCGCCAGTTCGTTAACTACAACTCGTGGTAATTTGGCTCCAAGTCCCAGAATAATTCTAGTTTTGCCTTTGTTCTCTGTGCTTAAACTTACCCTGTGTCTCTCTCTAGTTCCCGCTCAGACCTGCTGCTTTCTCAGCTGTGCCTGCATGCTCCCACCCTCACCGTCCAGCCTCAGTCTCCACTTTGGGAAAACCACCAGTGTACTCATCTCTGCCTGTCTCCCTCGTGTCCCGAAACCACCTGGACTCTTCCCCGTCGGCTCGCCTCTATCTCGGACCAGCCAGGAGTTTTCCCGCCCTGACACAATCAACTGTGTAACTCTGAGTACACGTTTAATTAAACCTTTTAAAACTGCTCTACATTGTCTGTGTGATATCTCTGCGTTCTGGGTCAGAACTAGCTCCTAACAGAACAAACTGCCCATGGACCCTGCAGAGATTTCACACGTAACGGACGAAGACGGCATCTTTCGTGCCATCAAAAATCAAGGAGCTTTGTTAGGGCAGCACGACCAGTTAATTCACAAATTACTCGAGACCAATCAGCAATTGTTCAATCAAGTGACTCAGCTGTCCGCTCAAATTGCTACTCTGTCTCTTCCCAGTGAACCTAGTGTTTCACCTCTCCCCATTCCTCCCTCTCAGTCTGCTTCCTCAGCCATGGACTCCTCTTCATTCACCCTGGAACCCCCAGTGACACCACCGGAGCCATTCTCTGGAGAACTGAACAAATGCAGAGGTTTCCTGCTCCAATGTGGACTCATTTTTCAACAGAAGTCGTTGTCGTTTGCCTCGGAATCATCTAAGGTACATTACGCACTGGGGTTACTCAGGGGAAAGGCACTAGTGTGGGCAGAAGCGATGTGCTCTAATCAACACCTCACCAATTTAACTATTTTTGATTTTTTTTTCCGCACGGTTGAGAACCGTTTTTGATCACCCAGATTATGGCTGAAACGCCTCCAAGAGCCTGTTGGACCTCAGACAGGGTACTGAGAGTGGCCGAGTACTCAATTGAGTTTTGGACATTAGCAGCTGATTCCAAATGGAATGAGGCACTACAGGGAGTTTTTGTGCACGATTTGAACCCTTCAGTTAAAGATGAGCTTGCTCTTCACGATGAACCCAGTAACCTGCACAGTCTTGTTTCTCTAGCCATTAAGATCAACAATAGGCTCCGGGAGAGGAGTGGACACGTTCCGGTTCGGGCGTCCAAGGCACCAAAGTCCTGTTCCTCATCTCCCCGTCGAGAGCTCTCGGCAGCACCAGTCCCCGCTACGAGGGATGAGGAGGAACCCATGCAATTGGGTCGGGCTCGGTTACCCCCAGCTGAACGCTTGCGCCGCCGACAGGCAGGTGAGTGCCTATACTGTGGAAACTCCTCCCATTACCTCGCTAGTTGTCCTGTACGCCCAAAAGAAAAGGGTCGTTAGTGAGAGTGGGTACACTAGCGAGCCCAGTTCCTGAAGTTGAACCCACATCCCCTCGTTTATCTCTCTCTGCAACTCTCCAATTTGGTTCACTACCGCTGTCAGCCCTTATTGATTCGGCGGCAGAGGATAATTTCATTGACTCTAATCTGGTTAAGCAGGCTAACATTCCCCTCGAATCACTCCCATCCCCTATCAATGTGGCGACCATTGCCAGTCAGTTACTGGCAAAGGTAACTCAGCAAACAGTCCCAGTAACTCTCGTTCTTTCCGGTAACCACCGAGAGGAGGTTATCTTCAAGGTTGTGGCAGCATCGTTCTCTCCTCTCATTCTTGCTTTTCCCTGGCTCAGGTTACACAATCCTCAAATAGACTGGCAACACAAGACTATAAACAGTTGGAGCAGTTTCTGTTATTCCACATGTCTCGGTTCGGCTATTCCTCCCAAAATTGTAACCCCAACTGCATCTGTGAAACTGCCTGATTTGTCATTGGTCCCCAAAGAATATCTGGATTTAGCTGAAGTATTTAGCAAGGAAAAGGCTTTAGCTTTGCCACCTCACAGACCCTATGATTGTGCTATTGAGTTGTTTCCAGGAGCCCCCTTGCCTTCAAGCCGACTCTACAACCTGTCCAGGCCTGAAAGAGAGGCGATGGAGAAACATATCGGTGATTCACTGGCTACAGGTATTATTCGCCCATCAGCGTCTCCTGTGGGGGGGGTTTGTTCTTTGTGGACAAGAAGGACAAGACACTACGCCCCTGTATTGATTTTCGCGGATTGAACAATATTACAGTGATAAATAAATACCCATTGCCACTCATAAACTCTGCTTTTGAACCCCTTCAGGGCGCCACGGTTTTCTCAAAACTGGACCTGCGCAATGCCTACCACCTTGTCAGGATTTGGCATGGGGATGAGTGGGAAAACTGCCTTTAATACACTGCTTGGACACTTTGAATACCTGGTAATGCCGTTCGGACTTACAAATGCATCAGCAGTATTCCAAGTGATGGTGAATGATGTTTTGAGAGACATGTTAAATCGTTTTGTGTTCGTCTACCTGGACACGACATTTAGATTTTTTTTCTAAGTTCCCTTGAGGAACATGTCTCCCATGTCCATCTAGTCCTTAAACGCCTCTTGGAGAACAAGCTTTTTGTAAAAGCGGAAAAAATGTGAATTCCATCGTGAGTCAGTTCCTTTCCTGGGGTTCATCATAGAGAAGGGACAGGTTTCTGCAGATCCTGAGAAAATTAAAGCAGTAACTGAATTGCCCATACCTCAGACTCGCAAACAGTAATTTTTACAGGAGATTTATCCAGGCTTTTAGTCGGGTAGTAGCTCACTTCCCCTAAAGTCCCATTTGTGTGGTCTCCTGAAGCAGATCAAGCCATGAGTACCCTGAAAGAACTGTTTTCCACCTCCCCAGTGCTCATTCACCCAGACACATCATTGCCTTTTTATTGTGGAAATGGATGCGTCAGATTTAGGTGTTGGAGCTGTTCTCTCACAACGCTCCCCCACGGACCAAAAGCTCCATCCTTGTGCCTTTTTTCTCAAAATTGTCACCAGCAGAGAGACACTACGATGTGGGGAACCGGGAGTTGCTGGCCGTGAAACTGGCATTGGAGGAATGGAGACATTGGCTGGACGGGGCGGAGCAGCCTTTTGCGGTTTGGACCGACCACAAAAACCTGGCCTTTATCCAGTCATCTAAAAGACTAAACTCCCGCCAAGATAGATGGTCCATCTTCTTCAGCAGGTTTAACTTTACTCTTACTTACCGTCCTGGCTCTCGCAATGTAAAACCTGATGCTTTGTCCCGCCAGTTCTCAGTCTCTGAAGAGTCCAGTGAGCCTGAGTCCATCCTGCCATCTACCTGCGTCGTGGCCACAGTCCGTTGGGAAATCGAATCCCTCGTCAAGTCTGCCCAAGAATCCGACCCTGGACCAGCAGATGGACCACCTGGCCGGCTCTATGTCCCTGTGTCTGTGTGGTCTGAAGTTCTGCAGTGGGTCCATTCTTCCCGTTTCGCCTGTAATCCAGGGATGCAACGTGCCCTAACGTTGCTCAAAAGACATTTCCGGGCTTACGTGGCAGCATGTACCACCTGTGCTCGAGGAAAAGCCTCCCACCAGTCTCCCTCGGGTTTAGTGCAGCCTCTGCCGGTTCCAAGTCGTACCTGGTCCCACATAGCCCTGGACTTTGTCTCTTACCTCCCTGTGTCTGGAGGTAATGATAAAATACTCACCATTGTGGACAGATTTTCTAAATCTGCTCACTATGTAGCATTACCGACTGCCAGTGAGGCAGCGGACCTCTTAGTCTTACATGTATTCCGTCCCCATGGAATACCTGTAGACTTTGTTTCTGACAGAGGCCCACAGTTAATTTCTCAAGTCTGGAAAGATTTTTGTTCTGCTCTTGGCGCGACTGTGAATCTCTCCTCAGGATTTCATCCGCAATCAAACGGCCAGACTGAGAGAGCCAACCAGGACCTGGAAGCGTCTCTTCGCTGCGTGGCGGCTCAGCATCCATCTTCTTGGGCGAAACACCTTCCCTGGATCGAGTATGCCCATAATTCCCTGACCACCTCTGCCACAGGCCTATCAACCTCCTCTGTTTCCTGATCAAGAGAGTTGGCTGTCCCCTCAGTTCAGGAGAACTTACGTCGCTGTCATCAGGTTTGGCGTGACGCTCAGGACTGCGGAGCAGAACAAGAGTTCGGCAGATCGGTGCAGGATCCCAGCTCCCCAGTACCAACCGGGACAACAGGTGTGGCTTTCCTCCAAGAACATTCCTCTGCGGATCGAATCACGCAAGTTGGCACCTCGGTTTCATTGGTCCATTCATTATTGATTCGATTATCAATCCCTCTGCTGTGCGGCTAAAGTTGCTGCGGACTATGAGGTGTTATCCCACCTTCCATGTGTCGCATCTGAAACCTGTCTCATCCAGTCCTCTGTGCCCGCCTGCGGATCCTCCACCTCCTGTACGCATGATTGACGACCACCCAGCCTACACTGTCCAAAGGCTTTTGATGGTAGGGGGATTTATTTTGGATCCGCAACTGGTGACGGACTTCCATCGAGGTCACCCTGACAAGCCGAGGCCTAGTGTCCCGAAACCACCTGGACTCTTCCCTGTCGGCTCGCCTCTATCTCAGACCAGCCAGGAGTTTTCCCGCCCTGACACAATCAACTCTAACTCTGAGTACATGTTGTTTAATTAAACCTTTTAAAACTGCTCTACATTGTCTGTGTGATATCTCTGCGTTCTGGGTCAGAACTAGCTCTTAACAAAACTACTTTTGAACGTGCACGTTCCACCAAAACAAGTTCCTTCCCGATGCTATTTTGCAGAGGCACCGTGGCTCCGTACAGCGCTCAGCACTGCCCAAGACAATTTTGATTGGTTCAAAGAAATGCCAGTAAACAAGAGCACATTTTTCTCCCATTCCGGAATGCTGTGTGGACTAGCCAGACCCTCCTCTGCAGCACTGTGGAGGAAGGTCTGGCAAAGCAAGACTACTGGGCAGGTAGTGTCGTTTTGCTGAGGACAGCTGCTTGCTGCGTCAGGATTTGAGATTGAAAGTGGAGTTGCAGCCCAAAACCCACAACAAGCTCAGCTCAAAGACACTAAAAAGGTCTATAGAGCTGAGGGGAACTGCAGAGTTGGGTGATAATTCTCTGTAGGTCCGTCAATACAAGCGACCCATTAGCCATTTGATCTCCTGGTAATATGAAATATGTATTTGTGCATATTTAACAAGGTTGCTAAAAAAGGTTATTTGGGTTATGTATGGAGGAAGGAAAGGTACTTCAGCATATGCCACTCATCTCACCTTGAATCTGTCCAGATTCCATCCTGTTGCCCACATTTGTACTTTGTGGCTCAGAATGTCTTGTCACAACCACAATGCCACAAACACATTGCATTGTTTACAGTGTAGATTTGGAACATCCCAAGATTCCCTAAAGACAATTATAGTAGATTATCATAATCTGTAACTGATGCCAGTTTGAAAAAAGGCTTTTAGTTCCTAGATGAGGTCACCACTCCCCAGGCACACACTCCCCTTAACTCCATTCATTATATTCTACAAAGCGCTGCTACAGTAACAATCATTTATATCCACTGAGCTCTCTGAATATATGACCCTGATCCAAAGCCAACGCTGAACATCAAACAGCTCACTCAGTTGTAAGTCTGGCTGTAAATTAGTGAGACATTATAACGTGCCAGCGCAGGAGCCAGGGACAGGATTTTAGACTAACAAGACAGTTATGGGAAGTGATGACAGCATGCTGGCAAGGTTCATTACTCCAGACCTGACACACTATTCGTTCTGAGGAGGCAGCTGGCAAATGGCTGAAAGCTGAGAGAAATATTGACAGGGTTCAAATGTTTTGGTACTCGCTAAGTGATGGAATGCATTCAGTTGGTTTCATTGGGCATTAGTACACTATACTTATTGCAGAAAGGAGGCAGCATATGAGGCTAAATCAGCGATACATTCTCTGTATCCATATTAGATTAGCCGTCCGGGCTGTAATTGTCTGCCCAGCGCCACTCTCCGCCAGCCCAAAGCCTATGGCTCAGACTTGTATTCTTGTGGGGCAAAAAACAGAGAGCATTATCAGAAATTCTTGACAAAGCACTTTCTGCAGTAGGACTCAGCAGCACGCATAGTTAAACTCAAGGGGACAGTTCTTCTTAAAAGCTCTTGTACCAGCCTCGGCTCTTTCTGCAATTTAGGAAACAGTTTTCTAAAGAAATTGGGTCATGATAATGGCAGAAGAACATGACATGTATAAAGGATCGGCCCCTGGAGAGAGAACAAGAGGAGTCAAGAACAATGGTGGCCTGCTCAGACGGGGCCGCTACTTTGCTTTGACAGTGGCGTAACAGCAATGTCTTGTCTGCTGAAAGAACTGGCATTCCTCGGCCTGCCTTTCTGTTTCCCCCACCTTAAGGTAATGTACATCATCTGAGGGCAACACGTGCACACGGCACTGATCCTGGGTCATTCCATAAACAAGTAAGAAGCTTAAAGTGTTTCTTAGCCTCTAATGATTGTGAAGTTCGAAGCTTTTTCAGATGAAAAAAGGCTCTTTTGGTGGTCATGTGGAAAAAAGAAATCCAAAGCACTTCGAAAACCGTGCCTGAAGCCTTTATTCTGCATGGCTAGTCATAATTGCAAGCTTAAAATTACAGAGGGAAAAAAGAGATCCGAGGCACTCCAAAAATCTGTTAAAAGGCCTTTATTCTGCTCAGCTGGTCACTGTGAACTTCATAACTTGCAGTTATGACTACACAAACAGAAATGCAGGTGCCTTTGAACTTATTTTTGCAGCGCCTTGAATCACTTACTCTTTAACTTGATGATAAACACATCTAAGAAGTGCCTGACTGTATCAAGGCTAACAGAACAGAACCTTATATGGATATATGATTACACACATGAACAAACCCTGACAGTGTGTTATAGAGCATTTGTTAGTAGGGCTGTTGGAACAAATTGTGAAAGTCAAATATAATTTGAATAGTAAAAAAATTAACACTATTTGGATGCTGAAATTACTATTCAAATGTGATTTTTTTTTTTATTAATATGTTGGCTAACGTTAGATTATCTCCCTCTTCAGGCTGCATTTGAGCATTAAATATTTGAATATTATTTAAATATTAAAAAAAATATATATTAAATTCCAATGTAGGAAGATTGAGAGCTTTTTATATTTGTTAGCTGTATAAATCATTCACAGACAGGTTTAAGGATGTTCATGAACTTGGCCAGTGTTGGACAAGTTACTTTATAATTGTAATCAAATACTCATTGAAAAAGTTATTACTAATCACTAGGGGTGGGAATCACCAGAGGCCTCACGATACGATATCATCTCGATACTTTCCATCTTTTTTCCAACTTCAAATTTTTCCTTATTTCAAATGATGTCCCCAAAAGGAAACTTTGTCAACATCTGTTTTATCTAAAAAGATCAATGTCTCTGTTTGTTCATCTCACTTCAATTTTATTGCTGCAAAATGGGATTGTCAAGCAGACAAACTGACCTACACATATATAATAATAGATTCATACTTGGCGTCTGTGTATCGATACAGTATTGCCACGGAAAATACCGCGATACTATGCTGTATACATTTTTTTCTCCACCCCTACTGGTTACTTGCCTTCCTCAGTCCAGCTCCATCAAAGTATTATGCGTAACTTACTTTATAATGGGGCACATGCAGTTCTTTACTACATCAGGGCCTGTGCAATATCCTAGTGGAACTAGTGGATGATCTTATTTCTTCTTTGCTTGTCCCAAAGCACATTGTTTTCTTGTTATATATTGTTTAGGGCTGTCAGCATTAACACGTTAATCACGATGCGATTAAGGGCCGAGCATAACGCGTTAATGTTTTTTAAGCGCATGCCGCCGTTTATTAATTTATTTTACACTTCACTCGGCTTCGTGTCGTGCCTAACAGGCTACTATTTTGACCCTTTGCCGCACCTTTAATTGTCATCAAGGTGCCATACTTCCTCCTAACACATCCTGCTGCTGCAGACTGCAGGCATGATGGAGAAAGACAGCAGCAACACAATTCTGAATGGCGCTTTTTATTTTCCAAAACTCCCGCACATTGTGTAAAGCCAAATTAAAATATCACGAAGCACGTCAAGCTTGAGCTACCACCTACAAGCTAAGCATAGTAGTACAGTTAACGTGACTCAGGTTGATGCTAGTGGGCTCAGGCAAAGCACTATTTTGGAGAGTGCTACTTGCCAACCTGTGGATGAAACCAAATCCCCCCAAAAAATATTACAGCTCTTGCGAAATTGGTGGCAACTAACTGCAGACCTGTCAGCATCGTAGAGGACTCAGGTCTTAAAGACATACTACGGTTGGCATGTTCTGACCCGTCTTATACACTGCCGTCAAGGGAACAGTAGTTTTCACGCATACATACACGCAACTGGAACTGCTGCAAAGTGCAAATGCTGTCTCATTAACCGGTGATCACTGGACATCAGTGACTAATCAACATTATTTTGGAGTTACTGCACACTATACTGACTCTAGATTCAAATGTGTGACTAGATTCACACATTTTTCTTTTGTTTACAGTAAATAAATAAAATACAAATCTTAAAGTCAAGTTCATAAAGTAACTTTCTTTGCATTCATTTGATTCCCAATCAAGATACACTGGTAAAAATTGCTTTCCATTGTTAATATGTACTTAAAAACTGTTCTGAAATGCAAAATAATAGAATTTTAATCATGTGATAAAGAAATTACGATTAAGAAAAAATGAATCGTTTGACAGCCCTAATATTGTTATGTACTTACTGTCTGTTGATATCTACTGCATATGTTTGTATGCAGCTGTTGTCAGCGCTTCTTGCCCAAGACAAATTTCCTACGGGACAATAAAGTTTATCTTATCTTGTCTTATCTTCTAACTACTCCAGACCCCTCCACACCCACACGGCACAGGTTTAGTATATATTTTTTTTAAGATTATTTCCTTTGGGCATTTTCAGCCTTTATTTTGAGAGGACAGCAGAAGACATGAAAGGGGAGAGAGAGGGGGAATGACATGCAGCAAAGGGCCGCAGGTCGGAGTCGACCCACTGCATCAAGGAGTAAACCTCTATATATGGGCGCCCGACAGATTTAGTATTTAACATGTGTAGAAATAGAAAAGGAGACATTATGGTTTAACAAGCAGGCAGCCTACAATTTAGAGGGATTTACAGACCATCCAGCAGCTAGCTTAGCCTCGGTGACTGCACACAGCTCTCCAGAAGTCCCGACCTCCGCTCTGGGAGTCACACACCCTCTAACTCTAAACGAAAAACGAAAAAAGACTCCACATGTGAATAAGACAACTTTGCAATCAGAAGAAGTTGTGTTTCTCCTCTTCTGGTAGAGGCTAGGCTAACCCCCCTCCCTGCACCAAGCCAACATGCTAGACCAGTCTGTCCACAGACCAAACTGATACCAACCGTCCATTAAACTGAACGTCAAAGTAATAGAGCGTTACTGGGAGTAGTCAGTGTCCATTCCAATTACAGGATAATGGCAAATGCTAACATGTAGTGAAACAATAGCACAGGCACAGACAAAGGAGTTCAACTTTTTTATTTTTAACAGGATAGTCTCGCTTTGCCAGACCCTCCCTCCACAACGCTGTGAAGGAAGGTCTGGCTAGTCCACACAGCATTCTGGGATGGGAGAAAAACGTGCTCTGGTTTATTGGCATTTCTTTAAACCAATCACAATCGTCTTGGGTGGCACTAGCTCTGGCCAGAGCAACGGTGCCTCTGCTAAATAGCCTCGGGAAGGAACTTGTTTTGGTGGAACATGTGTACGTTAAAAAAAGTTGTTTTAGTCGTGCAACAGAAAACTCAGATTGGACAGATAGTCCAGCTAGCTCCCTGGATTTACCCTGCAGAGATCTGAGGAGCAGTTAACCATAGTCCTCATAAATCCACCGGAGTTTAGAACGCTAACACAAAGACAGAGGAAGGGGACGGACATCCAGCGGAAGTTCCGGCGGCACCGGATTATTCCCGGAAATTAAACTTTGTCGATATAGACTAGTAACAGCATGAATGTGGTCTTCTTCTTTCAAAAGTTGCAGTCTTGCGTAACAAATGTCCTTTATTTGCTTATGACTACATTATATATATGATAAACCATTTATGACTAGTGTATATAGCTAAACATAAAGTAGAATAGAATGGAATATGTGATGAAAACAATGCAACCAAAATGTACCTGTGGTGGTGGAATGTGACGGCGCGGAGCGTGATGGCTGGGTTCAGTAAAAACTAGTCAAACAAAGGTTTATGAAGTATTTATTGAAAACAATGACGAGGCTACATAACATTAACAGATACGTTCGAAATAAATAACTATTTACATATTAAACATATCAGACTAAAAGATGATACAGATACAGATGAAGTGTAGCCATGATATGCTTTGTCAATTAAATCTGGTTGGTTTGTCAAATGCTATAGTTCAGCAGATAAAATACCTATGCTATTATATGTAACTTAACCTTAATTCAATGATCCATAGAGACAGTTACATGTTATTACAAATCTCAACACTGTCTCCTCCTAATTCCTGTTAAATCATACAAGACTAAGGCTATCTAAAGTAAAAAAAATAAATAAAAAATTGTTAGGTCTTTGTTTGTTTTTGGGATCGTAAACACACGGTTTTGTAGGCTACTATAGCTACATGTCCTTGTTGCATTCATTAAAATCTTATCTGAAGATTTCTGTCATTCAAACAACTCTGAGTTGTAGTTTAAAACTTTTATAGCCAACTTAATAAAATATTGGGTTTTATTCGGGCTTAAGTCCATAAATGCATGGACTCAGGCACGGAGAACGACAACTGAAGGCTCAGCTAGAAATGATTAGCTCCGTTAGCGGTTAGCTTCCGTTAGCTTCGGTTAGCTCCATTATAAAGATATGGAGTGGAGGAGACTGCCGCGGACAGGGTTAACAACCAAACTTTGATGAATGACGTTCAGCGAGCTTTCACAGCGATGTGGCCGCGGCATTTCTACAGTTTGTTAATACAGTTAATCCCACGGTCAAACCACTAACAGCATGCTACTAGCCTGAAGTGAAGCGTTGACGCCGTCATGCACGCAGAGCGCGACTTCATAAGGGGGAGGGGCTGGAGGCCGCTGGTCTGTGTGCGCTGTAAAAAATACATTTTGGCGGGTCTCAAACTACCTGGGCGGCGCGACCAAGTTGAACCGAGGGAGTAAGCTTCGCTTCAGAACTCGAACCTCCTATGGCGCCATTTTGATGCTACCAAACGATCACCCGACGTTAGCATTCCATTGACTGCCATTCATTTTGACGTCACTTTGACAGCGAATAACTTTACATCTGAAGCGTTTATAGACTTTTTTTGTCCATTGTTTATTTCTAAAGAAACACGACAAAGTATAAAAGGCTCCATTACCTTGTATCTCATGTTATCGCTCCGTAGTAGATGTTTTTATAAAAATAGGCTAACGATTGTGTCATAACCACGTGACTTACTGTCGCATAGTAGAGGAATTACCATATAGTACAGGAGAAGCTCTCAGGCAGTTTCGACTTACATTAGCTGTTTAGGTTTAAATACTAATGTTAACTATCATTTTAGTTAGCAATAATTAGCTTGTGCCTATGTTATCTCCTTACATATACCTACGCTCTCTGTCTCTGCAAGATTGGGAATGATTGAGTTTTCTCTTGGCACAGCTACCAGAAGACTTACAACTTTCAGACAGGTTGCTCACGTCACATTTACGTCATCTCTCTCAGTTGGAGGCTGTGCAGTAACGCTCAGCGCTCACCAGAAAAGTGCTTCCAATATCCTTCACTGGTCTCTGTCCAGAGCAATGGGATCTGTTGGTCCATTATATACTGTCTATGAGTAGAACCTATGTATGGGAAACACTGTGAATCCATACAATAATAGCAGCAGTGATCATACGCCCACAAGAAAAAAGCAGGGATGTAGTAATGAGACCAAATGCAGCCTCATACATGATGCATCCTCAATCAAGTTTACTGCAGGAACAGAAATGGATCTGAAACATTAATGGAACATCATCCCAGTCGGCCACAAACGGCAGCACACGGATGTAGAAGACTCGGGCTAAAACATGATCTTCCATCTGTGCATTATGGCTGCTTTAGGGCCATGTAGGCCTACAAGGTACAGTAACAGGATTCATCAATCATGGAATAGCAGTAAGGTCTGTATTCCTGCTGTGTGTTTGCATATTTTGCACCACTGTGTCCTTTTATGTGATGCCCTTATCCATATGTCTCTGAGTAAATCTCATGTTGAAGTCCTAGAAAGTAGTGCAGTACTGAGGAGTTTAAATTTTTCATTACAACGAGTATGGATGGCATCGTAAAACATGGTTACCAAGCAACTGCTTCTTAGCCTCCCAATCAGTGGCGTTGCTGGTTTGAGATTCAGACACAAATATCATCACACTCTTTTCCTCCCTGCGTGTCACTCAGTGTGCAAAACCTTTATTGAATGGATTCATTTGATAGGTAGTAAATGAAAAAAAACAAAGCGCTTTTGATCAAAATGTCTTCCAATTTAGTGTCCTGAAGGACAAATCTATTTCCTGAGTCAGTCTATCAACTTCAGCCTGATGTGCTGAAGGTGTATAAGCAATTCAGGAGATACTGTAAGTTTTATAGGAAAGGGCTTAGACTTTAAATAAGGATCTTGTGGTACCCTAACCTGCTGCCAGTCACACCACTGGTGATAGTGAAAAAGATGCTTATGCAAAGCATTTTTCCCCTACTGTTCCTGTCAGGGAGCTTTTGAAATCCCTTTTCTAATGAAAGCTGGCATTCCACCTTCCTTCAGTATTTCCTCTGGAGGGGAGGGTTAGCGACAGAAGGGTGACAGCAGTGAAAGTAACACAGTCATTGAAAGTCTTCTGCTCTCAGCTTATAGAGAAGTCTTACTTGGGTTTATGTTTGTTTTATTAACAATGTTATATGCTTGCAAGGCGGCGGTCAGCTGTGTGACCGCCATCTGCAGCAGCGATATCTGAGCTGGCACCGCTGGCTTTGACAGGCCGTGCTGATGGAGGCGGATTCAGGCAGCTTTTAAAGGTCCCATAATAATCACTTTGCAATGTTTTCAATTGTACCACAGCGCAGAAATATGAATTGTCTTTGGATATTTTGCAAATAAATGTAGTTTAGGTACAAATATTTTAAGGATAAGGCTGTGTTCTATATTCTTTAATTTAAACAAATCCCATGAAAAGAAGATTGTTTTTTTCTTCACAAGCTTGACATCATCCCTGAGACACTGGTTCCTGCTGAACAGGGACGTGCACAGGTACGGGCTATTGTTGCCCTGATTGGCATAGCTGCACCTCTGGTGAAAGAGCCTAAATAAACTTTTCTTTCTTTAATTTTTTTTTGCTGTTGTGGCTACATCAATACGATAATACGACCATCATTACCAAATTTAAATCAAATTAATTCGCTATATCATGCAATCTTGCCCTCAGCGATGCCCACTGCCCCCTGTCATGTGACTTTGTTTTCTCACACTTCTGCCTTTATGTGAGTTTTTAAAGTTATGGAGATTATGAAAAATGCCCTGTGAATAGTAACCAAACAATCCACTTGAGCTTTGAATAATGTGCAACTTCAGCTTGTAACGTTTGCATCATGTCTCGCAACATTGCATCGTAAAATGCGACGTTATTGCTTTTTTTCCAGATTAGAGCAATAGCCAAATGTCTGTGCACGTCCCTGCTACTGAACATGTTGATTTTTAAATGAGGGGCACAACATACAGTTACATAATAGTTGCAATGCTGTGTTGTGATTGGTTAACATTGTACGTCACTACTCCAAGTTGGGAACACACTGTGATTAAAAGCAAGATTTTCATCCTGATTTGGCAATGGCCATTTTCCTGATTGTGGCGAGTCTGCACTTATTGCAGTAAACAGAGAATGTCATCATGGACAGTTGGCAAGTAGCAGCTTTAATGAGTGTGTTCTCACCTCCTGACCTGCTGAGTGCTGCCTTTCCACTTTAAATACTGCAAACAAGACTTTTAGTAAAACCTCGAACACACACACACGCACGCATGCACGCATGCACACACGCACGCACACACGCACACTCACACACACACACACACACACACACACACACACACACACACAGACATGCACATGGGGGGAGGGTTGATTATAAAAGTGCCTTTTGGCAAATAATTAGAGTAAGTTAATCCCTGTTTTATTATTTAGGCAAAACTGTCTTGTTTGTGTACCTCACCACACACACACACACACACACACACACACACACACACACACACACACACACACACACACACACACACACACACACACACACACACACACACACACACACACACACAGACATGCACATGGGGGGAGGGTTGATTATAAAAGTGCCTTTTGGCAAATAATTAGAGTAAGTTAATCACTGTTTTATTATTTAGGCAAAACTGTCTTGTTTGTGTAACTCACCACACACACACACACACACACACACACACACACACACACACACACACACACACACACACACACACACATATAGAGTGGTTGTAATCAGCCTACACTAGTTGCATTGTACATACTGGGTAAATGAAGTCACTCCAAACCTTTCAAATGGGCGGGGAAACATACAGTATTTGGTTTTTAATCAAGTGTTTCTACACTCCTTTGGTGTGCTCTTGTTCAAGCCTTGACTCACAGCAAGACATTCACACAGCCATAACTGAATTTGCAATAGAGGAGGAAGGACTTTAAGCTCTAAATGTTCCGTTTTTCCATTATCACTTACAATTTGGGGTCTTCTTCGCGAGTGAGGGAACAATGGAGCGGGAGATTGGTCGGAGAATCGACACAGCGGGTGCGGTATTACATTCAATTTATCGCATCGTTGTGACGAAAAGAGAGCTGAGCCAGAAGGCAAAGCTCTCAATCTACCGGTCAGTTTTTGTTCCTACCCTCACCTATGGTCATGAAGGCTGGGTCATGACCGAAAGAACAAGATCCAGGGTACAAGCGGCCGAAATGGGTTTCCTCAGGAGGGTAGCTGGTGTCTCCCTTAGAGATAGGGTGAGAAGCTCAGTTATCCGTGAGGAGCTCGGAGTAGAGCCGCTGCTCCTTCGCGTCGAAAGGAGCCAGTTGAGGTGGTTCGGGCATCTGGTAAGGATGCCCCCTGGGCGCCTCCCTAGGGAGGTGTTCCAGGCATGTCCAGCTGGGAGGAGGCCTCGGGGAAGACCCAGGACTAGGTGGAGGGATTATATCTCCAACCTGGCCTGGGAACGCCTCGGGATCCCCCAGTCGGAGCTGGTTGATGTGGCTCTGGAAAGGGAAGTTTGGGGTCCCCTGCTGGAGCTGCTACCCCCGCGACCCGACCCCGGATAAGCGGACGAAGAAGGATGGACTTACAATTGGAAAGATCTTGTAACGTGTCCTGGACCTGATGTCGTGATAAGGTTGCTGGAAAATGGATTTTGAAATGCAAAGTTTAAACTAAAGCCCATGAATACAATAAGATTTTAACAATGTTCACCCGTGATCACAAGTTTACTGTGTATAGATAAAGAGAAACCTTTTCATCATTTAGATTTTGCTCCTCCAGACTATCTGTCCTGGAAGTGCAAGTGTTCTTTTGACTCACATCATTACAGCCTGCTGTCTGTCAGAAACAATGTGCTGTATGGTCTTCATGTTGCATGTGTTCCTATCCAAGGCGGATAATTCCAATTTAAGGTCCCGGCCTGCAGCTACCACACCTCTCTGTAGCTGCTCATGTCAAGACAACCTCGGTAGTTAGTAGAGAGCACTGAGCTATATTGCATCATATTTGCGCTCAACACTTGCCGATTACAAAGTGCCACTGAGAGCAGTTTGTCATTATAAACGGGCCCTATACCTGCTGGTTAGATGTGTGCTCATTAGTTTATTTGGAAAGACCTACACATAATTATACAGTGTTTTCATTGGTGAGCATGGATATAGATGCTACTGAAGAAGAATAAAAGGCTTTTGTAACAAGGACAGAGCTGTGTGTAGGAGTGTGCTATACAGCGTTGGTTCATTTCAGCGTAGCAGTGTTGAAACACACTTGACTGGTAATCTAGCCCTATCAGTTCTCCATAATCCCCCAGGTGCCATGGCTTGGCTACAGACCAATATGAACGACTGTATCTGAAATAATGAGTGTGTTAACTGAGAGAGCACAGCCAATTACTGTTTCATCCTAAAAATGATGCTTGTTTATGGGCATGTAGCTGCAATAAAAGCTGGCAGTACAAAAGGTTGAGCAACTGTGTGCAAATAAACATGCCAGTGTTAAGAGAGTGGAGGGGGAGACACAGCCCACAAACATGTTCTGCGGACAGAGGTCTGTGCAGCCATTTCATTTAGACATGTTAATGCCAACAAGCAGGCTTGTGTTCTTGCTTGGTTACTTGACTGAGTTCTGACGCCAGCACTGAAATGATGTAAGATACGGAGGGGGGGGAGAAAGCCGATGAGGAGGAGAGAAGAAGTAGAGAGAGGAGAGAGAGGGAGAGAGAGAGAGGAGGGGGGGCGGGAGGGGAGGAGGAGGGAGAGGGGGGTTCACAGCCCTGATATTCTCCTCACTTTCAGAGACACAGACAGAGAGCAACTCCCCAGCGGGTATCCTAACTGAGGTAGGCTGGCTTATTACACTGTCACTCTTTGAATATATCAAGAAATTTCAATGTATTCAAGTTATATTTGAATTGTATTTGAAAACACTATCAGTAATTGTCCTGTAGTCACGTCCAGTTGAGTGCAGCGTTGGTATGTTGTGATGCTTAACATACAGATGACATACCACATTCATTTGGAAGATGTTTGTGCTGTGTTTGACAGATTTTGTCATGTTACCAAGTTGAATGTGTCATGCAAACTGCAAAAACGACTCAAAACGGGATGTATTCTCATGGCAAAATCTGTCAAGTTATTTGGACCGTGTAGAAGCCTACTAAATAAATAATGACGTGACTCTGACGTGGTGATAATACCTAATGAGCCCATTTGGCTTATTTGTTCTCCAGCCTAACTTTGACTGGAGCATAAGTGACTGGGGCTCCTGGAATCAGCACCTTGGACAGCGACGCACCGCGGCTCTCACACGCCGCTCAGCCGAGGGAGAGAGCGCAGATCCCGGGCACTCAGCAGATCCCCTCCCAGTCAGGATACGATGCTCTGCTGCCACGATGGGTCGCAGTTTTTCCGTTGCATAATAGCAGCCGAGAAATGCCCTTGACATCCGTCTACACAGAGTTGATTTCAGCATGACGGCGGCACAGGAGACTGAGCGAGCAGTGGAAGACTCGGCGGCGAAACTTACGCACGACTAAACCCTACATGTTTGACTAGAGTTAAAGTGTCTTTGCCGAAACATCAGACTTAAGTTATTCACACTACAATGGGGATAAGACACCTTTTGTTGCTGCTAATATACCTGGACCCGCTGTGCGTGCTGAGCGCCGCTGCAGGCGGTAAAAAGCCCAAGCCGGCGCCCCGGAAGGCTCCCAAAGCCACGGCGGTCCCCACAGCCGTCCCACAGAAGACCCCGCAGCCGGCGCCCGCCAGCAACCACGACACATGCCTGGGCTACTACGACGTGAGCGGGCAGTATGACAAACTGTTCGAGTGCAACAACACGGACCACCGGTACTGCTGCGGGACGTGCTACCTGCGCTTCTGCTGCGAGTACAAGAAAGACCGGTTGGATCAGAAAGCCTGCAAGAACTACCAGACGCCGGTGTGGGTGCAGACGGGACCCTCACCTGACCCCATCCCGACCGGGGAAACGTACGATCCGAGCATGGATCAGACCAGCACGGCGGTGTACATCACCTGTGGGATCATAGCCTTCATCATAGTGGTGGGAGTGTCGGTCAAAGTCGCCTACGACAAAGCTACAGAGCCGCCTCAGGAAATGAATATACATAGGTGAGTGGGCAGAAGACAGTTTCAATCACATATTATGTGAGAATGACTTGTGAATCCACGCAGTGTGTTTGCAGCACAAATATTTGCTCATCATTACTTTACAATGTTCTCCCCTCAGTGAGATAAAAAGAGAAACAAAGTCCCATCCTGAGAGCTCATCACGTGCTAGATATATAGACCATGACTGTTATGATCCTATAACAGTATAGACTTGTTTGCTCTCAGGGATCAAAGGTCAAGATTCATGTCAGAAACAAGACTAGAGCCATGTTAATGCAGTAGTCTCCAATGTATTATAATGCAACTTATTATATTTATATCTTAAGTCAGAGTGTTTATTTCCCTATATTAGAAATAGTGAACTATGAATCATACTGACAGTATGTTTGAATTTTTCGGATCAGATTAGACTCGCAACAGATGTTAAATCCCAAAGAAGTGCATGGGAATGAAAGATACAAATAATTACCGAGGAGTTAAAAGAGAACTATTATAGTGATTGTGGCAGACTGGTGCACATGGAATGTGTGTGTGTGTGTGTGTGTGTGTGTGTGTGTGTGTGTGTGTGTGTGTGTGTGTGTGTGTGTGTGTGTGTGTGTGTGTATAGTGAGTTACACCAACAAGACAGTTTTGCCTAAATAATAAAACAATGATTAACTTACTTTAATTATTCGCCCCTAACCAAGTCAAGGCAGCCAGCTGTCAAACATCCTCTGCACATCAGCACAGGGCTGTCTGGTGTGTTCAGGTGGGGTTTTGACAAGAATGTTTAGCAGAGATGGGATACCATGGTGAATGATTGCATCTCAGCTCCTCAGCTGACTCCATACCAAGAGTGACAACATGTGATGTTCCTACATCAGTAAACAAATTCTGACACACATTATTTCCTCAAGATTGAATCGCTATTTTTTATTGGATGCATTATTCAACACTTGAGCAATCTTAAGACTGAATAATGCAGTGTAAACGTTGCGGCTGTATCAAGGTCGTGTGACATGCATGCACCGCTGCACATTCAATAAGGAACAGGAAGGGAGTGGGTGAAGCTAAAATATTAATTTAAAAGCAAAGGTTACGGTCGGTGATACATTTGTGGTCGTACAAAAGCTTTGAGCTGCTGCAGCGCTGCGAAAGTAATTTGATTTCCTCTTTCAAAAGCAACGCCAGAAAAAGCAAACAAACACTTTTTGAACTTTCTTTCATCGTGATTGCTTCTCCCTCTCTTCCTCTCTCTCCTCCCTCGAGGACTCCATCCTTCCACATGCACCTGGTGCCGTCTGAAAAACATTCAAATTCAACCCAATTAGACAAGATACTCACACATCCAATGTTGATTCTCTTGCAAATGAACATTCGTCATGTTCCCAGATGTATAAAAAAAAAAGAAAAAGAAAAAAAAGAACAGCGCAGCCCTGAATTACCCATAATAGCACAACACTGTCTTGACAATTAGCAGCCATTCGGCGTGCCGAAAACAGACGTGCTAGCACTTCATTTTAAACTGAGTTCAGCTGCACTAAGGGAGAAAAACTGTACAAGAAGAGAAACATGCGTGCAGCATTAACAGCCATTCTTGTTTGTTGTTCTCGGGTTGCAGGGCCCTCGCAGATATCCTGAGGCAGCAGGGGCCCATCCCCATCTCGCAATACGACTGTGAGAACTTTGCAGCGATGAATGGCTCGCCCAAAGACAACACGCCGCTCAGAACTTCATCCAAGAACCACTACACCCCTGTTCACACCTCCAAATCCAACCACGGTAAGAGCTCTCCTCTCTCTCCACTCAATACTCACAGCTTCACAAGCATCCACTAGTTGATGTGTCACGACTGTTGGTCAAACACAGCTTGAAGGCCGGTTTCACTCTCAGTGTGTCTTTGTGTACTGTAGCATTTTGCAATACATCGATTGTTTCGGCGCAAGATTCTGCATTCCCCTCCAAAGAGCATCCACTGTGCTCACCCTTTCAGCGGTGTAATCTCCGATGTTAACATCCAGTAATCATCCGATTTGAGCGAGAGAGTACTAGGGAGAGAGCGGCAGAGAAAAAGACGGGCCAGCTAGCGGAGATAATTACAGGCTGGCAAGGTAGCGCGGCCCTGCACTCTCTGACAGGCTGCAAGTGATGGCCTCTCAGTCACACGCCGTGGTTTAACCCAGCCATTCAGACAACAGGCAAGGAGCATAATAATAATTATTAATAATAATTAATAATAAGGTAATATGTCCAAAAACGGTGCAGGAAAAGCAGGTTGGTCCAGGGGAAGCCAGTCAGCGCCGGCAGCTTCTTCCACAGAGCAGGTGTTATCAGATCGAAAGAGGCAAAGACACTCAAGGAGAGAGACACGGATGGAAAATAATGAGATATTGGAAACACAAAGGAGTCGGTGAGATGGAAAGAAAAACAGAAAGATGAGTGCAGAGATAAGTAAAGAAATATTCAAATGGAGAAAAGTATAGTTGTTGATTTCAGCCGAAATGATGACGTGTGTGCAGTTAGCTTTAAAAAGACTTATGAACACATATAGGTAGAATACATCAAGCAAAGAATTATTATTTTTCGGTGAAATGTCGCTGTCCAGTGAAAAACGTACATCTCCAAATCTGCCAATTTTGAACTTTTAAGTAAACCTGAAAGACATTTCCTTTCTGGGTTGAGATATTTCTCCAAAACTCAAAAGATGACATTTTGGAGCACAGCGATGTGCATAATGGTCTCTTCAATATTTTCGTAATATTTCAGTATTTTTCAAAACATGTTTTATGAATTAATATTTTGTTCATCACATTCTCTGTGTTTCATTACTTCTAGGGGTGGGGAAAAAATCGATACAGCATACTATCATAATATTTTCTGTGGCAATACTGTAGCGATACACGCCAAGTATCGATCTATTATTACATAAATTGCATATGAGAATTTAACTTTTTGGTACTAAAATAATAAAATGAATTGCTTTTTCAGTCCACTGGAACAAACAGAGAAATGTATCTTTTTGCTTTGTAGATGTTGACAAAGTTTTCCTTTGGGGACATCATTTAAAGTTGGAAAAAAGGCAATAAACTGCAATATATTGCAGAATATCACAATATGTTAAAAACCGCAATAATATCATGTCGAGACATAAGTATCATGATAATGGTATGGTCGGGCCTCTGGTCATTCCCACCCTACACTACAACACAGCAACATGCTGTTCATACTATCACAGCAAATATTGGGTTAAGAAACATGTATTTCTTTTTTTGGGGCATCTTGGGCCTTTATTTGAACAGCTTAGACTTGAAAAGGGAGAGAGGGGGAACAACGAGCAGCAAAGGGCCGCAGGTCGGAGTCCAACCCGCGGCTGCTGCGTCAAGGAGTAAACCTCTATATAGGGGCGAGTGCGCTACCAGGTGAGCTACCCAGGCGCCCAGAAACACTTAGTTCTGTGAGGACCAGGAGTGTGGTGGCACTATGGGGACACCTACAGAACTGCCTCGCTGTCGCCGCCTGCAAGACCCAATCAGGTTCCCCTCAGCCTTTTAGAGAACATGTGTCTGTGTCAGTATTAGTAGATTCAATCTTTGCCAAATGAATGTAACTAAAAGACTTTTCTCAGATCTAATGATTGTAGTTGGACTTCTTTAGCAAGTTTTGTCTTTAAGCTTTTTGAATGTTATTAATGTATTTTCTGCTCTAGCTTTTCCAACGTTTTAGACACAGATATGTGATAATAACGCTCCAAAATGATGAGAAAAAGAGATGCAAAACTACCACAAAGAGACACAAGGGACACAAAACAACCCAAAACACAAACAAAAATGGCATAAAATGTTACAAATTACTTTTGTTTTATTGAAAAACTTCACATTTCTTGAGGAAGGACGCCTAAACCCCCCCACCCCCCAAATACACGCACCTAAGTCTTCCACAAAGATAGAGAAAACACTGAAATTATTATAATAAAAACAGAATACATCTCCATCATTGGGCAAGGAATTCCTCAGTAGCCTACTAACAATGCCAAATGGAAAATCACAGTTAAGCAATAGATAACAAAAAAAGTAATATGTCTTTAAACCATTGATGATGCTTCTCAGGCACATGCTTGTATTCTTCCAAAAAGTCATCTTGATTTAATGATGTGAAATAGTTACTGTTACAATGCTAAGCTAACCCGGGCTCGTAGAACAAAGAAACACAGCTACTAAAGGCTAACCTAGCTCGTAACATTAACGGTATTGGTCTCCTGTCCCTGCGTCATGCATTTAACTTCAGAAAGAGACCTGTGCTTGACTGGATGAGCGTTTGCTTTTCTACGCCCCCTCAAGTGTCATATCAGTTCTGACCTTCTGACCCAGACTAACCACGTAAACTTCCTGAAAGATATCTCGTAACAGTTACATTTATCTTGGCGTTCTTCTGGCTGTGTGCCACATGTGGAGCCACTTCCAGCTCCTCTTCCATTCATCAGACATGTATTTAGATATTTTAAAAGATTCTCTGTTGCCTCAGTGCGGCGGTGTGCAGTGCAGAGTTCACCGAGCATTTTCTGACAGAACTGCAGCAACATTTTTGGAGTTATGGGATCCAAACACCACAGCAGCTGATACAGTACATGCTGCTGTTACGGCTGAATATTTTTGTTTCTTGTTCTCTAAATAATAAATTGTGCATACTTTCAGCGGTGTTTGGGCTGACAGACTCTTGTGTGTCATGTAAGCTGGCCTCTTTCTGCCACATCGCCATCTATCAAACACTTGCTGGGAACATTTTCTCGTAGCTCAGTGTTGGTCACGACCACAGTCTGCGTTGGTTCACTTAGTGTCTCCCTCTCTCGTCTGCTGCATCAGTCTATCGCTAATGGTCAGTAGCCAGCCGTGCACGGCGGACACACAGCTGCACGTGGCAGGCTGCGTTCAGTAAGTCCTTGCATGCATTTATACTCAGTAAAGGTCGAGCATTACTTTATCTGTCTCTCTGCTTGGCTGGGACTATTTTGCCTGCTTGCACACAATCACTGCAACGAGAACACAAATCAGCTCAGTGTAGCACAGCCTTCATTGGGGGACCAGGGCAGTCCTGATGGGGTTGGACATGAAAGACAGTGACAGCCCAGGCCAAAGCGTGGTTAATGTGTGCATATAAATTGGGAACTCCGGTCGATGCCTTCACAGGCTCCAAGGTGCACTGGTTCTCTGGAAAATGCATATTCATGTGCGCCTAAATGGACATTTGACACAGAGCGTGGAGGCAGGCCTCATAAGGAGTGAAAGAATGGCACTGCACATCCGGAGGCTTTTTCAGACACTTTTAAATCAGGTGGAGAGACCTCACAAAGCAAGTGGCTAAAGGGCCCAAGAGGATCCTATTAACTAATGTCAAGAGTGGGAATAACATCCGTTCCTCCTTTCATCCTCAACATGCGACCATGCCCAGCTGCTCTCAGCAGTAATAATTTATTTCATCCTCAGAGCTTTGTTTAGACTCAATTCTAAAAATACATGCTGATTTATTTTTTCACATTGCATGCCTTGTGTAGTGACATGGTACCCTTGGTGCACTGCAAAAACGTCCCTGCATTTTTAGAACGAGATATTCTTTAAAAAAAAAAACAGAGCCCAAAGCAAAACAGTACAGGCTGCATAATATGATACCAGAGCAAGTGCTGCTATTTCTATTCACATCCACTTTGCATTGTTGTGCGCTCAGATCCTCCGTGTTGTGCCCCCCCCCCCCGGCCAAAACACAGAGCAGACCTTGAAAGGGAGGTGGAGATACCTTTACCGGAGTTGGCCTCTGGTTAAAGTAAACAATAACTGCTTCTCCAGTAATGCAGTTTGGCCCACAGCTCTCTTCAGATGAAGTGGATTTATTTACCGCACACCACAGGCAAAGATTTGCCTCTCTTTTTTGTTTTTTGAAAAGTGTTGCTTGGTTTCCTCTCTGACATTTTCCTAATACGCAGAATGATGAAATATAGTTTTCAGGTAGTGCAGAGAGAAGCTGTTTCCGCCGTCTCAGTTTACTCAACAGAAACCAAAGAAAAACAATTTCTCCCATAGAGCACTCCTGCAAAAAACAAAAACAAAGAATAGGCAAACTGGATTATGAGTTATGGCTCTGTGTTTACTGCACCAGAGGAACCAGAATACGCAGAATATAGGAATGACGATGTTGGAGTGGTCAGCGTCTCTCCGTGTCGGAGCTCCTCCAGCACTGCAAACATCAGAGCCGTCGGTTCGTTTAGTCTGAGCCGAGCGCTCAAAGGTCAGCTGCTGTGGACAATCAGTGGTCCTGATGATAGAATAACATCTCAGCTATTTAGCAGCTTTGACATGACCTTCAGATATTTTTATAGCACGAAGCTGTGTGTGTGTGTGTGTGTGTGTGTGTGTGTGTGTGTGTGTGGTGAGTTACCCAAACAAGAACTTTTGCCTAAATAATAAAACAATAATTACCCCCCCCCCCACAGACACACACACACACACACATAAAACACCTCCCTCTATTCCCTCCAATTAACAGTTACAGTGTGCAGGTATAACATCTCCACTGCAGACTGAACTCATGAAGTGACGTATGTATGACACGCCAATTCGTATGCCATTATTGGCATGTTATCAAGACGCATACTCGCTTTTTAGCGTGTTTATCAACGCTGTTTGGCCTCCATTGACTTACATTACCTTGCGATTGCGTGTGAATTGACGCCGTAGCGAGTGTTATGAAAGGGCGAAAATCCGCACAGGGAGATTGGTCGGGGTGGAGGATGGGTAAAACACAGGACTTTCACCCAGGAGAGTGGGGATTGTGTCCCGCGTGTGATGTTTCCTTTCCATGATTGTTCTTTTCCTAAACCTAACCCCGTCTTTTTTTCCTAATCCCAACCGGTTCTTCTTTTAAACCCAACCGTAGCCTCGCGGTAACACGTAGCCTCACGTGTTCACGCCACGTGGCTTTAGAAAGTGGCGTGTATGTTTACGCTGTGACGTTGCAGACTCTGCCGTCCGCTGTGTACGATAGCTCAAAATGCATACAGATAACACGCCACTTGGCTTGGAAAGTCATGATGTAATGTTGTCCACTGTGACCTCGCTGGCTCCCCATTGGTCAGATAATTCCCCCCCCCCCATATTCTCTGCTGACTGCATCAACGTGTTTAATAGAAGCTTCTTCCTGAGTGCACCTGTGTTAAACCTCAGCATCTGAGAGACCCTGCCTAATTGTCTCCTGCCCTAGATCTCATTATTGCCCCTGATTATGCAGCTGGACCTTTGGCCCCCTGAGTGCTCATGTGTGTGCGTGTGAAGAGCGTTCAGGTGTGGAGGTAAGGATCCATCAGCATCTCTTTCCAGCAGCGCTACCATTTCATTATGGACTGGTTGTGGATCAGGACTTACTGCACTGCACCATTACAGTGACGGGAGGACAGGGGCAGGGTTAAGAGAAAAGGGGGCATGCATTTGCCAAGACGGCATTTCAAAAGCTCCAGCGTGTATCTCAGACTGAGAGGAAGATAAAGATAGGAAGATATGCGATGCCGAGCTCCAGCTGAATAACTTTATCGAGATGATGTCCACTCCAGCAGATCGGCATCTGATAATGCTATAAAAATCTATGTAGCATGTAAATGACCTCCGCCTGGCTGTGTTAAAACTTCATCCACCTTGGATCACCTCCCCGATGCAGTGCGACATCCAGCTCGCTTCATGATATAATTATCTTATTATTCACATGTTCAGAGGTAACTCAGAGGTTTTGGTGTCTGATTAAAAAAAGTATTACCATATGAATCCTCAGCAGCACATGGTTGAGGTGAAAGTCACGATATTCTTTGTATCAAGGACGATATTCCTAATGCGTAGCTTCCCCCTGCAGGCTCTTTACTCTAGCTCACCTTAATGAGCTGGGAGTGGGAGCAGGAGGAATGCTTCTGAAGGGGCTCTCCGATTAGAGGGTTGTCGCAGTGGCTCGTGGAGTGGCCTACCAATGACAAAGGTGACAAAGGAAGACACATGGTGTGTGTGTGTGTGTGTGTGTGTGTGTGTCTGTCACACACAGAATTGTTGCTATGACTGAATGGGAAGACAATCCCAGCAGATCCTCCATGTGCAGCTGTGACAGCAGAGCTGTGATTGAGTTCAGAGTGCATTGATATGTGGGTGACTCTAACATATTGCTTTTTTTCTGAGGATCATTGCACAAGGTTTGCTTGTAAGGTTACCTTTTCCACCATTTCCCCTCTTATCTGTGCCTGAGGAAAAGACACTACCGGAAGCTCTCTGTTCGACACTGTGAAAAAAACACAACAGGTGCCACTGAGAACGTGATGGAAAAGCCAAACACTATTTTCTTATCTCTAACAGACAGCATTATGGAAAGGATCCCTACAGAGGTAGACCTGTTTTGTTAAAGAGTAAGATCCTTTTTGTTTAACATGAAACAGCCCCAAAATCACCATCACCAAACCCACCAGACTCCATTTTAATAAACAATACTTTTAGCGTGTATAGAGCCAGCATATTTCCATATGCAGTGTTTCACCAAGGATTTTTGTCCAGTGGGGGGTGGTGACTCTCCCCCAAAAAGTAGTTGGGGTGGGGGTTGCGCGACTTTGCCTACATTGAACGTGTAATGTATGCGGACCGTTGGCGAAGCATATGTGCCGCTGAATGTATCTTTTACCCGTATTTACCTGGACCGCCACACGGCGTAGGATTGTGTGAGTCACAGGTGAGACGGAGAGCTTTTGCTTTGGGATTGTTGTTGTTTCTTCAGTTTTTTGGAGGCGGCACAGAGCTGTGAAAACGTCAATCTACTATCAGCTGTTATCAGAGGACGCAGGGGAGGGAACCAAGAAATAAAAACAGAAACTCTCAAAATGAAACTGCCAATACGCTCATTCACAGTCATTAAGTCGTTTCCTGTATATCGTTGGTTTAATTTAAAAGAAATATAGACACTTACTACACCACTATGATCCATTTCTGTGTAAAAGGGCCGCACACACCTTGTGTAAAAATATAAATAGAAGACTGTCCTATTTTTAGGCTTGTAGAGTAGACTTGGCAAACTCGATTCCTTTTAAGGATTCGGGTTATTCTGTGTCACTCACTAAACTGATCCGGGTTGTGCAAGTCACTTGAGTCACTTGAGTCAGTATTGCTCTATAGGCGAGCCGAGGCGAGCTTACAATGTTTCGGACTGTCTGCTCGACCTAATTGCATTTTAACATACTACATTTTACACCAAAACCTACAGTGAGCCTAGCTAGGCTACGTGCAGAACATTTGATATTATTTCAGAAGTGAAAGAATGGCTTTTGCTGTTGATTTGCTTTACCCTGAACTCGAGTGAAGTTCACTCGCTCGTCTGCTACAGAATTATCCACTCACAACATAGACGGCTGATTCGCCGGCTAGCGGGTCGTCAAGGACTCGTGGGTCGTCCAGGGCTCGTGAGTTCTCGAGTGGTCTGCGAACTTGCAATGTTTCCGGCTCTGAGTCTGCGGGTCGGGAAGTTGTGTCTCGGACTGTCTCTGTGCTCACTCAGTCGCTTGAGTTGACTTGTGGAGTTGTGGTTGCTTACGAAATTGTAAGTTATAAAGCTTTTGGCAGCTAAGATGGCTAGGACTAGTAGTAGCTAATATTGCAAGAGGTTTGAGTGTGGCGCTGTTATCATTTTAGATTGAATTGTAGTAGGACTCAACTGAACCGGGTTAATGATACTAGAGACTCGCAACTCTTGAGTTAATTTAAAGAGTCGGGTTAAAGAGGGTTAAACAGGTTTATTGTAGAGCGGATATCCACGGAGCAAACGCACCACTACCCTGCTCTCTGCCCGGTGTCACCAGTTTCATTGATTAAAGTGAAAGCGTAGTGTTGGAACGTCCGCTCCGCATACGTTACATGTGTAATGTAGCAGGCCTGTAAGTTTAAATGAATTGAACTTTTAAGGCGAGGAACAGCCCAATCCTCCTGCTGGGACTGAGGGGACATTTTGTCCTCTGGCAACTTCGGTAATCTATTTTCATTATAAAAAATCCGAGCATTTCAAACATGTGTATCACACTGGACGAACACTGAACACACACTTTCCCAGAAGGCAACAGGTCACAACAGGCTATAATGCTGAAAAGCATTTCTAACTGTTGTCTTTGTACTTGTACTCTGCACAATGACAATAAAGTTGAATCTAATCTAATCTAATCTAATCTAATTGTGTGAAACTGAAAACTGAAGTCTACAAAATGAAATACAAAATAAAATGTGTTAATTAGGAGGAGTGTTTTAATTAGTTTCACCCTGGCCGTATATAAACATTAATGGTACCCAAACATTTATGTATTGCAGTGTAAGCAGTAAAATGTGAAGCGACGCCGACACACCGTCCTCTCTCTCCGCTGCTGTTGGAGCTGAGCGGGAACCTGCAGGCGGTTCTTCCTGCTCTGCCATTTCATCTGTGCTCATCATAGTGAGACTGACTCGCACGCCAATCAGCTTGTTGTGCTAACCTCACACATGTTGCTAACAGTGCACAGCTAAAGGTTTACGGGCGGAAATCGTGCTTGTGAGCTCTGGTTCTAGTCAATCTACATGTATGGCTGCACACACAGGGTCGTGGCGATAAAAACAAATAAATATATATATATATATATATATATATATATATATATATATATATATGAGAGAGAGAGAGAGAGAGAGAGAGAGAGAGAGAGAGAGCGAGAGAGAGAGAGAGAAGGGAGAGAGAGCGAGAGATTGTTTTCCTGTTTTATTTGAATAATCTTTAGGGGAATTATGAGCTAAAACTATATCCAGGAATTCAAATTTAATTTGTAAGTAATTCACATAAATGTTTCTTTTTCTGCTTGTGAGCCCTCAGATTTATCTTGTGACTTCTATATATATATATATATATATATATATATATATATATATATATATATATATATATATATATATATGACTGCCTGACTAATTATATCTGTGTGTGTGTGTGTGTGTGTGTGTGTGTGTGTGTGTGTGTGTGTGCATGTGTGCGTGCATGTGTGAACAGGTCTCCACTATGGGAAGGAGAGCGTTCGAAACAGTGGCGGCGCTGAGCTTCACAGCTTCATCTCCTCTGGTTTTGTGACGTTGGGTCGAGGCCATCCAAAAGGTAAAGTACCTTTTCTTTCTGCCTTTTCTTCTCTTCTCTCTCACAGGAGATCAAATTAACTCTTCTTTTCTACAAACACTGTGCTGTATGCTTGCTCAATGCTAAAGCGACCCGCGTAATGTTCCACTTGCAATACCAGTAATCAACAACAAGACACGGACAAAAGGTGAAATGTTTGCCGATTCAATTTCCCTCCCAAGCAATTCACATGAACTCCTGCCTCTGCATTTTGCAATTAAATACAAGCAGACACACACTTACTGCTGCTTATGGGCGACTACAGGGTGGAGAAGGTGACTCTGAACTCGCACACACACACACACACACACACACACACACACACACACACACACACACACACACACAAACAAACACACATGCAGCCATTAGTCGGGAGGCAGGCAGAGTTTTCCCAGGGGTAATACACTGATTAGTATGCAGCCATGTTGGCCAAGCTCTAGTGATTTATTCCCATCCATTTTGGTTCCACAAATCAGCCCTGTGTGTGTGTGTGTGTGTGTGTGTGTGTGTGTGTGTGTGTGTGTGTGTGTGTGTGTGTGTGTGTGTGTGTGTGTGTGCGCGCGTAACTCCTTTACCTGATACTGCTTTCCAATGTTTAATTGAATGTGTGTGTGCCAGATTGTGAATGCTTTAGTAAAAACCGACATAGTTACATTAGATGTAATCTGGTTCCACTGCTGCATATGTATTTCCAGCTTCTCCACTTTTATTTCTAATGGGGAACCATATTTATGTTTACATGAAATCTAATTTATTAGCTGTTCCCTCCCTCCCCAGGTTTTATGAATCCTGATTCTCTTAAATAGATGTTCCCTTCTGTACAGATATCATAATAGCATCACTCTGGCATCTCCGGCTACTTGTCACAACAACAGCATGGGGTATGGTTTAGTGCTGAGCATCTGTGCAGTGAAATCTGTGTTTTCTTGCAGCGGGTAGCCTTTGATTTCTCTGCTGCAGAAACAAATAAAACGTGACAGATTGAGATCTTGGAAAGGTCTGCTGACACTAAGATTTCTTGCAAAAATGTATGTAAAGCATGTGCAAGAGCCTCACTTTCTAAACAGTATTCTTCTTTCGTCTCTTTTGGACTGCTGTGGGCCCAGAGGCAGGGTTTTACTGTGGATTGCAATCTAAAATCAATGAAACAAAAGTTTGGTATGGGTATTGTTGCTGCTTGGTATAATCTGTAGTATTTCACAAGTGTACAATCACTTCAGGGTTGTGGAGGGAAAAACAGTTTAACCAAGCCTCCCCCGCTCTCTCATAGTCTCTTTACAAGCACTCTTTATCTCCACAAAAGCAAAATGGCTTCAGCTACATAATCAGCACTTCTCTCCTTCACTGATTGGAGGATATAAATTGCTCCTACCTACAGCATATTCAGTGTTTTTGACAACACACAATCATCTGTCCAGTTTAACGATTTACAAGTAGTCAGTAAATCACTTGATCCCAGTATTGAATTTATCAAAAATCTGTGGATGGATTTTAAGGTTGAGCGCAGCAAATCTGTGGGCTGATGTGCACTCGCAGTGATGAGATGGAGTCACGTTAAGGTTAAACAGTCCAGTTAAATCATACTGAGCTTTATTAGTTTTGAAGAGGTTTGCACAGCTTGGTTTGCTCTGGCAGAGAGTATCAACGCTGGGAACAAAAAAAAATCCTCATAGATATCCCTGGCCAGTCAGTGGAAAAATTCTGTTCACATTAATCTGGAAACAGATGTCTTCTTTGCTGCGTCTCAGTTGGGGTTTTTTTGTCCCGCTGACAGAACAAGGTTTAGAGTCCTGATGTAGTCCTTTGGCTTGGGTAAGCACGCCGTCTCTTACGGTGCTTAATTATACAGGCGGAAAGTGTGTTTGCTTGTTAATTATATGGCAAGCTGTAGGTGTGTGTGTGTGTGTGTGTGTGTGTGTGTGTGTGTGTGTGTGTGTGTGTGTGTGTGTGTGTGTGTGTGTGTGTGTGTGTGTGTGTGTGTGTGTGTGTGTGTATGTGTGTGTGTGTGTGTGTGTGTATGTGCAGTGCAGCCCTAGGGGAGGACAGGTGAGGTCAGAGAGTGTTGCTGAGCGTCGGAGCAGCTGGATGCTTCACATCTGTGCACTGGGGAACAAAACAACGCGTGCTGAACTCTAAATGAGATCTGCCATGAGCGCCGGGATGGCAAACTAAAAGCCAGACTCTCATACTGCAGTCCAAGAGTTTGCTGTAATGCATCTTTGTGGCGTACTAACCTTCCCCTCGGCTTAGCCTGTGTAATTCTACATTAGTTAGTGCACAGCATCCTACATTTCCCAAAATGCCTCTCACCAACCTTAAGAAAAGGGTCATGAACTTGTTGTGACCATGTCTCGTGTGCACAGAGATGGACTTTTCTTTTGTGTCCTAATGTCATAATGCATACAATTTCTAAGCAGGTTCTGTGTTCACACTGGAAGTGGCTAAACTAAGCTTTTATTGTGAACGAGCTATAGGAAATGCAAAGTATCTTTCACCGAGATTAACAGAGCAGTGCTGAAGGTCAGGAAGAATAAGAGGTACATTTATATAAATGCCAGATGAAAGTAATAATCTAAGCAAAAGTCTAGAATTGTTTTTCATTTCTCCATCTGACACACAACAACATAGTGCTCTATATTGAAGCATATGGTGAGGGGTTAATAGTGAATAAGGAATTGAGACGTAGGCTGAAAGAATTTGCAGATGTTGGTCTGGAAGGAAGATATTGGAAAACAATTAAAAACCAGGAAAAAGCATGAAGTCATTGTAAAACCTCTTCGTTTGAGGCACTGCGATGACCATCTTTCTTTCTCTACAAAACTACCTAAAACGTGGACAGTAAACTCTTTTTCTAATAAGATGTTGTTTTTCTAGTTGAAAAAAAAAGTTTGCATTCAGCTGTTCCCTTATTGTCACGGTTAAAGAACAGGGAGCAGGAGAAACGACTGGTGCAGTTAGATCGTTCAATGAACACAAAGGTTTCTCAAGTCCAAAAACAGGCAGGTCAAACTAAACTCCAATCCCCAATGAAGATGAGCTGAAGATGAGACAGGGGAACACAGACTAAATACACAAGGGGGACAAAACACAGGTGGAACAAATCTTCAAACCTTCAAAATAAAACAGGAAACAGACTTAATAAAAATACAAACCCACGATAATGACAGTACCATGACAGACCTTCAAGGGACGGATTCCTGTCTAACTTAAACTGGGTGGGTAAAGGGGTCCCGGCAAGTGTCGAGGAACTGAAGAACAATGGAATGTCTAACAAGGGATTGTCTACTTGTGCTACACAAATTGTTGCATAAAAATTCACCAAAATGCAGCAAATTAATAGCCTGGATGCCAGCCAAACTTAGCCCCGCCCACAACATTTGAGGTTGGGAAGTTCGGTCTAGACTTGATCCGTTGTGTAGCGACTATGCTCGAACCAGAGCTGTTCAGACCAATCAAATTGTCAGGGCGGGCTTTATACATGATGGACAAATGATCAACAGTAACGTAATCAACCACGTCACCAAAGAGCACTTGGGTTGAATTTGTTTACAACAAAGGCATCTGTTATAGAAGATCGACAGCGCATTAATTTTAAAAGAGGAACAGAGAACCGCGATCACGTATGTATACACATTGCCACACCCGTCCGCTGAAATATAGAAGTTTCTTTCGCCATGCAAATTCTATGGGAAAAGTCTTTCTAGGCCAGAGGGGTGCAGTTCCACCATTGGCCGCTAAGCCCATAGTTGCTTTAAGACGTGGCGCTGTTCCTCAGGGGTTGGTTGAAGCCTGCCTTTGACTCTCCGTTGCTCTGATTGATTGTAGGTCCATCCAATTGAGTGCGGAGGCATTTTTTTGCCCTTGCTTTGTGCAACAGTGTATGGGAGGAGAACAATGACGTGTAAAATGAGAGATGAGAGAATGGTGGTTTATAGTCACCTTCACAGCAGCTTACAGACCATTCACGTCTCCTCAGATGGGAAAGAGCGATGTAACCATATTTTTGTCAAACCACCAGCAGAGACAAGCTTTTTGCACAAGAACATTAAATTTTTTCGCAATTGAACGTCTCCTCCCGAAACCTCCTGCTCCTGTATGGAGTCAGGTGTAGTGTGAAGGTGAGTGGCCGTTTTCCCTTTGCTCAAAGTCCCTGCTTTGTCCAAACAGCGATGAACATCCAGAAATACAGGCTGCAGAGGTGGTTTGGATTTGGGATTTTGGAGTGAATGCTTTATGTTATTTTTTTCTTTCTTTTGGGGAAGATTTAATGGCACAAACACATAGGGTCACTTTTATTTGTTACTTGTGTTTTTCAAAATTCCTCCAGCCTAGTGTTTTCCCAGAGTGACAAGTAGTAGTGCTAAACTTTATTTAGCATGCACAGCTTCTTACCTTGCTCCTGTCCCGTCAGCCATCTGTCCAGATCGATGCACCGCCTCACACATGCCCAGCTCCTCTGTATTCTGTTGTCCTCTTGTCCAAAATTAGGAGGCAGCAAGTTTGAGGTTTCTGTCAAACGGAGCCCAACTAATGAGGATGCTCACTGATCTGTTGTGTGTGTGCTGCTGTCAGATGGGACTGCACTGTTACGCTGCCTTGGGTGTATAAACTGCAGAACTCGGTTTGAAGCTTCAGAGATTGTATAAAAGTTCTCTGGAAACATCATTTCAGAAGATAGATAAGAGGGAGCTTCCCCTTTTTTGCTGACAGTGGTGATGCAACGCTATAGCACATCATCGCTTGTAGCCTACGCAGACTGAAGCCCAATTGCTGGCTTATGTTAATTGTTTCTGTCACAGAAGAACTGCGGTGTACTTTTCTACTCACTCACTGTCACCGAGCAAACCTCTTCGCTGTAAATCACTGTCACATTGTCACACATAGTTCTGTGTGTTTCTGCATGCGGGCGCTTGGGATTGAGAATCTCTGCCTTCGATGTAGCTGGATTACCTCAGACAGGACAGTGGATTGACAGCCAGCATGAAAATTTGATAAGGTATTAAAAATGCAGCTTGCCAGCTGAAATTGGTTGAATGCGTCCGTTTTAATTATTTTTCCATATGTCAGTCTTGTTGACATGAAACACAGCCAAGCCACAGCATCCGGAGAAGTGATTACCTCAGACAAAGCCTCGATCCTTGACTTAGCGTGTGCCATACTTCATTACCTTGCTAAGCCCAACTTTTAATTCTGTCCTGTGAGGAAGTCAAATTGGTTTCCATGGCAGGCAATTATTGTTTTTATGAATATGATGTGTCTGGAATAGTGGATATGGTGATGTAGCAGCAGAATTAGCGGGGGAACTTTTATTTACTGTGCAATTTCAGCACATTAACGACTGCAAGAGAGACTGATTGGTGTGCTCCTTATGCAGCAAGTTGTACAGTAGCACAGTACAGTACTAAGAGGCCGTAGGGACTATCAAGGGAGAGGATCTAACAAAGTGTAACGGGCCCAATAGGTTGATTTGAGTTGCCCAAATCAACCTCGTCTCTGATTATTTAAGGGGGCTTGCCTGTGTAGTGGGGGCCCCCAGAAAATTTTAAACTCTTTGGGTGAAAGTCCCAAGGTGGTGTTGTCAACTGTTACATTGCTAAATTTTGGGCTAAGCCCTCTATTGAGCCCGGTTACAAATATTGGCGTCGTCGGCAGGATTCACATGTGTGTTGTATTTCACCTGTTTTACTTTTTTTTTTTTTATATATGGTCCATCAGATAGGGGTAGTTGAGTAGTTTTAAAGCAAAACAGCAGCTGGCACCACGAGGGACCAGACGACATTCCCCTGCTGGAGTTTTTTTCTGGGCGGTGTCCAATCGGTGTTGAGTAGTCATGGCTCAAGAATTGCAAGAACTGAGGGATCGTGTACAGCAGCTCCAGGCGGAAAAGGACAGTCTGTGGCAAGAATGGGCAGAGGCACAACAGAGCCCTAGTGATTCAAACACCCACACTGTGTCTAACCCCGCTACATCTGAGCGTGTATTTTATCTCCCAAGAGAGAGAAAATGTCCCCTGTTTAGAGGTGCCCATGGCATTAGGGTAGATGAGTGGGTGGAAGAAGTACGGGCTAGTATGAGAGCTAGACATCTAGGACCTCTTGACCAGGCCTATTTTATATTTGATCACTTAGAGGGAGCAGCTAAGGATGAGATCAGGTATAGGCCCCGTGGTGAACAAGAGGACCCTGAGCGTATTCTGACTATACTGCAGGACTTGTATGGCTGTTCTAAATCTTATGTGTCTTTACAGGAAGATTTCTTTTCCAGAAAACAGCTAGAAGGAGAATCCTTGCAAGAATATTCACATGCTTTATATTGTCTTATGGAGAAGGTTGTTGCTGGTGACCCTAGTAGAATGACGAACTCTGCTGTACTACTACGTGACCAGTTTGTAGAAAATGTTAATGATTCTGCTCTTCACAGGGAACTGAAACGGCTGGTTCGTGATAACGCTGAGCTCTCCCTGCTTGATGTACGTGCTGAGGCTATTAGATGTTAGAAAATCATTTATTATAAACCCAAAAGAAACAATGTTCAGTTCAACATAACTATATAAAAAATAAATTAAAACAGAGCCAATACAACAAAAACAAAACAACCAAAAATACAAAACACAGTAGGAGAGGAGAATTTCATTCAGATAAAGACTATTTAAAGTGAAAACTATTTAAGTGGTTAAAGTGGTTATCGTGGGTGGCTCATATAACAAAAAAAACAGGGACTACCAATAAACACAACATGCAAATATCAAAATAAACCCAAATCACACACTAAAACCATGCAATGTTACTAATAAAATGAGGCAGTTATACGTCACCACCTCTACGAGTAACTCAAGCAACCACTAGGTTTCTAAAATCTCAGGCCAGATTAAAAGTTACTAACCCTAATACACAATAGCCAAACGAAATGAACTCCCCTCAATACAAACATAAAACCCGCTCGTAAAGAACATACAGATAAGTTAAAATTAATAAAACAGGTAAGCTAAATAAATAAGTGTAAAACTCAGACTAGGCAAAACAGCAGCGGCGCTGCGCCCTGCATGAACAGAAAAAAACAAAGGTCAATGTCTGTCCTGGCATGGCAAAAACACACAGCAAGAGTGACAAACAAAACAAAAGTACCTTGGCTGTCTCCTCCAGCGAACCTGCAAACCACAGAGCATAAATGTTGGACCACAGAACAACACACCAGGCAGCAACAACAGCAGACAAAGGGAAAGTCAGAGTTTACCAGACGGGCATTTATTTCCGTGTGTCTCACGTGATGTCTCACGTGACAATGTACTTCCGGTTACAAAAGCATACTGTTGCCTTCTAACAGCTGTTTGCCTCTAATTTGTCCTTTTTGTTTACCTTTTGTGAAGAACTTGATGACAGAGTATAAAAAGGTCCTCTCTGCGTCTCAGTACTTCCTTCTGATTGTGAAATAGTCATCTCCTGTTTCTCCGAATGAATCAGAAGCCGTTGAACAACAAGCCCACAGGCAGTATCGTCATTTCCAGCCCGTGTAATCAACACTCCAGGATGATGAGGCACAAGATGAAAACATCCGCCCGTGAAAACCTTTGGTGTTGTTTTAGCTACATGAGTAAAAAGCCATCCCAGACAGGAATTGATTCATTCTGTGGCCATGAAAAGCTCCAACGCATCATCAAACCAGAGATGGAAAATGAAATCTCTGATGCAAAACTCACATTTTCCAGCAGATCAAATAGTATAGACAAACAGTCACTCACTTCAACCTTCAGTTCAGTTTGTCAGCTTTACTGACTCACTGATGGTTTGCACATTTGGCCAGGCCTGTGTTATTTTTAGCTGCATTAATGAGATGTGCAAAGCCTTTTTACCCTCTTTAGACAAATATCTATGAAATAAAACCACAGTAATGTTTTATTATTATATTACTTACAACTAAACGCCAGAGTGTAGAAGGACAGCTACAAGGGTCATGACAGATGGAGGTTGCCGAGCCAGTGTTAGTAAACTAAGGGGACATTGTGCTAAACTCAACACATTTATACTGACAGTGAAAGTGGCTATACATGAACAAACATGCAAGCCATGCATTCTTGCATGGTTATCATTGTAAACACAACAATTTAATAAAACACACTGACACATGAAATTGTAGGACTGAGTGAAGATGAATTAAAGTGAAAGTGATTTCATGGAGCAAAGGATTTTGGTCTTCTTTTTAGGGATCGACCGATACTGTTTTTTTTCAATAATTTTTTTGTTTTTTTAACTACCGATTAACAGTAGTTAATGAAACCGACATTTGGACCCGATACGCATTTACAGTGAAAATGAAAATCTTTAAGTCAAAATTAAGATTTTGGAATGTTACAAACTCCAACACAAAACTTTGTTTAAATGATATTATTTAATGAATGACAAACTTTGAACATAACACCCAGTAACAGATAGTCAGATAGTGTTGTGGGGGGGACATTAAGTCAGAGCTGTAGCCGAGCCAAAGTAGAGCACTTTTTAATTCATGAATTTGATCAGTTATTAGGCAAATTAAACGCAGATACAGATAATCTGCAAACTGCCAAAAAACGGACCGATAATTGGTCTATCCCTACTTCTTTTCTGTTTTCTTTATTTAAGGTTACTGTTGAAGGGGTCGATAACAGCACAGACATTGGTAATAAGACATTGAGGCATCTATTTAAACCGGCATGAAATTGAGTGAAAAATGCAGATTTTTTTTTATCCTTTATCCAATGACATTTCAGTGATTGCATTTTCTGTACGTAAAAGTTTCTACAGGAGCCCTCGACACATTTACCAGCAAAAGCTGCACAAAAGCAGTTAGAACCTAAAGTCCTTTATTTACAAAAATAAAATACCACCACAGTGATGGCAGTGCGTTAAGTTCTGCCACTACTTTTGGCTCTCCAAATCTGCACAAATAGAGGTTATGTTAGCATGAGTATCCGTGAACAGTTCAATGTCACATTCAGTCTTTGTTTCTCATAATGACAACGCAACATTTGCAAATGATGACAGAGGATTACATTTGATTATATTAAAGAAAAGGGACATCGCTTTGTATGTCAAACCTAAATTCAGGAAAAACAACACAAAAACAGCCCATACCGTATTTTCCCTTTGCTATGAAAAATAGCATTGTATGCTTCTCCACTGATGACTTATTTTAAAGTACAAGTAGTCAAGCTAGCAAGGCTGCTAAAAGTAGCCTCCAGTGATCACATTACACACCATAGAAGTCTCAGCAAAGTGAATGATTATCTTTATAGTAAAAGATATTGGTGTTGGCCAGCAATGATAAGAAAATCACTGGTTGCTCTCCTTCCAAAGATTACTTTTCTTCCCTCACTGACAGAACTTCCTCTTTAAACACTTTGAAACCAGGTCCCACTTCAGGGAGCAATCTGTGCCCCCAAATTAGTTTTAGTGGATGAAAATCTGGCCAGCCGGCTCACTTTTTACGCTCAGTGGCTGTTTTTGATTGACAGCACGCTCCGATCGGGCAAAAGTGTACTCGCTCATAAGAATTGATGGTCAGGTTGAGAGGGAGGTGGCAGGGCTGACCTGCTGGCTAAGCACTCTGTGGAATAACCAATAAGACAGTGTTAATAAGGTCCAGGAGAGAGCAGGGCCTGGGCACTCATTAGCAGAAAAGAGAGATCAAGACAGATTTCTCTTGCACACATACAGAGCGATGGCCCGACATCTATATCTGTTGCTCTACTGAATATGCAGGCGATGCAAGGAGAAGGACAGAGGTGCTGTGCTACTGTATGTAAAAGTGGAAAGGCACTGACACTTAATGCACTTTTCTTCCCCCTCGTTTAAACATCTCAGTAACTATCCTTGGTGTCCTTTAGCCCAGGGACTGGGTATTGAGAAATGAACACATGCGACAAACACCTTGTAGCATTTTTCAAAATACCACCAGTACTCAAATATGTTGAGGTCAGTGAATGACAAGCCACCCTGACACTACTCTTGGGTATCCTGAGGAACAATAGCACCTCCACATACACTGCAGTCAATTACAGTGATGTGAGATGTGGTGGCAGACGGAGGAAATGACAGTTTGGGAGACAGCTCTCTTATCATTGTCCTTCTGTTGTGGCCACTTTGAAACAAGTGGAGCTATTTGTCTGGCAGCGTGCTACAGTATGCTGGAGGGAAGAGAAAGCATGCTTTTTTCTCTGAGAAAGACGGGAGAAGAGAATATGCAAGAAATGTAGCAGAGACAGAATATCTGAGTGGTAAAAAGTGAGCGAGCTTAACAAGAAAAGGGATTTTGAGAGCAGGTTAAATGGTAGGAGAGGAGATAGAGAGTCCTTGCAGGCAGGTAGTTGGAGACAATGGGCTGTCGAGGCTGTTGTGATGTTTGCTTGTGCACGGTAGCATACTCTTAATGCGCAGCATCAATCAAGATGCGCACAGCATGGCAACTTTTATCGCCACTCATTAAAGTAAGTGCAAATATTTTATGCATCAGTTGGAATGCAGGGACTTTTTCATGCTAATTTCCCTCTGTTAGATTCGTTATTCATCATCTTTGATCAACGGGGTCCTGCACAGAAATAAAGTGCAGTGGAGTCTGGAATCCGCCGTGTGCTGAAGCATCACATCTTTGGATTGCTACTGCTGCTTAAGTTTATTTAGCAAGCTCAGGAGTTTTAGATATGGTTAATGAAACTGTATAATGGATTAAACCCTCCTCCAGTTGTTCAACAGGACTTTTTGTTTGAGTCAAATTAAAGAAGTGTAACACTAACTCCTTTTTTTTACAATGAAATATTTATCATCCTTTAAAGTGGAGGACAAACAGCGCGTGGAAATCAAAGTTCCTGTCCTCCAACTTTCCGACCTTGATGAAAAGAACACTTTAAATCCACACCTTCACACCCACTTCTGCAGGTCCACCCAAAACTGATAAGATGACTTAAAATGCCATGGCCTGCTCTCAAATATAATGAACTTTGCCCCAAATATCCATCCCTGTGGACCATTTTGCCTCCCCCGCGAACGCCTTAGCAGATGAAAGGAGGTTGGCATGAGCAGATGAATTGTGTTTTGGTTCGGCGCCCAGTCTTTGAATTTCAAGCTTCTGCACACTGGGGCTTTTCTTCTTCTTCTTTTTCTTCTTCTTCTTCTTCTTCTTCTTCTTCTTCTTCTTCTTCTTCTTCTTCTTCTTCTTCACACCGTACACAAAGGGATTTAATCCAATGTTTAGTTTTAATTGATTTTTATATGACCAAACGTGAGCAGTAAATGCCCTTTCTGATTCGAGACATGGGCGCAGATCTGAGAGCTGTCAATCAACTCCTAAAAGGAATGTGTCGAGCCTTTTTCTTTCAACCTTCCCTATTTAACATGCCTCTCACTCCTGACTACATTAATTAAACCAGTGCAGTGCCCGTTCCAAGCGTGCCTGTTTGGAACGGGCCGATGGCTTAAGACTCCTGTATTGCTGCTTTCAGCTTTCTCCAGAACCATTGTACCCCAAAATAACTTACAGAATGACCCCATAGCACTTAATATGCAACAACCACTGAATACTACTGACTTACTGTGTACTTCTACCTCAGAGGAAAACATTGTAATACTACATACTGCCGGCTGTCCCTCATTTTCGGCCAGATGTCCGTCACCTTCCTCTTTCTTTGTGTTGGCGTTCCAAACTCTGGTGGATTTCTGAGGACTATAATTAACTGCTCCTCAGATCTCTGCAGGGTAAATCCAGACAGCTAGCTAGACTATCTGTCCAATCTGAGTTTTCTGTTGCACGACTAAAACTACTTTTGAACGTACACATGTTCCACCAAAACAAATTCCTTCCTGAGGCTATTTTGTAGAGACACGGTGGCTCTGTCCGGCGCCTAAGACGATTGTGATTGGTTTAAAGAAATGCCAATAAACCAGAGCACGTTTTTTTCTCCCATCTAGGAATGCTGTGTGGACTAGCCAGACCCTCCTCTGCAGGGCTGTGGAGGAAAGTCTGGCAAGACTAGGTTCAACTAAGCGTATTATTTGCTTGTTTTTACGGAGGTATTAACGTAATAAGTTATTAGTGGTGAAAGTTAATATGGAAAACTTACACAAATGTTGCGATGTTCCTGTAGGCTTTCCGCGCTTGCTTGTTATCCAGATGTATCCACCCCGCCCCCTCTGCTGTACAGAGCCCCTTACATCATTGTATTGCGTGTGACGTCTTTTGTGCATGCAGGATCAGTTTGAAAGACGCACACAAACACACACACACACACACACACACACACACACACACACACACACACACACGGTGTCATAGTTTGATTACAAGGTGGCGGTTATTTGGATTTTAGTTTTCTCTGAATACGTCTAACCTGCTAATCAGCCATAGTCGCTCCCCACCGGCTGAGAATCCAACATAACAAGCATTAAGGTTAAGGAGGGATAAAATAGGTAAAGAGCTCAACAGCAGAGCGCTGCACAGCCTGGGTTACCAAATCTTTAGCAAGAGAAGCACCAACAATAGCTGGCCCAAGCTGTTTATCGTGCTGAAAAGCATGATATTGTGTATTGACCATCCATGTCCTTGGACTGAGTTGCTTTGAGTGATAAAAATAAATAGGGCGTTTTGAGGATACCTCTCCAAGTGTTCGAGAAAGGCCTGGTAAAAGACTGATTTTGGCTTTCCGCGCTGACCTCACACTGCTTTATACCCACCTCCCGCTCTCATCTGTAATCTATTATTCATAACGAAGAGACGGAGACTGGGAAAGGCAGATAACTTGGTCGCTTTTTCCTCCATCCACCCCCACCCCCATATTACTATTATCCAGAGGCCATTGTCTGGGAAAACAAATGGAATGATTGCCTTTTGTTGTATAGGGGTGGGGGGATTTTGTATTCTGTGCAGAATTTGAATGTAAACTTACTATTCAGAGCACACAAGCTAAGACTGCCAGTTGCATTGTGAAAAGGATGCATGGGAGGGATCAAATTAAAATGTATCAGCTCTGGGTTGGGATCCATCTCCAAATCTATTTCCAGCAGATGAAAAAGCCAAAGGGGAGCGTGTGTTTTAGTTTAGTGTTAATTTGCTCCGTCAGACTTTCTTGTTTTTTTATCAATTCTGGCCAAATGTTAGGAGTTAGTGAGTCTGTCGGAGCAGAGGTAGTGTTTTTAATGTCGACTCCATCTCTTCAGTTAAGACATGCACATTTTAAACACTTTAAAACACTGAACCTATCTAAAGTTAAGGGTCATCCGCACCAAGAACAATAACTATAACCATAACTATAACCATAATTATAATGATGTGAGCATCACACTGCTGAGCGATAACGTTCTGCAAACAGCGACGTCATACGCACGCACGTCACGCTCCAGCTGATAATAATACATCACAGCAGACGTTGCAACGTACAATTACAGGAATGTCTGTAGTTATATCCTACATATTTGTGTATTCAGGTACATTTTCTGAACCAAAAATGTCTCCCGGCAGTCCCCAGGGCAACAACACTGCTGCCTTCTCCAGGAAACAGCGGTGTACAGAGCTGCAGAGAGCTGGGGATGAGAGCGGGCGGGCGGTGTCAGATCTGTGCAGAGGAGCGCAGAGGGGAAAAGTCACGCCCCTAACCACCTGTGTGCAACAAATCTCTTCCCCGTGTCTCTCTTCACCGTGTCTCTCTTCGCCGTGTCTCTCTCCGCCGTGACGTGTTGTAATTCTGATTGTGATTGGCTGTCAGTGTTTCTATCGTTCATCAAATCTCTCTAAAAGTGATCCCAACGATATCGTTCTCCAGTGTCGTTGTCGTTATAGTTGTGATGTGGACTCCACCATCCACTGGAGTTAGAACGATTTTTAAGACTATAGATTTATAGTTATCATTCTTGGTGTGGATGGTCCTTTACCCTTTCCTAAACCCTTACCAGTACTTGCCCTAAACACAACCCTAACCAATCCAAGGGCCAAAACCCTAGTCTTAATTGCAGTGTTGTAGTCAAGACCACCTAAACCGAGACCAAGTCATTACCAAGACCAGAATGTATCGAGAACAAGACAAGAAAAAGACCAAAACAAACAACTGAAACATACAGTATATACACAACTAGCTAATATGTATAGCTAGTATTCGCTAAATCCCTTTGGGTGAGGGGTGAAGGGATTACTGGAGAGTTTTGGTACAGAGGCAGATTGATAACTTTAGATAGCTAGCTTCGCTAGCGTCACTTACAATTAGCTTACCTTTCCTGACATTGCAGAATTTACACACTGCTGTGTGTTTTCTTTTAGATGTTGTTTTGCAAATAGACTCTTTTAAAAATATAAATGAAATGATATTACTGAGGATTTGGTTGACATCTCCCAGACAGTTAGAGCTTCTTCTTCTGTCACCTACATTCACTTTGGGAGTACGTGTTAAGGGGTCGGGGAACGGGGGTTAACAGTAACACTTTTCAAAGATTTCAAACTAGAAATTAATCAAGTTATTGTTTGCATTTGAAGCAGGAAGTTTTACATCCAATCACAGTAATGATGTTAACACATAAATCAGACAATACACAGGCGGTTTAGTGAAATCCCTATAGTTATGAATAGACATAGATAGATAATATAGTCTTGAAATAAAATCCCAAGTCCTCTTCACAAAAATGTGGTCGATTCCAAGACGAGACCTTCAAAAAGTGGTCTTAAGACCAAGATCGGTCTTGAGTACTACAATACTGCTTAATTGTACTACCTTACTTTGTAATACAAGTATACATCCACCTATTACACATGCAAAAACACAGGCACCCACCTACCAATGCAAAGACCTACAACCATTTTTAGCAGCCCTTGTGTCTTTGTAAAGAATGATAAATGTCTCCTGTGGTTGTGATAATCAGTAATCATTATCAATTTACAGTGAGTAATTGTTTACTGAGCACCTAAACAATTTGCTAATTTCACATTCACAGATGATAAAACATTATGAGACACCTTTAGTTTGTGGCTCTCAGTAAATGAGTGCATAACCAATTCGCTGAGCTGGGACGACCAAACCTTTAAACTACCTTTCTAGTATCTCTGCCATATATTTAACAGCAATCCGAGTCTCTCGGCCTCTTCATATAGTAGGCGGTGTTTTCCTGGCCATCCGTTTCACTATGTTGTTCACGCAACACGCAAGCTGGAGGGATGAGGGATCAACACCATGTCACGCTTGGCATTAGGCTCCAATTTGAAATAATCACACAAGACGTGAGAGACTGGACATGCCGAGAGCAGCTCCGTCGGGCTGATGCTGAACTACTCCATGAGCCGTTGGTTAAAGAGAGAAATCCGAGCCATGTTTATACGCCTACATCTCTCTCAGCTGTCACTGACTCCATCCCCCTATCACACATTACGCTGCAGCGTTCTCGGCCCTCTCCAACCAGAGTGCCAAATTGTCTCCATGTTGTCACCGGTGCAGGTTCTGTGAACTTCTCACATGGTGGGGCGCCTGAGTTATCGCTGATAGAGGCTAAAGGTATTCAATCTATCCGCCCACACTGTGGGGTAATAGACAGGGGAGTGGGGGGGGGGGGGGGGGGGGCCTGAGGTATTAGAACTGAAAGGCCCCTTCAATAGCAATAAATAATGAAGTTTCCCTCTGGGCCATTAGGGGTTGGGGAAGGGAGTGTGTCTGTTGAAGGGAGATGTTCTCACATATATGGAGCCAGCCTGTTACCCCACACTGAGTGAGCCATGGAGGGAATATGATACAGGTGTGAAAACACAGGAGGGGGGAGGCACTCACACTGCTTCATCATCAATCAACCAGAACTAGTCAATGCATGACGTAGCTGTGGTATTACTGTTTGCCGAGGTGTTATTTCCCGACATAAGGGACTGTTCTTTATTTATTTCAGGTTTTCAGTTTTGGGATCGTTAGTCAAAATATACCTGACCCTCCCTTCACCAGCAATACATTTTGGATGACCCTCCAAAATGATATGGAAAAAAGGGATGACCCTCCCCAACTGATTGTGGAAACACAATAAGAATGGAAACTAAATGCACACTTCTTGCATTACTGCATTACTTCATATACTAAGTTACTCATCTAGTAAACTAGTATTCACATGAAATAAAAAAATAAAACATTGAGACCATTCAGCAAAGCACACTGGGTAGTAACAAAGTCAACACTGGTTGCTATGGACTCGTCACTAGGCTTCCTCAGTCATTGCATATTTTAGCATATAGGTAAAGCTGCCAAAGCTGAACATTATATAAAACTTCATTTCTCAGACGAGCGTCAATTTGGGAGCTTGCATGCAACCACCCCTTGCTTCTCAAATGCCTTGAAAAGGCTGTCGTTTGTGTATATATATAATATCACCGGGACCGAAAGGATATTTGAGTGGGGTATGGCTGCAGCCTGGAGACCTCCCGTCTTATGCCCTCCTGACTTGGTGCAGTCCGCAAGCTTTGACTTTTGAAAATAAAAGCTTGCGTCTGGTCCGTTATGTTTTCGTACGGTGTTTTGGATGTTTTTGAACTAAACAGTATGGCAATCATGCTAATCAATAACATTATTTTTTCATCAGATGTCTTAGTTACAACACGATGGAGCTAGCAAAGCAGTTTTGTGTTTATATGTGCGAGCGGGATTTATTCAGTTTGGGAAATCTCACTGTCTCTAAAGCTACAGTTCAAATGGTCTTGCTGACTAAATAGGGAGAGACCCATCTGCTAGCGATAGGGGCCAAGACTGAGAGAGCTACATGGAGCTACATGGATAAATATGCACCAAACAAGCCACTTTGAAATGTTGCTGTTCTCATTCATACAAACGTTGGGTGACCCTCCCCCCTAGACTAAAAAAAATGTATGACCCTCCCCTCAACAAAGAATAAAAAGACATGACCCTCCCCTATTTTCCTCCGGTGGTCCATTCCATAAATACCGAACGGCCCCTAACCATTTCAATTAAGAGTAAAGACATTAAAGCACCATACCAGTGCTTTTGCATGTTATCGCCCATGTACTACAAATTATTTATATATTTTCAAAACATTGTTAGTTCTAGATGGATGATATATATTATCAAAATTATTATCAGAATACTGCAGGCTTTCTAGAAATTAAAGGATGTGGTAGCCATTGCTTTCCATTTATTAGCTGAGCCGCCTGCTGATGCCTGCTTTAGTTGTGTAGTCACAGTGAACATCAAGCTTTACATTTGTCTGTTACATCTTTTTCAGGTTTGGGAATGCAGATTTTTCCAATTACAGTTTTTGGGATTGCTTACAGAATCAGAAAATGGTTTATTGACAAGTAGTTAACACTTACAAGGAATTTGCCATGGTGGATGGTGCAAACATAAATCAAAATAAACATATTAGGAAATAAATTGTACATGTAAGAGAACATAAATAAATAAACAGATATGTACAATATAACTGTTTAACAATAAGAAAAGAATGGGTTAGTGCAGGATGTGAAAAGGAGGTTGAGGGAATGTGCAAAGGTTCAAGAGACATAGATTGTGCACACACTTGTGCCATAATGTGACTCATTGTGTCATAACTCTACACACATGCCATAATAATATGCTAATAAGACGCAACACAAATCTCACTTCTATGTCAAAGTTAAACACAAAATGATACACACATGCACCATTTGAATTACTCTTTTAAAGCAGCAACAACACACTGATCTACACTATCTACTTCTGTGTCTTTAGTACTTTGTATACCTTTTTAATTCTGTGAAAGATTGTTCAAGTTTAGTACATCTACTTACATTTCAATGAACAAAAAAATAGCAAAAATAGAAAGGCATACATATGTATATATATATGGAAGCCTTTATATTTTGCTTTCCATTTATAATATGTACCAATTCAGTCTAGTGTAGAAAGTTGAAGACATACCTGTCCTCCAGTCTAAATGTCTGTATTACGGATCCTACCCAACAAGTCCTTCAAACCGTACGACCATGTCGGTCGTTTGCTCCTCCCCTCTAATACGACCCACAGGAGCGTTTCATAAATTACCCTAGCGGAGGTAGGAAATGGTCGTGAATTTAAACATTTTGTTAACGTTGCAGTTTGGCTAGGTTTAGACGCAAAAACTACTTAGTTAAGTTTAGAAAATAATGGTGGTTTATGTTAAAATCAACGTTACGTTACGTTACGTCACTCACGGTTACACACGTGAGGTCCGTAAAGGTAAAAAAAACGTTTCTAAACGTTTCCTTTTATTTGAAAGGGGACACGAACCCCGGTCTCCTGAGAAACATCCTGTGTTTGTTTGACCCATCCGCCACTCCGACCTGCCTCCATACGCAGAGTTTGGCACTATCACAACTACTATGGCCACTAGAGGATTTGCCACTGTTCATCGTACCCCCAACCGGCACCGTCAGACACCCGCCCACCTAGAGCCTGGCTCTGTCCGAGGTTTCTGCCTAAAAGGAAGTTTTTCCTCAAAACTGCTCTTGGGGTAATTACTGGAATTGTTGGGTCTTTGTAAATTATAGTGTGGTCTAGGCCTACTCTATCTGTAAAGTGTCTTGAGATAACTCTTGTTATGATTTGATACTATAAATAAAATTTAATTGAATTGAATTGAATAGAGGGCGCTGCCACTATATATATATATATTTGGGTCGTAATTGCTGCTTCAACAAATGACTTATGGGGTTGTTTCCTGAGGTAGGACAGTCTCATGCTACGGTGTAGCAACTCAGATTGGGCTGGACTCTGCCGAGCCTCGCTCATTGTCAGGCCATGATTTATGACACGTCCTAATGTCATCGAAATATGTCTCTTCTGTTGCCTGGTCCCCTTCTTTGTTCCTGTCCTCATCGTCCTCCTACTCCTCCTCCTCTCGCTGCCTCCACATTTGCAAAGTTCTCACAAAGGAGGGGAGCTTACCTGAGTAGTGCTAATGCTCGGACCGCTTGGTGTTCAATTAGTGTATAAGTGCGTGTGTGGGTGTTGCCAATTTCAGGTATGTTTTGCATGCTGAATAGAAGTGTTTTCCCAATGATTGCAAGAGATTTCATTCTTGAACAAAGTACTTATTATAAGAAACAGTATGTAGTGTTTTGCAAGATATGTGTTGGAGGATTGTACTTTTGGTGCCTTTGTTTAAAGAGAAAGAGAGCTTCATTTGTCGATCCACAAGGTACATGTAATTGGCAATTGAAATGTATCTTATGGGCCGGACACACATAGATAATCGGCCGTTGGACAGTCTAGCGAGGTCAGTGACTCGAGTCTGTTCGGTGTGTTGCGTGCCGTCATCTGTCCGAAGGGCCGTCATCATGTATAATCGGCGTAGCGGGCACTGCCGGCAGTTGGACGCAAATGACCCATCTGATTGGTAGAGTGCTAACCCGGAAACGGGGAGCGGAATGAGCGTGACTAGAGTCTCTCAAAATCTGATGAAAATCTTTTAAACTGACGTTTGTTGATCTGAAATGAAGACAGATTCAGTAACTGCATGGCCTATTTCTCACTTAAAATGTTTTCGGAAACACGTTTCGGTGAACTATTTTAGTACAATATGAGATCATATTCTGAACAAGACGACCATGACAGTCTGTCTTTGAATTTCCAGAGAAACAAGACCCATGTGACGCGTTCGTCCATTCAGCTGCTGGTTTTCATTTTTGGGCGACAATACAGATTAGCGCCGCCTGCTGTTAAAGAGACGTATTACGTCTTGACGCTTTGGTGTGTTCCGAGGCACTTTTTTGACCAATTTGGGGAGACTGATCAGCCCAACTGCCTTTTCTGCCAATGTTTGGCTGTCAGCTCTGTCTGGGCCTTTACGCAAACCCCTCATTACACATACAGCACTTATACACACAGCACAGACATGCAACACAGCCCGTAGTGCAGGGTCAACCATGGTACGGCACCCTTGGAGCAGTACTTAATTTTTCAATTTCATTACAGGACTTTTATGTAGCTGCTGTCAAACCTTAATCTTAAAATCTCTAATCTCTAATCTCATTTTAGATTTAATAAAATTCAAACATCGTGACTGGCGGCTATCTGATGTTTGATAAAAAGGTAAATATCTAAATGTAGCCTGTATGTAGTGACAGAGGTGACAGAGGAGGAACATAATCAAGCAAAAACAACTTTTCTTTTCCCCAGACTGCACATGGCTGCCATGCAAGTCACATGTCACTGCCTATAGTATGCACATAGTAATTGGCACACCCTTGAAGCGCTTTCAAATGAGGCAAAATTAGCAGCATGCTGCCGCTTCTGACAGATATGAGCTTTTCAGTCCTCTTCCCAACTGAGTGGAGGAGTTTTCTGTGTCTTAATTACCTCACATTTGGCACAGTGCACTGCAGAGCTAGCGGGAGCCGCCGGGAGTTAGGGACTCAGCTGAGACACTCAGACAGCGGTTGATGACAGAAGCCAGGGGAGAATGCAGTGGAGAAAAGGCTCCCGGCGAGCACGCCTGGGATGACAGGAGCGGTGGTGGAGGGGGCCCGAGATCCCCGAGGAGGAGCAGAAGAAAGAGGAATAGCTAGCTCAAGGGAGAATTCCCCTCAAGCACATATGGCAAAATTGAAACATCCATATGCCGGCGCAAAACAGAAGATTTTCAGTGTGTCGATGCTCTCAGTCTCTTTTTTCTTTTGAAGAAGTTGGGTACTGGCTGGTATGTTTTATTTTGCACATAACGGCAGACCCCCCCAGGAATGCTGACAGCAGTAGAGGCAAGACTGGGATGTTTCAAAAGCTCTAGACTGGGACTACAGTGGTCAGTTTGTAGACCATATATATATATAGTCTCAGTACGTGACTCTGTACGTGACTCGGTACATGACTCGGTACTGGACTCGGTACTGGACTCGGTACTGGACTCGGTAGCACACCACAAAAGTTGACATTGTGTCTCCTATAGCAACACCAGCTTTTAGTTAGTGCCAAAGGACGGTTTCCAATGCACATAACCTTTTTTGAGAGAATGAAAACCATGTATCTGTGTATAGTATGCAGCAATAGCTCTAACACAGTGGTTCACAGCCAGCGCCCCCCTATCCAAAATTCAGGTCCCTTACGGCCCCCATCAATTAAAAAGTAGGCTAATGTCTTCCTAGAATATTAATGTTGATTATAACTCAGTGTATATCATTAAAAAACCATGTCATTGAATGCCAAATTACAGATTTGATTAAACTGGACAGTTGGAATATCATTATCATTATCATTATCATTGTCATTAGGGAGCAAAAAAGCCATGTGAATAGAAATTACATTTATGAGTGTTAAACAAATGCAACAGTTTGAAATTTGACATTCAAACTTTAATTAGGTCTCGTTATTGATCACAAACATCAGCTAATCAGAGAGCGGTAATTTGGCGTTGGTGCCAAACAAGAAGCATTCTTATGAATCGTTCCAAAGGAAAACAAGACCAGCCTACCAAGGACAAAGCCTGAGGCCACTGCAAAACACAGAAGGATATGTAGGCTATCCACTTTGAAATTAAAATATCTGATTTTTATTCCACATGTTTCAAAGATAATTACATTTTCAAAAAGTGTTTCGTAGGAAAACTAAGCTAGTACGATTCTAACTTAAATAAGAGGATAATAATAGCCTACGATGAACAAGAATAAGAATGAAAGCCTAAAAGCTGTGTCACAACACGGCCTGGGCTGGCCAACATTTCTCAGAGGAAGAAAGCTAAACGGAGTTTGGCTGAAAACATTTATTGTACTTTTGGCATCCTGCTATTCTAAACTTGGTATATGCCACTTTGAAGATGCAGCTTGGATTCTGTCATATCATGGGTTTGCTCTTCTCGAGTGGATTCCAGTAGGCATATCTCTCCAGGAACATGGCCTGAGCTCCATCATGGGCGGTCTGGCAGAGAACGTCAAATAAAATAACTCAGTTCAAAGGCTGGGTTTATATGTAGGGAAAACCTGGCTAGCAGAGCAGAGTAGACTAATTGAAATTTCACTTTTGAATGGACTGCAATTATCCATAAATGATCTAACAAAGAGCAAGGAGAGCCTACTGTACACCACTTACCTATAGACAAAGCTTCTTGCTATGCAAAAGAAAAGTGAGACGGACGCCGCAATCTCTCAGCCGAGTCCCCCTCTCTCTCTGTCTAAAGCACTGTTGCTCATGGTTTTGCAGCGCTTCCGTTGCAAAAGTATGATAGCTTTCTACTTTGACACATATTAAAAGAATTGAGGCGTGCCCTGGTTTCCACCTAATGCCGCTGTGCCGCGTTTTGGCTCTGATCGCATTTTATTCCGTTCTCCGCATCGCTTTATACCACCCGGGAGCGTTAGTAGGTTAGTAGGCTACGTAGTTAAATGGTTTCCTTTTTTGTCTCTTTTAATTGTGTTTGTGTTTGTTTGATATTTGCTACTTTGTTGTGCTGTAGCCTTCAGATAAAGTTAATACTGTTAAAAGTCCAGTTATGAACGACATCAAAGAGTGGCTGCGATCAGCTCCGGCGGCCACGTCACAGCTGGAAGGCGGCCATAGAAAACAATGAAAAGCTGCAAGCAAGCAATTCAGAAAAAAAAAGCCAATCGACAAAATTTGCGACCAAACTGCCGTTAACAAATAGACACTACACACACATTGCTTCCAGCCTACAACCCCTGAATAAAAACGCTACTCTTACACCATCATGATTTATATTTTCTCACACATTTTCTTACTCGGCTTTGAAACAAGGTGCTTTGGCTGTGACATGGCTACAGGATCACATCATTGTCAGCAGTATACCAATCAAATGGCAGAACTAAACTCAATCCTTTCAGCTAGTGTTGAGACACCATGGGGCTCCAAACACTTAAGGGCACTTAAGTCCTCCATTCAATTTAATAACTGCAGTTAGATAGAAACTTAAAATAAAAGACTAATGTACTAATGTGTTTTGTACCCAGACAATTTACAGCCAGAGTTTTCTTTGAGTTAGTTGATAGTGGAAAAGCGCAAAAAGACCCTGCAGAGAGAATTGAGTCCTGCAGGCGCGGGCAATGAACCGCAAAGGCAGACACCCAAGGTGTTGGTGGGTACACCATGCACGGAGACAGCAGCAACATGACACTGATGTGAGATCTTGTGATGCTGCAAAACATAACGTTGTCCACAAAAACAACCGGACTGGTGGTAGGATGTAAAGACGCTATCTTAATCATGTCTGCTCTGTGTCATTGCACTTCTCCCGATGACACACAGCCTGCTGAGCCTTTATGTTGTAGCCTACCATGTATCCTTTCTGTTGATTTTCAACCACACAGAGTAGATCTGCCTTCAGTTCAATTGTGCTCCCTTCCCTAAACTGCCCCTATTCCCTTGATGTGGCATTGATCTGTCTACTCAGAGCATTGTCTGTGCCAGCCTGACCAGCGCCATCAATATTACATCAGGTTCAGTCTAAACAGCTCGGAACTCTTTTGCAGTCCATCTCGGGAGAGGTAATAAAATTCATGGCTGTCTTCATTCCCTCGGCGGGGAGAGTCACTGGTGGTTGATGTCACCCTATAGCTTTATTTTGTACACCAGAGGACAGAATAATAAGGCTTTTGTGCCAAGACGGGAGGTTAGGAAATTATACTCTTGGGTTGAACAAAAAGTGACTTTTAAATTATTAATCTCCTCAAGCATTAATTAGTATTCCCGGTAATTAGTGTTTTGGTCTTTTCATCAGCTGTTCCGAGGAAATTAAATGTTTACAAGAGAGTGAGTCAATATTTGCTCGCTGGAAGTTAGATTGAATTATCTCAGGAATGACTTCTGAGTGCTGGAACCCACCTGAGCAGCGCAGGGAGTTGATAATGTCTGGCTCTGTTGTCTGGAACACAGTTGGACCAGATTTTGGCCCAAACTCCACCTGACTTTTCATTGTTCCCTCCTCCATCCTTCTCTTGATAATGGTGCTTTATCTGGCAGACACAGCAATCTAGTGAAGCATGAAGATATTAAATTAAACCAGGAGGAATCAGCCATGCAGCTGCCACAATGCCCTCTGGGAAATATAGTAAAAAATAGAAAGTGTTTCAGTGGATGATATTTACGGTGCTGGCAGCACATTGACTTCAAGCCTTTGAGCTGACTGATTCTGCAGACCCTGCTGGCTCTGTGCATGTGCTGCTGATGTTAAACTATCTTGCTTTTGATGAATGGCCTGAGAAGATTATCTCAAAACCCACAGTGTGTATTGTTGTGACACAGAATGGAATTTGATAGTGATTAATGCACAATTAGGGTCACGTGACAAACTTCATGTCTGACTTGGTTGTTTGAGTTGAGTCCCCAGAGACCTACCAAGTCCACGGCCTATTTCTCAGGGTGTCAGGGCTGAGCTGGCTAACTAACCCGGGGCTGCCATCTCGGACTCTATTTTAAGAACACTAATTGAGGAAATGTCATTTTCCCATTCCCATCCATTGTATAGGTCACACATTTGTATGGTAAAAGATCTAATGCAGGGGTCTTCAACGTTTTTTAAACCAAGGACCCCTTAACTGAAAGAGAGGCGGAGCAGGAATCCATCCATTATTTTATATATATATAAATAAATGAATATTTTTTTTGCATAGAATACTAAGCTATTGAAATAATAATTGTTGGCATGATTTTATAAATCATGTTTTAATGGTAAACATACTGTACATGTGGCACAGTGAATCCTTTGGGATTAACAGTATCTGTGGATGGCTACCTTGGTGACTACCTTACCTATAGGCCAGTAAGCCTATCATCAGTGGGGATTTATATTTGCCAAAAATATGTTGGATTCATGTTAATATTATATATATATTATATAATATATTAATAATTTCGAGGCCACCCTGCAGTGACTCTGAGGACTCCCTAGGGGTCCTGGACCCCCAGTTGAAGATCTCTGATCTAAAGGATATATTTATATAAAAAATAAAAAAAAACAGGTCTTATGTAAGTGTTCGCTCAAGTAACTTCCCCTAATCATTTAATAGGGCATCACTAATGTACTCTAATTTGTTCTAATTGAATTTGACTATGCAGTTTGACTGGAGCAGATGCATTTGTGCAAATAAAACGACTTCTCATTAACACAATCATGTCCATACACCATCCAATAATTGTGATATACAAAACAAATAGCTGCAGTATCAGAATGTGCACAGTTGAGTGATGTTTCTTAATGCCGGAGGTTGCTTAATGCTGTTAAATTGAGGGTATTTAGTTAATTAGCCACATTGGTACCATTTCTAATGAGTCGCCCTTTATAATGGGTTTACAAGCTGTAAATAATAACTGTCGTCTGACCGAAATGTTAAATGTAGTAATGCAATAAACCTAATGAATAAACTGCACTAATCTGCACCTTTCTGCATAGAATGAATATTGTACACTGTGTGTATGGGTGTGTATGTTTGCATTGATGCAATGTTTTATCTGTAATCTGATGATTTGTATCTGTTTGGGTGAGACCAAAGTAGATTTTCTGGTCTCGGCTGGACAATAAAGTTGTGGTGCCCCGAAGTACATGATGTCATTGCTTTCCAACTGAGCCCCACCCACTGTCAAAAAAAATATATAAAAGAAAAACAGCAATCAGAAGTGTGGAAGCATTTAGGATTTGAAAAGACCAAAGGTAACATTGTTTGCTACCTTTAAAGCCTCACAGGTGATTAAACTTCACAAAAAGGGTGAAGGTGGGCCAGAACCTTGACGGGAATTTATTAGGTCACAAATCTTCATCTACCAATAAAAATGATAAAGGTGTCATTTGTCCAGCCATATCAGGTGCAGCAGAGCTAACAGGACACTCAGAAAGATGTCAATCAATTACAGTCTGTACACTCCCACACAGTCCATAGAAGAGGTCCAATCACCAGGGGTCCGTTTCAGGAAGGAGGTTTAACAAACTCTGAGTCTAACCCTGATGTCTGTGTTGATTTACCCTGAGATGGGAAACTTAGTTTTCGGTTCCAGAACAGCTGATATGAGTTGGTTCAATCAACTCCGAGTAGGTTCAAGCGCGTGCACCACCACAATAAAAAGGCAGTATGAATGGAGCCATGATACTACGATTCACCATGGTAACAACCACAAACAAACAGGTCGGCGGAAATACTCATGCGCACAAACAACGAGTTTGAACACGTATTTCGTTAAAAAAGCAAGACAGCGGCTGCTGCTGCAACAGAGGGAGAATCTTTGTGGGAGAAAATTGCTGCTCGAGTCAATGCGTAAACATTAACAGTGTATTCATTTCATATTTAATCACAGTTAACTTATAATATTACTGGTGAAAACTGGAATTGTATTACACCTATAATTTCATTTGAGTGCAATCCTGCGGGCGAAAAAGTAAGCTAGGCCTACTACTATATCCCATTCTGAGGCTGCAACACCATTAACAGAACTATAATGTATAATCATTTATTTCTTTTTAATGGCTCTCACTGTTTTTTGTCCAGGGAACAACTACAAAAAACGTTTAAAAAACGTTTCAGAGCGAGTCACACTTTTCTGACGGCTAGAGTGGCTTTACTATTACACTATGATCCGCATCACCAATAAAGAAAAATGCTGTTTGCGAAAAACGTAATGCGACACAAAGAATCTGCTGGGATGTCCATCATCACCAAGCCTGTCCACGATGGTGGATGTTAGTGATATGAGGACGGATAAGTTAGGCCTATCTACATATCTGATGGACTGTGAAAAAATTTGGAAATTAAAATACATTTAGTCTGGACTCAATATCATCTCCCGACGTAAACTCTCTGTGAAGCAATACAGCTTTTTCATCAACGGGATCGTCGACAAAAGGACATGACATGTTTGAGAAAAAAACGTTTTATAAGATAAAGTTACCTCTCTTTCTGAAACGGAAAACCCAGAGTTTCCCTCATCTCAGGGTTAACAAACTCAGAGTTTTCACTAAACCTGCTTTCTGAAACGGACCCCAGATGATCTAAAAACAACTTTGCTGGTGTTCAGAGCCTTTAAAAAATACAACTAGTAAAAAACAATCTGCCCACTTGTCACTCAGTGAGGTAGCTGAGGCACCATGAATGTTCATTCAGAGTAATTTCATTTTAATTTATATTTTTTATTAATCCCCAGAGGGGAGACCAGTGACCCTCCAGTTCCCAATCTAACTCCCTATGGACTGAGCTACTGCCACCCACAAAGCATTTCCTCCTAACCACTAAACCACTAGGGATTAGTTAGAGTAGTTGAGCATTAGGATGCATGGATTGCACACAGATTAATCTGACAGTATACTGTATGTGTTGAATGTCATTCGTTCAAACTTGATCTCTTGATAAAATAACCCAGCCCCAGTAGCCTAAATCTCTCCAACAGGCTGGTGTCCGTGGATGTCACCTCAGTCTAAGGGTCAAGCAAGCAGTTTGTCACTGTTGCTCTCTCTCATTCTCTCATTGTGTGCAGAGGCTAGGCAAGGTCAGCACAGACATATTCCTCCCAGAATACATTGAACAGTTAACACAGTGACATCCAGGAGGACAGAATGTGAGTGATATTGCTAAAAGTCTTCTTTCATAAATAGCTGCTGTCTGTCCTTCATGACTTTCTTCCCCTGGCAGGCTGATTGATAAGGATGCGCATAATCCATTATTTAGGCCTATTGATTGAGCCCAGCAATCAAAGATCAGTGTTGCGGCAGAGGTAACCGGACCCTCCTATAAGACTTCTCCGTCGCACAGGCGCAAGCAAAGGTGTCAGCTGCCGGCCCACTAATCACCCTGTGCTGTGAGTAATGGCTATGAAAGCAATCACAAGGGAAATGCATCATCTCTACAGACCCTCAATCTATCAACCTGACTCGCTCTCATTTGACTGAAATGCATGCCAACGTGAAATATGACGCTTTGTCAAAGGCAGAGGGAGCATGTTGGCTCCAGAGCTGCAGAATGTAATAATTAAACACACCCGTAAAGACCCATTGTATTTCATCCATTGACACATACATGTTACACATTTCTGAGCTGTTTCCCTGGGTAAACATTTCATGCTTGGCTACAGTGCATAATTACAATGCTTCACCAGTTTATACAGAGCTACAATATACTAACAGTAATTTTATACTTCAGTCACCTTTCAATTTGTTTCCCCACATGATATCAAAAGAGAAATGGTGGAAGAAGGAAGACATGCCTTGCTAGTACACCATCAAAAAACTATTTGTCCGAGAGTTTTATGTGTTTGGCCCAAACAAAAGCCACAAGCGGTTGTCCTTGGCCAACCCATCCTTTTATTATGAAGGGGAGCAGGAGACGATACCTGGTTTTCTTTTCAAATCTGGGATATTTGAAGTTGTTTGTGTTGCAGTTTTTGCTGTGCACATATCATTTCACACAGCGGGGAACATTTCCTCTCCAACCACAGGAGTCCATAGTCCCATCACCTTGCAATCTGCAGACTGGCCTCTTCTCCATAGTGCCTCTCCATTATGCTGCATGATGTCAATCTCATCTCCAGAAATATTTGCACAAGGAGCCCTGGATTTGCTAGTTCAGGAGTACACTGAAGCTAGACGACAGCACAGAGTTGGAGTGAAAAACTCTAGAGGACACAGACAGACGTCCTTCCAACAAGCCCTAATGTGCCAATTTAGCAAAGCAAAATGACCAACAATGTAAAATGGGGTCCTTCACCCCATAACAAATTCATATGATGATTTATGTTTTTGTACATCCAACAAATGCAATATTTGTCACTTTGAAACAAATTGCCACTGCATCTCTGGAAATGAGTTCTATAGATTTTTCTCTCTGCTCATTCTGGGTTTCTCTCAACGAGGTTATTACTTAATTAGATCAGAGGGAAGGCTCTGTCAGATATCTCCCCTGCCTCCGACTGAGACTCGCCCTACCTAAGTCGCTGACAAAGAATACTGATCGCTCGGGACACTTGGCACACCAATTACCTGACATCAAATCTTTAAAAAAAAGGCATGAATACATAAAACCTGTTTCTACTTTTTCGCTTTGTTGCTGTGGGGTAAGTCACTGTTTTTCAAGAGTAGATGGAATTTAAATCTTTTAAGTTTTACTCCTCATTAGAGAATATAGCAAGCTTGATTTGAATTGAAATCATTCTAATTAAAAGAAATTATTATAGAAAGGAAGGATCCCCACAGCACAAAACGGGGATTTCATGCTCATGATGATGTGCAGATTATTTTTGAACAGAGTGTGCTCTATGAGATTTATTTTTACAGGAAAGTGTACAAAATGATCATCCAAATGTTATCTGTGATTTCTGTATTCATTACCTGAGCTAAAATAAATAATGCAGAACGTATAGTACTACAGTATCACTCCCATTGGAAGTTTTGATATCAGGCAAATATCTCTGGCCAAAAGGTTCATTTGGACCTCATCTGACCACAGAAGCTTTTTCTAGCTGACTTCAGTCTCTCACGTGTCTTCTGACAAAATGTATGTAACATGTCATGTGAGCTCTTTCAACTCGTTGGCACTCTTTAACTGCAACTGGTGAAGTACATGGCCAATCCTTGTGGTATATATATAGAAGGGTTTCTTGATCTGATGAAGCTGGACGGCGTCATTTGTCTGTGCCTTCCACTTCGCTGCTGAAAGTTTTATGATGTGACAGCGCTATGGTTGAGGTTTGCTAGGAACAAATGCGACTTGGTTAGATTTAGGGAAACATTGGGTTAGAGTTACAATTACTACGTTACAATTACTAATTTGTTAAGGTTAAGGTACCTTTGTTGTCATGACAATAATAACTTCTTAGTTTAGGTGAGGGAACAGTCGTGGTTTAAAAAACATTGTTGCCTCGCAGTTAGGGCTGGGTATCGTTTACAATAAAACAAACATTACAATATTAGTATCCTTAAAATGTTAATGATACCAACAGAGTATTTCATTTGATACGTTTTTGTATATTTCAGTCGATACCCATCCTGTGAATGGAAGCATCTCGGCACGCTGAACAGCCAACTCAAATACACCAAACTTTTGCTCCTGGTTAGCTCACTAGAATGGGCGCCCATATTTAGAGGTTTATTCCTTGACGCAGCAGCCGCAGGTTCAACTCCGCCCTGAGGCCCTTTGCAGCTTGTCATTCCCCCTCTCTCTCCCCTTTCAAGTCTAAGTTGTCCTATACAAAGAAAGGTCTAAAATGTCCAACAAATTATCTTAAAAAATACACCGCACTTACATCGCATTAAATGGAAGAACGCTTGCAGTGATTGGCTGCGAGCAAAACCGAACAAATAGTCAGTTTTTTCAAGATCTGGGTGTCAAAACGAATGAAGTTATCGATTAACTGGAGAAGTTTTAATACTACTTGGTACTTGGTTATTTTGGTCGATACCTTTACTATATCAAGTATATCAAGTACCGATACCCAGCCCTACGCAGTTGGAAACAGGTAACAGCGGTCTCACATGTTAAAGGCCAACATTTTGTTAAGCTAACCATCCTCCCTACGCACACTTTAGTGATCTATAACATCACATGATTCCTGTTGTAAAGGCTTTGTCACTTGAACATAAACATATGTCGTTGTGGGGCATTTGCTGAAAGGACTGCTGAATGATTTTATTGTAAGGACAGTCTTGAGTTGACATAGGTGTCTTGGTGTCCTCCCTCCCTACTCTCCTTCTTGGCTCACTCAGTTTTTAAAGCTAGCTCAGGCAGATTTACAGAGGTGCCACATTCTTTCCATTTCTTAATGATTCAATTAACTGGACTCCAACAAAGGTACGGTGCCTTGGAGGTTTACTTGTATCCATTCCCTAAATTTTTAATAACCTTTGTTCTCGATACAGCTCTACTTATACCACGATGAATAGAATACCCACAGGTTATCTCCATTTGATTAATTATGTGACCAATTGGCTGCACCATTGATGATGTAGCTGTCACCCCTTAAAACATGTATTTTGTATTTTATATTTGTAATTATTTAGATCACTTTGTAGAGATCTGTTTTCACTCATTTAACTGCCTTTTTGGTTGATCAGTGTCCAACAAGAGTCATGCTAGCAGCTCCATGAGGCTTTACTGAGGCACAGCTGGTCTTTGTGCTAAATGTGAACATGAACAATGCTAAATGTTCAGAAGACTCTCTGGAGATGATAATATTTTAGCTTTTGGACTCAGATTTTAAATTACAGAAGGAACTTGAGAGGTATAATAATCATTAAATTGACACATTTGACCTGTCCAACATACTATCCCTCCCTCCTCTACTCCCTCGCTTCACAAATCACTATAGCAACAAGTTCACACAGCGTGTGGCCTACGAATCTCAATGATACAGCTTACTTAATACTGGTAATATTGGCATTGGGTTGTGTACCAAATAGCACACTGTCAACATTTCTTGCGGAATTTTCTACTTTTTTATAGGCCCTGTACAGTATATAGTATGGTGTGTGTGAACTCAAAAAGCAGAAAATGGAAAAAAGAGAAAAGGATTTACTTCCCTGTGAGATCCAATCATGATGAACTATTACCATGCCTACATGTGGTGCCATAAACCTCATCCTAAATTACAGCCCACCGAGCTCCATCCAGTCTGATCTGGCAGGCCACGATTTAATCAAAATTGCTGTGATCAGTGCAGCCGATGTGACTATTGGCACTTTTCTCAAATGTTAATCAAGCCATATTGAATGGTGCACTACTCTCGGCAGGAAGTCTGTAGCTTGTGGCTGCTCACTAAATCTCAATGACTTCGTTAACTCATTATGAGTCACAGCGTGCAGTGCCAACAGCAATTAAAACACGACAGAAACGAGCGGTGTCCTTGGGCCACTGTTCTGCTCGCAAGACTGATACGCTTTACTAGATTTAGCAGAATGATTGACATATCAATAAGCGCCGAGGTGGATTAAATGGACTCAATCAATATTCACATTTGTCTCACTTGCGACTGAAGCCAATTGTGCACACCTTGTCAAGTGCTGTCGGCTTTTGTGCTTCAGGCTGTGTGACTGGTGCTGTTGCAGCACCATAGCCTGTCTGTCACATCCAGGAATATGACCTGCCTCTGACCATTTTTATTTGAATTTGTGATGCTCCCAAAAAAATTGACTTTTTAACTCATGGTAAAAAATCACCTAAAGCTAATCAAAGTGGAAGTCAGTGAAAAAGATCCTAGAGGGCACGAATGGTCACCAAGATTTTCTCACTGTACAGAAATTCCATCCAACCTTTTGTCTCTTTATTCCTTATTCAACTGGTAGGACAGAGGAGACCGAAAAATCTTAACTTTCAATGATTATGTCAGGGTTTTAATTCAACTCTCTCCTCTGTCTTTTGTAGAAACACATTTCTATTCATGAAGCCAATCCTCCGTAGTCATGACACTGCATACTTATGTTTCTTTTGTAAAACTCCAGCAATATGCTAATTAAATTGCAACTGTGGGCTTCTGTCCCCTATGCAGACTTAAAGAACCCTTTATCTTAGCAAATGACTGGCAGTTGATTATGAAAATCCCAACATTTCTTCTTTTTTTTGTCCTGCGTGAAGGCAGTCCACCCACACCTTCTGCTTTTGTGCGCACTATTGTTATGGCTCCGTTGTTAATGAGTTTAGAATTAACTGTCTGTAATGACTGGAGCCCCTGCTGAGCTTGATTATGCTGTTGAATGGGGAGCTGGAGGAGTAATGTATGGATGGATGTGCACACTATGTGCAGGTATCTCTGTCTGTCACTCACTGGAAAAAATACAAGCACTGGCAGAACTGGGGACTGACGGTCACGCCTCGATGCTCGGTGTTGCTGTTCAACCTGACATCAGGTGTCATCCTGTGGCCATTCATTTACTTAAGGGGATTGGTTTTTGATATCAGGCAGACATCAGCTGGTAAAGCTGTGGCTTCAGTCAGCTGGAGGCCTCAGGCTTAAACTCATCCATCACACATTTACTTTGCATTAAAAAAACAGTAGATGTGGAAACATTCATTAAAAACTGATATTTTCTTTAGGTTTAGTTTAGTTTAGTTTATTAAGGATCCCCATTAGCTGACGCCTTGACGACCAGCTAGTCTTCCTGAGGTCCAACACTACATTTAGTCAAACAATATTAAAACATTTCATAACATATACAGAAAAGAAATTAAAAAATTAAAATAAAAAATACATGCAACAATATCTGCCAACAAAACTAAGTAACAAAAGCAAAAAGGTGTGGTGTTGGTCAGTGGTGTCAGGGATTCCAGACTGTAGGAACAGCCCAGTTACTCTTTAGAGTCTCAGTTGCAATTTAACCTTTACTACTCTCTGTGATCACCTAAACTGTGTTTTAATCACAGACTGTAAAAGTAATGGACGTAGCATCCGTGACGTCACCCATTGGTTTGTGGACTGCCCTTGTGAAGAGTTGGCCATCTTGATTTTTGCAACCAGATGTGACAATTTTTTGTGAGAGGTGGGAGCTGGGGAGGATGATGCAGCTAAGCCAGTGTTGTTCATGGTTGCAATGGCGCTGTGCTAAGCTAAACGCTAAATGCCGTAAAGTTGCCAATTTTCAACCCTTCTGAAGCGAGTCATCCAGCGGATTAACACGGATGTCCAGGTACTGCACGCACGGCTGCAAACTTTCCCTTAAGTTACCAGCTATTGCTAGCGCGCGCTAGCTAGCTTGGTTGGCAGAACGCTGAACAAGACATTTCTGGGCAACCAAAATGTTCCAGTTAACTTTGCTAAAGTGAAAACACACAGTGAGAGGGTCAAAGTTTAAGATGAAAACACGGAACAACAGCCAAAAACAAGTTGAGGTTTATTTTAATGTCCACAGTGTTAGCATGGTTAGCACTTCTAAGCCTCTGTCCTGATTGACAGGTCCTAAAGCATCCACTGCTTTTATCGTCTAGTTTAGAATAAATGGGAGCATCATTTACAAAATGAACATCATACTGTATTAAAGAAGACTTGAAACTAGCGATTGAGACCATAAACTCATTATGAAAATGTTTACTGAGGTACTGGGAGAAGTAGGCTCATTTTCTCATAGACTTCTATAGAAACAGACTTCTTTTTGGAGCCGGTGGAGTCTCTCCCTGCTGGAAGTTAGAGAGAATGCAGCTTTAAGGAGCTTCCGCATTGGCTTCACTTCTCAGACCCGGAAGCTCCATTCATTTATTTTAACAGTCTATGATTTTAATACAACCAAACTCATGTAATGCTTACTATACCATACTCAATTTAGTGTTTCTATTTACATATCTCTCTGTTTCTGTCACCAGATGACTGAAAGAGCATGAAATGGTGATTGGATTGCGGCTCTTAAATGCTGCCAGGCAACCACTAATGTCTGCGCTATACTGAGTCATTAGTCACAACAGTATTTTATGATTGTGAAGTCAAAATAAACATAAACACTGCAAAATGTCTGCGCCTTTTTTCTGACATTTAAAACGAGTGATAACAGAGAGTGTTAGAGGCTACAGGAAGTTGGCTTACGTTTTCCAAGAGCTCACTTTTCCTCCCCCACACTAAAAACACACTGCTGCCATTTTAAGATTCATCCACTGTACTTTCAATAATCATATTGCTAATATGTTTTTAACATATGATATAATCCCATCCCGCTCTGTTACTTAAAAAAAATGTCAGGAGTTTGTCATTTTACAACACAGGGTTGCACAACGAACAGTGTCGTCTTTTTATGATACACAAGAGGGAAAAAAGGGAGGGTTGATATCAATTCAATTTTATTTATAGTGTCAAATCATAACAGGAGTTATCTCAGGACACTTTACAGATAGGGTAGGTCTAGACCACACTCTATAATTTACAGAGACCCAAAAATTCCCCCCAAGATCAAGCATTTGGTGCAACAGTGGTTCTGTTTGTTCAGTGCAGAGACAGAAGCTAAAATGACAGTTCCAGTAACTCCTGAGTTGTCTTATTTACATGTTGTGTCCTGTGAGCTGGCCTTCTGATGGTCAACACAGTAAATACCTCCCAACCGTGGTTTGGCTGCTCCTCCAACCACAATGCCTCCGTTTCTATTCCTACACGTGTTAAATGCAGCCAGGGTTGCCAGGTCTGCTATTTTCCCACGGAATTGCGCTACTTTTAAAGTGTTGCCGCAGGTTGAATTTTTTGTCCGCTGGTTGGGTAGCCCAGACCCACACAGACAGGACGTGCCCTCAGTGAATTGGTCTACATTTTCACAGAGATTTATTTATTTATGATAACATACTGCATCTAGTTACACAAGGCAAATGTAGCACCTAGGTGAAATAACTTTAATGGGAAATTGCTTTTAATGTTGGTACACTATTTACCCTACACATTTAGGGTGTTGCTTTGTAAATATTACAATATATTAAGCATTTATAGTAATGCTGTTGGACTTTTAAAGCAGCGTAAGGGTTAGTGTAAAATGTTTTGGGAGGGAATTATTTTGGGTTCTGGTCTAGGTTTGGTTTTATTGGCTGTTGGGCTGGTTTTGGGCTGGTTTTGATTGGTTTTGTCATACAGACCAGGCAACCCTGAATGCAGCAGATGTGGCGTGTCGGTGTGGCAGCTTTAGAGTTTTTGAAAGGCAACGTTGATGGACCTGGGCTGAGCAATGAGATGACTAACATAGCTTATTACTACAACTTACTCACTATAATGATGTCAAATGATGTCGTATTCAAGCTTGGCCCCCTGCTGCCCGGCTGCATCACTGAGAAAAGGCCTCCACATCGCCCATGTACAACATCTACAACAAGTCAAGAAAGGTTAGCTGTACATCAGTGCTTGGCAAAATCGTATTAAGTACAATTTCTGCTCTTCTTCTTCTTCTTCTTCTTCTTCTCTCCCCTCCCCCCCTGCAGCATTATTCTCTATAATGAGCTTGTGGACAGGAGATGAGATATGATTCTTGGAATTAAAACAGCATTTTCTACTTTGATCATCCAGCAGTGTGTGAAGCACTGAAATAAGACTCTCCCCTTCTTTATCGAATCTTTGCTCGCGTTCTCCCTCTCTTAATCTTTCCCTTGCTCGCTCACCCTTCTCTATCTGAGCTTGGGGGATTTCTGTATGAGATGGAGTTAATGAAGAAAGCTTTTTTTCTCCCCTGCAAAAAGACGGGTAAACTCTGGCAACTTTATACTCGTTTTTTGTTAATCGCGTCACGATCGGCTTTCATGCTTTACAATCCCAACCCCTGAACCAGTTAAGCATAAATATTTAACATCATTATTTTCAAGCCCCTGAGAATATGTCTTAAACAACTGCATAAGCTCCAACACAAACAAATCCCAAATATGTTTTGCTCCTAAAGTTGGCCTTTCTCATATCACAATCCAACATCATCCCTTTTTATTCCTTTCCACTACACGCCATCTTATTTGACATCACTTACAAGCAAAACAGCAGTCGCACAGCCCCTCGCTCTCATGCGCACATGCACGCTCACACTTATAAGTGGCCTTGTCTTCGTAAACTGCGAGTGAGATGCAACATTGTCAAAGAGCCATTTAAGATGCTATCATCTAATATAGAAGCTGACGTGGGCTGCTGCTGGCAGCATGGTTATGTAAGCTGCTTTCTCAGGGACTGATAGCGATCCAACACACCCAGCAGGGAGTGTTAGTGTGTGTGTGTGTGTGTGTGTGTGTGTGTGTGTGTGTGTGTGTGTGTGTGTGTGTGTGTGTGTGTGTGTGTGTGTGTGTGCGTGCGTGCATGTGTCAGGTGAGGGGGGGGTGAAACAAATCACACATCCAGTACACTACATAATATTGCACCCAGTGTTTTGCCACAGGTACAGAGAGACACTATTTCGTGCCAATTGATATGTTAATATGCTAATGTACCGTGATTAGCAAAGCAAGAAACGGAGTGCGTCTTCGCTCAGTGAGGTGTTGATTGAAAGAAATCAACAACCAGGATGGCAGATGACATAGAAATGCACTTTGTTTTTTTAAATGTTGAACTATTTATTATAGTTACAGTCCAAAGCAGATACTTTGGGTATAGGTTGTGCTTTTTTCAAGTAAATCCTAATAAAATACTAACATGTCATATCTACATTAAAAGAGTCCTCTCCATACTGGCCATGAAGCAATATCTCTGTATAGCGACAGCAACCACATTTTGTCGGTATTTTCCAGTGTTAGTCTTTTTTTAGTACAACGTTCGCTGTTTGTGTTCCCCGTATTCCCATGCTGAGCCACAACAGAGGATTACTTCCTGGTAGTCCTTAGTGCGAGGACAAAACACTCTACTGACACTCGATCGGCTCAAACTGCTGAAGCTAATATGAGTTTTGGCTTGTTGTTATTTTTTGTATCATTTCTATCAGTTAGAATGAAATACTCGCCAAAGTAATCGTTGAGCAATGCTGTGTCGTGAACATAGCAACATCGCTACTACTAAGACCACCAGAGAGGGAAACACAATCAGACTGGGTGCATCTAGTTAAGGGTTTACCACTTTATTTGGAGGTAAAACCTAAAGCGAGCACACTCAAAATGGTGGCAAGAATCCCTCCTGTGCACAACCTGGGGCCACTTAACGGACAAGTTGTGAACACAGCACTGACATAATCCCTTTTTGAACGGAAATGGTGAAAGTGTTAGCTTCTTACTTACACCAGCAGTTAGAGTTTGTGTTTGTGTCCACCTGATGAATGACAGTCCAATATTCTCTGTCTTTCAGCTGTTTTTGGTCTCCAATAGCTCCTGCTGGAATCTCTGTCTCTTTAGCTGCTGAATGCAATCTGACAATCTATTCTGATAAAACCAGCCCAATGGGCAATCAAAACAAGCCCAACACCAGAACTCAAAATATTCCCCTGCCAAAACGTATTACATCAATAAATTTAAAGTGCTCATTATGTGCTTTTTGGCTTTTCCCCTTTCCTTTATTGTGTTATATATCTTTTTGTGCACATTATAGGTTTACAAAGTGAAAAAGCCCAAAGTCCAGCCCAAAGGGATTTACCATCTCCAACAGAAAACACTGTTCACAAACTGCTCCAAACAGCTCTACTGTAGTCCAGCCTTTACTTCAGTGACGAACGTGCGTCACTTTGTAACACACGTTATAATGCTCGCCTAGCTGCTAGCATGGCACTCCCTCATGCTCTGCAACTGACAAGCTAGCAGTACTTGTGTGCATGTGCGACTCCCAACAAAGATGGTACAGAAGTGAGATGCCTCACTCTGCAGCTAAAACAGAGAGCTCAACACACAGGGTGAAAAGAAGAGCTGCAGCAATGTGCAGTACAACAAAAAATACGGTGTTTTCTGAAAATTAAACCACATAAACCTTTTCTGGTACAACTTCTAAATACAATTATGAACCTGAAAATGAGCATAATATGAGCACTTTAAAGTCCAACAGCATTACTATAATTGCTTAATGTATTGTAATAGCTACAAAGTAACACCATACATGTTTAGTGTACCAACATTAAAAGCAGTTTCCCGTTAAAGTTATTTCACCCAGGTACTAAATTTGCTTTGTGTAATTAGATGCAGTATGTTATCATAAATAAATACATCTTTGTTAGGTTGTAGACCAATTCACTGATGCATAAACTAGCCCGTTTTGTTGTAAACTGTGTACTAGTCCATTTGCTGCCTTGGCAAGAGAGGCAGGTGATGGGCAGCGGGGCACATCCAGTCTATGTGGGTCTGGGCTACCCAACCAGCGGACCAAAAATTCGACCCGCGGCAACACTTTAAAAGTAGCCCAATTCCGCAGGAAAACCATGGACCTGGCGAGATCTTTTTTTGAAAACAATGCTAACGGTACAGATCCATTTGACCGTGCAATGCTTCTGTCGCGCCGCGCTCCACTCTATTCCTATGGGTGACGTCAAGCAACTTCAACGTGCACGCAAAGCATTCCGGGATTCCTGCATTTGAAAAAATGCTGCGCGTCAAAAAGCTGGCCGATGCCCATCTTTATGCAAATTAATGCGTTGAACGCGACGCGACTATCCAGTAGAAGTAGATCTTTCAAACTAACCTTTGTTGATCTGAAATGAAGACAGATTCAGCAACTGCATGGCCTGTTTCTTGCTTAAAATGTTTTCAGAAACTAGTTTCGGTGAACTATTTTTGTAAAATACTAGATCGTATTCTCAACGAGCCGTCATGACACTCTGTTGAAATTCTCGAGAAGCCAGATCCACGTTGCGCGTTCGTCCAATCAGCTGCCGGTCAAGGGCGTGGAGCATCAACCATGGATGTATGACGTCGCGACACCAAGTCGTGTCGGTCAAATGGATCTGTACCGTAAGAGTGGTGAGAGCGAACCAGATGAAGAAAGTTGTCGGTCAAAGAATATTGATTATTGCCGGTTTAGATTCAGGACTGGGTTGTTTTTTGTTCCTTTTCTGACTTATTTTTAGTGATGACGCCGTGTTGTCAGATCTCTGCAATGAACTTGATTACTACTGAGAGAAATTATAGAAAACTACAAAAATAAGACCCAAGCTGTAACAAACTGGACGTAACATTTAAATCATACAATCATCAAAATCTTACTCCTCAGATTGTGAAGCAGTAAGGCAGTAAAGTATGCTAACAGCAGCTTTGCATGCTACATTAAAAGTTCAGAGTTGGCAGATTACAATGATACATTTGTGCCAATAAATTCATGAGCAGCAGAGTTTGTTTGAATGCGGTTTCAGCTTCCAGGCTCGTGAGCTGAATGCATCGGTGACATTAGCAAACATGGTTTATAAGAAATTACATATGCTACAATATGTGTTAATATGAAATGCAAGAGTATGTGAAGTCTTACAGTCATAAAAAAGCATTTAGCTTTATTGAGACATTCATCACAGCATGGCAGAAGCCCCTGGAGTCACTGTTCCCATCATGTAGCCTGAAAACACTGAAATGCCCATTACTATCAATGAAACTCACAGCTATGATGACTACATGAAGTTTGAGCAAAAAATAAATTTAGCTTTCTGTATTTTGTAAATGACATACAGTACTGCTCAATAAAGATCAGAGTAAAAAAAAAGCTAGCATGAGGGAGTGCATGAGGGAGTGCATGAGGGAGTGCCATGCTTGCAGCTAGGCGAGCATTATAACGTATGTTACAAAGCTTTCGGCCGCACATAGCTTCCTACCAGAGAGTTAGTGTTGCCCTCAGTTCGTTTTGCTGAAAGTTGTTGAAAAATAAATCCTCTTACCTTGGCTTTGTGTATATTGTGAACACATGACACGTTTGCGGCTGACATTTTGTGGGCTGAGTCCACATCATTGATTTCAGGAGATAGCCCTGCTGATATGTCAAGGCCAGCCGGGTAAGGGCGGCTGGAAATGCAGCGGAGCCTTGTAGAACCAGTTACCTTGAGCTGAAAATCTGAGCAAACATTGTTAAGTGCTGATGTTGGGCGTGCTGGCCCTGGGAGAGAGGTCTCCTCAGTGCAGAGACTCCTCTGCAGCTTTTCACTCCAAGTTGTCTTTCCCCTCAGGGATGCTGTCCCAGCCAACACCACTCCTGCTCACTGTATGTAGGTGTAGCAGTTGATTGTAAAACACAGTCTAATTCCAATTAAGGAGCATAACCAATGATGTTTACACTTGAGCTGCCAACTACACTTATGTCATTTGTAGCCCTGCTTTAAGAGTGTAATTTGTAAACATTTCATCTCTCCAGTGATCCAAAGTTTTAAACCTTTGGATTCCCCTCCTTTCCCTGCAGTGCAAGTAAATGACTGACTGCTTTACATGGCAACGCTGTGAAATGAGATGATTGTTTTCTTGTGCAGCGCTAAAGGAAATGCTGAATCTTCCTGTAGCATTCTTCAACCTTACAAGTTTCTGTTGACTGAAATGCTGTACACATCGTAAATACACTGCAAGATGTTGAGTCGGGAGAACTGTAACTAATGTCTGGGCATCAAGGTCACATTTTGGTTCTAAGTAACCACGCGGGAACACTCAGGCCGGTAAACTGATGTGTGAAAGACCACAAATTGATGAGTTTGGTCTTTTGCGGCTCATATAGCAGGGTCACTAACACATGAATTACATGCATTACCACAACCAATGCAAAATAAAAAATACAACTACTAAAGCTGAAGGTTTAGCACAGCCACAAATTTCCCCGAGCCTTAAGCCTGTATAGTCGAGTTCACTCCCCCCCTAGCAGACATACGGACCAAACAAAAGATGCAGGAGATGACAGAGTGTGTCCTCTAGGGGAAAACATTCTGCAGCCATCAATATGTCAGCCTTGCATTACAGCCTGATGGATTTATCAAGCCATCGATAAGTTATTGACTGGAATAACGCTCAAGGTTATCTCGTAGGAATCTCCACTAACAGAGTACAGTAAGAGCTTACTGTCAGTGGTCTCTGCTGTGCCTCTGCTGCGATGGGGGGGGGGGTGTTATCAAGAACTACCAAAACATTTTAAAAACTTTAAAAAACATTTAAATCTTATCTGCTTGGTAGGGACTATTGGCGTCCCTTTTGACGCAGTTATGTTAAGGAAAAGGTCATGGGTGGGCTTACGTTTCCATGACACGCGAGAAGAACGGGACGGTTGGGTTTAGGAAAAGGTTGTGGGTGGGCTTACGTTTGACACGCGAGAAGAACGGGACGGTTGGGTTTAGGAAAAGGTCGTGGGTGGGCTTACGTTTCTGTGACACGCGGCAATGACGATACAACTTGTAACAGAGGAAGGCTTGGGCATATGTTATTTAGGAGAAATAGGAAGGAGCTTATTAATGACTTTAAAGTGTATACATTGCGCCTAGTCTCGCATTGCCAGCTCTATCTCTGAGGTCTGGCTACATCACAGATACATTCTGGGATAGGAGAAAAAAACGCTCTGAGTTGTTAACGCAGCGAGGCTTGCTCTGCAAAATAGTCTCAGGAAGGAACTTGTTTTGGTGGAACATTTGCACCCCGCAAAAGAAAACACATACAATATTAAATGAAGTTAACTGTTGACACAATACAGTAACGTGAAATATTTAAATCAGCTGGATTCATGGTTAAACCTCATTGGCTCTTACCAGTGTATCTCCGTGTGTACTTCGTCAGCAATCCCACCAATCGGTCCCAAAACATTCCAGTTAGAGAGGAAATGCCCTAAACATATTCTTTATAAATCTTTACAATCATTCTCTGAAAGAATCAAGCATCCACATTTTCTGCAAAAGCCATTTTCAGAGTGTAGCTTGCTAACTCGAAGGCTGTTGTTGTTTCCCAAAGAGAATGGAGTTTGAGAACTGCAACACACAAAGAGAGGAAGGGGCAAAGCCTGACATGCTCGATGTCAGGCTTTATCCTGGAAATGTACTCCTGTTGATCCAGACCATATATTGCCCCCAACAGCACCTAATGTCAGAATATTTATATAAAGTTCATCTAACAATAGCCTCTTTAGGCTACTGGTCATACCAGACCAAGTAAGGTTGTAGAGTGTATTGAACTGAGCCAGAGTGTGTTTTATTGCTTAATAATGAAAATAACTTTTTAAGAAAGCAGATGTGCTATTTCTTTTTGTAAAGGCCATATGCTCTCAATTTAATGTACAATACATATTCTTGTTTTGATGAGAAGGGCTAATCTGAAAAGGAAAGAGTGGATCATAATAATAATAATAATAATAATCTACAGAATGTGACTCACTCTGCTGATGCTGTGTTACGCGTACTTGAGAACGAGATGTGCTGTTTGCATATTTCTCTCACAGGGGGTTTCATCTAAACCTCCTGCTGCTATCAGTACGCTGATATGGGACAATATGCACTATCAGTGTATCTACAGCAGCACACCCACCCCTTATCATGACGCTAAACAATAAGGCTTTATGTGGTCAGTGGGTTTAAGGTCAGATGTGGTGTGCACATGGTTCCGAGCCGGGGAACACATCCCTGTGGCTCTGTGTCGCCGTGTGGGAGGCAGCAGCCGTGAGAAGCTGATGGTAAATCAATAGTGATGGATCAAAGTGCCGCATGGCTGGAGCCCTGCGCTGTCAGGCTGCGGGAACAACGCCGACTTTTTATCCCTCTTCCCTTCTTCTCATTATCCTCTCCTCCTACTCCAATTCTCTCTTTTTATCTTCAAATTCCAACTCCTTTCTCTTACCCCACTCTTGGTAGCATTGTACGTGTGTGTGTGTGTGTGTGTGTGTGTGTGTGTGTGTGTGTGTGTGTGTGTGTGTGTGTGTGTGTGTGTGTGTGTGTGTGTGAGAAGAGAGAGAGAGAGAGAGAGAGAGAGAGAGAGAAATGATTTGATGGCTTGTGTCATGGTGTCAGGTAGCATCAGCCAGTAGTTGAAACATTTAACACCATCAATATCCGAACACTAAAGTTGTACTCATTTCCGGCAGCCTCCTGCACTATGTTTCCACATATCTGTTGCTGTAACATGGGCAATATTTGACTGACTAAAGAGATGTTATTCATATAATGGTGCTGTCGATTGTTTGCAATTTCCCTATTTTCACAAAAAGGGTCAGTTTCACGTATAACCCAGACAGGTGTTGTGACTTTAACCCTGTCCTAGCTTTTCAGTGCAAATACATTAACTGCCGATTGTTCAATGTGACTGTATTTTTCTGTCTATTACAACAGCACAATCTAATAAATAACCACTTGATTCTGTTTTCCAGGAGATAACCATTGGCCAGTCCGCTCCCAGAGTCACCATGGTAGGGATGGCTGTTTTTTGTTAAAAGGTCAAAGTTGCCTCTCAACACTTCTTAATGGTTTCTGTATTTCTCTTATGAACCTGTTAAGGAATAAAAGTGGTAGTCTGAAGTACCATCTGATCAGTGTTTGGAGGCAGCTTACACCTGGAGTGTTACCTGTAGTGCAGTGCCTTTCCATTGACCTACTGTATATTCTATGTATATTTCTAACCTGTGTATTCCCCCCCTGACATGTAGCTCTCCTGTCCGTGTGTTGAGTAATGTGTGCAGTCTATGTTCGCTGGTTCTAGGGGTGTAACGGTACACAACATTCACAGTTTGCTAAAAAGATTAAGACAAGTGCAGGAGGTTTATAATGAACTTTACACTTATTGGCTTCAGTTGACAGATTTGATACACAGTGTTGTTCAGTATGGATCTGGAACCAGGAGGCAATTAGCTTTGGGACTGTCTAAAGTCATCTTTTGAAAGTGAGGAGTGGATATTTGCAGGTTGGATGTAGCTTGTGCTTGTTTACAAAGCAGAGACGACGGACTGACTAAAATGCATGTAATATAACATATGTAGCCCTGTGATGGACGAATAGTTAAGGCTAGCATGCTTGTTTCTGTTTCCACAGACGCACACACACACACACACACACACACACACCACACACACACACACACACGCACACACACACACACACACACACACACACACACACACACACACACACACACACACACACACACATCGTTACACCCCTATCTGGTACTGTTTAAATCAATGGTGTGGTGATGTGGGCTTGCCTTCAAGGAAACATTGTAAAGAGGAGAATTCAATTGCACAATAGTTTTTGGTTTTTAACTTCATTTAAAAATTCCATTCTGTGAGTAGAGTCTGGGCCTAATTAATGTTACAACTCACCAAACTAGGACATAAACAAAAATACTCTGTACCTCTTGATGTTTGTTGCAGCTGGCCCACATTGTTGTTTTTCTCATTGTGTTGTGCCTTTAAACCAAACTGGTCCCATTTCACTCCTCTGTCCTAATTCCTGCTCTTTGAAATGTATGTTTTGAATTGTTTCACTGAAGCTTTTTTTTCTGTGTTGGCCGAAATCAATGTCCTATCCTCTATGGTGTGCGTGGTCTTCGACTCTGTCCGTCTCAGTGGAGAGGAGGGCTGGTCTATAAAGGCATGGATAAAGGCAGTTTTGATGATGTTACTTCTTTTATTTTAAGAAGACATCAGATAAATCTGTGCTTATCCTTGCTTAAGATATACGGACCCTCCTCTTCCTCCTCTACCTCTTCCTCGCCCTCCGCCTCCTCTCAAAGGAAGTCTGCTTTTCAACAGCCCGCAAATGGAGTCGGCTGGTATGTCAATCAACTGTTGAGAGAAATGGCTTTTTTTATTCCTTCGATGTCATGCTGTTACACTGTTTGATTTTCAGGAAAGATTATTACCTTTAAACCCAGCAAATCACCTGAGCTTTGAGAGCACAGGGTGAAAGCAGACGAGCGCCGTAGGACCATCATGAAGCACTACTTCAATAAAATGGATCTCTTATTACCTTTTACCACACAGGGTCACAATAGTCCATGCTGGGTTCACTGTCTATCACATTTCAAAATGAACTGGATATGAAGTCCATCTCAACCTCCTGCCCTTTCCTATCCCTGCTCGGTCTATCATGGCACATTTGTCAAGCTGCAGAGGCAGCAACGTGTCAAGTGACTGCTTGGCCTTTGGTGCCCTGGGGGTGATTGTGAGTTATGGGATGAAGAGTGATACTTAGATACAGAAACAGTCTGGACTGGTGTGTTATTGCACTTGGAAGAACACAGGGACGTTGCAATCTGCAGCTCTAGTGACTCTCATTAACAGAGTTATCTATGAATGCATAATGATTATGATAATAATGATGATAATCAGTGTAGCTATTCATTTCAACCAATTCAAAACGTGCTAATTGGTTTTCACTCATTAGCAGACATGAGATGTAGATTGTTAACCGACATGCACAGCTATTTAGAACATTGCAGACTTTACTTATACAAATGGTTTTAGCCGCAATACAAAACAATATATCAGCGTTTGCTTTTTGCTTTTGTTAATTTTTCAGTATTTGTTGATAGTGTTTCCCAGAGTGCTTTCTCTTTCCCTGCAGTCCTGCTGAATGTAATGCACCTTCTGTTGCTTTCATGACACAGAAATACAAGCAATAGCCATTTTCACTTTCAGGCTATTTGTTATTTTACATGCATATGGAATTGGGGATTTGGAAAAGCCTTTGTATAATGTGAAAGATTTAGTGAGGAGACTCCGGAGCAGTTCCTCTCAGCTCGACAGAGATGAATTCAGCTTTAAATAAACTGTGATGACCTCACACTTGGTTTAGGAGCTTTCGAAAAACACGATTTTCTTGTCAGAGAGCAGATGGATTTGGTAGCGAGGAACTTGTCAAACTACAGTATGATGAGGTTCTGGATATCAGTAGCTGAGGTGGAGGGACACACAAGCAACTGTATTTAGGAGTTGAACATATATGGTACAAATAAAGACCCTGGCATGAATGGGCTGATATTAACACATAACACAAATTCTTTTGTTTCTACAAACAAAAACAATTCTATCTGAATAATTTAAAAGATGCTATAAAAACATGAAACTGATTTTGAGGAGCCAGACGCAGAGGTAAGCTAATGCTATTAGCTGAAGTTACTGTGTTGACCTGGCATCAGTTAGTTACACAGGAAAGCATGGCAGGATAATGGAAACTTCACCATCTTTCTATAATGTGGAGAGACACTTTGAATAACAATCTGAGCCTGTCAGTGGCAAAAACTGTTTTTTTGGTAGAAGTACACTGGCGGTGCACATTTGTCCTATAGGGTACATATACATTGCAGCCTGCTTCATGGCTGCCGGTTACAGCGTTCTCGCTTAATACTGGACCAATTTTTGTTCACATTAGTCACTTAGACACCAATGCATGGGAGAATAGGGTCCATGTTGAAAAAATACCAAAATTCCCCATTAACTCTAACCCAATTGCAGCACTGGTGATAATAATTATAAGTCATATTTAAAGTATTTCTAGCTCTGCTAATTGTAGCATTCAGTGCTGATTCTTAACTGACTGGCTACTGTGAGTCAGTTTGGACTCAATCTAAAACAGGGATTTACCCTGGCAAAAAGCTTAACCTATATCTTTTAAATAAATGTCTCCTTTTCATAATAAAAGTCTGTTTTGTCGCAGTTTGAAATGAGAAGCTAGTGCAATGGTAACTTGTTTGACAAAAGTAAAATGAGTTGGGCAGTTGATGATTAGCAGTGGCTGCCATGACAACCAAAAGAACGCCACCCACAGAAACTCAATCTTCATCAACAAATATGAAACAGCACTTTGTAACATTGTAAACCTTGTACAGCCTGCTCTGGCAACACTGTATTTAACTATACACACACAACTATATCAAATAATATAATAATAATATCAAATGAAATACTTCTCAAGAGTCAATACTTGCAAACAGGATAGAAGACAGGATTAAGAAACTACTCAGCTCCAGCTCCAACATTTCCACATTCTGAACTCAGCATATTTGTAGCTGTAGCACAACTAGCCTCAACTTCAGCCTCTCCCTATCCAAAGGTAACGTACATAAAACTAAGCTACACTGTCTGTACTCCAAAACAACAAACTCCCTGGATCTCCTCTCTCCCCACTAGCAAGTCACCTGGCAAGATTTCAGAAGATTCCATTTTCCCATAATGTAGTCAGACACTTAGCCCTTGTGTTGTCTTCCCTTCAACCTTCAACCAAAAACGTTTTACATTTTTTAATTTTTCTTCTACACATTTTCAGCGCTTATTTTTACATCCAATATTTTCTGATATAAAACAAAAATTTAAAACGGGCCAATGTGACCCAAAGTCAACACAAGGTTAGAATAACAATCTGAGCCTGTCAGTGGCAAAAACAGCACTTTTAGTCTGACGGTGCACATTTGTCCTATAGGGTTACATTGCAGCCTGCTTCACGGCTGCTGGTTACAGCATTACAGTGTTCTCGCTCATGCTGGACCAATTTCAAAGATTTTTTGCTGTGGCTCAGGTGGTAGAGCAGTTGTCTACTAATCGGAAGGTCGGTGGTTCGATCCCTGGCCCTGCAGTCCAACGTCAAAGTGTCCTTGGGCAAGACACTGAACTGTGTGAATTGCAGTGTGTGAATGTGTGTAAAGGTTTACTTGATAAGCAGTTTGCGTCTTGTACGGCAGCCTCGGCCACCAGTGTATAAATGTGTGTGTGTGAATGGTTAATAGTTCCTGTATGTAAAAGTGCTTTGAGTACTCGTTAAGACTGAAAAAATGCTATATAAATGCAGTTTGTTTACATTTACATTAGTCACTTAGACATGAATTCATGGGAAAATAGGGTCCAGGTTGAATGAAAAATACCCAAATTCCCCTTAAAGCCTCAAGCTCTGCCAGTGAAATCAATGAGGAGGTGGGAGCTTCTGTCTAGGGGCCTAAAGCTTTGTCCACTACTAACCGAGTGAAGTTGGGCTATTATGGCAGTTAACATTTAGCGATTAAATGTGAACACTTTTGTCAGTTGTTAAATGTCAAGCCCACGGTGGCTTCCCTTTCCTCTGCTTCCTTGTGCTGTGAGAGGAGGGCAGGGATGTGCTGGTAGCACCAGGCTGTCAACAGAGCCGATAGGACAGAGATATCCGCATTCATTTCTGTCACACACATGCACAGTGCACCCCCACCACCCCCTCCTCAGGGCCTTTCAGAACTCCAGTGGCTCCACTTGGCAGGGCTAATGGGATGGCAGGGCTGTGGGTTTTAGAGAGCAGCACAGCTCTCTAATAGATCTGAGGTGGGCAGTGTGCAGTCTGGAGGGGGGGTGCTGCCTTGTGATCACTGGCCCATGTTTCTCTCCTCTTTTCATCCCACTGCCCCACCACAGCCTCCTTTTTCATACTTTTCCTTCTCTTATCTGCTGTCTGTGTCAGTTTATCCTGTGTCCACTGTATTTCTGCCCTTCCCCCCCCCCCACCCACCCACTCTATTCTGTTGAGAGATACCAAGCCTTTAGGGTTTCCATTAAGTTGTGCCTGTCTGTCTGTATTGTCAGTGTTTTGTAGTCTGTCTGTGTCCACCACGGTTTCTACCATGTCTACTTACAGCTTGGTAGCTCACATCTGGGGCATACGCTGCTGCAGGGTTTTCTTCTTTCTTATAAAATTCTTTTAAAAGTAAAAGTATGAAGCTCAGGTTACATATCAACCCTCCGATTTTAGGAAATAAATTGTGTATAGTAAGTACACATTGGTGACAAAGGAACACCAACATTAAGTGTCTTAATGTCAGAATTGTGCATCCAACAGATTTAGTCATTTTCTGTAATCCGACAAGCACACCCACTTCACTGGCCAAGTGCACAGGTGTTTTGATGATGGTGGTGGAGAGTGCTATGTAACACGTATCTCCAAACGGTGGTCAATAATATTGCATCCTTGTGCCATAGCATGTGATGCACATCATTTTAATACTTATCAAGGCAAGGCAGCTTTATTTGTACAGCACATTTCAGCAACAAGGCAATTCAAAGTGCTTTGCATAAAAACAGCATTAAAGAGCAGTTAAAATCAGTTAAAAAACATTTGTTAAAGAGAATATTAAAACAGATCAAATATAAATACACAGACATGTATGAAATACAAGAATAAAAGTTACAGTGCAGTGTAAGAAATGAACAATTACTTAGAAAAAGTCTTCAGCCTTGATTTAAAAGAAGTGAGAGCTGCAGCAGTTATCTGGGAGTTAGTTCCAGATCTGTGGAGCGTAGCAAGTGAAGGCTGCTTTTCCATGTTTAGTTCTGACTCTGACAGAAAGCAGAGCTGACCCAGACCACATGAGAGGTCTGGAGGGTTCAGAATGGAGCAGCTGATCAGAAATAAACCGCTCAGTGCTTAACAAACCAACAGTGCTATTTAGAAACCAATTCTCCGAGAGACGGGAAGCCAGTGGAAAGACTTCAGAACTGGACTGATGTGATCCACTCTTTTGGACTTAGTGAGGACTGGAGCAGCAGCGTTCTGAATCAGCTGCACCTGTTAAGACACCGTTACAGTATTCGAGTCTAATGAAGATAAAATCATGGACAAGTTTTTCCAAATCCTGCTGAGACATAAGTCCTTTAACCCTTGATATATTCTTAAGGTGATAATAGGCTAACTTTATAATTATCTTAATGTGGCTGTTGAAATTCAGGTCTAAATCCATGACTACACCAAGATTTCTGGCTTTGTCTGTTGTTTATAACATTGCCGATTGAAGCTGTGCTGACTTTTAATCGTTCCTCTTTGGCTCCGAAAACAACTACCTTAGTGTTTTCTTCGTTTGATTTAAGATAGGTCTGGCACATCCAATCGTTGATTTGTTCAATGCACTTACTCAGTGTTTGTATTGGGTCTGACATGTGCGAGCTCACACCTGGAGGTTGCTCAGTTGATTAAGCAAATACTCTGATGTGCTTGCTTGCTTGTTTGTTTGTATGTTACGTTTGTTTGCTCCCTTGTAGTTGTCACGGAGATTTGCCTCATTTCAACTCTCTGAAAGACTTCCCTATTCATAGAAACACAAAAGATTGGCCAAACACACTCACACACACAAATCATTTACAAAGAGCGAACTGGATATCATGATGTGGCTGTTCCGTTGTTGGACAGAATGCTAATTCGTAGAAATCAATGTTCTGATGGTTTCCAGGATAGCTCTGAGCATGTGAGGCACTGAATTCAAGGTGTCTTGTGGCCGGCTCAGCATGCCATCTCTTGCCTCCCCTGTGTGCTGTATAGGGATGTGATGTTTGGAAGTGTGATGTGAAACAAAATGCCACGCCAAATGTCAGATTACTGAGTCACTTGTGTGCCATCTGGATGCAAACTTGCCAAGGAGGAATCCTCCGGAGATCGGTTATAAGCCAAGTGAAATTTAATGTGACTAATCTTGTTGCGGAGGTGAGGGTGACTGTATCCAGAATAATGTGTCTGTGGCCCACCCGTCATAGATATATGCTTGATTCAGACATTAAATCTGGCAAACACACAGCTGCGTCATCAACATACTGACAGAAAAAGATCCATTTAGCAATTCAAATAAGGGCCCTGTGTAACCCAACGATCTGGAAAGCATGTCAATCATACTCAATCAGTCCACTGTATAGCAGCACTGGCTTGACTAATGGTCAGCAGTGTATCCAGGGGGTCCCACCCTCACTGTAAGCTCCCTTCATCATCAACATATTTTCTCGAGCTGCTTCATGTTAACACGCCGTGTGGAGGTTATTTGGCAATGTCAGCTCAAAGAGGGGAGGAGGGCGGCAGCGTGGTGGGCTGGCTGGAGACGATAAGCAACTGCATGGCTCTGAGAGGTTGGGGTTGCTGGTTGTACTGGGACTGTTTCCTCAATGCGGTTAATTGGTCCCCAGATTACGGAGGGATCACTGAACATGGCTTTCCAGGTTCTTAATGAGCTAGACTCTTCCTATGCTTGTTCTCAGTGGGCCATTCAGCTCAGCCCGTCCCTCTGGACCCCTTAGACCGGGCTTGAATCACCAGATTGAGACGAAACTTCTCAGAGATCAAGAACATTGTATAGAATCGGTCCGAGTCCGTACTTTTTGGTGAAAGACGGGGAGCTGTGCTGATAATACCTGTTAATGATCAACTCTGGGAGAATGAGGGGAAATGTGTTTTGCAACCAGGGTTCACATGAAACAGAATACACAAAGACAAAATTGACACAGAAACACAATCAATCACAGAGCTAGAGCAGGGAAATGGAAATTCAGACATGTACAAGTACACATGAACAAGAGTTCAAATGTGCAAGTGTGCAAGAGAAGTACAAGGAATGCAGCCAGAGTGCTATTTGCTATTAAGCACATCAATAGCACTTGGGATGAAGGAAACATGGAATCTCTTATTCCTCCTAATGGTGCCCTGAGCAGCGTCCTGAGGCCAGTTCTGACTTCTTTTTTCTTTTTGTGAAGTTTGTCTTTCTGTGGTTTTAGAGAAGCTACAAGTTGCAGAATTAGCGGATCAACTATTTTCCAGTAGCATGTCACAGTTTATAGATTCTCATAATAATAATTCAAATATAGGGTTGACTTAAGTACTCTTCACATACTTGTACAGGCCTGGCGTTGGACTGACGACATGTCCAGCACTGCCTGATACATAGTGTAGGCTGGACGTTTATTTGGATATTTTCACAAATATGCGATACAAACAATTGTAGAACAGTTCGGCATCGTACTTAAAGAAATATATAAACAATGCAGTCATTTCCTTTCAATGAGCATTACAATCTTACATAATGATGACATAACATAATTAAACCTAAGAAGAAATGTACTTAAATACACAGTGGCCGTAGCTTGGCAGCGTGACTCATTTCCTGGTTCTCCTCCATAAACAACATGAAATCAAGGAGAGGGTTAACTTTTCCTGCTCCAGATTTCTCACCGTGGTCAGAAAGAACAGGGGAGACACTTTGTTTCTCTCACTATGACTCCAGAGTCGGTAATCGCTCCGAAGCTAATCGCCGTCACTCACTTTCTCCCTCGCTCTACCACACACACACACACACACATGCTGGCTCGAGGCACACACCAATGCACAATTATAAACATGAGGCCACTTACATAGGCTATGGCGAAAGCTCGGCGTGGAGCCTCCGCACAACCATAAATCAGGCTTTAGGGGGATAAATATTGTGCATCATTTTATAGTCTTCTTTCAATATATTGGGGATAATCCCATTGAATGATTTTCCTTTTGCTGTAGAAGTAATTCCTTATATGTTTACTGGCTGTAGGCTGCACGTGAAGATGCCTGTTTGGAATGAACGACATAACAGCAGATCAGCCTTTGTATTTATACCATGACTGTAATGACATCACAACCCTGTCTTAAAAAAAACAGCATGTACAGTATTAATTGATCTGTATTAGCATATCGGTTTTGTTGGAAGCGTGATGCTGCCCAAAATGTTTTTTTATCAGCATAACAAGAAATGTATATGTTTCATTTCTTTTCCCACAACAGCCGCTCCTGTCAGTTGAAGCATGATTTACACTGTTATGGTTGTTTAGGCAGCCCAAAGCACTTTGTTCAGGTTAGGGAAAGACTATGAAAACAATTAGCTTTTTGTAATAGGTACAAAAGCTAACCTAGTCCAAGTTTGTGGGACACAGGATTGACAATCCTATGACTTCTCTGCATTATTGGACTGTCAAACATCCTATTCTGGGAAAACTGTGCCAGTAAACGTAACCCATTACAATAATTAAGTGACATTTGCTCCAACTACTTATCTATTACTAGTATATAAAGCTATTAGGTAGGAGACAGGGTTGGAAAAGAAAAACTTGCTGAAACTTAAAACTTTGTTGTGTTCATGTGCTCTGGCCTTGTGAACTAAGTGAATTGAGCAGTTCATTAAGTATTCATACATTATATCAAAAATTATAATTATATCTGTAGGTGGTGTCACACAGGAATTTTAAATGTAGTCTGTAAAACTTGCACTTCTATTTTTGAAGAGGAAAGATTTTTAAATGTTTCTACTCATCATTTCATCACTTTAGAAATGACGGACGTGCAAGAGTTGTTAAATAATAAAAAGACCCTTCACATTTACCCCATCCGTCCACAGACAATGACATATTGTGTGAACAGACCTAATGTAAACTACATTTTTAGCACTTTCAGCATTAGTTTCTTTCTGTTGGAAACACTTTCGGAAAGGGACAGTTTGTAAAAGCAATTACTCTTGTTACACAACAGATAGTGAGACAGTCTCAGATCACTTTGAGTTTCCCCCTTTTCAAAACAACTCTTCTGTGACAATCACTGTTATGCTTTTATATGAAAAAAGAGAAAGCCAGTGAAGGAGCACACAGAAGACATATCCCATCTATCTCCATAGCTTGAGTAAATATTGAAACCCATAATGTGAGAACAGCGAGCCTCCCCCTCCTCCTTCACTCCTGTGACATGTAAATGACTGTTTCAGCAGTTGGCTTTAATGCATTTTTAAACAGGCACAGCAGTAGACAGCAAATGAACGTGTCGCGACAGCAACACTCTACGACGGGGTCTCCATCTATCGCTGCCTCCTCCTCACTTACAAACATACAAAACCACACACACACACACACACACACACACACACAGCCCTACGCAATCCTGAGAATAGCTGTCATTCATCATCTTTCTCAGCACAATGGGCTCTGTAAAGGGCCCATCTTTCAACTAAAGCACCTCCACACTGCGGTGCCCAGCCGAGCTCTGTACCACTGCATCATATTCCCTGTCAAACGCAAGCACTCCTGCACAGTAGGATGGAGAGATGATTGGCTGAACAGTTGTTTATTCTCTGAGTTGAAAATTAAAATGGCTCTGCTTTCCCAGATGACAACACAGAAGACTGCTACTGCTGATTAGACCATACTCATGCACACAGAGAGCCAGAGAAACAAAGGACAGAGTGTGTAAATGTTTAAAGAATTGTATCGTTGACTGCAACAAAAAAACTGTCACAACAAATGCATGTAAAACATCAGCACATTCAGAAACACATGCAAACATAAGCAACAGCAAAAAGCACTGCACATAACTTACAGAGAATAGACATGCTTTACAGCTGAGATTCAGATTTGGTTTGTCAAACTACGGTTTCAATGGTCAAGAGGGATCTTTTCCACGCAAATGTTGTTTCAGTTGAAACATTCTGATTGCAGGTGTATAGCACATCTCCCAAGGTGCATTTGGATAAGAAACATCCACCCACGGGGCTTAAATTCTGTTCTGTGCGGAAGCTAGAGATAATTTGCATGGTAAATAAATTGACTTTTGGATTCTGGATCACATCTACAGTTTAGTTCATCTGATTTACGCCTCTGACGAGCTTCTGGCCTCTTCTGCAAAGCAATAGTTGCTGAGGCTCATGGGTATTGTGCCTGACTGACAAAACATAATTTCTTAGGAACTAAGAAATTCCTAATATACCTACCTTATACCTAAAAGTGATGGTCATAACTTTAACCTTTAGCATTGTTGCATTAGTAGGAGACTCCCATGTTTCTATGTTGAGGATCATTGATTATATCATTATAAGAAAAAGTTTTACAGCGACTGTAAAAACGAAGGGTGTGTGTGTGTGTGTGTGTGTGTGTGTGTGTGTGTGTGTGTGTGTGTGTGTGTGTGTGTGTGTGTGTGTTTGTGTGTGTATGTGTGTGTGTGCTTGTGTCAGGTGAGGATGTGTCTGCAAACAAAAAACGCTGGCACAATAATACTTCTACGTCCCACTTTGTAACTGGATTAGCAAAGCATCTGTGTGTGCCGCCACGTGTTGTCGTTTTGGTAGATGCCTTTCTTTACTTGACGTTTATGAATATGAGGTGATATTTTGAGTGCTGTTTGTGTGTTCTCAAGGTGATAAAAATGTGCACCATTTGGTTGTGTTTTGTTGTTATCGGCTTGTGGTTTCTTAAATTAAATTGTGTTTGAGGCATCTTTTCATGATGAATGCACCGATTACTGTAGTCTGTGTGTCTTTACTCTCAAGTAATACATTTCCCAGAGAGCATGGGAGTGTGTTCCAGCACAGGATGGGATCAATGTTATACAGCTCTGGTTTTGTGTGTTTGTACTCTCTGACTTTCTGGATTCTGATTGATGTGAATGTTTTGCAGGGTAACACTGAACGGACTACAACGACTGCAGTTTCACTCATCCCATAATGTCTCTCATTTATTTTTATGTCCATTCACTTAATTTGAGGAACTTAAAGGGATACTTCACCCACTCAATAAGTTAGTCAGCAACAGAATATTGATATTGGCTTTGTGACTTGAGTATACTATAAAAGTCAATTCAAATTTCTCTACATCAATCTGTATTGTGTTAATTATGTGAAAAGCATACATAAAAATTGGTGAATTATCTCTTTGACTGTCCCCGTCCCACTGCTAACAGTCTGTATGTGAGCTGATACAGAGCATTCCTCATGGACACTGAACAAGATGTTCATTGCTTTTGTCATTGCAGGTACCCATCAGCACAACTATAACCATGTGGCTCTAGGTAGCCCTACACGCACACCTAAGAATGGTAAGACACACTAGGGGCAGTGGGAATATTCAAGTGAATTCACAGCTGAGTTCAGTGTTTGAGATGATGCCTGGGCCACCGAGGCATTGACTTGAATTTAGTGCTTGACATTGATGTGTGAAAAGCCCCTTGACATGGTCCTCTCTTCAATTCGCCCCACTGTGAAGCCATTCCGTTATTAAAATTAGGCTCTTTCGTTAAAGATTGAATCATAGACGTGTCACATCCCATAGTCATTAACATCTTTCTGTGAGTGGGATCAGGCCGCAGTCACAGTCCATCTCATTCTGAAAGGGAATACAATTGGCGGAGGATCAAGTTAATGTTCTGTCGAGGTCATCATGTCCTCTGGTTGACAGAGCGTGTGAAAGTTATCACCATAGCCTCACAGGAGCATCACCGTGAATCGTTTTTTATTGCTGACGTCATGCAGCTGTTTGTTTGAACAGTTGTTGAGCGAGCCGAGGTCTTGCCCGGGGTCACAGACTGGCCGATGTGGAGACTAGAAGTTGCGTAAGGAAGCAAGCTGGAGGCTGGAGAGAGGAAGGACAGCAGAGATTAGATTAGCGGAATATTCACTATATTAATTAAATCACTCTTATGTTGCCATTTGATTTATATTTTGTTTGTTTCAACCACAAATATAGAAACCTGGCTTGCTTGCTCTGCAAACACACACACACACACATGTGCACACACACACACACACACACACACACACACACACACACACACACACACACACACACACACACACACACTCAACTTTAGAGAAATGCCTTGGAGCTCTATGGAAAATATGAAAAATCCCACCAACAGGTTGTGACTGAAAAAGCCAGGAGTTACAGCTGCAAATCACAGAAAATGCATAATCATAAACACGAGTGTACATCACTGCCTCTGGAAGTAGTGTTGATTTCATTATTTCTTTACTAGCCATGCTGAATATGGAGTAGGTCTTTGTAGGTTCTGTTTTGCTCACCATCAACGTGTCTCTGAAATATTTGTTTTTCACTTGGGTTTGGTAGCTCACCGATCATTGAGACGTGGTAAGTCATACACTTAGTGTAAAAGTCATTCGTTACATTCCAGCAAACATTTGTGTTCACCTACACCACAAACCAGCCCCAGCGTTTGTGTCTTCCTGTGTTTTCAGACCTGATTTAAGTACCATTTGCTAAAAATAATAAGTTTGTTAGTTTGTTTGAACCTACTTCAACAAGAAAATGTGTCTTAGTTTGTCATGTGGGACAAAGAAAGTATCCAGAATCCTTTTGACTCATGAAAGCATATGAAAGTCAATTCATGTGATTTCATGTAAATGTGCAACAAAGTATAATTTGTGTTATTATATAGTTTTCTTATTTTCAAACTATTCCCAAAAAAAGACCAAAACCAACCATTTCTACTTTCTAACTTCCCCCTCTGTCTGTGGTACTCCACACCCACTGGTTCCTACTGAAGACTTGGTAAGACAAAAAATAACCTCTCATTTTTTTTTTTTAAATAAAGGGGAAATAGTCAATGTGTTGGGGACTTTTTTTTAGCAGTGGATGAATACACATTTGATGCACAAGTGAATAATAATGGCACCAGAAATGCATATATTACCCTGATTCCAGACCTTTGAAGAACCGACCACATCTTCTGTTTGTTTATAGATTTACATAGGTCTGTCGTGGTGCCGTTTGTACTGGATGGGAAAACAGTTGACCAATCAGAGCTTAGATCAGAGGTTAAACTCTCCTTCCCACTAGTGCCAGGCAGAATAAATTCATTCAGTCTGGTTATGAGGACAGGTGTATGTGTCCATGTTCATCTTGATGCAGGAACATGTCCCCCGGTGCACAATAGAGATACACTACCAATCAATGAATCGCTGGTTTTGGTCTTTTCATTGCATTTGTTGGTAATAAGAAAAATAACTCCAGACTTCCTAAGATCCTTTAAAAAAACAAGATTAAGGTAAGATTTGCAAAGACTACTTGAGTCAGGTCTGTGTGGTTGTACTGTCCATCGTGATGAAGCAGTGAAATGTGTTTGCTGTTGAGATAGCTAACAGCATGCCAAAGTCTGAGTCAATTCTCCCCTTATTGATGCAGTGTGGCAGACAGTCCCATCACAGATCGCTCCCAGGACCCCCTGCTGTCGCCCAGCCCTGCCACCACCCCTCCGTCCTACTCTCCCAAGCTCCCCTCCTCCTTTCATCCCACTATATTCTTTCCTTCTTGTATTTCAGTCTCTTTTTTCCTTTTAGATTCTCTAATCTCCATTTCTTTTTCCTCTTTCCTTTCCTTCTCTCCATTCTGCAGCAGTTACTAAAGCCCTATTTTTATCTTTCCATTGGAGGCTGGTGTGGAGCCGCACCCATGCCCGCTGCTCTGCACTGCGTGACAGACTCACAGCCCACTGGGGAGGGCGAGATAGAGCAGGAGCGAGAAATAAAATGAGAGAGAGGGGAATACTGAATGGACAAGAAAGAATTAAGGAGCGAAGGAAAGTGGGTGGCAGCATGGTAGGAAAGATAAGATTGACAGAGCAAGGAAGATGGCGGTGAATGGGACAGACTGCAGATGTTTGTGTGCGTGCATGTGTGAGGAAGGGAGATAAAGAGAAAATAAAAGAGGGCTTTGGTCCAGTCAACCCCCCCTCCCCCCATCCCCCCTCCTGTGCGTCTTCCTGGCATCATATCACGTCACATCAGCGGCAGCCAGTCCAGGCATTGCTGCCTGCCCAGCCCCAGATCACATCACAGCACTGTCCCGAGCAGGGTCACTCTGCAGCACACATCTGTTGTTTGGTGTGTTGTCTCCTTTTTATTTTTTTTCTCTCTTTTCTTTTTTGGACCACTGTTTCCTCCCGTCAAACCATGTCACGTGTCAAGTCAGTCCCACACCAAACACTCACTGAGTGCCTGATGTGACCGCCTATACTCCCCCATCGCTGCCATCAGCAAGTTGGAGTTTTAGATATGCAACCATTTCTCTCACTAAAGCTTTTTTCTTGAGTAAATGATGTTAAATTAAAAGGCAAGAGGAAAATATGTTTTCAGAGACGGTGGCTCTGCAGAATAGTCTCAGGAAGGAACTTGTTTTGGTGGAACATTTGCACCCCGCAAAAGAAAACGCCACATACAATATTAAATTAAGTTAACTGTTGACACAATACAGTAAGTGAGCTATTTAAATTAGCTGGTTAAATGGTTAAACCTCATTAGCTCTTACTTGTTTATCACTGTGTATACTTTGTCCACAGCAATCCCACCAATCAGTCCCAAAACGTCCCAGTTAGAGAGGAAATGCCCTAAACATATTCTTTGTAAATTTTTACAATCATTTCCCAAAAGAACCAAGCAGGCCTGCCTTGTTGCATTATCAAATTATCTTCAAAACTTGACATTTTCAGCGTGTTGCTCGCTAGCTCAAGTTCTTTGTTGTTTCCTGAATCGAAGGGATTTTGAGAACGGTAACACACACAGAGCGGAAGGTGAGGGACATCTGGCTCGTGAGCCACGCGTAGGATGTCAGGCAATTTTTCTGGAAATGTTCTTCCATTGATCCAGACTATGTGAACCCTAACCCTAACTTGACGCCAAAACAAGCCTTAAAAACGTATACATGTAAAAAAGAAAAAAAAAAGAAAATATGTAAATGAAACGCCTGAAGTCCCAGAGAGAATACCAAGGACATGTCCTCTGTGTCCTCAATGATAGCTACAGCCCTGGCAACAATGCATTATTTAGACCTGAAAGAGGTCTCAAGAAATTCTGGTTTATATTTTTCGTAGTATATTTAACCCAAATTTACTTGCACAATAAAGAGAATACTTACTTTCTTAATTCATACCAAAGAGATCATTTCTGAGATTTGTTCAGAGTACCTTTGCCTCCAGGAAATGTTTGTAACACTAAAGCTCCAGCTTGCCCGCCAGCTCAATCTTCCCTTCTCTACCTCAGCAGGTGGTCTTCCATAATGATCTAAACCTGCTAGCTTTTTTATTGGGGGGGGGTGGGGGACAGGAGTAGCCAGCCTGCCCATGTCTTTTCTCTTCCCTCTTCTGTGTCTGTATATGTATGTATGTGTCTCCAGAAAACAATCGGATAAGTGGCATCCTGACCTCGCAGACGGAGCCCTACGACCTGTCTTTCTCACGCTCCTTCCAGAGCCTGTCTCACCTGCCGCCCTCCTATGAGGCGGCCGTCAAAGCCGACCTCAGCCGCTTCTCATCCCTGAAGAAACTCAGTAGGTCCAAGTTCACTGCACTAATGCAAGAGTAGGCTCCCTGCCCTGATGCCCTGCATGACAGAAATACTGCATTAAGTGTGCTTTCCTGACTCCTGACTGGGACTTACTGAATGGCTCCGAAGTGTTTCAGCTGTGAAAATGATTAGCGTGTTGTACGAAGGACATCAAACAGTCGAAAGTAAAGTCCTCGTACACATTTGTCTGGAGATCTTTGCAACTCCCCATTGATCATTTCAGTGGATGGAGAGGGCCTGAAACAGAATCAGAAAATACCCATTCCTCAACTCTGATCCTTCATGAAATCAGCCTAGTCATCTCAAGAAACTGTGAGTCATTGATATTCAATGCTTCCCTTGCCTTCACTCAAAGGCTGCAGCCACTATTCTTCTCTTGGAGCGTATAAGTACATTAAGCGGCTTCTTGTGCCCGGCTCGGCTCCGTATTGATTTAGTGGTGCTACGCTGGATTTCTGCTGCGTAATGAGGTCTCATCTCATGATGTTCTCCGAGTGGAACGCAAATATTTCTCAAGGCTTGTGTAATTTCATCATGACTGCCCCACTTCGCTGCTGGCGTGCAGTCAAATTGAAGGATGACGATCTACAACTCATCCCATCAGGGCTTACTCCACACTGGCTCCCCCTGTTAGCTGCCAGACACCACCTCACACTAAATTGCAAAACAGGTTTGCAGGATACACTATACACTATACACTGCTATTTACTGGTCCTTTATTGGGAGAAAACACAAAAAACATTACGAACATTACAACGAATTAACGTAATAGTTTAGGCTGTAAAACAAAACCAAATGAAAAAACTAGTCAGAGATGGAAGCCCACAGAAGAGACAAAATATCCTAAGGCAGTGTCCTTCAGTCTTCCCAACTTTCTTTCTGCTTCCAAAGCAAATTATTTGTTGCAGCAAATAGCCAAAAGGCTCTGCAGTTTCTTTTTGTTGCTCAACTAGTGTCTGCACACTGATAGATCATGTTGGATTGTGCTGGAGGGAAGATAGAGCAGCGTTTTCATTGTCGGGATAATAAAAGAGAAGAATGCTGCTGCTTATTAATGCAAATTGGTATCAAACTGAAGAAAAGCATTTAGCCCATTGCAGGGCAGGACAGTATACATCACAAGTTATTCATTCACTCCGTGGTAATATAGTTGATGAGTTTGCAATGCCCTGCCCAAATCCTGAAGACTATTATGCTTGAGAAAGGAACATCTTGTTTTTATTATCTCTCATAATGAATCGATTTGCAGCAAGCAGCCGTGGCTCGCTGCTGAAGGGGATTTTGGCTGAGTGTAATCCTGACAGGTGGTGTGAACAGTGCTGAAAAAGACATGCTCAGAGTCATCTACCAATTCTCAACAAGGTGGAGAGGTCTGCTCTCCATGATTTAATCCCACCATATGGATGACATGATGGTGAAACATTCATGCTAGTGTTCAGAAAGAATACAGAATGTGCATCTTTACAACAATGGACTTATTGTTTCCACTTTTTAATTTGAGCTGCATTTCGTCTCTTTGACAAGATGTCTGACAGAGTTCTTGTGAATGTGCGTCACTATGTGTGTGGTTCTGTATTCAAAGACAAGTCTTTCTGCATGTGTTTTGTTGTGTGGCATGCAGTTGATGATACATTCACTCCTACACTCTACTGTCTCTGGAAATGTTTTCTTGTCTTTTTGATCTGCTTCTGAATGCATGTTGTAGTTGTTTGTACACATTAATAGGGATAAAATATCCACTCAAGGACATTCTCAATGGAAAGTGATGAATAAATTCAACAATACATAGACAGCTGTCCAGCATGTACTACATATGAGGTGCCTGCGTGCTTCCCTCCGTATCTGTATGATATGACCATGTTTCACATGACCTTTGAAAAGTTTGCCCCTACAGCAGAGCTGCCTGTAGAATCCCAAATGGATGTGTAGCTGTTATGTGCCTAGCATGTATTACAGTCTGACTGCGATTCCTCTGTCTCTCTATTTTTTTTTCCCCCTCCATGAGCTTGGAAAGGTGAAACACAGATGGGTCCGCCAACACTTTTCTCGACATTGTGCACAATGTTCTCCAAACCCACTTTATCCAATTTCTCCCCTTGCGTTCTAACACCTTCCCGTGTTTTCTTTTGCTTTCACTCCCTGAATCTCCTCTTCACCTCTTGATTCTGTCATTTTATTCCTGTCTCCTCTGCAGCAGATAAAGATGTCGACGACTACTACACTCGTAAGCGCCACCTGCCCGACCTGGCAGCAAGAGGCACTCTTCCCTTGCATGTTCTCAAAATGACTCAAGACCAGGTGGGTACATAAGTGTGCAGGCCTCTAAACAAGGTCATGTTTTTCTAAAAGACAAAGTAAGTGTGCTATCTCTGAGTCTCCAGATTTTAATTTGTTAGAAGCTATAGCTGGTATTTCTCTTAATTTGAAGTGGTGGGTGGCAGAGATTTTTCCCCCTCAGCTTGTGAATAAACTCACCTCATTCATCTTTTGCTCAACAGCACCGGGAACAGCAGCAGCAGCAGCAGCAGCTCCAGAGCCAGCCCCCGCAGTCCTCCATCTCCCAGGCCCCTCCCCAGTCCCAGTCTTCACAGCAACAGTCTCAACAAAGGCAGAGGCCCCGTCGCGTCCAGAGGGCCATGTCCCAGGACCGCGTCCTGTCCCCGCAGAGAGACCCACAGCAAGACTACAGCACGTCCTCTAATGGTATGTCCCCGTATGGAGACCGGATCCTCTCAGACGAACAGCTCCTGTCTGCTGAACGTCTTCGATCCCAGGAGCGTCTTTTCCCACAGGACCGCCACACCTCCCAAGATCGCCTGTACGCCAAGGACCGCATGTACTCCAAGGACCGACTTCTATCGCAGGATCACCTCTACTCAAAAGACCGCCACTACTCTCAAGACCGCCTCTATTCACAAGATCGGCTGTACTCACAAGACCGCCTCCTATCCCAGGATCCTCTGCTGTCACCGGACAAGCTGATGATGTCGCTGAAGCGCGGCATGGTAAGCAACATCTCCGGCGGGTTTCATGGCAGCGACAAGTCAATGTCACGTGCCATCTCGCACACAGACGTGTTCGTACCAACCACGCCTCTTATGGACCGCTACAAGATGACCAAAATGCACTCCCATCCCAGTGCCTCCAACAATGGCGGTGGCAGCGGGGCTCTGGGAGCGGGAGGCAGTGGGCACTCCAACACTTTAGCCATGAACCAGACAGCATCCAAGAGGCAGGCATTTGCCACCAGACGGACTCACACTATGGAACAGCTCCACTACATCCCACCGCATCACCAGCAGCAGCAGCAGCAGCAGCAGCAGCAGCAGCCGCAGCCGCAGCACTACCGCACAGGCAGCAAGACTGAGGTGACTGTGTAACGGCAGCCAGCACAACCTGAACTGCACTGGAAGGTGCACTGCTGTGTGCCAGAGGTGGGGATGATAGATGTACATGGGTACACTGGCCTTCTTTTAGAGTAGGATGGTGGCAATTTCACTTTCTTTGACTGAAGTTCCTGCAAAGTCAGAGATTCCAGGACCAAGAACATCCACAAGCTTACTGTGAGAGACCGGAAAAACAAGTTACACTGTACACTGCATACACAGGCCCTGTTAGATCTGAAGCCAGAGAGGGTCGTGGATGAGAGAGGGATGGTATTATCCAGCTAACTTGCCTATTATTTTCCACTGTAATTGTTTTCACTTGATTACCCTATTCATCCACAGGCTACAGCCTCATTCTGTGTGTGGTTTAGTGAGAAAACACTGATTGTGTCTGTTTTAGCCTTTATCGACACACTTTCTCCAACAAATCTATTCTGTGACCTTTTCTGGTGAATCTTAAAGGGCTTTGCATGGTTAAACACATAGACTGACTTCTCTGTGACTTCTGTTGTGCAACACAACACCATCACAGGTGATGAACTAGGTTGAGCCTGTAATAACTTTATGAATATATAAATAAATGAATAAAATACAACCATTTGTACGCCCTGTCCTACTCATAGCTCTAGTGAATCTCAATGAGAAAATTGAAATGGATGTTATTAGCACTTCTATTTGGTGCCTCCGACAGATGTTTCATTTCTCAAAACGAAGTGGTTTTGTGGGTTACAAAGCACAATCAAAAAAATATTGTTTTGTTTTTGATTTGTTGAGTTTGAATAGTGACAGCTAGCTTGTTTTGTTCTTAAAGCAATGGCAGGTTTTTTTTTGTTTTGCTTCCAGTAGACGATTGTAAATAAGCTATTCTAGAAGCAGTATTATGGACAAGTCTGTACTGGATGGACTTTGTATTAGACTGTCTGTTTTCAATAGATTCTTAAAGAACAACTATAAATCATCACTGTTTTGTGAGTTCAGAATAGAAACCCACTTAAACAAGTATTTGACGGGATCAATTAATACTATACTGTGTGTCTTTGAAAAACTGTTTGTAGGACGAAAAGTGAATGAATGTGTTGTTAACTGATATACCACTGTTTATATTTGGATGTAGACTGTGTTCCATTGACATCAGAAGTTGAACATCATGGAAATGGATTATAATGCTTGTTATAGTTGGGTCAAATAAACCATCCATATTTTTCTAAACATTTCACATTGTTCTTTGAGACATGTCTGTGTTGTGTGTTTGATACACCACATTACCACTGTGAGTTCTAGCTTCGCATTCTGCAGGCGTTTGCAGTGAGGGACAAATACTTCACTGGTTGAGTATAAAACCAGTTTTTCTGGATAAAGGGAAATTAGACAGAATCACTGTAAATAAGGCAGGAGGTATTAAACGTGATACATTACACAACCTAATGGTGTGTTTGTGGTCTAGGTAAGCCCCCAGCTTACCAAAGTTTTACTGACGTGTCTCAATGGTCAGAGGAAGACACGGCAGCATCCCTAGCCCACAAAAACATGCTTGGTTAAGGTAAAGGAAACATTGTAATCATTGTTATGAGAAATGAATGTTAGCCGTTTGTAGGACAGAATATGGTGTTACTTCGACTTAATTGAAACCAGGCTCACTTGGCCTGGTTGGGCTGAGAAGTAAAGGCCTGTTTTCCATTTAAGTGAAGTACAGGGTTAATGAAATGGAGCTTGGCTACCAGCTTAATGGTAATGTCCAATTATATTTGTGTGAATGCTGATTCAGCAGCATTCACAGTTTCACAGACGTCTGATTCTTACGTACGATTTTCGGTCGCCTGCCACTTCCGCATACTTTCAGCTACAAAAACCATTCAAATAACATGTTCAGCTCTTTAAGGACATATGTGCTTTTATTCATATTTTATTTAAATATTAAGCTTTTTTCTTTTTACATTGAAAGTCAATAGAGCGATCTTTATATCCTCTTCAGGCTTCTTCCACTTCGAAATGCAACTCCTCCAACATACTTTCACCTACAGACATCATTCAAACAATTCACAAAACCTTCAGCTATTAGAATGATTCAGCTTTTTGATATATTTTACAGTTTTTGTGTTTATCACTGTTTAGGTTTAGATCTTTAGGCTTTTCTGCGTTTTTAAGGTCTGCTGAGTGTTCGTGATGTCACAGCTGCAGAGGAGAGAGAACATTGTCTTAACACGTTCTCTTTAACTTGCTCTCACGGCCACAATTCTTACTTCTCATACACTATTTATACGTCAAACTTGGATATACTTGTGTACTTTCAGCCAATGTATCATTTAAGCAATTTGCCTTATACATTTGGCTCAGTGAGCCACAAGTATTCCTTCTTTTACAGTTTTTGTGTAATCACTGTTGAAGTTTAGTGATTCTTTCAGGCTTTTTCTGTTTTTAATGGGTTTGAATTGCTTATACTTTTTGTGTGGAGTTTGGATGATCTTCCAGAGGCACAGAATGTATAGGAACTGAGCATGTGTGTGTATTTCAGGCGTGTGTGTAGTGTGTTCCAACAAACAGAGTGAATTGTAATTTCCCCACTGGGGATCATTAAAAAGTATAAATTATAAAAAATAAAAAATAAATGATCAAAAATTAATAGTATAGATGTTGAATAAAGTGATAGAAATTCATGGTATAGTATGTTGAAAAAAGTCATAGTTTAGTATGTTGAAAAAAGTCATAGTATACTATGTCGAAAAAAGTGATAAAAAAGTCATAGTATAGTATTTAAAAAAAAGCCATTAAAAAGATCATAGTATAGCACGTCAAAAGAGTGATTAAAAACTCATAGTAAATTATGTCTAAAAAAGTGATAAAAAAGTCATAGTATAATATGTCGAAAAAAGTGATTCAAAAGTCACAGTATATTATGTTGACAAAAGTGATAACAAATTCATAGTATATTATGTCGAACAAAGTCATAGTATAACATGTTATGTTGAATAACTATGATCTTAAACAAAGAGATTTCATCACGGCATGTGAGCTCTGAGACAAAGGAGGCCACATGACCCACATGGGGCCTGGAGCACTCAATGGTGTTTTAAGCCCCCAACGTCTCCTTCCAGGCAGCGCTGCGACCGTTGACTTCAAGGCACCTAACCCTAACCTTAACCTTAACCCTAACCATAACCATCGCCTAATCCTAGTGTCTTCCAGGCAGCGCTGCCTGGAAGGAGAAGTTGGGGGCTTAAAACACCGATAAACGCCTGGAGCGCCCTTTCAAACAAAGTGCCGGGCCTACATGAATAGGGCAAGCAGAAGAAGTCACACTTCCTTGAAAAGTAAGTTTGAACATGGCCGGAGGTATAAAGAACTACAGAATTTTTTTGTTCACACCTACATATTTCCTGCAAGAACACTGATTTCCTATTGGCTAGGTTCCTTGAATGCCACAGGGGGCTCCGACCAGGTGACCTAAGGAATAAAAGTCCCTGTCATCCAGTTCTAATTGTCATTCACTGCACCTTCAAGTTGCTACAGAAGACGAACCATTGCTCTCCATTGCATCCGTGCTAAAAAGAGCACAGTCAAACGTTTGTACTTAAATGAAATAGTTTAATTTGTTCTTGTGTTCTTGTAAGACTTGTAAACACTTTTTTTGACATACCATGACTTTTTATCACTTTTTTGATATACTATACTATGACTTTTTTATAACTTTTTTCAACATACTATACTATGTCTTCTTTCGACATACTATACTATGACTTTAAATTTTTTTTTAAAGAAAATTGTAGAAAAATGTCCTTGTGGCATTTTAGTCCTTTATTCATATAGGACAGCTGAAGACATGAAAGGGGAGAGAAAGGGGGAATGGCATGCAGCAAAGGGCCGCAGGGCGGAGCCAAACCTGCGGCCACTGCGTCTAGGAGTAAACCTCTATATATGGGCGCCTGCTCCACCAAGTAAGCTAGCCAGAAGCCTGTGCTATGACTTTTTTACCACTTTTTTCGACATACTATACTATGATCTTTTTATCAATTTTTTAACATACTATACTATGACTTTGTATCACTTTTTTCGACATACTGTACCATGACTTTTTGTATCACTTTTTTACATACTATACTATGATCGTTTTCAACATACTATTCTATGACTTTTTGTTATCACTTTTTTCGACATTCTGTACTATAACTTTTTTCGACATTCTATACTATGACTTTTTCATTACTATATTTAACATACTATACTATTACTTTTTCATCACTTTTTGGACGTAATATACTATGACTTTTTTATCACTTTTTTAGACATTTTGTTAGTTTTTTCGGGCATTTTAGCCTTCAATAGACAGGACAGCTGTAGACAGGAAAGGGAGAGAAAGAGAGGGGGAAGACATGCATCAAATTCAATTCAATTCAATTTTATTTATAGCATCAAATCATAACAAGAGTTATCTCAAGACACTTTACTGATAGGGCAGGTCTAGACCACACTCAATAATTTACAAAGACTCAACAATTCCAGTAATTCCCCCAAGAGCAAGCATTTAGTGTGACAGTGGTGAGGAAAAAACTCCCTTTTAGGAAGAAACCTTGAGTGGTGAGGAAAACTCCCTTTTAGGGAGAAACCTCGGCCAGACCCAGGCTCTTGGTAGGCGGTGTTTGACGGTGCCGGTTGGGGGTGTGATGAACAGTGGCAATAATAGTCACAATAAAGATAATGGGAACAGTGACGAGTATAACATTATACTTTGACTTTTTTATCACTTTCTTGACACACTATACAATGACTTTTAATGGGTTTTTTTCGACAAAGTATACTATGACTTTTTATCACTTTTTTCAACATTCTGTACTATGAGTTTATCACTTTCTTTGACATACTATACTATAACCTTTTGTGACTTTTTTTAGACATACTATACAATGACTTTCATATCACTTTTTATCATACTATAACTTTTTTCGATATACCATATTATAACGTTTTAATATCTTTCTTCGACATGCTATACTCTTTTTAATGACTATTTTCGACATGCTTTACTGACTTTTTCGTCATACCATAATATGACTTTTTCATGACTTTATTTAGAGTGCCGATGTGCTGCAATAACAGCGAGTTCGGCACAATGACTATTATTCCTCAAACTTAATAATATTCTAATTGTGTGCATGCTGATTTAGCAACATTCACAGTATTGTTATCTGATTCTTTATTATTCCCCTTCTTCCGTATGTTTTTCGGTCGCCTACTACTTCTGCATACGTTCAGCTTCAAAGACCATTCAAATATCAAAATGTTTAGCTATGGCTTCTTCCACTTCAAAATGCTATTCCTCCTTACATACTTTCACTTACAAACGTCATTCAAACTTTAAACTTTTCGCTCTCTCTTTTCTACTTATTCATACTTTCAGCTAGAAAATAAATTCAGACCGTACAATGTTTTACATCTTTTGGCATTATTGACCTTTTAAAGCCAATAATTCAGTCCCCATCTGTTACCATGTTGCAACCCTTTTTAGTACTACTGTTAATGCAAATGCAATGCCTTTAAAATAAATATATATTTTTTTATTTATTTATTCAAATATTTATTTGTTTTTTGCTCCCCTTGTTTCTTAAATTCATTCTACGTCCTGTCACACTACAAAGGTGGATGGGAAGTGGTGGGAGGTTGAGAGTTATGAAAGGCATTGTTAACTGCAATAAATATATTTATTTGAATTACACTGTACTGTTTTCCATGTTGCCTAAAACAATAAAAAGATCATTAAAGAAAGAAAGAAAGAAAGAAAGAAAGAAAGAAAGAAAGAAGGAAAGAACAAACTGCAAACCTACCACATTTGGCTACAGTTTCTTTGAAGATTAGGTTACATATAACTACAGATTGATGGATAACACAAAGCTAGCTTTAAAAACTGAAGGCGTGGATTTTAAAAGCGTGGGCATGAATTTACACTAACTACATGAGTTGCATCATGGGTATTGTAGTATTTCTTGGAGCTTGGCCAATAGAGACCTTATGGAAGTGAAATACTAAATCTCTGGAATACCCTGTAAGATATTTGTAGCGGTATGAGAATGTGAAGTACTTCCTGCTTTGAAGCTAAACATAACAGGTTGTTTTAAGGCTCTGACACACCAAACCGATGGCCGACCGTCGGCAGAAAAGGACAGTCGGACTGATCAGTCGGCTCCCTTCTCTCAAAAAAGTGTCTCGGAAAACGTTCTGCGTGTGCGCGAGACGTAATACGTCTCCATAACAGCAGGTGGCGCTAATCTGTATTGTCGGCCAAAAAATGAAAACGACGGAACATCTCTCTAGACCTAGTAAATACAGAGCACGCTGTCGTCATTGTTTTCATCAGAGAGTGTTGATAGTAGTCAAGAAGGATCATTGTTATCATTACTCGCTGAACGGAAGAAAATACGATGGCTAGTAATAAGAAGATACTGGCGTTGTCAGCTCTTGGGCTTCTTCTTGTCGAAGAAGTACTGATTCGCTAGTCAAGGGCTAGCACTCCACCAACCAGATTGGTCATTGAGTCCGACTGCCCACTGGCCGATTCAACAAGTCAAATCGGCCAAAATGGATGCCGACGGCTCCTCCGACTGACGACAACACGGAACACACCGAACAGACTCGAGTCACCGACCTCGCCAGACTGACTGTCGACGGCCGATAATCGGGTTGGTGTGTCAGAGCCTTTAAGCAGCTTGACCAATAATCTTTTTAATGAGGATAGATATGAAGATTAAATTCAATTTACTATCAATATAACTTCTTCATAATTTCCAGGTAACAAGCTTGCAGGGTGTAAACATCCTTTTTGTCCCCGCCCACTGAGGTGTTATGCAGCCACTGAGATATTTTCTGCCTCCAGAGCAGTTCTGCCTTAGAAAAATGTTTATATAATTACAACTCCAGGTTTGAGTCTACACACACACACACACACACACACACACACACACACACACACACACACACACACACACACACACACACACACCTTATCTGACAGTATGTCACAGCCAGGAATACATTTTAAACTGACACTTTCACCATAATATTCGGCACCAGTGTTGGCTGGGGCATTATTTCAATTTGACATGTGAATTAATATGGTTGACTTTAATGCTGGTCAGTGCAATTTCAGACCTTCTATAAATTCATGACAATCCATAGGTGCGAACGACAATTCTCACAGCAAACAACGGCGCCTGCAATTGCACCCCTCCACAAACACACAAGAAAAAAATGGAATAAATTTTGGTTTCCAATTTACACTGATCCTCAAGCCCATCAGCATTTAAATGAAAATATGAGTCTGCAATCGAAAAGAATCTATGGCTGGGAGAGCAGCTGAAGCGTGATAGGTAAGATGGATACGATAGCATGGGACAAGCACTGCAACTCAAGCGGAGGGAGGAGGAAACTGGCCAAAAACAGGGCTTTCCATTAAATAATCAGCTACTTCTCATATGGCACGCGTTTCTTCAACAATGTATTTCATTACCCATCTCTTCCACTTTTACTGCAAACATGACCTGGGCTTATTTGTTGGTTAAAAATTTAGTTTGCCCTCTGTAGTTTTCCATTTGTCTCTTGCTTTTGTCAGAGAGACTGTCATGTCTGAATTTAAAATAGAAATAAATCTTTCAGTTTTGATTCTCAGAAAGTTTCCCAGTGACATTCAGAGGATGTGGTTTTGACAAACAAAGAAGAAATGCTGTTCCATTCTGGATTTTATCTTCCTCGTAGAAAGTTAACACTTTGGTCTGGTTTGGCCTGCAAACTCGAGGAAGGGTGAACAAAGTTGAAAAGCATTCTGCTGCACTAAGACAACAATAGAGGGAAAGATTCATGTTTTTCAGGTTTTTTAAAAGCTGCCGTGGATACCTTGCAAAAGGTGAAAAGAACATTCCAGTGGCCCGACCCCTGCCAACACATCCTATCAGCAGACATACAGTGGACTGCAGTATGCTCAAGTGCATCATTTCTTCAGTCTCTTGAACCTGGATTGAAAGTGCTTATCACTCTCTTCTCGTGCCACTTCTTCTTCCTTGAACACTTCTACCTGCTGCACTTGAGAATGGATAGCAGGGAAACTCTTTCTTTTTAATGCAACACACGCTGACCCTGCATCGTCTAGTGCCGATTGACACCAGTAGCACAACCAGACGCATCACACAGACAGAAGTAGTTAAAGCGTAACTCTCGCCAAAATGCAACCTAGGGTTTTTTTGTGAATGTACCTGAGTCAAACTTTCATTTAAAAGCATATTTAGGACGGAAGCATCACTTTTAAGATTTATCGTATTCTCGTTTTTCGGTCAAATGGCCTTTTGAATGGGAGTGCTAGGGGCACTTTTATGCTAGCCTCAAAATAGCTATTTTTAAAACACTAACAAGGCTCGACACAACATGAAACTCTGCTCGAAGTATCACCAGGGGCTCTACACATAAACGCAAGCATTGACAACATTGTTTGTGTACACAGAGTTTACTATGAAAGAAAGGTTTTGAGCAACTCAATGCTTGCGTTCATGTGTGGAGCCCCTGGCGATACTTCGAGCAAAGTTTCATGTTGTGTTGAGCCTTCTAAGTGTCTAAAAGTGATGCTTCCGTCCTAATTATGCTTTTAAACGAAAGTTTGACTCGGGTACATTCACAAAAAGACCCTAGGTTGCATTTTGGCGAGAGTTACGCTTTAAAGCAAAACTAAGGAACTTCTTGTAACTTAAAATGTTTCAAAAATCGTTTCAGTGGTTCATCAACTCGTAACAGGGTGAACGGCACTTCTGTATTCACTTTGGTTATAACCGCACTATGCAAGTTTGCCAGATCGGGTAGAGGATCTGTAGTTCGAATGAGACATAATAATAACTGTAGCTTGATGGGGCAATCGACCATCGTGTCTGCGTTTGACTACGATGTAGTGATGTGTACTCTCATGCTGCTTATTCCACCTTAAAAGTACTTAATGAAGTTTGCCACTGTGTCCTGTGTTCCATTACAGCATATACATATCATACTCATGAAAAGGTAGGCTGGTCCTCAGTAGCAACAAGAAGAGAATTCCACACTAAAGGCTGCCTCGGTACATCAGCCCCCCACCCACCCAATTTAAAACTACTGTTGATCAGGGCAGATCCCTTCGTAACCCACCAGTAAATACTGAACCTGGGAAGACTGCCTTCAGCTCATTAGAAATGGAAAGAACTTCAAAAGACACTGAAAGTTGAAAGCCTCATCTCTTCAGATGAATTTGCTGCGTTTTGTTGCGTGTATTATCTGTCTTCTTATTTTTCGTGCTGTGCCCTGCCTCTCAGGATCACAGTGAGGTTGCCTGGTTAGAGAAAGGTTACATAGCTGAACAGCAACATTTCAGGTGGCAGCAACCAAAAACAAGAGCTCACGTCAGTTTGAATTATTTAACAAAGGTGTAGCCCAGCAAGCAGGCTCTTACATCAAGTACGGGTGTATCTGTGGTTTGTTCAGGTGGAGATATACTGTACCTCACATTTACAGGCTGTGGTAACCCAAAAAAACATAGACATTTGACTGAGTGACAGATCCACAGACCTCTTTGACACATAAACTCACTTTGGAACTACATGTTTTTACAGAAGACATAATCCCTATGAAGACAGAGTAATCCAAAGGAATGATGTTTTTTTCAAAATTGATGGGTGAAGGCAGACATCTCAGAGACACAAATATTGTTTTTTCCTGACCCTGAACTGAATCTTTAAACATCTCTAAAATCAAATTATACGCCGCCTCAGATTACAGAATTTTTAATTATTTTAGATAGATTGAAAATTCAAAATCAGACCAACAAAATAATAACTGCAACTATGCTATTCACAAAAATGTCAATGTGCGTGTTGGAGCACAAGTGGCAGCCTAAATGTGGATGGAGCTGATCATTGGCATTATGACATGCACACAGTAGGTGCTGGAGCTGCTTATCTCCCTGCATGCAGGACCCAACCCCAGTTATTTGTGATAATGCACAGATTGTAGGCAGCTAACAGACATTTGCTTTACGACAGATGCCAGATTCAGATAAACATGTAATTAGCAACTCATCAGCTCTGTCAAAGCCAATTAGCCCAGTCTCCAGCCCCAGCCAGAATTTGCTCCTCTTGCAGCTCTTGCCTGCACAGCAGCTGACTCTCACAGTGGACCAGGATTGACTGCAGCTAATCCAACCATTCTGCCACTGCCGACTTTGGTGGGTCAGAGCAGTGAGGAGAATGGGTTAGCTGGAATTACAGGCTGAGACAACATTGTGCTATTTATCAGCGTTCTACATGCCTGCTGTGAGAACAAGTGCGAGCGAGGTGTCTCGCCAGCGCTTTTGGTTGTCATGACGGCACATTTCTCAGCACTCTGAGGGAGTGTGATGTGAATTTTGGAAGGCATGGTAGACACACTGTTTGGTTGACAAGTGATCTCTTGGAAGTTTAGTGCAAAAACAGCACAGAAGTGACCACTTAGGAGGAAAGGTTTTGTGTATTTTGGGCTACTATTAGATCCGTAGTTGAGATACACCTGATGGAGTGTGGGTAACTTAGCTTCCGTTGTTGGTGTTAGCCATGCTGCTGTAAAGGGTTGGGCTAATAAACAGTTAATATTCCGTCGTAGTCTGGGTTATCATTGTTATATCTAGTAACATGAAACAGTGAAGAATATAACAAAAGATTCAGCTGATTCAAGAAAAAACTGACAGGAAGTGGTGATGGCAGTCTCTCCTACACCAAGTGACCACGAAAGAATTACAAACCCCAATTCCAATGAAGCTGGGACGTTGTTTAAAACGTAAATAAAAACAGAATACGATTTGCAAATCCTTTTCAATCTATATTCACCACAAAGACAAGATATTTAATGTTCAAACTGATAAACTTTATTGTTTTTTTGCAAATATTCACTCATTTTAAATTTGATGCCTGCAAAACGTTCCAAAAAAGCTACAACAGGGGCATGTTTACCGCTGTGTAACGTCAACTTTCCTTTTAACAACACTCAATAAGCGTTTGGGAACTGAGGACACTTATTGTTGAAGCTTTGTAGGTGGAATTCTTTCCCATTCTTGCTTGATTACGACTTCAGTTGCTCAACAGTCTCCGTTGTCGTATTTTGCACTTTATAAAGCATGACACATTTTCAATGGGAGACAGGTCTGGACTACAGGCAGGCCAGTCTAGTACCTGCACTTTTACTATGAAGCCACGCTGTCGCCGTTGGCATTGTCTTGCTGAAATAAGCAGGGACGTCCCTGAAAAAGACTTTGCTTGGATGGCAGCATATGTTGCTCCAAAACCTGTATGTACCTTCCAGCATTAATGGTGCCTTCACAGATGAAGTTGCCCATGCCATAGGCACTAACGCCCCCCCCCCATACCATCACAGATGCTGGCTTTTGAACTTTGAGCTGATAACAATTTAGATGGTCCTTTTCCTCTTTGGCCCGAAGGACATGAGGTCCATGCTTTCCAAAAACACTGTGCGTCAGTCCATCTCAGATGAGCTTGGGCCCAGAGAAGCCGACTGCGTTTCTTGGTGTTGTATATATAGATAGATATATGGCTTTCGCTTTGCATGGTAGAGTTTTAACTTGACCTTGTAGATGTAGCAGCGAACTGTGTTAACTGACAATGGTTTTACAAAGTGTTCCTGAGCCCAGGTGGAATATCCTGTACATAATGATGTCGGTTTTTAACGTAGTGCAGCCTGAGGGATCGAAGGTCACGGGCATTCAATGTCGGTTTTCAGCCTTGTCACTTACGTGCAGAGATTTCTCCAGATTCTCTGGATCTTTTGATGATATTATGGACTGTAGATGATGAAATCCCTGAATTCCTTGCAATTGTACGTTGAGAAACGTTCTTAAACTGTTGGACTATTAGCTCACGCAGTGGTTCACAAAGTGGCGAACCTTGCCCCATCCTTGCTTGTGAACAATTGAGCCTTTTAGGGATGCTCCTTTTATACCCAATCATGACCAATTAACCTGTTCACCTGCGGAAAGTATTTTTTGAGCATTTCTCAACTTTCCCAGTCTTTTGTTGCCCCTGTCCCAGCATTTTAGAATGTGTTTCAGGCGTCAAATAAAAAATGAGTGAATATTTATAATATAGTTTGAACATTAAATATCTTGTCTTTGTAGTGTATTGAATATATGTTGGAAAGGATTTGCAAATCATTGTATTCTGTTTTTATTTACTATTTACCCAATGTCCTAACTTCATTGAAATTGGGGTTTGTACACTCCCTTCTGTGAGATGGTCACTGTGTAGGTGTATAAGTAGAACATGTGATGTGGTGGATAGCACATGTAGTCAGAAAGCAAAGGTGGGATTTCAAGGCATCCTCTTCATGGTTATTAGTTATTGTTGAGCGCTGCAACAGCATTATCACATCTCACTGAAATTAGTTCTCTGGATGCTTACATATTATGCACACCAAGGCATCTCTACAGCATTCGCATTAGAAGGTTCTCTGCACTGACCTGTAACCTAGCAACCGTCTGACGTCTCACCCAAGCAGATGATTAAAGGTACCTTCTTTTCCATTCCGAGCATGAACCCTTTGATAGATCCCCTCCTTCGACTCCAGCATTCTCACCTCAGTAGCGTGTCACAAACACTCATATTACCTACAAATACATAATATGAATCACCACACAGTTTTTAGCGTTTTGAGACCAGGGTCTGTAGCTGGTGTAGTCTGCAAAGCCCGATCATTAACTGCTCCAAAGCATCTGGCTTTTCATGTTGCACCAGGACAGCGCGGTCGGTCTGCAGGGGCAGTTAGAGGACTCTGGTCCACAAAAGGGACTGATATTCTGGGCCTGAAACACTCCATGAGCACTAATAAACGGCACACATGGCAACGATAACGAATTAGGAAGGTGGTCTTTTTTTAGCCTTTGCAAAACCAAAAGCACAGACGCAGATTAACAGATTAAACAGAAACGTACGATACAAACGGCAGCTTGCAACTAACTAGTTACAGTAGTAATATATGTGGACCATATCTTTAGCTACCTACATTATTTTCTGGGATTATGTGTCACTTTATGGCTGGAACAGGAGCGGAGATGCTTCTATATCAGAGTTTAAGCTAACGTTAGCGGATCTGTGCTCTTCATTAGGGTTGGGTACCGAAACCCAGTTCTACTATGGAACCGGTTCCTACGCAAACGGTAGTATTTGGACCGGATAAGAACGCAAATTTCGGTTCCGACTGAAATATTTTCCCTCTGTCGCACCGGAAAGCGGCAGACTCTTTTTTCCTTCTCCCTTTTCCACCAAGAGGCGCACGTGCCCACTCACCGTGTGAAGCGCGTGTCCGCGCTATTCTCCGACATGCACTCTACAATCACTGCAGATAGACCCTTTTTGTACACGCTCCGAAAACGGACGTAAAAATGTCACACTTTGTCTGTAGTCTACCATTAGCTAGCTATCGTAAATGTAGGCTACTTATTAAAATGCCATATTTTCCCTCTGGGCTCACCAAAACGGACGTAAAAGCATATTAACCATTCACTGCACGTGATCGCTAGTAAACATATTACACTTGTTCTGGTAGTCTATCATTCAGGACAAGACCCTGTAACATGATGGTGGGGGAGGGGGACAGCCTACCCAAATTGTCTGCCCTTTCAAACTCATACCTGTGTGTAGGCCTGCAGGCCTCTTGGACACCATCTGAGAGAGTTTTCTCCTGTGCAGGACATGCCATAAGTCATGAGAGGTGTCGTATCTTGCCAGAGAAGACAAATATGGTAATTTTTCTGCAAAAGAACTGCTAAAGTTTGAAGCTGGTTGGCATACCAACTCAACAACATTTATTTTGTTAAAATGGACGATGTCTTGTTAATAGTGTAACTGTTATTTGTTAAATTATTGTAGTTATGTGTGAGTTATTATGTGAGACTTAGGTTTACTTATTATATATTTAAGTACTTTAAAACGTTAATATATTGTTAAATTTAAATAATTTTCAATTTAAAAAAAAAACCTCCATAAAAGAGCCTTTCTTTGATGTCATTTTTCAGTTTTTCAACAATCGGTTTAGGAATCGGTTAGGAATCGGAATCATTTTAAAAGTACCGGTTCGGCATCGGAATTGTAAAAATCCAAATGGTACCCAACCCTACTCTTCATTGGAGCTGAGACAGCGTTACTTTTGCCAAACACATTGGTTCATCCTTACAGCCTTATGAACAATAAAGTATAATCTGTGTTTCTTGTCCAAGTATTCTCATTAGACATTAGATTAGAATATGTCACATTAATTACGTAGCCATGCTAGCGGCATGGCTCTATGGATGGCCAACTGTCAGTGGGTCAGTCCACCATTTTGGTCCAGACTGAAATATCTCAACAACTATTGGATGGATTGTCATGCAATATGGAACAGATATCCATGGTGCAGATGATTGATCCAAATGATTTAAGTGATTCCCTGACTTTATCTCCAGTGATACCATGAGTTCCAAATGTTATTTAATGAAATATCTCAACTATTGGAAGGATTACAATGACATTCATGTTTCTCTCAGGATGAACTGTAATAACTTTGTGATCCCTGACGTGTCATTTATTTCCATCATCAGGTATACTGCACATTTTAAGTGTTCCAATACTTGCTAATTAATTCCTGCAAAACTAATGGCATTCCCATCAGCCTCTGCTGTAATTTGTCTTTAGTGCTATTAGCAAATGTTAGCATGCTAAAACAGTAAACTTCATTTATAATACTAGCTGGCTGCATTCTGCAACACAAGAACAAGACTGCTCCTTTATTTCTATGTTTTATACATGGTTCTTCAACTGGTGACGATGGGACACGTAGACTCTTTTAGCATGATTCCATGTATGTAGCCATGTATGTAGCTGTCAGGTGCATTTAAAAGGGCTTTTTACTGGGCTCTCCTTTAAACCTGGAAACACACAAAAAAAAAACACAGCTGCAGGAGGACTTAGGCAACTAGCTAACGCTGGCTACACATCATTTCAGACGGTCACCGGCTGGAAATGAAAGGCTGCTTTTGTTTACAAAATACTTTGAGAAGTGAATCTGCCACCATTATTATTGTAAATATCTCCAACCGGCAACGGCAGATGGCCGCCCACCATGAACCAGGGTCTGTCTGAGGTTCTGCCTGTTTCTTGGGGGGAATCGTTGGGTCTTTGTAAATTATAGAGTCTGGTCTAGACCCACTCTATCTGTTAAGTGTCCTGAAATAACTCTGTTAGGATTTGACACTATAAATAAAATTGAATTGAATTAAATGGCATATACAGTGGGGCAAAAAAATATTTAGTCAGCCACCAATTGTGCAAGTTCTCCCACTTAAAAAGATGAGAGAGGCCTGTAATTGTCATCATAGGTACACTTCAACTATGAGAGACAAAATGAGAAAAATAAATCCAGAAAATCACATTGGAGGATTTTTAATGAATTTATTTGCAAATTCCTCGGGAAAATAAGTATTTGGTCACCTACAAACAAGCAAGATTTCTGGCTCTCACAGACCTGTAACTTCTTCTTTAAGAGGCTCATCTGTCCTCCACTCGTTACCTGTATTAATGGCACCTGTTTGAACTTGTTATCAGTATAAAAGACACCTGTCCACAACCTCAAACAGTCCAAACTCCACTATGGCCAAGACCAAAGAGCTGTCAAAGGACACCAGAAACAAAATTGTAGACCTGCACCAGGCTGGGAAGACTGAATCTGCAATAGGTAAGCAGCTTGGTGTGAAGAAATCAATTGGGGGAGCAATTATAAGAAAATGGAAGACATACAAGACCACTAATAATCTCCCTCGATCTGGGGCTCCACGCAAGATCTCACCCCGTGAGGTCAAAATGATCACAAGAACGGTGAGCAAAAATCCCAGAACCACACGGGGGGGCCTAGTGAATGACCTGCAGAGAGCTGGGACCAAAGTAACAAAGGCTACCATCAGTAACACACTACGCCACCAGGGACTCAAATCCTGCAGTGCCAGACGTGTCCCCCTGCTTAAGCCAGTACATGTCCAGGCCCGACTGGAGTTTGCTAGAGAGAATTTGGATGATCCAGAAGAGGATTGGGAGAATGTCATATGGTCAGATGAAACCAAAATAGAACTTTTTGGTAAAAACTCAACTTGTCGTGTTTGGAGGGGAAAGAATGCTGAGTTGCATCCAAAGAACACCATACCTACTGTGAAGCATGGGGGTGGAAACATCATGCTTTGGGGCTGTTTTTCTGCAAAGGGACCACGACGACTGATCCGTGTAAAGGAAATAATGAATGGGGCCATGTATCGTGAGATTTTGAGTGAAAACCTCCTTCCATCAGCAAGGGCATTGAAGATGAAACGTGGCTGGGTCTTTCAGCATGACAATAATCCCAAACACACCGCCCGGGCAACGAAGGAGTGGCTTCGTAAGAAGCATTTCAAGGTCCTGGAGTGGCCTAGCCAGTCTCCAGATCTCAATCCCATAGAAAATCTTTGGAGGGAGTTGAAAGTCCGTGTTGCTCAGCGACAGCCCCAAAACATCACTGCTCTAGAGGAGATCTGCATGGAGGAATGGGCCAAAATACCAGTAACAGTGTGTGAAAACCTTGTGAAGACTTACAGAAAACGTTTGACCTCTGTCATTGCCAACAAAGGGTATATAACAAAGTATTGAGATGAACTTTTGTTATTGACCAAATACTTATTTTCCACCATAATTTGCAAATAAATTCATTAAAAATCCTACAATGTGATTTTCTGGATTTTGTTTTCTCATTTTGTCTCTCATAGTTGAAGTGTACCTATGATGAAAATTGCAGGCCTCTCTCATCTTTTTAAGTGGGAGAACTTGCACAATTGGTGGCTGACTAAATACTTTTTTGCCCCACTGTAGCAACAGTAACTAAGGGAGTCAGGGCTTAGCAAAGGGTCAATTGGAGGAAGGTATTAATACTTGAACACATTAGTTTTGCTGCACTACAGGCCAGAATATGTCTCCTGTGCAATGCCACACTACAGCTGCATGTGTGCACAAGCAGAATCTACTTTCATAACGTCACCTGAAGGAGTCATTTTGGAGTTCTACATAAATTACCTCATGCTCCCTTCCTCCTCCTACTTCCCCTCACCTCCTCCTCACACCTCTTTGTTAAGGCTGTCCAATAACCAGATAAAGGAGACGCCGGGGAGCCTGGGCTAGGGCAGCGAAGAAAGAGCTGGCTTACTGTACTGCGTGCATGTGCATCCACTGTTCGTGCTGTTGAGGGATAAATCTTTGAGACTCCACACTTGAATCAGACTCTGATTTGCAGAGGGTTGTTTCATCTCAAATGGGGAGGAGGCAGAAAGAAAGGAGAGAAGTGGGAGGACGGGGAGAGATATGGAGGAGGCAGCACTTGGGAGACTGGAAACAGGAGATAGAGAATGAGTGCATATTGGCACTTATATGGATATATTATGTCTATCACATTGTTATTGCATTATGTGAAAATAAAACCAAATGCAGAATGCTGCAATGATGAGATAAAACATCTTTACTGTGGAGGTTTTTGGGAAGAAAGTGGAAATGTAAAATGATTTGTATACATACAAAAATATATACTGTATATGATCAATTAAGACATGATTAGAAAATGTGCACATAGTGTAGGTAGTTTTACAGATTTGGATTCAGCTCAAATGTGTGAAATCACCCAATAGTTTAATGTATTCTGTGATATTCCACAATTAGCTGCAGCGTCATAACACCTCATAAAGTGACTCACAGATACATATCATCGCTCAAATTTCTCCTCAAACACATACAGATAATTAGCATTTTAGTAACTTACACAATACATTTACATACAATAGTTCAAACAAAGTCTACAAACTAGTCATGGACGATTTAATGGTCTTCAACTACTGAAGCTCAGAAAGCTGCATTTAAAGGCAATTCTACCCATTGGAATCAATGAAGGAATGTACGCAATATGACACTTTGGATTTTGCTCTTGAGATGCGTCCAGATTTCCTGCCACTGGACATGACACCAGAAATGAATATGGGCAAACAGAGAAAATCTACAAGTTCTGAATCTACAAGTGAGATGTCATTTCACCAGTATTTTTGTTTTGCAGTAATTACAGGATATGGCACATTGCATTTCTAAAGACAATCATTAGGTGACCTGACAGGGTGGGTGGAATGAGGAGAGTCACTATCTGTGCCCAGCTGCATGAATTTCAGTGTGTCCTTGATGCCAAATACTCCCCTCAGCTCTGCAGGGTTCATTTAGGAGCATAAAGCCTTCACTCACAACGCCACTTAACATATTGTTAGCTAGGGTTGGACGATTGGATTTGCTATCGGTGATCAGATGAGTACATCATCAGCAACTCTGGTTTGGTAAAATAAAATCCTTAATTCTTATCCTTATTCCAGCTCTACACACTGTTCTCCCAGCCAACCAGCGGCTCTCACTCCGTCTTCGGCGGCACTTAAATTAGCTAAACAAAATGACAAAAAAATTGCCCAAAAACATCAACCGGTGATATCTATCTATCTATCACAGGTCGATGTTTTTGGGCAATTTCTTGACATTTTATTTAACTAATTTAATTTAACAGTCTGCCTGCTCAGTGGGCAGAACAGTGTGTAGAGCCGGAATATTTTCACATCTAACTTGGTGAGTTAAGGATTTTATTTTACCAAACCAGAGTTGCGGATTGTTGGAACAGAGGAAAGACTAACCAATACAGGTTTGTGGAGTTTCTGTCCATTTTGAATAAAGTGTGTTTTACGATGAGTAACAAGGTAATTAAGTTAGTCTTAGTCTGGTGAAAGAGACACCTCCAACCGACTGGAGTCCCTCACGCAGAAACCTCAAGGCAATCAACACTTACAGGGCTGCTGGTGAGGCAGGGCTCCTCCTAGTTTGGTGTTTAAGATCCAGTTCAGGGTTTGTAGACAGTTTGAAGACAGGTGGTCTGGTAAACAAGTTGAGCAGTACAGGGTGTCCAGTGCAACGCATCAGGGAACACTGAAGGAGCTGAAAGCAAACACTTAGAGGTCAACATCCTTGTAACTCATTTTCTTCTAAGGCATCATTGGAGGAGGGCAAGGTGTCACAGGTCCACACAGCATTCCTGGATGGAAGAAAATCGTGCTCTGGTTTATTGGCATTTCTTTAAACCCATCACAATCGTCTTGGGTGGTGCTAAGTGCCGGACTCAATGAAGGTGCCTCTGCAAAATAGCCTCAGGAAGGAACTTGTTTTGGTGGAACATGTGTGAGTTCAAAGGTTGTTTTAGTCGTGCAACAGAAAACTCAGATTGGACAGATAGTCTAGCTAGCTGTCTGGATTTACCCTGCAGAGATCTGAGGAGCAGTGAACCATAGTCCTCATAAATCCACCAGAGTTTAGAACGCCAACACAAAGATAGAGGAAGATGACGGACATCCGGTTGAAAATGAAGGACATACGGCGGGATTTTCGGTGGCACCTGAACAATCCCGGAAATGGAACATCGTGGATATAGACTAGGCACTGAGTAACTAGACTTACTGTTCATGAAGGGTATAACAACAATAATATATATAATAATCATATTGTGGAGAAAGGCTGGCTTGCTACATTTCTGTATTAGTTTGTTTCTGTCATGAAAATAATTTGAATGGATTTGAAACTAAGTGATAAGGTGCTGCTTTGTCTAAAGTTAATCGAGGTGAAAGATAAACATCTCATCTCACCGCGTGTTTCCCTTTGGCGTACTGACTTTTAATAATTTTATCAAGTACAGTTGTGTTGCGTGCTTCTACACTAACTACATTCTTACAGTAAGTAACCAAGCTAGCTTCCTACTGATGCCTTCAGCTGTCCGTCATGCTGCTCCCACAGAATGTGACCACAAGAAACATGTCTCCCCAATATTTAAAGCTACAGTGTGTTTACATCTTCTTTTACTTTGGTCACATGCTAAATGTGGAGATGAGCCATAAAGTCAGAACACTGACTTAGTAATCAGTCAGTCACGCAGCAATACACTTTGGCCTCCATAAGCTGCTGGTTATTGGGTGTACGGTGTTCCGTGGTCTCCCTTCATATGGAGCCCTCTGCCCTGTTGGCACCACAAGAAAGTTCATCAACTCTGGCTAGATCTGCAGAAGCAAGGCCACTCCAGCTAAAGTCCACTTGGAGGGATTTTCTTTGGTCTTCAGGTTGAAGGTCCATACGTAGGTGGGTCCCCTCTGGCGGGTCTTATAGACAGGACACTGGTACACATTCCTGCTGTCCTGTTTGTCCACAGGAATGGCCCTGATGAAGATGACAGGAACGGTCGGGGTGAGCTCTTTCCGACGGGCGTCTACAATCATGCCAGTCTGAAAGAGAAAGGAAGTTTGGAGGAGAAAGGAGGAGAAAGGAGAAAGGGAGGGAGGGAGGGAGGGAGGATGACAAACCAGTCAACCACAGACAGAAACATTTCACAGAGCTGAGGGAAGTTAGGAATTGGTTTGAGGTGCAGTGAAAACGTCATCCGACACTGTACTTGCCATTGAGACTGAATTTAATAATGTTCCTTTGTGAGAGAAAAAAAAGGTGTTTGACTAATATTGGTCGGCACAAACGATGTTAGACGTCCAGTTTGCAGAACACAATGTTGTGGTACCCTTGAAGAGTGGTGAAAGTCAGCAGAGTGTGAGTGGAAGTCGAAAACACAGAAACAGAGCGGTCCGTCTCATTAATTAATCCTCCTACACTTAGCGCCTGACAAACACAAGTTTCACCATGCATGCACAGTGACTTTCAGGAATAAATGTAAATCCTGATGACTTTGGAAAAAAACTCAGAGGACAAAGCCCTAATTACGTCTGCATTTGCTATAAACTTTAGAGAGCTGTTAAACACCATAATGTCTGTTTGGGTAAATACACATAATGGTATCTTACATCAGGCCACGTGAGCTCAATGAGATTCAACGGATTAAGTTAAATGATAATGTTGGTAACAGATATCTTCTTTTATTATCTTCTTTTTTTTAGTACAATCTAATATACATACTGAGAGAATAACAATGTATTACTTAGCTGGAGTATTCATCATTATTCATTGGTGTCCATCACACAAACACAGTGTCATGTCTGCGTTCTGTCATATCGTTAAAGGCTTTCGAGTCCAAAAGAATTTCTTTAGATGTCTACAAACTGACTCCCTCCTGTAATGTGCCTTCCCTTTGCTTGATTTCTAGTTCCTTTTAATGTTCTTTAATGTGTCTTTTGTGTTTTCTGTCTGTAGCTATGTTTTTGTTTTCATGCGGCTGCCTGTCTCGACCCGGTCTCCCTTGAAAAATTGAATCTTAATCTCAATAATAATAATATAATAAATATAATAATAAGACTCTCCTGGTTAAATAAAAACAATATCCTTTCAGCACACAAGGTGTTTATCATATACTTTATGTAGCTGTTTTTGATGTCTGAAACCCCCTCTGAATAAACGGCAAGCTTCATTAATAAAGATGAGCAGGTTTATCACAGATCTGTGGCTTGTATGGCTGCTCAGAGCTGTGTCCAGATGGAGCACTGCTTTCTCTCCGCGCCGCTCTCGGCTACTCGCCGCCAGTGGCCTTAAGGGCTGAGTGGAGGACATGAGGAGAGGAGGAGGAGGAGGAGGAGGAGAAGGAGTTGTGAGGAGCAGCTCATCTGTCTGCCTGTCTTTTTGCCTGTCTCCAACTTTAATGAAGTAAAAAGGAACCACTCCTCTAAAGGGTGATCTAAGTGTTCAAGTGCACACTCTGCACTTTCCCTAATTAAGAAGTCTACAGGGATGCTCCTTGAAAGCTGGGCGCGTATACAGTAGCTGTATGTATGTAGATAGATAGAGCCCTGGGAAGCTGAGTAATGCAGTGCGCTCCGACAGCTGAACGCAAGCAGGATGCAAAGCATAAAATTAAGCCACAAAGGGATTGTGGAAAATATCAAAGTTACTTTACTTGACTCAGTTTAAAGATGCATTTTTAAGTTAAGCCCACCTTATGTTCATGTGTTAGTCTGCCATCCATCATCACAAGTGGTGTGTAAAGGGATATTTCTGTGTGAGGTGCTTGCGAATCAAAGTGTGCTTTTGTGGATCTTGTATCCACGCCTTCCCTGGAGACTAGGCATCAGCTGAACAAAACCATCAGTGAAGAACTTGTGTACCTGTGTGTCCCAGCGTGCGCCCTCCATGTACAGCCCGTGCACGTAGGCCCCTTCACGGGGCGGAAGCGTGAAGTCTTCGCGACTCTTCTTGGTGACATCACACTGCAGACACATCCTGTCCAGAGGCCACTCATTCCTGCCATTCAAACAGAGATATTTAATGTGGTTACTCATTGTCTACATTTACAACCTCCATGTCCTAGTGCACCGCAGCCCTACCTGCGAGCCATAGCCTGCATGATGGCTGTGAGGAAGGACTGTGGGTTGAAGAAGCCAGCCAGCCACACCGCAGATGGTAAGGCGAAGTCCGTGGACCAGGCTTCCAGCTCCTTGATCCTGGCCAGCAGGTCGGTGAACCACAGGACCAGGCCACACATGGAGGGGTAGGCCCGCTTGGTCCAACTGTCTGGCACCAAGTCCAGGAAAATAGCATCCTGAAGGTTCTCCATGTCACTCGTCATGGTTAACTCTCCCTGAAAGGTGGGGTATTCAATAAGGGAGAATATTCAATAACCAACTGAAATCATCCATTTTGCAGCCAAACATCATTGCCCAGGCGATTTCCAAGGTTATTGTTAATATTTGTATTGCTGAAAGGACAAACGATCATCAGCAACGCTCCTTTATTCCCTGGTACAGTGAATCTCATCCATGTGTCCTCGTAGGGCTAGTTGATTAGCTGCTGTGAATGGAGAGCTAACTGCTAACATGCAGGCTAGCCTGGAACATGCTACCACTAGGCTAAGCTAAGGGTAGCACAAGGCTAAGCTACAATAGCCAATTCCTTTTGACAAAACCTCTTCGGGTCAAAATCTACTGTTTGTTGCCAAACTGGTTTGGTTGAAGTTAAAGGTCAGGTTGGTCAAGGTCAATAATGTACAGTAGCACTGCCTTTATAAAGATAAAAAATTAGAACATAGTGAACCTTTGACCTTGGCAACACACCGTGCTTATATTAAGCTGCACCATCTCAATGAGGCGAACCTTCTGATAGCTCCTATTTATTCCACTATAAAGACCAAATATGATTCCGTTTGCTGGTACAATAGTCTACCAGGCTTTTAAATCACTGATCTGATTTATTGAGGCTTGTAGTGTCGGGAGATCCAAGCCTCATAACTCCCGACAAACACTTTTACACATTTCCTCCTCTTTCTCTTTTCGTCTGACTCAGTCAGGCTTGACACACAGAACGCAGACGTCTCATTCCTCTCTGCTCCTCTGCAAGCCAAATCTCTGACTCATTCTGACGAACAACAGAGAAAAAGGTTTAGTTATGCAGGAACACTAATGCAGCAGCCCGTCGCCGAGCCAACAGGTGGGAATCATAGGGCTTGAGGAGAAGTGAGGGTTAGTGCTGGATTTTGAGGGACAATTCACTTGAAGTTCATGACCATGCTCTGAGCAGCATCCCTGCTGGGCCAGTGGTTCTCAGGATGGGATCTGTGGACACCCCCCCGAGGGTGATTTAGGGTCGAAGTCAAACGTCTAAGTAAACTTTAATACCCCACAAAGGGAAATTCACGTGGTCTTACAAATCTCCTTAAACGAAAAAGACACTTTAAAATATGGTCAGTACGCACAATACAATATACAACACTAGAACAATAAAGCAATTCATAACTAACACTAAAAAAGACTATCTAAAGTGCAATAATCACAGTGATAAAAGAGAAGGTAAAGAGCCAGAGAGTTGCATTATTGTTCAAAGACACTTTCAGTCATTCATTAGGGCCCGAGCGCCGACAGCGGCGAAGGCCCTATTGGAAGGAATTATTATTATTTTTTTTTTTCCCGGCAAATGAATTGGCTTTTTGAGGTGCTTAACATATTCAAAAACTCAGCAAAATTGGCGGGCGCATCAAGCCTGCGTTTCGGGAATAGGCTCACAAAAATGGCTCGCTAGCGCCCCCTACAAAGTTAAACAAATTGAGCCCCTGCAGTGCGTTTATTGCAGACTCACGAAACTTGGTACACATATGTAACATGTCAAGATGTACCAAAAACGTCATTGGAGCCATACCCTAAACCCAACAGGAAGTCCGCCATTTTGATTTCAAAGTTCGAAATTAGTGCAATTTTGGCCATTTCCACGTCATACTTTAACAAACTCCTCCTAGAGATTTTATCTGATCAACTTCAAATTCGGTCTGTGCCATCTTAAAGTTGTTAAAAGCAAAAATTTGTCATAGGGCGTGGCCGTGGCGGGGCGGCCATTTTGTGCGTTTCGCCATCAAAACAGGAAGTGGGTGTAACTTGAGTGTACATTGTCCAATTAGCTCAAAACTTTTCAGGATTCATAAGAGTCCAACCCTGAGGACAAATAAAGGCCGATATTTACTTAAAGTCATAGCGCCCCCTAGTGGCAACAGGAAGTAGGCCTAAAAGTCAAGGTGCTATACTTTAACGAACTCCTCCTAGAGATTTCATCCGGCGGACTTCAAATTTGGTCTGTACCATCTCAACACCTTAAAGATGAAAAGTTATTAAAAGAAAAACTTTTTGTCAAACGGTGTGGGCGTGGCGTGGCGGCCATCTTTAGTGTTTAGCGATGAATAAAGAAATTGTTGTAACTTGAGTGTATATATCTGCCCGAAATTTCTCACGATTTATAAGGGTCCAGGTCTGAGGACATCTACAGGCCAATATTTACTTTTGGTCATAGCGCCCCCCGCTGGCAACAAGAAATGCGCCTTATGTGACAAACATCATCCGATTTACATGAAACTTATAATGTGTGGACGACATGTGATACTGAGCCGCCCCCTGTACTTTAACCACGGCCACTTACTCAGGCCCCCTTTCATAACATTTGAACCGTTTAAGGTAGTCTTGTGTGAGGTGTCATTGAACTCAGCAGAGAGTTTCCTTCTTCACTGGTGATGGTTTGGCCCGCCCCCTATGCTTAAGCCACGCCCCCTTTCATACCATTTTAACCATTTAAGGTAGACCCTTGTGTGAGGTATCATTGGACTCAGCAGAGACTTCCTTCTTTATTGGTGATGGTTTGGCCCGCCCCCTATAGTTTAAGCCATGCTCCCTTTCATAAATGCTGACCCATCTAAGGTAAAGTCTTGTGTGAGGTATCATTGAACTCAGCAGAGACTTCCTTCTTTATTGGTGATGGTTTGGCCCGCCCCCTATAGTTTAGCCACGCCCCCTTTCACAGCTAATGAATTGTATGACGTAGAGTCTTGTGTGAGGTATCTTTGAACTCAGCAGGGAGTTCCCTTTTCATTGGTGACGATTTGCAGTGTCTGAGTGCCGCGCAAATGCACGGTCGCAAGGAGCGCATCCGCCAGTAACCCCAACACCCGCAGAGGCACGAGGGCCCGTCCATCGCTGCTTCCAGCTTTAATTGTTCTTATAGCTGTAGACACAAATCATTCGCTGAACCTCATAGTTCTGATTTTCTGCTGCAGAAATCGCCCGTTTGACCTGCTGCTGCTTCATGAATTTGTGTTGTAGAGGATGAGCAGGATCATTGAGGATCTGATCTGTCTTAGATCATCTTTAACAAAATAGGAAATAAGCCCCATTCAGTCTAGAAAAGCTATTGTCAGCGATGTCAGTGTGGTCACAGTGGTTACCAACAGTCCATGCTGTTACCATGGTGATTACGGCTGCACAAAATATTGTTTGTTTTTTAATCGTCATCGCAATATCAACTGGCACAATAAACACATCGCGAAAACAAAACAAAAACTGATTTTTTAGTTAGTTGAAAGAAGAAAATATCAGTAGAAAATAACACTTTAAAATTTAACTGTCATTCTTTTTTTAAGTGCTGCATTTTATGTTCAATTAAAGAAAGATGGAAATAATTTCCTTTAAAGGTTCAATGTGTGGGAAGTTCTCCCATCTAGCGTTGAGATCATATATCGCAATCAACTCTCTCGTGCCACGCAGTTCAAAGTACGTATTACAGCTACGGTAGCCTTCACGCTTTTTTCTGATGACGCCGGTCTCTTGCACTTTTCAATATCCTTTTTCTTTTTCTGGGCGAAGAAGAAGACTCCTGTTCCTGAAATTTAGATTTTGAATATGTGTGGTCCTCCATGTTTCATTCTTCAAACTTGCCAGGCCGGGAAGCTACGATACCAATTAGCAGCATTAGCAGCTTATTGTGTGACAGCGAAAACGCGAAAGGCGGAGTAGTATGTCCTGTATGTCCCTTACCGGCTAATGTATTTCAAGATGAACCCCAGTTCATGCAAATGTAACATTTCAAGCCAAAAGGAATACTTGGAATTGATGGTGGTGGTAAATATTCATGAAAAAGGACAAGTTTGTGAACGGGCAACACAGACTTTGATAATGAACGACTAAAAACGTAACACACTGGACCTTTAAAGGTCCCATGGCATGAAAATTTCACTTTGGTCAAGGCCACACCTCCGCCTCCCCCCCTCTCCTCCTCAATTGCTACAGACACAGAAATGGCACATACAAAGGAAAGCTCATTGTGGGACTGGCTCTAGTGGCTGTAATTCTGCACCAAGGCTGAATTTCGGGAAAGAGACTTCAGATACAGTATTAGGGGACCACTAAGGTCTATATAAAAGAGACTTCAGATACAGTATTAGGGGACCACTAAGGTATATATAAAAGCATCCAAAGAGCATCATGTCATGGGACCTTTAATTTGTTTTAAATTCAACAAGCACTTTGTTTTATTTTAGCAGAATACTAAAAGCAGCAGAACCGAGAACACTTTAATATCTGTTTATTTATCGCAAGTAATATCGTTATTGCAATATTCAACAACGTTATCGCATATTGCATATTTTCCTCCAGCCCTGATGGTAATCATACCAGTCACCATCACCATCCCCTGTCCTCACCTTGAGTCCCAGGCTGAGCTCGCTCAGGGAGCGTCTCATCTCCTGTGTGAGCAGGTTCATGCGCTCACACTCCTGCAGCGCCACCACCTGGTAGGGAGTCCTCTCCTCCGCCTTCGCCAGCAGCTCGGCCATGTTGAACTCCTCCGGGAGCTTCTCCAAGATCTCCTCCAGCACCACACGCACCTGATAGTGTGGGAGCGAGGGGATTGGCAGCAAAAAAAAAGAAAAAGAAAACATTGTTTAATTCATCTTACAGTTACAAAGATACTCAGACACAGAAGAGGAGAGAATGCTCAATGAAATCAAAGACTCACGAGAGATTGGGGTTATCTATATCAGATGAACTCAGTCGTGCCAACGCTGACAGCCTGAGAAAGCGTTACAGTTTGAAATAGACAGTTTCATAAATATTCATGAAGATATATTTTGCAAGGCAGCCCTTTGTTTTCAATAACAGTCTAAGCCCTCCAGAAAATCAATGCTCACATCATATTTTGGTGGGTAAGTGATGAAAGCTAATGCCCGTGTCAACATTTTCCCAAGGCAGCCAGCATTAGCGATCAATCAACGGATTAGGTGCCCAACAAAGGATATGAGGTCATCATATCTATGGATTTTTCAGTTCAAATATCTGATCTTGGTTTGGCAGCTACTGGGCATGCTGAATACAAAGTGAGCCTTGTTGGTAAGCATGGCTGTCATCACACGCATGCACGCACGCACACAAGTTTAGTTGTTACCATGGAAACTTATTGTGAAAAGTCTCTACAAATAATCTCTAAAAATAAACCGAACAAACTGAACCAGGATTAAGTTTAAATCTGACTCAGAGCTAATGAGACCAAGTCAAGTCCGTTTATGAACTGATTGTTTGTGCGATGTTCACAGTGCAGCACATATAGTGTTTAAATGTACAGTGATAATACTTTTGAACAAAGGGTGTTTGTACGAGGTTGGAAAATAAATAATCACTACGTTATTTGAGACCGTGCTGCTATTGGAACGTTAGCAGCAGGAACCGAGTGAGCAGTGCGGCGAAACTTTGCTCCTGGCCGAGAGAAGCAGCTGCCGGCCGGGTGTAGAGCTCTGCTACGCTCTGCCTTTATTTTATGCTGTGACGTCATGGATGTAAAATAAGACTTGTGACAGAAACTGTCTCCGGTGACAGTAGGCTCTCTGATTTACAGTATGTCTTGCCATACAAACTAATGCTAGACTAGGCGAACTGTGTCAAATGGTGTGTAACTTTAAAAAAATGGCACATTTCAGCATGATTCCAGAAATACCATTAACCTTTATGTTGTTGTATTAGGTTGTTGCTGTTCTGCATTAAACATATAATAAAGATTTGTGAAACAAAAATGATCCAAACCACTGTAGGTGAACTCTCTGTTAGCTTGTAATCATGGCATCATGGGGCCAAGTCTGACATTTCCTTGTATCATTAGTGCTGAAACATTCATACACAATATGTGAAAGCATTAACATTTTCTAGGAACTAATGCTAGAAGACTTGTCTGCTCCTCTGGTGTCATTTAGTGATTTTTAAAGCTGAAAATCACAGTAAAACATCAGCCATTGGCCAAACCTGTTATTGGCGTTATTTTAAACTGCAGTGCATTCAAAAGGACAGTGTGGATCGGAGAGCTGTGAGTGATGTTAAGATAGATAAGATAAGATAAGGAGGAACTGTTGGGGAGGGTTTCAGGATGAGAGGGGACTGAAATGTAAATGTAACCTTATCACCAGTAATTTACACTGAACCAAATACATTCACAAGCATAATTGCATTTATTAAAAATGGTTCAGAAAAGAAATCAGTCCGATGGTAAGAGAAGTAAAAGAAAGCCTGATACATAACTCACATTGTGCAGCTTGTTTCAGGCAACAGTAAGCATGAATGACTTTTTAACAAAGCTAACACTACACCCAAGACCCTTATTCATGATATTAAAAAAGTGACACTTGCTCCATTGAGGGAGTGCACAAGGCTGCACTCTCTCTGACAGAACATTGGTTTAAGCTTTTACACTCAAATAAGCTTGATTTCAGAGCAGTACTGAACCAGAAAACGCCATCCCCTGTAAAATCACCCTGGGTGCTGCCAGAGGCCCCAAACAGTTGGTCTGCAATTTATTTTCTATTCAGTATGCAGCAGCTACAGAGAATGTCACCTGTTGTCAGCATATATTTAGGATGTGGTGCTCAGCCCAGAGTTTAGAGAGACAGTCGGCTTGGTGAAAGCCTTTGGTTTACATATCTGCGGCGGTATGAGGGGTGAATATCATAACTTTAGTTCAAATGCCACCATTTTACCCCGAAACCTCACGGACCTGTGAGTGGGTCTGTCAGTTCAATTCAATTCAATTTTATTTATAGTATCAAATCATAACAAGAGTTATCTCAAGACACTTTACAGATAGAGTAGGACTAGACCACACTCTATAATTTACAAAGACCCAACAATTCCAGTAAGTAAATAAAGTTCATGCTGTGCAGCCAAACATTGTTCAAACCCGCAGAACTCGACTTTAAGTTCTGAAACATTCATAAGGTACCAAACACACAGAATTCAGTAACACAGAATGTTGGCAAAATGAGTACAAATTGATGCACAAGACATCTGTTGAGGGAATGAAAATGTACAGTATCTAATTTATCTATCTATCTTTATTTATTTTATTAATCTAATGATTGAGAAAAGAACTGGCAGATAAAATAGATAATAAATATTATCATTAGTTTCAGCCCTATTCCTTGTCTATATACCTGTGGGGCTACTTTTCCTGGTTGTTGCCCGGCCCCATACATCCAGTGAAATCTTAATGCTACAGCATATATAGTGCAGGCTGCTTCCAACTCTGTAGTTGTTTTACCATTCAAAATTGCCTTTGTGCACAAAGTCCATAAAGAAATGTTGGACTGGCCTTAGGCCTGTCGCAATATGCAATAAATGAATTAATCGCATGATAAATAAAAATGAGCTCGATAATTTTTAAATGGAAATTATCGCGGCCAGAAAAATTTCCATTTTATTAATTGTTTTTGATTGTGTTAGTTTTTTATTCCAGTGCATTTTTTGTTAACAGAGACTGAGAGTCCATTTTATTTATTGTTTTTGGTTGTTTTGTTCATTTATTGTGGATATTTAAAATGTCTTCCAGTTCATTATCACTATATTAGATGAAAATGGTCTCAGAACAACAATATTATCGTTTATCGCAATAATTTCTGGGACAATTTATCGTCCAGCAAAATTTGTTATCGTGACAGGACTAACTGGCCTGCACAGAGCCCTGACCTCAACCCCATCCAGCGGCTCTGGGTCATTGTATCGATGCATTGCGATGCGGACCTGGACAATTCAGCATGGATGCAGTGACAGACCATAATCGATTATTGCCTACTGATGTTGCTTGTTGATTTTCCGCTAGCTGCTTTTTGGTGTTTATGCCTTTTGTCTGTTGTCTGCTGTGTTCAGACTCTACTACATTCAGGAAGTGTCTTTAAAGGCTCAGACACACAGAGCCGACGGCCAAATGTCGGCAGAAAAGGCAGTTGGGCTGATCAGTCTCCCCATATTGGTCAAAAAAGTGCCTCGGAACACACCAAAGCGTAATACGTAATACGTCTCCATAACAGCAGGTGGCGCTAATCTGTATTGTCGCCCAAAAATGAAAACCGGCAGCTGATGGGACGAACGCGTCACATGGGTCTGGTTTCTCCAGAAATTCATGGCAAGTCATGGCGGCTTGTTCAGAATACGATCTCATATTGTACTAAAATAAACACGTTTCTGAAAACATTTTAAACATTTAGATCAACAAAGGTCAGTTTAAAAGATTTTCGTCAGATTTTGAGAGACTAGTCACGCTCATTCTGCTCCCCGTTTCCGGGTTAGCACTCTACCAATCAGATGGGTCATCTGAGGCCGACTGCCGGCAGTGCCCGCCCAGCCGATTATACATGTAAAATCGGCCAAAATGAAGGACGACGGCCCCTCAGACGGACAACGGCATGGAACACACCGAACAGACTCGAGTCACTGACCTCGCCAGACTGTCCAACGGCCGATTATCGGCTCTGTGTGTCCGGGCCTTAAGAGCAGATACAATAAAAAGGGGAGTTCATACATACTGTATCTGACTGCTTGAATTTGTTGATGAAAACCATGTGTAGCAATATATAACAATATTGAGGAGGTGAAGCATTGTGATATTGAATCGATTGGAATCGTTGACAGGATAATCGTAATGGAATCAAATCGTGAGACCATTGAAGATTCACACCCTTAGCGGCAACACTGGCTACAGCAGCAGATTTATGCACATGGATATGGGGTGAGATGTTCAACAATCACTCATGTTTGGTAGTCCGTGTACTTTTGGACATGTAGCATCCAATAAACACTAACCTTTTCCTCACGCGTGGTCCCACCACCCTCTCCGACTCCTCCGTCCCTGGGCTGCATTTCCAGCACCGTTCGGAAAAGCTTCTCTGAGGTTTGTGTGAGGAAGCCGATCTCTGCGTTGGGATGAAGGCCATACAGGTAGGGCGACTCGGCAGGTAGGGTGTGATCAATGTACTGGAGCAGAAGAAAAGCCATGTCAGAACTCTCGTGTCATCAAAATCAATCCTCACCTAGACTTTATGGATTTCTGTGTGAACCTCAAATTCAGAACTTTAAGGAAGCTTGAAATGTTGTGAAGCCTGAAAATGACAACAACATAAATACATGTTTTTGAACAATAATCCTAATTATTTTTTTGAAAGCATACAGTTTGGCAACTCCATTACTTCGTGGCAGAAGAGTAGTCTTTTTCTCTCTCAGATGTTTCTTAGTACTGCTGACAAAGGACAAGAATGGAAGCATATACATGATGAGATAGTTCTGTGTGAGAAACAAACACTCAGGATCAATTGACAGACTGTTAATGACCACAACAAAAAGGAAATGTGGCATTTTCCATCTGCTAGTCCATAATGAATTTCCACATGCTTTTAAGTTAGTGCAGATTAAAGTGGAAGCTCAACTGAAAAAGGCTGCTTTTTGTGGGGCACTTACATTATATAAAAACCCCTTTAATCACAATGTCCTGATTAAAGTTTGGATGGAAAATAGATTGGCTTTTAATACAGAAACACTTTGTAGTCAGCTGGTTTGATCTCCTTTGTACCTGCTGGCTAACGCTGATTGCATACACCTGTATATTTTTGAAAGAGGAGTAAAACTGCTGAGTCACCTTCATTCTTGGTGCTCCTACCACCCCTCTCCTCTCCTAAATATACTGTAAGTTTGTTTCGGATGGTTGTGAGGGAGGCGACGGCCTCACAGACCCCCGGGGACCCACAGGCCTTTACAGTCCCTGTTCTTTGGCCAAAATCTCAGCTACTCTGCCCTCAGCTTGGACAGCCAAATGTAAAACGCTCCAGTGCTTCCCACCGGAGCCACTATGACAGCCAGGATGTGACCAGCGAGCACCCGAATTGGGGGAAATTGAATACAAGTGGTACACCCCGCTCCCTCTGCCTCCCCGGGGACCTCATGAGGGAAATCTGGACTGTCTGCAAGATCACTTTTTCTGTACCACTGCTATTCATGGAAATGTTGTCAGTTGTCAGTTTTTCTTAAGGGACACCAGTAAAGCTGGTTGCAGCTGTCAGAGAATGAAGCATTAAAAAAAAAAAAACACTCCAAATTCAAAAGTGAAACGACCACAGTATGTCTGGCCTTGCTTCTTTATTAATCACCGAGAATTATACATAACATCTGACAGTGTTTCCCCTACCATTGTTTTGGGGGGGCGGCCCGCCCCCACTGAAAGAATGACAAAATTATATAATTATGCTATATATTCCACAAAAAAAAAGAAGAAAAAACACAGATGCGCGAGATAAAGCTATTTTCACACATACAGGTAATTCGCTTCTCGCTCCTCGCCTTAAAAGTTCAATTCATTTTAACTTTATTCGCGCAACCTTGCCCCTATTTCACCTGTTGCTGAGTAACGTACATTAACATTCCATGGTCTCGTGCAGGGTCCGAAATTAACTCTGCCAGTCGCCAAATGCGGGTACATTTTCTGCTTGGCGAGTTAATTTCAGAGGACTATCCGACACATGACGAGTAAATGTTTGTACCAGAATAGTTGTGTTTTTCAGTCTTCATTTTGGTCAACCTGCAGCTACTTTCTTCCGTTTCTCTGCACGTCGGAGCTTCACAAACACACACTGGCGCACACACCGGAACGCCAGCAACCTCGTCACTTCTGTTTACCTCAGGTAGCGTTTAATCAAGCTCTGTGTTTATTGATAAATAATAATATCTGACGGACAAGGTGAGGCGAAGCAGTAACCTGATGTTGCCAGGAGCTCAAGCTCATGAATGTGCAGAGATTGTACGTAGCAAGAATTTGACAAAACGTAGGCACTGTACATTCCAAAACAGTAACTACAGTTAGCATTGCTAATTGTTGGGCAGAGCAGGGTTATATAAAATGTCACAACTAATGAGATACCTGAGCAGGTAAAGTACAGAGTACCTGAGCAGGTAGAGTACAGAGTACCTGAGCAGGTAGAGTACAGAGTACCTGAGTAGGTAGAGTACAGAGTACCTGAGCAGGTACAGTACAGAGTACCTGAGCAGGTAGAGTACAGAGTACCTGCAGGTAGAGTACAGAGTACCTGATAGTAGGGTCATCAGAGTGGATTTAGCGCTGAAAGCAGCTGCCTGGTGCGGCTCTAGATGGGTTGATACGAGCAGTGAGACAATACTTAAATATTAAAGTTGCGGTCTGTCAAACCAAAACAATGAGAATTGTCTACATAAATGAAAGCGCTGTAATGGACTGGTGTTGTTTGTCCTAAGGCATGCTGGGAAAGGCTGATCCACCTTCCATTGAGGTACATAGCTGCTAGCTCAAAATCTACAGCATTTTGTGCTGCATCTATATCAATATTATGTGTGTTCCATGACTCATCTAGTTCCACTTATTGTGACTTTCGTGCATTTTATCTTTCCCTGTTAGATGACTTGAGAGTTTGTAAGAGTTTGCCAGTTAGAGTTACAGGCACACTCTTTCCACCCACAGAGCTGCTCCACCTCACAGAAACATTTATATAACAAACTACAAGCTGTTATGTCCCAGGCACCCATATGGGAAGAGTTTTATTGTTATTGATTTAGCACTGAATTGTAGAACTCTACACTGTACATGGGGAATGGTGATGGTGAAAACAACTCTTAATTATAGTGATTCAATTCTAGCAATATTAAACCACCATTAATTTCGCTGGAGGCCACATAGAAGCCCCCTTGGGGGGAAACAGCTAGAGTGCTACTGCTGTAATCCTTATATTTTCTAGCATTGTAACTATGGGTTATATTGTAGTTACTGCCTGAATTCACCTTTTTATAAAAAAAAATATATTCTGTTGTATCTAAATTACTTTTGTTTTATCTCTTTACATTCCTGTTTTAATCTAGTACTTTAACCAAGTATTGTTTAACTTTCTTTTTTACTTTTTGTAGCTTGAAGAAATTCCTTTTCTATGTAATGAAAGGCTAGGATTTGCCTGATCTGAGTGCACCTCACCTGGTGGTAGCTGTTGTAGTCCATGTTTCCAGGCAAGGGGAAGCCAGGTGCTAGGTGCAGCTCTCCCTCCATCATCTCGGGCTTGATAAATTCTTCCAGGTAGGTCCGACACAGACGGCGGTCCCAGTCGTCCGTGATGTGACCCCCATACATGATCTCACCGAACAAGTAGCGCAGGTCATCATATGGCACCTGGGATAAGAGACAGGGGAAATGGTGGCTTTGTGTTGTTTAGCTAAGGTCATATGTGTTTAGATTTCCAATTAAGATTACAAACGCTGGTGTTTGTAATCCTTTGCAAAGGAATAAAAGTAAAAGAGAAACACATGTACCTTAGGATTGGCCTCCAGGTAGTTGTAGAGGACGTTGATAGAAATGGTGAGGTCTCCAGTGTTAAAGGGGTATGATCTGTTCCAGCCCTGAGGACCAAACTTCCTCCTCTCTGCCACCACCGCATGGAAGTAGCACAGGGCAAACAAAATGCTCTTAAACTCATTCTCCCGCGCACACATCTCCAGCGTGTCCTGGAAAACAACAAAGCAAAGAGCCTCCTGAACTGTGCAGCTGCATTAACTGTGCCACGGCGGTGTGTTGCAAAAGTTGTGGCAGGCAGCGCTGTGATCTGTTTTATTTTGTCCCCAGCCGTGCCGCACACTAACAGACAGACAATGACAATGACTAGATAGCAATAAATCCAACAATGAGATTCCCTTTTAATTGTCACAACTTGTCAAGCACTTTCAGCCTCCAACTGTCTCCTGGGCTCATTATTCCAGATAAGCAAATAAAAAAACTGGACGTAAATGTCATTGTAATCTCTGGGGAGGAAAGATAGTTAAATAAGCATGCCAATAACCCCTATGGAAATAGGAAGGCTAACTTCTCTTTACTCCAGCATGTGTCATGTACACTGAAGGCCCTTTAACTTCCCCTGCTGCAGTGCCCTGGGGAGCTGACTCTTACCCTATACACACACACACACACACTTTCAGAGATTTAGTTAATATTCTGCACGGTACTCCTCTGCTCAACACAGCTGAAAGAGATGCATAGCCTCCCTATTCATTAACTGTGGACTGGAGAGAAACAACATCTAGTCAGACTGCAGCGAGGACACAAACACACAGGCATGCACATGCACTGAAAACGCACCTCAATATGTCTGAACTGACAGAGGTGCAAGATTAGCATCAGGGTATGTGTGAGTCTGAATAACTAGAAAATTTGACAGGTAAACTGAATCGATCAGTTTCAGCAAACAGAATTACAAATCCAACAGTATTATACAAGTGTTATCTCAGCAAAAAGCTAAAGCATTGTGCCAGACGTTAACTTTAGCCCGCCCAGACTCCATCTCAGAGGCTTCTGGGGGGGGGAATAAGCAGTAGAGCTATACGCATCTGTCATTTCTCTGGCTTAGCACGGGCTTTAGCCACGCGGGTGGGCTATTACAGAGAGTTAGCCTTACATTGATTAGCTTTCACTGAGTACACATGACTCAGGAATATTCCCTCATCCTTACCTCAGTGGACCTCGCTATGTGTCTGCACAAGGCAGGACTCACAAGCACGTAGCACTTATCAGGCAGATAGACATCAGCGAACTAAGGATCATGGAAATGGACTGGGAAAAAGCCGAGCACTCAGGTAATGGTGCGGAGGAAGATGCATTGGCAGCGAAGCACTGTGGTAATGGTAAGGCTTAGATAGAGAGGAAAACTGATAAGGTAGAGAAAGGGAGAGGCCACTGCAGCGCACTGATCCATTCCAGCTATAGAGGCAGCAGCATGATATTGTCTCTCCAATAACAAACAAAAAGTCTCGGAAAGACTTGGTTGTGATTTCAGTAACGCACCAACATCTCCATGCAGAATGGAACCACACAAACGTTTGTGCTACGTTCACATCTGTCCTCCATGGGTCAGAGGCAATTCCAGGGTGAGTGAAAGGTGACTCTCCCCATCTGCCGGCTCCTCCTTTTCTGCAAATTGGCAACTTGATGAGAAATCTGGAGTGAAAATTGGCATGTGTTGTCTCAGCTGCCACTCATGGCAACAGTCCTTCAGAGGAAAGCAGCATGTATCAACACAAAGTATCCATAGCCCTGATATACTAAAGATACCATGACATGGGCTCTTTAACTGTTACTGGAGTCACGTCTTGCGTCTTCAGTTGTGACCTAATCTTTTGTACACAATTACAAATTACAAATTAAATTGTTCATGATTTCAACAGGAAATAATAGTTAAAGGTTCAATGTGTGGGAAGTTCTCCCATCTAGCGTTGAGATCATATATCGCAATCAACTCTCTCGCGCCACGCAGTTCAAAGTACGTATTACAGCTACGGTAGCATTCGCGCTTTTTTCTGATGACGCCGGTCTCTTGCTCTTTTCAATATCCTTTTTCTTTTTCTGGGTGAAGAAGAAGACTCCTGTTCCTGAAATTTGGATTTTGAATATGTGTGGTCCTCCATGTTTCCTTCTTCAAACTTGCCGGGGCCGGGAAGCTACGATACCCATTAGCAACATTAGCAGCACCTGCAAGTTTATCGCTTGACAGCGAAAATGCGAAAGGCGGAGCAGTATATCCTGTATGTCCCTTACCGGCTAACGTATTTCATGCATGTCTACCCCAGTTCATGCAAACGCAAATGTAAAATTTCAAGCCAATACTTGGAATGGATGGTGGTGGTAAATATTCATGAAAAGGACAAGTTTGTGAACTGGCAACACAAATTTTGAGAATGAACAACTAATAACGTTACACACTGGACCTTTAAGGAAGTAATGACATCATTTGATGGGACCCTTAAAATCAAAAAGCCCCTTTCAGAGTTCTATATTGAAATACATACATTGGAATATAATTACAACAACTTGTAGGCAGCATGTTCAAGTTGTATCTGCCATCATTGATGGATTTTCTTTGTGAGTAAATGGTTTCAGTTCTTATCAGATGATGTTTAGAAATGCCTCTGGGTACCTGGTTGAAGTTGTCCAGGGCCTTGTGCAGGTTGGCGTGCATGCCAGTAGGCGGCTCATTGGTGATCTTGATGGAGTTCTCCAGGATGCCCTGCGGGATGATGTGGCCCTCCGGGGTGGATGAGGGCTCAGCACTGACAAACACCCTGAAGTTGTGATGGCTTCCCTCTGCGTGCTGCTCCAGAAGTTTCTCTAAAGTACCCAGCCAGCGAGCCACCAAGTGGATGTTCTACAGGGAGCGGGATCAGCATGTATAGGGATAAGAAGGAACAATGCATGATATTGGTAGGCAACAGGCTTGTTGTTAATTCTCCTCTGTGAGGGTAGAGAGCCTAATCTACACCCAGATGATGTTTTCTGTTGGATATCTGTGAAGGTCTGCGCTTTAATGGATAGTACATAATAGCTTAATTTGGTACTTGATGCTGGAATTGCCCATATGATTTATGTTTGCAATGACAACTAGAAAAAAGGAGCAATTACAATGTTGCATATTCTCCTATCTGCACTGTGACTTTGATGTGGCACTAAATTATATGGTACATAGCACTTGAAACCCATTTCTAGGTTGCTTTTCTGCATATTCATCTCTCAGTGTGGTGTGGGCAGTAGAGCTGACTTGTACTATCACACAAGCATGGTTGAGCTCAATTTTCCATCTCAACTGTCCTGACACTTACAGGATATCCTGTGAATGATAAGGAGTCAGCCAAGCCCCCCACATCTTGCCATGCAGCACTGCCCATTCCCTAAATCTAATTACAGCACTAATAACTCCAGTCATTAATTCATAAGCCTCTTTACTTTCTCATTTCCCTTTGCTCTCCATATTTAATCTTCCTTATGATGGCTGAAGTTAGCCCTCTTTCCGAAAGACGGGACATGACAGGGAGAGGAACGTCGAGTTTTGGGAGAGTCGTTGAAAAAATAAATAAATAAAAAACAGCAGAAAAAAAGTTTTACGTTCTGTGAGAGCGAAAGTCCAGGAGGAGCACGAAGCTGAGACGGGGATAAGTTAGTTTGCCTCTTGAGAATAATGAATGGTATACAAATTAAAAGTCTAAATTCAAGTGCTTTTTCATCAAGCCAGTACAACCCTTCCTCTTGGCATGTAAATAGCTTGGCAATAAATAGAGCCAACAGAGGAAGTCAGAGACTGCCTCAGAACTTGTCACTGTAATGAAACCATTCATCCTCTGGCTGCAGGGGGAGAAGAGAGGGAGGAACACACACAGAGAGAGAGAGAGAGAGAGAGAGAGAGAGAGAGAGAGAGAGAGAGAGAGAGAGAGAGAGAGAGAGAGAAAGAGAGAGAGAGAGAGAGAGAGAGAGAGAGAGAGAGAGAGAGACCAGCAGGCCAACAGACAAACAAACAAGACAGAGGAGCAGCCACTTTTTTATGGCTTTTTAATTAACTTTCAGGTGCAACATTTTTTGTTCCCTCAACGTCTTCTTGATAAGGGCCTTCCAGCCCCTGTGATGACTGCACTGATACTACATCAAACAGCCACCTATTTACATAATAATATAAAAGTTGAATCTAAAACCCATTAGAAGACACAACTGGCAAGGTCTTTGATGCATTGCTATCAAACACAACCTGAGGGAAAGCACAATGGCACATTGGACTGCCTGTCACAGTGCCCGTGCACACACACGCTGGCTCCTAAACAAGCAAATACCAACACAGGCAGGTGCGCGCACACAATATTTCTCTTTCACACACGCAAAAACACATTCATCAGGGAGCAGCGCTGAAGACAGCTGCACAGCTGGGCTCCAGCACTGAAGAGGCGGCCCTGCAGGGGAGGAGCAGTCAGACTCCAGACTTATGGAGGAAGACAGCCAACACCACTGAGGGACAAACAGGACTGAGGGACAAACAGGACTGAGGGACAAACAGGACTGTGTCACACTGCAGGCACTGTATGAAGGTAAATATGGTGCAAAATGCCAGAGCTTGTAGACCTGACGTGAGCACTTGTATACGATGTGAGAACTTGCAGAACAAAAATCTGAAATTGTATGTTAAAATGTTCCCTTTACCGCCCGCTTCCTATCCAGTGTTTCAGTTTCACTATTGAAGAGTGTTTAGATGATTTAATTTAATTTATTTAAAAGCCGACTGGCTAGTTATCTAACGTAATAATAATAATAATAATAATAATAATAATAATAATAATAACAACTTAGATTTATATAGTGCCTTTCATGAAACCCAGCAACACTTTACACAAGTACAGGGGAACTCTTATTTTCCACCAGATATTACAGCTCTCCGCTCTCTGCTCAAGTCTGTTTTCCCACGAGCCGCGGGCCGTGAAAACAGATAGGCCTGCTTGGTTCTTTTGGGGAATGATTGTAAAGACTTACAAAGAATATATGTTTAAGGCATTTCCTCTCTAACAGGGATGTGCTAGCATGTTTGCAACTATTTTCCAAGCATGGCCTATCATCTGCAGCTAGTGAGGGTAATGTTAAACACAGAGTGGTGTAAAAAATAATTGAGGACCAGGTATAAACCCTGCAGTCAAGGGGAGGGAGTGTAGCTGCAGTTTAAACCGAGCAAGATAAAAACACAGACAAAACTATTTCTGCTAGCCAGTTCTCCATCGTATACGGTTAACAAGAAACATTCGTTGGCAACGATAGACAGAGAGCCATCCTGCAAATGCCAACGTTTTGAGACCAATGGGCAGGGATTGCTGTGGACTAAGTACACACGGCGAAACACTGGTAAGAGCATGAGGTTTAACTATGTATTCAACTATTTTAAATAGCTTACGTTACTGTATTGTGTTAACAGTTAACTTCTTCTTTTAATACGATATGTTCCACCAAAACAAGCCAGAACGTTTTTTCTCCTATCCCAGAATGAATGTATGGTGTAGCCAGACCTTACTGCACAGCGCTGTGGAGATAGATCTGGCAATGCAAGACCAATGGTCACTGCGTCAGATTAGGCAATTATAGAGTCATACATTCTTGGCGTGACTCAGCCACATTACAGACTACACGTTGGTCTTCGACCAATCACAGAATCAATAATGCAAACATACAATGGCATCCAAAGCAGTGTGTATGATACTTGCTGCCGTGTGTTAAGAAAGCCTATAAAAAGAGAAAAGGAGCATCTTGGTAGCCCAATGGTTACAGAGCATGCCAAATAACCGCAACGTTCCCACTTCATGAAATCCTATAGTCTGAAGCTGGCATTCCAAAGTACAGTGAAGTTAGGACATTGAGGGAGAGCATTTTCAACTAAATCTCTCCTGCTTTCTCTGCTACAGTATCTGCACTTCTTTCTGCCACCAGCTACAAATGGGGTGGCTTTAGCAGTAAATGTGCAAAGAAGGTGGTGAGTTTAGGCCACTTGATTCCCGATGCCTGGTCCATGTGGGATTTTCAACTCCAATCTGCGCGATTGATTGCCTCTCCATCTCCCCCCCTCCTCCCTCCCAATGGGCTTCTTTCAAAGTTTCTGCATCTCTGTCTCCAAAGCCCATCTGAGCAGGAGCTGCTGTTCTGCAGTATAATTACCCGTCAGCGCGGGGGAACCTGCCATTGAACTGGCTCTCGGGCCTGGCAGCAGGAGAGTAAAGGTGGACTGTGAGACGGGGGGGAGATAACAGGTAGCCCGTAACGGTGGGTGCACGTGAGGATTGATAAGAGGATAGTTGGGTATGAGAAAAGTATGAAAGTTATGTGGCGTAATCAGAGAGTGTGAAGGGCAATAGAAAAGAGAAGATGGAGCATGATATCAGGAGAAGACATTGTTGGTAAAAACAGGAGAGAGACAAGAATATGATAGCTCCCCTCATCTAGATTTCCCTCTCCCTGCCCGGCCAGTGCCGGGGGTGGCTCTCAGCGAGCAGACAAACAGACAGCTGATGATAAAGCGAGTGGGAGGTTTGTTGCCAGGGGGACAAGGCCTTTTTAAGCATATCGATCAAGATTCTTATGCAAAAGGTAATTAAACAACTGCTTGTCTTTGCTATCATGGGTCTGGAGCAGAGAGTGATGGCATCCCAATATTTTTCCTTTTTTCTACCAGCTAACATTCACACAGAATGAAAAGAAGAGTGTCCTGCAGTGCCCGGTCACAGTTCATATCTGTCGATACTTCCCATTAGAATTCCGCCGAGGTTTCCACTTAAAATGCAAACGCCAGCCTTGGCCTCCAGATAAGAGGAGAACAGACACCACATAGAGATTGTACTGTATAATGCCCTTTCAGTTTTTTTCTGTCAAAATTTAATTTTCTTTTCCATGCAGACAAACCTGGGAGGAAAGCAAACATCCCATTGAGTGTGCAATGAAAAACAATGTGATAATAGACCTCATTCACAACATGCACAGATAAAGGAAAAGCCACCTAAAACCACTACTGAATAGAAAATCCTTGACACAAAAATGAACTCTGTGTTCTTTCTGCAAAATGTGTTTGATAAACCTTTTTTGTGAGTGTCTGTATGCCCTTTTGTATCACAACCATATTTTTTTTATGATCTGGCACTTTTGTGCAAGGTGGATGGGCACGGGACACTGAATAGACAATCAAATCCCTTCCCCCAAAATAACTCTAATTGGATCTACTTAATATGCATATTCACCCATGTGTGGGCTATCTGTGAATAATGAATTTATGTGGTGAGCGTAAAACACTATTATAGTATTTATTGTGCATTTTACTTAATGTGAGCTCTTTCTGTCTGTGTACAGCATATGTGTATGGTTATACCGTACCTGTAATATCACCCAGTGGCCGTTCCTAGCTGCCAAATCGAGGGCCTGCTCTGCTATAACCTCCTGACCCTGACCCAAAGAAACATTGTGGAAGTTCTTGTCGTCAAATGTGTAACCCAGCCTCTTCCCTGAAAAAAACAAACACAGAAGTAACATTTCAAACACATTGTTGAATACATAAGCTTCAAACTGTAATCTGATATTTTGGAATTTAGATGAGAAGATTAATATAATTATTATTTTGTCAATGAGTTTGATACAGCGGTGTCTCTGAGACATGCGTAGTCTAGCTGAGCACTAGAAGCTGTGGTAAAGAGCTAGCCCTGATCAAACAACTCCAAAGCTGTCTCATTTACATGTTGCAGGCTACCTTGTTAGCTAGCTAGCTAGCCAACCCACCACTAATACACAGCCAGGAGTCCCTGGGCGGTGCAAACATCAATCATGATAACAGGACTATTAATATGTAGCATGGCTTCAGTGAGTAAGCTAAATACTTGTCCTGTTTTTTTTCTGTTTCTACACACTTGGAGTTGTTGTTTAGAACTACGCCAGGGGTTTCCCCATAATGTGCTTCCAGTCTCTGTGCTAAGCTAGGCTAAAACTGTGGCTGCTAAGAGTGGTCAGTACATTTACAAACCAGTATTTAACACAATGCTCTAGCTTTAATAAGCATACAGAATCTTCAGCCCTCTGGGCAAGCTAGCGGTGCTAACATCATGTAGGCTATACTTGTTACTTGTACTTCCTGGTTAAAAGCCCAGTGAAAGACTATGAAAGCCACAAAAGGGATTATTATGAGCTGAACTACTACTACTATTACAACTATTATGATGAACTCTGGTTGGTGACTGGAAAAGAGTTAGCAACACCAGCATAATACCATATACTGCTGATGCAGTCACTTACATGAGTGTGTACTGATGTGCATACATACTACAACTGTATTGAACACACAGAATGGACAGTAGCCGTGTTTCCATTCAACTGTCAAGTGGATTTTAAACAAACTTTAAATGTGTGTAAATTAGGTTGGAGCGAATAAACTGGGCTACATCGTAAGTTGGCGCTATAGGCTACACATGGCTGTAATCCTCCAGTAAACAGAGTAGAAGAAGTAGAGGTTGCTAACCAGAAATGTCAGCTAGAGTTGGCCATGTTTCATGCTGTCCGGAGACAGAGACACGTTATGGGAATATTGGGAAACAGCTGATCAGTCCTGGGAGTTAAATTGTTTGCTACGTCACAAATTATTCAGCAAAGTCGTTCCCATATTCCATTTAGAGCATTGACTCTTTTTCCACAAAGACAAAAACCACCTCAAGAGAGCGGGAAAATTTTTTGGCACATTTGAGGAAGTTGTATTGAATTTTGCAGTTTATAGCTTATCTAGTCACGCATTGCCAGCTCTACCTCCACAACGCGGCAGAGAAGGGTCTGGCTAGTCCACACAGCATTCCGGAATGGGAGGAAAGCGTGCTCTGGTTTATTGGCATTTATTTAAACCAATCACAATCGTCTTGGCCGGCGCTAAGTGCCAGACGGAGCCACGGTGCCTCTGCAAAATAGCCTCGGGAAGGAACTTGTTTTGGTGAAACGTGTACGTTCAAAAGTTATTTTAGTCATGCAACAGAAAACTCATATTGGACAGATAGTCTAGCTAGCTGTCTGGATTTACTCTGCAGAGATCTGAGGAGCAGTTAACCATAGTCCTCATAAATCCACACAAAGGAAGAGGAAGGTAACGGACATCTGGACAAAAATGAGGGACATCCGGCGGAATTCCCGGCAGCACCGGAGCAATGCCGGAAATGAAACGTCGTCGATAAAGACTACAGCTTTTCTAATGTGATACTTCAAAATGTGCATTAAAATACTTGAATAAAAGCAAGGCTAGTATTGATCTTACCATCTAATTCTCAGAAAGACATTAAATAAGAGGATTTTCTCGTTTAGCATCATTATCAGCAGATGGACAATGATTTGGCCTTCCATGCCCACCTTGAGAATTAACTCAAACAACACATTATTATTTCTGTCTGTGTCATTAAAGCTCCAACCTAAAACCAGGCAGACAGTGAGGTTTTGTCTCAGGGATATTAGTCCCCTGCAGAGCATACAAAATCACATCATCTATCTAATGGAAATCTAATTGAAGCCTAATACTAATGAGAAAGCCAATAGTCACAGCTATAATGGAAAAGCAGCTCTTTGTGCTTCAGTGTAATGTGGCGGCGGCTCCTCCTCATCATCACTGCCCTCTCTGTACAGCAGCAGTTTGATTGGTTACTTTAAGCTTTGATGTGATTGACTACGCTCAAACCGAGGGTGTTGATAATCCATAATCACACCCCTTACAGGCAGTTCCAGTAGGAGTGCTCCTTCTTATCATATTAGGAGAGGATGGTGGATTTCACGTGGGCCGAAGGTCTGTCCATGGTTGATTTCACCACCTGCTGCTGCCTGGGATCCAAGTCTTTATAAAAATGAGGCATCTAAAATACTCACAAATGCTAGCTGCTGTGTATTCTGGATAAAAACAGCTGCATCATGTTGAAATAAATCTATGGCATGGTTTTATTTAGTTAAGACAGACTTTCAAGCAGAACCAGAAATCAAAGAAAGTCAAATTAGACAAAAACAGTAAATTAATTATGATGAATTACTTAAATGCAAAAAAATTAATTAACAAAATTAATGTTCCAGTAAACTGATACAGTCCCTGCAATCTGAATATTTCATAAAGCTGACTTACCCACAGACTGAATTATTTGGCGGCAAATTTAGAAGAGTCAGGCCGTGATGGCGCCCTGTTCCAGGTCAGTACAAAAGCTTCAGCTTCGGCATATTTGTGGTCACAAATCAAAACATTGTGTCCTGCTGCCATCCACATTATTCAAACAGGGTTGTAAAGTAACTCTAAAACCGATGATATTTACTTTCTGCTGGCCCTAATACACCAGTGGTGTCGTCTCATATATTTGTGACCTTTAGCATAATCTCTTCAATCTACCAAGAGCCTGTTATGCATTGGCTGTGATGGCTGATATCACAGCAGAGACACACAGCAGATGTGTTGGAATGACTGAATCAAAGTGGAAAACCATGCATGTAGGTGCCCAGCCTGTTAGTGCTGGGTACCGAAATGAACACTTTTTAGGCACCGAGTATCTAAAAATGCCCCGTCATTCAATACCCAATTTCAATACCTAAGGAGTAAATCTCATCAGTGTCAGTGAGCCAATCAGCAAGCAGCATGCTTCTACCAAGATCTAATAATGTCTGTGATTGGCTGTCTAACGTTACACGTCGTAGAGACACGCAGGAAAAACTCTACGTTACACAGAGACGGCTCACGTAGTCGGAGCTGAAACATAAATAAAAAGATTTGTGCCGTAATGTGTAATTTGTTTTTGTTTTATAAATTTGGTATTGAAAAAAGTATAATTTAGGAACTGGTGTCAAAGTCACGGTATTGACATCGGTACCCGGTATTGAATATTTTTGAACAATACCCAGCCCTAACTTGCCTTCAATAGGCTATTCCATGCAAATCCTGCACGTTCCCACAACATAAAGAAATGACAGAAAAACTGGTAATATGAATGCTCTAATAAAAGTCCAGAACACAGCCTTACAGCTTATTAAACATAAAACAAGCAGAGCGTTACCATGTTTCTCCACATCCTTCAAAGGGTCAACTCCAGGAGAGAGGATGAAGAACATGGGCGTAGCTGGAGCCGACTCTTCAAAGGACACAGCAAAGTCCAGTGATCTGCCAATCACGTACTTGCTTCCCAGCTTCTCTTCTACAAAGTCTCTGTGGGGAGAATATGACTCAGTTCTCAACACTTTTTTATGATCTTTGACCGACATGCTGGACAACTTGAAGAGAGAGAATCTTAGTAGTACAGAGATATAAACCCTAGTCACGGCTGTGTTGTCAGTGGCTCTCTAACATCTCTGCATTCAATCCTTTAGCCTTTCAAACATCAGGATTTTCTTACTGTTGTTCCAACCAAACCCACTCACTCCTGAATAAACAGACTATGTGTATTTCTTCTATATGTAAACCCTCACAGACATATTATTTGAAGATACAAAGCCATATAAATTATATTTTGACCGATAATTCAATATTACAGCAAGTATAAACCTAATTTCAAATGCTTTAATGGTGTTGCCAGCTGACACTACATGTCAACTACGTCAGCCCAAAGCCCAATAATTTCTCTCCTTTTAGCTCAATTTTGGTCTCCACCAACTCCTGATGAAAATATCTGTCTCTTCAGTTGCTGAATGCTCCACTGTGTCCACTAGCTAGTCTTTAACTGTGTCTGCTGTTTTGTGCTGAGCAGGGAGAGTACAGCGGCTTCATCAGAGCATTTTACCTGAACAGTTTCCTGTTGGTAAGTTAGGGTTAGGGGTTACGGTTAACCCCTAACCCTAATTACCCTATACAGCGCTGATGAGAGCAATGAGAGTGAACCAAAACAGTAAAGTTGGGGATCATAAAATCCAAACAATGAGCTCTGCAGAGCTGAGGGGGAGTTTTAGAATACTGAATTATTATTGATTATTCTCTGTGGGCTGGTCACTGTTACACATCCAGTCATTCTGTCATTTGTTCCATAAACATTTGGATTAGTGCAGCTTTAATATTTGTTCTCCAACAGTTAAAATATTAAGTAAAATATATTACTAGATCCAGGCATTGCTTTATTTATCTCCTTTTTGTATGTTTTACGTAATATCCAGAAAATATATCCAAGTAGAGATTGCATTTTAACACCAGGTAGAAATGGGATCTAAGTTTGATATGATGACGTTGGTTGACAGAGGCTAAGGGCTACTAATGAGGCTCATCGATTGTTCTTTCAGAGCTGTGTAACAGACTAACGCCCTGTCAACTCAAACTATAGGCCAAAGGTTAAGACCTTTACCAGGTCAGATCACAGAGCAAAGGTTAAGCTATGCTTCCACCTCTCACCTGACGGCGTACGTCATGCGGTCAGGCCTCAGGGCCCTCATCATGCACAGTCTCTGAAGAGAGGTTTTGTTCTTCCATTCCTGTGGGAATTTCTCTTTTTCTGGACACTCAGACTCCACAAACTTCTTCCAGCGTTTGGCCGAGCCCTCGATGTCTCGGTCCAGGTTCCGAAACTCTTCCATGGAGCACAGGGACTGGTGGTTGCGGAAAGAAAAATTATTCATACAGAAAACCTAGTGTATTTTCAAAAGTGCTGCTACCCTGTGACCCGTAATGCACATTTAACAGTTTGACCACTTCAGAAACATTTCACAATGCACAGCAAAAGGACTAACTTTGTTTGCAAAAGTTTGGGAGAAAAAAAGAGACAAAAAAACTTAAAGGAGTGCTTATCTTTCCTCCTGCCAATAAAAAATGTTTCAAATGGAAATGCTGAGTAAACACTATACTTTCATAATGGGACGGGGGGTGGGGGACGACTGAATATGCATCCGCTGCAGAACTAGTAGGGGGGCTTTATTGTAACGGCCCAGCTGACAGACACCTTATCTCATCTGTGGAGAACGCAGTGTCACGCAGCACACACACACACACACACACACACACACACACACAGTGTGTACGCTATCTTCTGTACTGTATATACCAGAAGCCACCCCACACACACACACACACACACACACACACACACATAAAGCAGTGATACCCAACCAGGGGTCTGTGTACCCCGGGGGGTACATGGAAAAAGTGTGGAGCGGAATTTGAAAAAATATTAATTACGATTTGATTACAGTAAAAGAATATATCAGCTGTAGGACCTGAACACAGTAACGTTAAACAGGTAGCTAAAAGTAATGCATAATTGGCTGAAATAGTAAGCTAAAACTACTGACTAAACAGCAGTGTTGGGCAAGTTACTTTTAAAAAGTAATTAGTTACAGTTACTAGTTACTTCTTCCAAAAAGTAACTAAATTAGTTATTCAGTTACAAATTATGAAAGTAACTAGTAAGTAAGTACATTTTTAAATGCTCAAATGTGACCCCACCTCCACCCCTCTTTAATGGAACTTAAAATACATGTGCATGTTCAATTATTTATGATAAATCTGAATATTATAATGAAATGGACGCTTAATACAATATATTATTAACAGAAACAATGTACACAAATTTAAACTATTTTAATGTTGTATACCAAAAATAAATAACAAATATATAAACTCTTTGTAGTGCAAATAACGTAAGTGGCCTGAAGTTTATACTTGTGCGCTGGTGTGTGCGTCGAGCCGGCATATGTGTGTGTGTGTGGGGAGTAGGTGATAGAGCGAGGGAGAAGTGAGAGAGTGACGGCGATTAGCTTTGGAGCGAGTAGCGACTCTAGAGTCATATAGTGAGAGCAACAAAGTGTCTCCCCTGTGTTTTCTGACCACGGTGGAAAATCTGTAGCAGGAGAAGTTAACCCTCTCCTTGATTTCATAACGCCATACCTGTCTCTCTCGTTGACTGACTCGCTTATGTTGTTCTTCGGACACCCGCCCAACTCTACCTCTGATTGGCTTACTATGACATTTTATTCAACCTCAGCCAATTGTCAGCATTTATGCGCTTGCGTCGTGCACTGCCCACTAACCAAGGAAGAAGAGTAAAAAAAAGTATTTGCCTCTCGGCTCAGACTCAGAGATCTAGTTGGTCTGATGAAAAAAACAGCTTCAAATATAGTAACGCGCCGCATTTTTTGGCAGTAACGGTAACGGCGTTATAAAATGGGAATTACTCGTTACTGAAAAAAGTAACGCCGTTATTTATAATGCCGTTATTCCCATCACTGCTAAACCGTTTAGTTAGCTAAAAGTAATGGATAAACAGTTGAAACATTCGATTCACTCCGAAGTAGTAGTAAGATTGCTGACCAAACCAACCTAAATATTGACAGTTCAGTTGTATGACAATTGTTTTTAAATATAATGAATAAAGTTATGTATTTGGAACACATTGGACATTGATGAAGGGGTACGTGAGTTCATCTGACAGGACTGTGGGGGAAACCACTGACATTGACTACAAGGAGTCATGGAAAAACTATCCATGTGAATCCATAAAATCTGCTTTTCCACAACCACTCACCGCTGGGCACGAGGTGGTAAGGTAAGGTGGGACGAAGTGGCCCATCACTCCAACTCACTTTGTCTAATTACCACAGGAGGTCGGCGAGCCCTGAGCCCCGGTGAGGGGAAATACACTGGGTCTCATGGGATTCATGCTCTGCTAATATCATCAAGAGAGCCAAACAATCAGAGGATCTTACCCTCCTTTAAAGCTTTCCAACTGATTATGTTTCCAATTGCGATAAGAAAATTGAGTGACAAAGGCCGTCTCCAGACCCTCAGAGGAGTTTAGGTTTAGTTAATATTCTAGGTGGTACAGATTGAAAAATTCATGAGCACGAGAGGCTAAAAAAAACATGCTGCCGTTAGGGTTTAATTTGCTGCTAAACTGATCTGACAAGAAAGGGAACCTCTGCTGCATGACGTCCACAGGGCTGCATCGCCGGACACCTGTTCTTTAAGATGGAATACGGGAATGCAGAGTTGTTCTGGTGCCCTTTCAATGTTAAAATGCACCAGGGTCTGACTTTAATGCAAAGTAGTTGTTGGGAGACTGGCATGAAAAAAATGCATCATAAGAAGCAACTCAAAGCAACTAAGTGCTACAAGCACTTCCAGCCCTTTCTTAGAGGACAGGCTGAAGGAAAACAGTTTGGAAAGACAATTTATTATTATTTATTTATTTAGTTTTTTCGAGATTTCAACATTAAGGAATGGGATTCTAAAGATAGAGCTGATGTACAATTGAACACTCTTCATGCATGTTTCAATACATCTCTATAAATCTAAAGAGGACACTTCTGTCTTTATGAAAGATGGTGTGAACAACTACACATCTCTTTTGTACTGATTCTTTGGCGAGACGGTTTGCAGTCGTACCAGCATTTCAATCAGCCAGCTCATATAGCATGGAATATGATGTGAATGTATACGCGCAGCATTATTATTTTGCATCTTGGCTCTGACATTGTCACTCCCCAAAAAAAGCCGGCTAGCTAAGCACAGCAGGGCGAGCTCTCTGACTGACTTCATTAGAACAGAAACGTTGAGAACTAAATACATCCATTTCAACAGAACTCCAGCAATCAGTGGGTTTGGTGAAGTTTATCTGCGCAGAGCTCTTTTGTAGAAATAAATTAAACTACAATGGTGACCTTTGACAGTGCTGACCTTTAAGGGGACGGAAAGCCGAAGAGTCCAACATGAAGTATAAACACGTTTATATAAAGTAGGAATTATTTGCAGGAGTTACATTCTTATTGACATTTATCTTTATCTACATTTATCTACATTCTGTCTCGCATTGCCAGACCTTCCTCCACAGCGCTGCGGAAGAGGGTCTGGCTAGTTCACACAGCATTCCTGGATGGGAGAAAAACATGCTCTGGTTTATTGGCATTTCTTTAAACCAATCACAATCGTCTTGGGTGGCGCTAAGCTGCGGACGGAGACGCGGTGCCTGCAAAATAGGCTCGGGAAGGAACTTGTTTTGGTGGAACACGTGTATGTTCAAAAGTAGTTTTAGTCGTGCAACAGAAAACTCAGATTGGACAGATAGTCTAGCTAGCTGTCTGGATTTACCCTGCAGAGATCTGAGCAGCAGTTAACCATAGTCCTCAGAAATCCACCGGCGACGCAAAGAAAGAGGAAGGGGGCGGGAAATCCGGCGATGAAATTTCGTCGATATAGACTATGTTTTTGTAAACATGCTAATGTGGTTAACTAATGGTTACTTCATTATCTATGAATCTATTATCTACCTATCTTCTTCTTATCTTTGTGATTAATTAACTCATTGTTAGGTAAAAACAATTAATGTTAGCATTTTCCTTGATTAATGACCACAAAAAGATTCATACAACCTTCAAAGTCTTTGAAGCCTAATTCTGTCAATTCAAAGAACCACCTTCATTTTCAGCTGAGCTGTACTTCTGCTTTGACCACACACTGAGAATAGGGAGCTAGCCCTTTGCATGCCACAGCATTACATTGGAGTAGCAGAAAGAATCCAGTCTGTACCTTGACCCCTCCCCAGGAGAAGTTGGATAAGAAATCCACTGGTGATATCACACCTGGTTGGACAGGATATCTCAGGAGGAAGTCCAGCTCTGCAGGATCTATTTCTTTATTCATCAGAAGGATCTGGGGACACAACAAACAGGAAGGACTTTGAATTGTTGTATTTCCAGCACAAACCACATTTCCTTTCCATTTGATTAGATCCAAACCGGGCCACTGGTCTCCGGAGCAACTGATTCAACTAAACAAACCATGCAGAAGATGAAAGCTGCTTTCCTCCCTACCTGGAAGGCCAGCTGAGCGATGTACGTGAGCTTGTCACATTCAAACAGGCCTCTGGTGGTGTACTGGAACACTGAGGACGTGATGCTGTCAATTAGGTTGGACACCCGCTGCTTCAGAGCCTCGTCCGGCTCCGCCTTCAGAACTGCTTTCTGGAAGACCACACTGAACGCCTGGGGACGCAGGACAGGTACAACATGTACAAGTCTTACTAGCAGCAATGGAACAATGCAGAGTGGACCAAATAGAAACCAATGCTCAAACAATATTAACCAATATCTGGCTTGTATGATCCTTTAATTATAAATCAGATACGATGATTATTGGCGATTATTTCCTGGATGAATGGATTAGTTGTTTGGTCTCTAAAATGTGGATAAGTGTTTCCCAAAGCCCAAGATGATGTCCTCAAATGTCTTGTTTTGTCCACAACTCAAAGATATTCAGTTTACTGTCACAGAGGAGTGAAGAAACTAGAACAATATTCACATTTTACAAGCTGACATGAGAGAAGTTTGAATTTTTTTCTCTTCATAAAATGACTCAAAGCGATCAATTGATTTTCAAAATAGATGGCTATTAATTGAATAGTTGACAGCTAATCAATTCATCTTTGCAGCTCTAGGACAAATTCAAGAGATTTTCCAATATTCCTAATAGTCAACACATCCCATAAAAGACCAAATCTTTTCTTATCAATGAGCACGCTGTTGCACAGGGTGACATGTTCATTCGGCACCATGGACACACACACTTTAGTTTAGTTTACACTGTCCGGAGTATTTACAGGATAAGGATTTTCCTAAACAGGCTCTGAAAAGATTTCACAAGATTCAAGCTGACTGCTCTGAGCCTGTGATTACTACAGAGAATGAATTCTATACATCTAACTACTAATCAAAGTCTAGTCAAACTGTCACGCTTTGAAAAACTGGAAGTGATGGTAAACTGAAACGCTACAATAATAATTGTCATCATCTTCTTCTCTGGTGTAATTTCTGTCACACTTTGCTCTAACATTGTGTGAAGAACAACATTTCCTTCTCAATGTCAAAGGCATATATACTCTGCGTGTGTTTTCATTCAATTATGTTGGGAGATACCTTGGGCCAGGGCAGCTACCTGCCGAGTCGGGAGTGATTGCAAACCATATCTCAGGCTGCCTCCTCTCAGTGCTCGCTGGCTGACAATATGAAAGACACAATGCTCTACATAACCACATTAGGGAGCCACAAACACAATCAAAGCGGGGCAAAGAGCATAAAACACGGTGAGTAAATGGAAGAAAGAGGGGGGGGAACGGAGAAGTGAGTGTAAAGAGGGGTCTCACTGGGGGCCGGTGAGGCAGGGAAGAAACATGGCATGTCAACAGACAGGCTACCTTGAGAGAGAACTGGTACATGGGGTGGATTTTATTGAGGTCGTTCATTATGAAGTACAATAAGGAAGCCCGTGCTGCTGCTGGGCGGTAGTGCTCCCGAGCCTCGTTGATTTTGGCCTCTGTCACCTTGGCTTCTTTCACCTACAGTAAAGATAGTGCAAACACAATGGAGTCACACTCACAGACAGCAGCATGCATGTGCTCGGACATGCACACGCTCAGGGTTCATCGATCAGCTGATGGGGGAACCGCACCATCCAATAAAACACCCTGAGTGAAGAGCCGAGCTGTTCCAATTTCACGCTTCCAGCCAAAATGTTCTCACACTGCGCCCAACGCGACAATTATGTGACACTTTTTATAAGGAAATGTCTGGGCAATTATGCTTAAGGATGAACATCTGCAGACACTCTCACATCATCAGACAGCTACTCTTCACAAGAAAGTAACAATCTGGTATTCTGAGCAAAGAAAGAGAAACAAAGTAAGGCAGAGGAGAGAAGGGATTACATTCTAACTACTGTGTACATATGGATTGCCCATCAAATACTTACTGTACCTGCAATAGGGACAAGGGAAGAAGTACAGACAAGAAGGGGTTAACATATTTGCGTTAAGCAGGAGCTTAGAAATAATTTACACTGTAAAAGTACTTTTTGAAATGACATAATAAATAATTGCAGGGTACAGACAGGCGATCAGCTGGTGTGTCCTCTTACAACAGCTCCATGGAAATAAGACATCTATGTGCGGCCCTTTCACTTACTAAAGTCATGATTATAAACTCTTCTACATAGCTGAAAATGGGAAAAACACTATAGCAACAGAAATATTCTAAATAATATCAATGCCACTCAAAAGCCATGACTTAGTCAATGGTAGAATTCAGGGAGTGTCCCTGTGGATGTGAGGATGCTATCTCTGTCGGTGCAGCATCATGCTCGTGGGCCTTGGCTGCAGAATCTCTGCTGCCGATGTACGCTGGAGGGATCAGGTATGTGTGTGTGTGTGTGTGTGTGTGTGTGTGTGTGTGTGTGTGTCTGTGTGTGTGTGTGTGTGTGCAGTTACACCAGGGACTGGGACTATCTTGTTACCCAGTAACATTATTTTTTTGTACCCTAAATATTTACAGCATCATTATTTTTTAATAACATAATTCAAATATAATAATAACATAAGTATTCTCATCTGCCGCTATATTAGTTCCGGTATCGATGGAAATATGTTCTCTGCAATCTAAAGAGTTATTAGAGAAGTGATGATGAATAAACAGAATAAAGAGTAGTAAAGATTAAAAAACAACAACAGGACCTTCTCTTCGATCTCGGCTGCGGTGCGTTTGGTCGTCTCTAGGTTTTCCACCAGCTCTGTGTCCCCCAGAAAGTTTCCTGAAGCTGAGGACAAACGGGACAGCAGGTTGTCCTCCAGCGTCTTCAGAGTGATCTTGAAGCCATTCTGCTGCTTCGTCAGGTCGGACTACAAAACACAAAAACACTCAAAAGCTTCAGATTGACAGACTGCACATGTCAGAGGGTTTCTCAGATCTATGCTTGTTGTCAGCTTTCTGTCTGGCCTCATCACCATATCGGAGGCAGTGGGAGATGTTCAAGGTGGGGGTCAATATGAGGACATGAATAGTGAAGGGCACGTCAAAGGCAGAACTGATCAATATGCTCTGCACTAACTGTCCGACCCATGAAGGGAGTGCTCTGGGCGGGATTAGCCAGCTTGTGTCTGGCAAACATCAAACCTCTGTTGAGCCACCTCACCTCCATGTGATGACACCGTCGATTCCAGCTAGAGGGGAAGTAGCTTTGATGAGAGGCCCGCACACACGCATGCACGCACGCCCACGTCTGTCTTTGTTCTGGCTGAAAAACTAAACTTTTCACTTTTCAAAGCGATGCATTTGAGGGGCGTCGGGAGAACAAAGCGGCGAGGGCGCGGCTCCTTCTCTTTATTGCTTTGTCCTTCATTATAGTCTGCTGGAGCTCCTTGTTTCTGCTCGATAATAACTTTGCTTTATTGAAGTGTCCCCTAACAGAAGCCTCTGTGACCTTTGAATGGTTGGAATTACGGGAGGGGGTTGGGGAGGTGGTGGTGGTGGTGGTGGGGGGGGTGGAGGCAGTTGTGAGATTTAACTTCTCCGGTGTTGTCGCTGACTGATAATAGCTGAGGGCTTCTGAGTGGCATGATCCCCGACAGACGCTGTTAATACGGCTCTGGCGCTTCCGTTTCTGCCACCGTGTAATCAATTGCCAAAAGACATACTTTGCTCAGATCGCGCCAGGGGAGCAGATAGTCTAAGAGATCACACTGCTTAATTGCTCTCTTTATGACAGTATTTCCTAGTGTGGTGATGAGAAGTATTTTACACCACTGTTAAAACTAATTGAGCCTCTGCCTTGTTAAATCTTGTATCTCTGAATTTGACGTTATTACCAACTTGGTAGTTGAAAAGTTCTTCTCCAACAGCACAGGCAAAAAAGATGATGTGATTGGTGGCATTTCGAGGAATGAGCTGACACACTTTGAGCAGAGAGAAGAATCCCAGAACGGGTTGAGTGGTGTGAGTCAACTGTGACCTTCTACTTGCCCACCCTCAGAGCTTTTGAGAGGAAAAGCTATCCACCCTTAAACACTCCCAACTGGAGCCAGTAATGAGTCGGTTTAACGATTAGCTTTCCTCTGGCACATTGTACTTGTAATTACCCTTGCTTAGAAAAAAACAAACAATTAACCAGTCAGCAGAACACTCTAATTGGGATTAAAATTAGGTAATGCATCTATCATTTTTTTAGACAAATGATTACTGAGTGCCACAGAGCAGCCCTGTTAAGGTAATTTGGGAAACGGAGCATTTGAGTTCTCATTAACGCCGATGGTCTGGGTAAGAAGTTACACACACAAGGATGTAGACATGCACACTCATCTGCGCACAGGGAGGAGCAGAGGGGCTAGTTATTGTGCTAAAAGGTTGTAGAGCACTCCCCCTGCGCTCTCTCCAAAAAGGCAACTTGACATTTTAAGCTCCTTAGCCATCTTTGGCTCGGGTAAATGAGAGCTCTTTCAGCCGCCGTCATCTTACGGCTGAGCAGCAACGCTCACCTCATTGAAGCTATAATGGCACCGAGGCATTCAGAGAATAGAAACAGGTTTTAACTGATTGTTATCAGTCCGGGCTGTTTACCTGCAACAAAATCCATTTAGCACTTCATTCTACGGGCCGTGTTTTGACACACACACACACACACACACACACACACACACACATTCAAATCTCACTGTTAATTAAAATGATAAGTGAGTTCCAGATCTTGTTTTTTTTTTTTTCCCTTTGCCTCCAATCTCAGTGAAATGCTAATTAAACAAGCTTCATTAAATCACATTTCACTTCTCCGTTGGATTTTGCTGAGGGGACACAAGGCTTAAAATAACTCTCCATTTATCAAAAATGCTGATTTGTCTGTGAAGAAAGCCTACAGGTCGGACTAAAGCACTGCCTGCAGAAGCCCAGCGTGAACACGGACAGCTCCAGGAAACCATCAAAATGCAAATAGCATCGTGTTAGAGTAAATCTGCCCGACCCGTACACAGAGGTCCCACATTATCTTCCGTTGTGATCTCTCAGAGACGCCGCCGTCAGCCAGACGTGTTCTGGACCAAGAGGGATTTCGGATTTCGGATTTTCCTCTCCCCTCCACTAACAAGGGCCACGTTTAAGGAACAGTGGAAGTGTGTCAATGTGTTGTCTAATTGCTGGCGCCACCGGCTAATCCATTTCAAACAGCTGACATGAAAAGCACAGATTGTCCAGGAGACGAGCGTGAGGCATCATTAGGCGCTGGAGCTTTGATCAAGTGAGTTTTTCGCTTAATTGTGAACATTTACATTCACAGCGTACTGTGAATATATCTGTAACTATCTGCTGCTCATTACTTCCCAGCAGATGCCTGGAAGCTGCTGTACTGTACAGGGTGTAGCGGCCATGACAGCGACAGCTCATCAACAGTCCAGAGTCCACACAACAAAGACAGAGATTTACATTGAAAAGGAGAATGCAGCTTAAAGCGTCTCCTATCTGCCTCTCCTTTGATTTTAGAGGAGGTGGATGTGTGATCATAAATGAGTCTGCCAAAGTGATAAAGAAAGATGAAACTCCCTTCAGAGGATAGCATCAAGACACAATTACACAACTCCTGGAGCTCGGTGATAAATGGAACAGTATCCAGGCTGAATGCGACACAATGGGGGAGTGTCAATGTTTCAAAAGGTCGTTTGATTTTTTTGGGGATTGAGGATTAATGGATTATTGCCTTTATGGGCTATTGGTCACGGATGCTACAGAGTAACAATCCATGACATTCAATTTATTATTAAATATGCTGATACTTCAAACTAACCAGTTGATGAAAGCTTTTGGATTTTCTTTTACAGCTTTGTCTGGTGGGTTGTGCACTGTAAGTAATGTGTTGTAATTACAGGAAGTGTTTTACTAAATGCGTAACGCAAATAATGACCTTTTAAGATGCTGTGTTGTTCACATCAATCAAGAAATGAAATCATAGCCAAGACAGTTGGTGACTTGAGTTGGTATTTAGCAGCAGCAGTAGTTTTTCCCATAATGCCTCAGTCTGCACCGGCTCCACTAAGAGCTACTGTGCTGTAAAGCAGTCCAGTAGATTTCCAGCCAACAGTTAAAGCTGCACAGACGTTTTTTTCATTACATCAACTATTAGCTAACTAAAAATACTATTCTCGTCTTTCAGCTCATAGTTTTGGTTCAGTCCCACAGCTATCCACACTCTGATAAAGTCTCTGTAGCGAGTGCTTTGTTGTTGCAGGAAACATTCTGCTATTCCCAAAGGGGTAAGCTTCTCCTCGGAACACGTAGCTCCTATGGCGCCATTTTGATGCTAACAAGCCATCACCTCCCGTTAGCATTCCATTGACTGCCACTTATTTTGGCGCCACTTTGACAGCGAATAACTTTACATCTGAAGTGTTTAAAGACTCTATTTGTCCATTGTTTATTTCTAAAGAAACACGACAATGTATAAAAGGCTCCATTACCTTGTACCTCACGTTATGGCTCCGTAGCAGACGTTTTTGTAAAAATAGGCTAACGATTGTGTCATAACCACGCGACTTATTGTCGCACAGTAGAGGAATTACCGTATACAGGAGAAGCTCGCAGGCAGTTTTGACTCACATTAGCTGTTTAAGTTTAATAACTAATGTTAACTAGCATTTTAGTTAGCAATAATTAGCCTGTGCCTATGTTATCTCCTTACATATACCTACACTATCTGTCTCTGCAAGATTGGGAATGATTAAGATTTCTCTTGGCACAGCTACCAGAAGACTTACAACTTTCAGACAGGTTGCTCACATCACATTTACGTCTTCGAGCTCAGTTGGAGGCTGCGCAGTAACGCTCAGCCATCACCAGAAAAGTGCTTCTAATATCCTTCACTGGTCTCCGTCCAGAGTAACGGGATCTGTTGGTCCATTTTATATACGTCAATGGCTATTCCTGGGCAGCTCAGTGCTTGTGTTAGAGGTACTATCACTCTGAAGTGAAATGTGTCTAGCTAAACAGGAGGTTTTGTTTTTAGAGCAGCCTGAAGCAGAGTTAAAATATAGCTTTAATTAGCAGCCTGAAAAATAGATAAAATATAGCTTTAAGCAATAGAGGCAGTGATGTTTCCTGTTTCCTGTACGGGACTCTCACACCGCCTCAAACCATAGCTCAAAACACGCCGACATGTCTGATATCCGGTTACATGATTGGCCTCCGCAGCGTGACGTGGGGTTGTGTTTCTCCGAAAGTTGAGCCAGTATCAACTTTTCGCCGCAGGCCCGCTGTGTTTTTTTTGCGTGTCCCCCCCTGCGGAAAACAGCCGCCACAGCCTAAACACACTACCCCCATTCAAAATGAATGGCAAGACCGCCATTTTTGCCGGACCGTCAGACGGCCGACGCAGGCTGTTAGACGAGCGGGTGAACATAGTGGAGCTTTTAACAGCAAGAGAAGATATTTCCTTAAGGAGCAGCTGGACACCAAAATACAGATAAAACTAGAAGGGCACTCATACGCGAACCTCTGCTGAGGCATGCCCTATCTCGCAATGTTAACAAAAGGGAGAAATGATTTGTGTATCTGCCCCGTGATGTACAACTGCTCCAAAATCTAGTGGCTTCTTCCTCGGCCCATGCTAAACCCTTCCACCAAGTTTCATGCAAATGGGGCCAGTAGTGTTTGTGTTATCCTGCTGACAGACCAAACAAACAAACCGCACTGAAAACTTTGCGAGGAAAACATAGAGGCAGATATTCCCATGCAGGGCACAAAGGCTCACTGACTGTTTCTTGAGAATGAAAATGATGTGAATCATATGTGGCGGCCTTCACAGTTCCTCACATCTCAAGTGAACTCCTTAACAACCTAAACAAAACGGAGGCCAACCTCAGAGAAACAGCTCCACAGCGCTACCATAGGTCAGACACTCCAAAGGGCACCTTTGGTTCAACAAAAGAAGTGCTCATTGGAATATAGAAAACTTAAGAAATCATGGATAACTAGTAATTGTTATACGTTTATGCCACGTGAACACACACAGACACACATGCACACACAGCCGTGCAGTGTCACCGTCTCCCTTAGTGAGGGATAACCAGAATCAGAAAAGTTTTTTTTTTTAATTATCACACATCCACTCAGTTTGCCGTTAATTAAAGGCACCGGCTGATTGTTTCGGAATCAAAGAGCCCGGATCTGCTGCCTCTTGTGATGTTTCAGACAGACAGCGTTTTTCTTGCAGAAGTGTTGCGTTAAAGACATTAATGAGGAGCGAGAGTGCTCCGCCCGGCTCCTGGAGGCCCCTGACTCCTCTCATTGTTTCTTTTAATTACGCCTGCACAAAAGAGAAGTTAGCAGCAGAACGTGGACCGCTTGTCTGTTCTGTGATAGACACCTGACAGAGACTGCTTTCATGTCGGCTCAGGTTCACTTTTAGAGTACGTCAGATTCCTCCTTGCTGTTAAATGCCTGTATGTGTGTGTGCCTTCCTCACCTTGAGCTGCTCCAGGTCCGGTCTCTCCATGCTGACCACGGCGGCCAGCAGCTGGTCCTCCAGCCCGTCCCTGGTCACGGTGAAGTTGATCAAGGTGCACTGGGCCTGCAGCTCGGGCTGGTAATGAGGGCTGGCCAGCTTGGTGTGCAGGATGAGGCGGAAACTGGGGTTGTACTCGCACTCCTTGTCTCCGATCTTTATGTACCTGTTTAGGGCAAAACGAGGACTGGAAGTGTTCTAATCATTGAGAGTGGCTAAATGTAAAGTAAAGATTCTAAAACAGTAGTTAAAGGGCAATTTTGCACCCCATTACCCCATGCATTGGTGTCTTATAGACTCAAGTGAACAAAAATCTTACAAATTGGTCCGGTATTTAGCCAGATCACAGTGACGTGCCGGTGTGAACCGAGCTGCAATGTAAACTAATGGGGCAATCGTGCACCCCCGATTTCTGTCCACTAAAAGTGATTGTTTTTACCACTGACAGGCTCAGATTGTAATTAAAAGTGTCTGACATTATCATCCATCTCAAGAGTTGACTTTTTGTCCAAAGACAGCGATGTGGAGTGTGGAACGCGAGTCGGGTGAAAGGCATTCTGGGAGATGTTGTTTTGGAGTAGGCTACAGAAAAGATAGGCTCCTGTGATCTAAAAGATTGTCAGTGCTATGGCTCAATCTTTAAATGATTTTGAGAATGTGGATGAGGTCATAATAACTGGATGGCCGCCCGTATTCATTTGAGCCAGAGTATACCGACGAAGAGAGAGAGAGAGAGAGAGAGAGAGAGAGAGAGAGAGAGAGAGAGAGAGAGAGAGGCTACAGCTGCGGAGTGTTTTGTGCAGTCAATAGGCTATAATACATCCATGGTTTCGTGTTATCTAAAAGATTTTCAATAAAAACAACGGTTCATATTTTCTCATGTCTCTATCACAGCCCTGTTGATTAGAGGGGGTAAATCCTCTGAGGTGATGACAAAGCGCTGTGAAGTGTACGAGGTCTATCACTGGACACAACAAGACCAGAGATATCTGGCAGCAGCAGGTCCCACTCCTGACAACATAGGATCTGTAAAGTGTCCTGAGTGAACTTTGAAGAAAATTGCATTGAATATCCAGGTCTGACTCACAACGTAAAGTAGCTTTGAAAGGTCTTCTTTACCTGCCCTTTTTAATGGTTTCTCTGCCCAGCAGAGGTCCAAGAACTGGATCCAATGTTTCCTCCAAGTTCTCGATCAGAACCACATCACCAGCTGCCAGTGCTCTCTCTACGGCATCCAGGTACCTGAGGACAGGACAGCAGAACACCTCCGTCAATATCTTCTCCAGAAATATGACCATGAGCACATTTCACCGTAAAGCCTCTTACCCTCTCTGTCCGATGCGGATGACGCGTAGGTTCTCGCCGTATTTGGTTTTGATCCACTTGATGCCTTGCAGCTGGGGGTCCACCATGAGGGGCCAGCGCTGGCAGGAAGTGAGAATTGTGGCGTTCTCAGTAGACATCCTGTCGGCGGGCAGCCCCTCGTTCTGCCATGCCGCGATGTCGGCGCCGTCTGTCAGCATGGTCAGAGGGTCCAGGTCAGGGGTCACTGGGATGGGAACCTTACAGATGATAGCGATGGTTGCATATGAAGTTTGAATTATTTTTACGACAGTGGCTAAGTCTAAAGAGTGGAAAAAGTTTATGCTAAGCAAGTTTTACATATACATATAAAACAGTGGGTATATATATATACCCACTGTATACTATGGGTACAACTACTATATATATATATATATATATATATATATATATATATATATATATATATATATATATATATATATACAGTCAGGTCCATAAATATTGGGACATCGACACAATTCTAATCTTTTTGGCTCTATACACCACCACAATGGAGTTGAAATGAAACGAACAAGATGTGCTTTAACTGCAGACTTTCAGCTTTAATTTGAGGGTATTTACATCCAAATCAGGTGAACGGTGTAGGAATTACAACAGTTTGTATATGTGCCTCCCACTTTTTAAGGGACCAAAAGTAATGGGACAGATTAACAATCATAAATCAAACTTTCACTTTTTTAATACTTGGTTGCAAATCCTTTGCAATCAATTCCAGCCTGAAGTCTGGAACGCATAGACATCACCAGACGCTGGGTTTCATCCCTGGTGATGCTCTGCCAGGCCTCTACTGCAACTGTCTTCAGTTCCTGCTTGTTCTTGGGGCATTTTCCCTTCAGTTTTGTCTTCAGCAAGTGAAATGCATGCTCAATCGGATTCAGGTCAGGTGATTGACTTGGCCATTGCATAACATTCCACTTCTTTCCCTTAAAAAACTCTTTGGTTGCTTTCGCAGTATGCTTCGGGTCATTGTCCATCTGCACTGTGAAGCGCCAGTCCAATGAGTTCTGAAGCATTTGGCTGAATATGAGCAGATAATATTGCCCGAAACACTTCAGAATTCATCCTGCTGCTTTTGCCAGCAGTCACATCATCAATAAATACAAGAGAACCAGTTCCATTGGCAGCCATACATGCCCACGCCATGACACTACCACCACCATACTTCACTGATGAGGTGGTATGCTTTGGATCATGAGCAGTTCCTTTCCTTCTCCATACTCTTCTCGTCCCATCGCTCTGGTACAAGTTGATCTTTGTCTCATCTGTCCATAGGATGTTGTTCCAGAAATGTGAAGGCTTTTTTAGATGTTTGGCAAACTCTAATCTGGCCTTCCTGTTTTTGAGGCTCACCAATGGTTTACATCTTGTAGTGAACCCTCTGTATTCACTCTGGTGAAGTCTTCTCTGGATTGTTGACTTTGACACACATACACCTACCTCCTGGAGAGTGTTCTTGATCTGGCCAACTGTTGTGAAGGGTGTTTTCTTCACCAGGGAAAGTATTCTTCGGTCATCCACCACAGTTGTTTTCCGTGGTCTTCCGGGTCTTTTGGTGTTGCTGAGCTCAACGGTGCGTTCTTTCTTTTTAAGAATGTTCCAAACAGTTGATTTGGCCACACCTAATGTTTTTGCTATCTCTCTGATGGGTCTGTTTAGATTTTTCAGCCTAATGATGGCTTGCTTCACTGATAGTGACAGCTCTTTGGATCTCATATTGAGAGTTGACAGCAACAGATTCCAAATGCAAATAGCACACTTGAAATGAACTCTGGACCTTTTATCTGCTCCTTGTAAATGGGATAATGAGGGAATAACACACACCTGGCCATGGAACAGCTGAGCAGCCAATTGTCCCATTACTTTTGGTCCCTTAAAAAGTGGGAGGCACATATACAAACTGTTGTAATTCCTACACCGTTCACCTGATTTGGATGTAAATACCCTCAAATTAAAGCTGAAAGTCTGCAGTTAAAGCACATCTTGTTCGTTTCATTTCAACTCCATTGTGGTGGTGTATAGAGCCAAAAAGATTAGAATTGTGTCGATGTCCCAATATTTATGGAGCTGACTGTATATATATATGAATGAGAGAGAGAGAGAGAGAGAGAGAGAGAGAGAGAGAGAGAGGTGCCGCTGGAAATTCCGCCGGATGTCCATCATTTTCATAAACCAATCACAATCATTTTGGCGCTGCTAAGCGCCGGACGGAGCCATGATGCCTCTGCAAAATAGCCTCGGGAAGGAACTTGTTTTGGTGGAACATGTGTACGTTCAAAAGTAGTTTTAGTTCGTGCAACAGAAAACTCAGATTGGACAGATAGTCTAGCTAGCTGTCTGGATTTACCCTGCAGAGATCTGAGGAGCAGTTAACCATAGTCCTCAGAAATCCAACGGAGTTTAGAACGCCAACACAAAGAAAGAGGAAGGGGACGGACATCTGGGCCGAAAATAGGGACATCCGGCGGCACTGGAGCAATCCTGGAAGTGGAACATCATTGATTTAGACTAACTTTAAGGCCACCCACCTCCAGCTGACTGAGATAGGGCCTCCAGGTGTTGTCCATGAGCTGGAGCCGGTAGCGTTTGGTGAAGTATCCCAGGTAGGAGATGAAGGCCGTGATGAGGAGCACGTCCCCACACAGAGTCCTCTCCTGTTTCTTGAAGTTTTCTACGGCCTCCGCCCAGCGCACATTTTCCGATGCTAGACCCCCCACCTGAAACACAGGGACACTGTTTTTCATTATCTATTCCTCCAGGGCATCCTGTCAAATACGATCTAAAGGAACTTCATGGCTACCGTCATCGATACACAGCCTCGTGAACATCAGGAAATCTCCAGAACAACAATGCCTTGCTACCTACAAGTCCATTTTTATTAGGTTTTCATATTCTTTATCGCCTCTCTGCTCGTGTACCAACACCTTTACTCTTTACTGCAGCAATGATCCTATTTCCCTTCAGGGATCAATAAAGTTCACCTTAATATCCCATCTCTTCCAAACTGGAGTGGCCCCGCACTTTACACAGACTGTAACTTCGCAGCATTCATCACAGAGACACGGCACACTTCAGCACATTGACTGCGTTTGCATGATACATGATATTTGTGACTGACAAGCAGACGTACACAATCTTTGTGCTTTTGTTGGTCCTGTCAGGCCTTTTGAAATCTTCCTCTGAATAAATTTGATTATCATACTAACTGGTACTAACCGTGTCAATCTTTTTTGTTGCGATTTACACACTGCAGGTGGTCGGATTTATGTGCGTGTGTGTGTGTGTGTGTGAGTGCGTGTGCGTGTGTGTGTGTGTGTGTGTAAACGTGCACCTAAGAAAGCGACAGCTGCACTAACAAGCAGATATAAAAATAGCTTTTGGGTATGTGTGTATAAATGCCGGGCCGTATTTATTTTTCTGTTCAGAATTATGCGGTGGATGTGTAAGGAAAGCTGCTTACAAAACAACATGTATGACATCATATTTTCCCCATGTACCTACATTCATTTTAGTATTTCTTTGACACAAACATAACATACTGTAACAGTGTTGTTGTCTCACCACCACTTAAAACATGACAGACTTTACTGTGCAATTATATTTATATATTTTAGTTTTCTTCTGGTAAAATGCTACACACCATGTGTGTATTACAATTATGGGTGTAACTACTGTGCGATTATCAATTGTGTAAATATCAGCAAAAGTGAAATGTGTATATAGCCATTTTATTTTATTTGTATTTTTGTCTGTCTTTTATCAATCAGTCCCTTTTTTCCTTTAATATTTGACTCTTGAGTTGCTGTAACAACGTGGGATCAATAATGATCTCATTTTCGGTATGAATATCAGTCAAGCTTTATGCTGCACTGCACAACAAATGGTGAAGAAGACTGGTGAACGTTATTGAGGATAAACATTGTGAAATGTCTGAATATTTAACTTAAAATCATATGTTTACAATTGGATTACTCTGGTGATGACTGTGAGCCAAGTTCTGAACTTATTCAGAGTGCCTTTTTGCATCTGTGGACAACGGAGAGTGTGTGACAACACTGTAAAGGAGCATGATACCAGTGCATCTGGATTTGACTGAGACTCTGAAGAGCTGTGTGATATTTAGAATTTAATCAGAATGCATTATCTTTTCATAACAATGTATTCATATTGGTTTTCACCTGTGCATAACGTGCATTTAGGAAAGAGAGAAATGAGCAGTTTGTGGGTATATATGTGTATAAATACCGGTTTGTACCCATCTACATTACATCTATCTGAGGGAAGGAGCATGTGGGTTGGATGGGAAAGAGTGTGGTGTGTGTGTGTGTGTGTGTGTGTGTGTGTGTGTGTGTGTGTGTTCATGCGTGCGTGCGTGTGTGACCCCGCTGTTGCCCCCCTCACCAGGCGGTTGGCCAGGGAAATGGTGCGTGCGGTTGACTCGGCTTCCTGTTGGCACTTCAGCTTGTCTGCGGTGGCTTTCTCAAACTTGGCTGTCAGCTTGGCCAGGTTCTCATTAAGGTGCTGATAGGCCACAAACACACACACACACACACACACACACACACACAGGAAGAGAGACACATTGGCACTTGTTAAAAACAGCGTGGTCATAAAGAATCCTCAAAGACAAAGAACAAACATAGCTAAAGTCTATGAAAGAAACTTGGGAGTGTGCAAAAAGTTGGAAGCAACTTATGGATTTATTTGGCATACGGAAGCAATTAGCACAAGGACAAACAGGATTAATCGGTGGAGAGGCACACAGGTTCAGTAGATTAGTTTGAGGATTGCTAATTCCCCTTGGCTTCGAACCCACTCTCCACTCAAGTAATCTGACTGAGGGCTGAAAAATGACAGCGACAAGTCATGCTGGATCTTATTAGGAGGAGTCCTCACTCGGCAGAGTTTGATGTGAGCAGCCGACGCAGTGTCCTGAGTGCCGCGCTCTGCTGGGGCTGATGTGCTGAACGGCAAACGCCAATGAGGAACAATTATTTACAGCTGCTTTTATCAATAGGGGTTTTAGGTCGATGAGTTTGGTTTTAGATTAATGAACAGTAAAAGGTTTTAATAGCACTTACAGTAGCGTTGTATCGATGAAAAGATGCTGGTGTATCATTCACTCTACTGGCAGAGCTTGTGTGTCAACTGTAACTCAAATAATTCATATCCTGAATCTATCTTTAACTTATAGCCTCTGGTTGTTTTTATTTTATTTCTTTTTGAACTGCACATCTAGAGGATTTAATAGAGTGGTTGATGTAGCTAGGTGCTGACATTTCTGGCTTCCACAATTCATTTGACAGACCACATTGTGTTCTGTACAAAAGTCGGCCCACCAACTAAGGTTTACTCTTTAGGGTTAGTGTCAGTGAAGAGCAGCAAGTCTTTTCTTGACAGACATATCCTCAGGATTTAAGGATATTGAAATTGCCGTCATTTAAAACGCAACTCTCGCCAAAATGCAACCTAGGGTCTTTTTGTGAATGTATCCGAGTCAAACTTTCGTTTAAAAGCATATTTAGGACAGAAGCGCCACTTTTAACATGTACCGTATTTTTGTTTTTCGGTCAAATGGCCTTTTGAATGGGAGTAATAGGGGCGCTTTTATGCTAGCCTCAAAATAGCTATTTTTAAAACACTAAGAAGGCTCGACACAACATGAAACTCTGCTCGAAGTATCACCAGGGGCTCTACACCTTAACTACACCGGTGCACAAGGGATATACTAAATCTGTGGCTACTTGTTTTGATATTGACTCGTTTTGACTGCTGAGGTGGTAGCAACTGGAAACAACAAGAGCTACGGTGAGTTGTTCAAATCCTCTCTTTTTAGTAAACTCTGGGTACAGAAACAATGTTCTCAATGCTTGAGTTCATATGTAGAGACCCTGGTGATACTTGGAGCAAAGTTTCATGTTGTGTCGAGCCTTCTTAGTGTTTTAAAAATAGCTATTTTGAGGCTAGCATAAAATTACTCCCATTCAAAAGGCCATTTGACTGAAAAACGAAAATACGGTACATCTTAAAAGTGGCGCTTCCATCCTAAATATGCTTTTAAACGAAAGTTTGACTCGGGTACATTCACAAAAAGACCCTAGGTTGCATTTTGGCGAGAGTTATGCTTTAAAATAGATACTTGGGCTAAGCTTTTAATTTCCTGTATCCTCAGTCCAATGTGAAGTCTTACATTGATTTTGCTCTTGATGGCGGACAGCTTCTCCTGTGCAGCAGCTAGCTCTGCGTTGGCCTTGCTCAGAGCCTGACGCTTGGGCTCCACCTCGCAGTAAACCTCGTAGAACTTGACAATGTTTAAAACCCAGGAGCACAGGCCGGCCGCCGCGTTCGACTTGGAGGCCACCAGGTCTGGCTGGAACTCTGGATCCTGGAGAAGATCCAACAGATCAACAAATACAAAGTTAAACACAGATTAAACGCTCCACCGGCGCCCAGAATCTGGCTTTCTAACATTTCTTCTACCGTATAAAAATAATTATGCAACTGCATTCTCAAGAAGGTTCCAACTGCAGAGCTCACATTTAGGAACCCCAGCTCTGTGAGCCTAATGGGAGGAGAGCAGGGTCTCCGTAGGTGAGATGTGTCACTTACTTTAGGGTCCCCATACACGAGATGCGTCCATAGACTGTACAAATAGGGGACATAGCAGCAGTGACTGTTTGTGGACTGATGTTTTGAAGCCTTGAGTTTGTCAATTTGGCCGTCGCCATCTTGGTATTTTGAAACCGGACATGATGTTTTTTGCGAGAGATTGGTGATGGGGAGGATGACGCATCCAAGCCAGTGTTGTTTATGGTTTCAATGGCGCTAAGCTAAGCTAAACACTAAAGAGGGAAAGTTCCTTTATTCCAACCCTTCTAAGCAAGTCATCCAGCGGAGATTTACCGGCGGTTTAACACGGACGTCCAGGTACTGCTGCCATTCATTTGCATGTACGACAAAACAGAAAATCTGCAAACTTTCCCTTAAGTTACCAGCTAACACTTGGCAGAACGCTAATGCTTGGCAGAATGCTAACGGTTGGCAGAATGCTGAACAAGACAATTCTAGGCGACCAAAATATTCCAGTTAACGTTGCTGAAGTGAAAAAACACAGTGAGAGGGTCAAAGTGTAAGACGAAAACACGGAACAACAGCCAAAAACAAGTTGAGGTTTATTTTAGAATTATTTTTTGGGGCATTTTTCGGGCCTTTATTTGACAGGACAGCTAAAGACATGAAAGGAGAGGGAGGGAATGACATGCAGCAAAGGACTGCAGGTCGGAATCGAACCCGGGCCCTCTGCGTCGAGGAGTAAACCTCTACATATGGGCACCCACTCTACAAACTGAGCTATCCAGGCACTGTTGAGGTTTTTTTTAATGTCCCCAGTGTTAGCATAGTTAGCATTGCTAATCCTCTGTCCTGATTGACAGGTCCTAAAGCATCCACCGCTTTATCCACTATTTTAAAACAAATGGGAGCATAATTTACTAATTGAACATTTTGCTGAATTGAAGAAGACTTGAAACTAGCGATTGAGACCATAAACTCATTATGAAAATGTTTACTGAGGTAATAAATCAAGTGAGAAGTAGAGTCATTTTCTCAAAGACTTCTATCTAACGTCCCTTGCTGGACGTTAGAGAGAATGCAGCATTTCAGCATTGACTTAAATTCTCAGACCTGGAAGCTTTGTGTATTTTTTTAACATGGATGTGTCACTTTCTTCCTTTCACCAGATTTCAGTCATGTTTCTCTACTGAACTTCTCTGTTTTTTGGTCAGATTGAAAAGGAGCAAAATATTCTTTCTTGTAGTTTGATGTTTGTTATGTGATGAACAGGATTTATAAAATCCTGCTACATCGGTAGTGTGAGACTGAATAAGTGTGGCGTACATAGTGGATTTTGGGTCTCTGCTGCAGTGACATACCTACTATCTGCTCCGTTGAACTTCATAATCAGGGTGGCCGTTAAATGTGCCGCTTAATTACCGGGACATTATTAAGAGACGTTTGGCAGCTGTAATGTGCCACTGTCATGGTAGTCACGCCCCTGCTAAATGTATGACTTATTAGTTGAACTTGCCAAGCGGCAGACGTTCACACTGTGCGCTATTAGCGTCTAACTTTAATTACACTCACCTGCAGGTAGGGCCTAATAGCTTTCAGGCAAGCCTCTGGGATGTTCTCCTTGTTGAAGTTTATCAGCGAGTCCAGGAACGCGTCCACTTTGGCCATCATCACCTTTGCGGCTTTCCAGCTGCGGTCCTTTGGGACTTTGCCACCGGGCGCAGACAGGACCATGACTGCCGCTGTGACGTTGGTCACTGCCGCCACCGGAGAGCCAAATGACTTCAACTCTGTCAGGTTGTTCTGTGGTAGAAAAGATAGAGGGAATAACGGATGGAAAATGAAAGAACTAGGATTGAATTGAGTTTCAACAACTGCATATCTCTGCTGCCTGCTGGGGGAAACAAGAAAGAAAAATGGATAGGATTAGACTAAGGGAAGAAGAACCTGTGCTGACTTTGAGAAGACAACAGAGACTTCTAATTAGGGCATCTTTAGAGAGCTCCACGCATGGATTGAACTGTCTGTTCTGCTTGTTTGAACAGAGTGCACCTTTTAAACACAGAGGGGGTTTTTTTTTAAATCCCCGAGGCTGCTTATAAACCTACAGGGGATTCGAGGATGAAGTAAAATGCCTGCAGAACATAGAGAAGACATTATTTTAAAGCCTGTGATTCAATAATCTAATCTCCAGTTCAAGGCCTGTGTGGACAGAACTTATTCCACTGACGCTGAAAACTAAATCAAACAAAGAGAAAAGAACACAACTCTGAAAAAATAAGAAAACTAAGAGAGGAGAGTCTGATGGAGGAAATCAATAGTACACGGCGGGATATGAGAGCAAGTGACCTTATTAAGAGTGTTGAGGGCATCCTGAGCAGCGAGCAGAGCTGGTTCAGCCTTGGCCAAGTCCTCCTCGCAGTCTCTCTGTTTGCCGCTGACCACCACAGCAATGGCCGCCACTTTTTGCTCCTCCTCATCTGCTACTGCCTTCTCCTTGGACACCTTCTCAGTTTCTATCCCAACCACCTGGGGACAGCACACCGGGTTCATATCAGTGGCGTACTGTAGCTTTCACAGCAACAAGTAATCTAGTGCTCAGTTTAAACTGGGAAGAGTAGAGTAGAACTACAACTAAAAAGTTTGCACAACGCAACTTCGAGTGCCAGCAACACAAGTACAGCATGCAGAAGATACAAATACATCCCGATAGAGATGTTAACCTATGTGCATGTACCACGAGAGCTACTGTATTGTAAGTGAGAAAATATTCAACAATGATATCTTTTGCAGTCTAAAAAGGAGCACGGGTTCTTGCCTGGATCAGCTTGTCGGCGTCCTCGTTCTTGTGTTTGAGTTCCACTTCCTGAGCAGCCAGCTTGGCCTTGAGCTCATCCACCTATCAGAGGACAGACAGGTCAGGTGGAGGGGCCTGTACATCTGGGTCAACTGGGGATCATATTCACTGGAACAAATCTCAGGCTCTCCCAATTCAAACTTCCATATATGTGTGTGTGTGTGTGTGTGTGTGTGTGTGTGTGTGTGTGTGTGTGTGTGTGTGTGTGTGTGTGTGTGTGTGTTTGTGTGTGTGTGTGTGTGTGTGTGTGTGTGTGTGTGTGTGTGTTTGTGTGTATAGGCTCATCAGTATGTACTTGTACTTTACTTTAGCATTTAATCTTTTTTTCATACTTCTGCTATTCATTTCCTCATCTCACTCTCGGAAATAAAACAAGCTAGCAAATTCCCAAAACATTAAACTGTGAACTGACAGAGTGTGTGCAGTCTACATACGATGGGAGGAAAAAAAAACAAAAAAACACCTGCACTAATATAAAGCACAGGCTGGGCTGCTGACTATAATCTACTGTCGTCTCATTTAATGATATATGTAGCAATAAGTGTGTATATCATGGACACTAATGAATCTATTGCTATCATCTAATTGAATCTCTCAGGCGGATTTGAAGGGCCGATCGTTTTTTTAATTAGTAATACACCCACTGATCGAGCCCGGTGGCAGTTTTAATGTCAGTTTTAATGAAACCTAAACATCTCCTCAATTCTTCACAACAATGAAGACAAAGGGCCTGAACCTGTGCACGGAACATGTATGTGCCTTGCGGGATTGTGCCATGGACCAACCATGTGACCATTTAATCCATTACTAGAAAAGAATCTTTGTCTGTCTAAGTAGATGAAGGGATAGAAAAAGATGGATGGCATGCATAGCTGGAAAAAATAAAAGCTTTAGGACACACACACACACACACACACACACACACACACACACACACACACACACACACACACACACACACACACAGACAGACACAAATGCACAGACCAAGGTCAGTCGTAAAGATAAATTAAAGCTGTTACAAAATGCTCATAACTCCCTGACAAATAGGACTCTGTGTTAGCGTCAAACTCCATCCAAATGTTGCACTGGGGAAATAAAAACAGACTGCTTTTCATGCCTGTCTTTCAGCTAATTAACAAACAGAAAATCAGGCCAGAGGGAAGACGGCCCTTTTGGGTTGCGACGATTCCGTGCAAAAAGATTCAGTCGAATATTAGACGAGCACCAAGTGAGCCATCAACATGATGAATGGGGGTGTGTGTGTGTGTGTGTGTGTGTGTGTGTGTGTGTGTGTGTGTGTGAGGGAAGGACAAACTAATTGGTAAGAGACATGGGTGATATTCAATACATCTGAGCGGCTTCTGTGTTTATCCCCTGCAGATGGAAATCCATCTCTGCTCCTGACTGTAGAACACAAGCTGCTGACATGTACATCAGAAAGAATTGTTTCTTAGGCAGGATGAGAGACGGTAGCCAGTCTCACGGCAGTTCGCGAAATAGTCACGAAATTTAATCTATTGATTCGTGTACGGCAACACGATTTTTCAGTTCTTTTCATGACAAAAACGACATTGAGAACGCGGCACGATTTTTATTTTTTATTTTAATTGAAAGTATCTTTCGTGGCTGCACCACGTTTTTTTTCTGTCAGTCGGGACTGCAGCAGAGAAGCTGTATGACTTTGCTGTCAGTGGCACTGTTAGAACTATAAATCTACATAAATCAACATTTATTCAAGAGATGTTATCATGGTTTTCATTTCTTTAATTTAATGTTGTTATGTTGGTCCAATTACCGGTGAAATATTACAGTATGCGGGGCGGCCTCTAGCTCACCCAGCAAGAGCGTGCGATCCATGTAGGCTGAGTCCTTTGCAGCGGCGCGAGTTTGAATCCGACCTACTGCCCTTTGATGCGTGTCATCCCCTGTCTCTCTCCCCCTTTCCTGTCTATCCACTGTCACTATCTAATAAAGGGAAAAGCCCCAAAAAATAATCTTCTAAATCTAATAAAATAAATATTACAGTATGCTGTAAGACAGAACACTACGCACTTTATAACATTTACAAAAAATATTACAAATTTTGTGACTATTTCACGAACTGCCGTGAGACTGGGTTGTTCATCCACATGTGTGATGGCTTATGGACTCGTGGAGACGAAGAATTAAAGAGACAAAGAGACATCTGGCTGTGTGTGTGTGTGTGTGTGTGTGTGTGTGTGTGTGTGTGTGTGTGTGTGTGTGTGTGTGTGTGTGTGTGTGTGTGTGTGTGTATGTGTGTGTGTTTGAAGGGAAACAGTCAAATGGTTCCAGTTATAATTATATTATGTTAGGGGGGGTATATAATATAACCCCCTAACCCTAACCAACTGATTGGTTAGAGATCCGGTTGAAGTGATTCCATTTAAACACCACACTGGTGACTGATAACTGCTAATATTACTACTTGCACCTAGACTAGTATTGCTAGTACTACTACTGCTTCTACTTTTTTGTAACTATACTTGTACTACTACATTGTCACAAAAAGAGACGTGTGAGTGTTTATGAGACGGTGAGTGGGCATGCACCGTGGTGCACTGAATCCACACACACACACACACACACACACACACACACACACACACAACCTTCACAAATTAAGGAGGACAAAAATATGGAACTAATGTGTCCTCTGGGGAGCAGATGACTCATACAACCCCCACCACACACACACACACACACACACACACACACACACACACACACACACACACACACACACTTTAACCCTCCTTGTTTACCATGAGCACAGCAGCCCCTGGTGTGCTACAGATTCTCTTGCACAGAATGTTAAATAACAGTTCTTAGAGTAGCGCAGCCATCAGTGTGGATGCACCAACAAGCACAGGGTGCAGTAATGCTGGCCTGCTGCTGTAAAGGCTGTGCTCTCTAATTAGAAGCCTTCTCAATTACCATATAGCCATTATATGTGTGTGTGTGTGTGTGTGTGTGTGTGTGTGTGTGTGCGTGCGTGCGTGCGTGTGTGCGTGCATGCGTGTGTGTGTGTTGGCTACTTCCTACAGTAAAATGGCAATGAGAAAGAAAAACACAGGACACTGCGGCTTTCAACATATTGATGTCACTTATGTGTAAGGGGTGTTTGTGCATGTGTGTGATTTTGTGCGAGTGGGTTTGTGTGGGCATGTTTATGCAAAGCAGTGGAGATGCACAGTATGTAGGGGTGAAATGATGCGTGTGTGGTTTTCCATCCACTTGCACAGTGTAGTAGAGCCACTATAATTAGGGCTGCTTCACACTCAGACCTTGTGTTGCATTATTCATATAGCTATCTTCTGCAAAGGTGTGGAGATGGTAAACATTTGGACAAATGGATCCAGGTGTAGATATCCAAGTAGGGAAATATCAAATGATGCAAATAAACATTACTCATGACAAAATAAATAAAGGACAAAAAGTCAGCCAGGTACTTTTCTGATCTACGTATAGCTCTGTAAGGTGATTGGCTGTGTAGGGATAGATAACCCCTACTACTACTAATATATTTCTATATACTGCTATAATATTATATACTACGACTACAATTACTTTTCTCTGGGTGTGAGTCGTGAAGAGGCTACAACTTGTATTTCACTGTGCAACCCTGTGTTTTAAAATGACAAATAAATGAACCTTGTAACCTTGTACAGTTTTAAAAATGGTTACTGCCATTATTACTACAGTCACTACTACTATTAATAGTACTACCACTATTACTGCAATCCACTTCTACTGCTAGTCACGGGAATTCTGGGATGTAAATATGGAGTCATGGGTCCCAAATGCTAGAAATTAGAAAATGAATTAGGTAGGATAAAAAAATAAAAAGATTTTCAAAGACGTTACAGATGTACAGTGCTACGGTGGGTCAGGGTGGAGTGTGAGAAGTGCGCAGTACCTGAGCGGAGGTGCTGTTGAGCTTCTGCAGGCCGTTCTCCAGCCGCTCCATCTTGGTGGTGAGATCTTTGCTCCTGTGACCCAGCAGACTGCGATACAGCTTGATCTGCTCCAGGAAAGACTTGGGCGTGGTGTAGTTGTAGCGTCGCTCGTTGGCCAGGTACTCCTTGGAAGTCTGATTGACACTCATGTGGACGTATGCCATGAATTTACTGACTGACTCCTTCACCCGGGGCTGCAAGAGTTATAAATCACAGAACTGGTTACTTCACATTAATAAAAGATGACTGTCCAGATTTGGCTGGAAAGCAATATTTCCTGATGCTTGGGCTCCGGAAGTTAATTTTCAGGGCTTCTAGTTTCAGCTTTTGAAATTAATATCACATTCTTTGTGTCGCGGAGCCTGACATTTGAAATTATATTTTCGGAGAGTGAACATCATTTTTGTGGTTGGCTTCATCCCTGTGTGTATATTAACGTATGAGCTGTTCTCACTTCGATATTCTCCACCTCCTGGAGGAACTTGAAGCTGACCGACTCCAGCGCCACCTGCGGCCATTCGTGGAACCAGTCGATCGCTGTACAGTTCACCACGGCAGGGAACTTCCTGCTGCGGACCCTCAGTTTACTGCCCACAGGAGAGAAACACAGAGCCACCTGCAACACAAGCACACCCAGGTCAAAACTACTGATGCAGCAGCCAGATCACAGTCATGTTCTGGAGACACAGGCACACTGAAAGGCAGGGGATTCCTGCTCTGATTAGCACTTCTTTATGGTCGAGTCAAATACATTTTTATTCATATAGCCCAATATCACAAATCACAATTTGCCTCAGTGAGCTTTACAATCCGTACAGCATATGACACCCTCTGTCTTTTGATCCTCGATTCAGGGGAGGAAAAACTCCCCAAACAAACCCTTTAATGGGGAAGAAATAGGAAACTGTGAATTAATTATTTGCAGCTACATCATTAAGCAAATAAAGCCTCCAGCAAGCATGTGAATTAAAAGTGTTTTGAGCTGTGGGCTGCGTCAGACTGATTTTCACTGTTGGAGACTAACAGCTGGCTTGTTGAGAAGCTCAGCCAGATGCTCGATACCATTAGAAACAAACATGCAGAAGGCACACCCAAAGACACGACTGATGATAAGCGAGGAGCTGCAAACTTATCTTACATTTCCTGTGACAATGGCTTTACACACTGAAGCTGCCGTAAGACTACAGCATTCTTTGTATTCAACCAGGGGGGCCTGAAGCAAAAATGAGCTGTGGGCCCCTAGAGGCACTGTGGAAAGGAACTTTTTCCTCGCCACTGTCGCACCAAATGCTTGCTATTGGGGTAAATTGTTGGGTCTTTGTAAATTATAGATTGTGGTCTAGACCTACTCTGTCTGTAAAGGGTTCTGAGATAACTTCTGTTAGGATTTGACACTATCAATAAAACAGAATTGAAATTGGAACAGTATACAGACTAATGTATTTAGACATATGGACCACAATCCATAAGACAGACATGTCAATTTACACAGCATTTGAATCAGTGTTTTTGAGTCATTGTAGCTGTACCTCTGCTGCTGTATACAGAATGTATGGGTTTATCTTACACCCCAATACAACTATCCATCAAGTGCAATGCCAACAGCAAAATACGCACAGAATCTTAATTTGTTCCCCACAGTACTGCTATATTACCTGGCAACCTGGCAGCAGGTTTGCCATGTATCAATTAATTTGTGGATATTTGAATAAAGGGAACATTAATTTGGGATTGTGCACCTTTTAACCACAATACCACCTGAGGTTCCCCAGATAATGCAGAACCCATTTTAAGGATTTAGGTCATAATATGCTACCAAATAAGTTTCCAAATAAATAAATCATCACAAACCAACACACATAAGGTGTGTATTTTTTACACTTCCTATCCAGTAATCATCTCGCAACCGCTTTAGAGTCCTCTAACGACAGCCAGGTAAGGAACCACTGCTCCCAGGTCTGACTGTAATAGTGATTTAAATGTTTGGCTCAGGATTTAAACCTGTGCTCACCGTGCACAGATAGTTCTGAATCAGATTACCGACATTACCCTGTCCATCCAGACAACCAAATTGTTAGAAATCCACTCTTTACAAGCTCGTGCCCATGGGATTGCCTTCCCAATTTATTACCTCTCCAACCCGTGGTTGCACCCGTGGGTGGAAGATGTGGGTGGTGGCGGTGCACACTGTAATAATGACAGGATGAACAACCCCCTGGAATCCCTCTCTCTCCAGGGGGAACAAGGCGGATACACGTTGGTAAAATTATTTGCAGCTAAATGCCGGCTTTTCTGGTAATGCTGGTGAATTTTAATGTTGTCGACTGCCTCCGAAAGCAATCAAGTTCATCTGAAAATGTCAGCACCGAAACGTGTCGAGGGAAAGGTTCATCACAAAGCCAGATTTTTATCCAGGTATGAGGGTTTTTTTTTATTTTGGAATGGTCAATTACAGTGTGAGGCGGCATGCTATTGCTATATTAAGATCATATACAGGATCTGGAAGGAAAGCCAAGGATAACAACCTTTTCTGGATGATGAGAAGGTGAAATGCAGAACACACACAGCTTTTTGTACTTGTCTGACTATCTGACTGGTTCACCTTGAGCTGTCTGCGAACCCGGTCGATGAAGAACTTCCAGCAGTTCTCCCTTGTATCCATCAGTCCCGAGCTGCGGACCTCTGGCCTCACGCTGCCAATGATGTTCTCCACCTCGTCGTCTGGGAACAGGTCAGGAATCTCTCCTTGAATTAATGAAATCAGCCACGTTACCACTGGGAAGACCACTGAGATCGTGGGAAGCACTCATTGTGATTGGTTTCTGTTAGAGAGCTAAACTTGGGTGAGAACTCTCTAGAACTGACTTATATTCTAAGGATCTGAACTTAGGCTACATTTACATTGCTAGATTTTGGTTTAAAAAGGAATATCTTCTGCTACGTTTACCCCTCTCATTCCCCCTGCTCTGGTGTTTCCCCCTCTCATTCCCCCTGCTCTGGCGTTTCCCCCTCATTCCCCCTGCTCTGGCGTTACCCCTCTCATTTCCCCTGCTCTGGTGTTTCCCCCTCTCATTCCCCCTCTCTGGTGTTTCCCCCTCTCATTCCCCCTGCTCTGGCGTTACCCCCTCTCATTTCCCCTGCTCTGGTGTTTCCCCCTCTCATTCGCCCCTCTCTGGCGTTACCCCCTCATTCCCCCTGCTCTGGCGTTTCCCCCTCATTCCCTCTGCTCAGGTGTTTCCCCCTCTCATTCCCCCTGCTCTGGCGTTTCCCCCTCATTCCCCCTACTCTGGCATTTCCCCCTCTCATTCTCCCTGCTCTGGCATTTCCCCCTCATTCCCCCCACTCTGGCATTTCCCCCTCTCATTCCCCCTGCTCTGGCGTTTCTGAGCCCATAAACCGGAGACATTTGGAAACTCTTCTGACCCATTTTGGTTTGGAATCTGCGGGGTTGTGTTGCAGTCTCAACGGCTGCAAACGGAAACCTTTGGCAACACTGACACTGACGCCAACGTTTCTCCTCCTGAGTGGGTCTTATCGGTCACGACATCTCGTTCTCTGAGACTAAAGCTACTAACGTTACCATGGCAACTACCAGCAGTGGGCGGAGTCTCCACACTGCCTCCTGTTTATGCCCAGTATACCAGAATGTTGGTGAGATATGAGGTTTGGGCGTGTTAGTTTAAACAGAGATTAGTTCTTCTACTGGAGATAAAAAAAACTTGGTGCACGGAGATCGCTTTTGGCTCAAAACTTAACGCTTAAAAAACAAAACGTAGCGGTGTAAATGTAGCCTTTATGACTCTTTTATCAAATCTATGTGTTAATAGAGGTGGTGGCAGCAGGAGTTCATACAGAGGGCTTGTGCAAATGCAGAGATCTGCTTCGAGTCACAGCAGAGAAAGGACTGTCGACATATATACACCACCTGAAACTATCTCGACTGATCTGAGTTCAGATTTGCTCTTTTTTTGCCCTAATGCCCCTCTGGTTGGCTACAGGCTGGATCTGGTGTAACATTAGGGCAAAAGATAAAACCGGACCTTTACTGTAACCTAGTCTGATAACCAGATTGATCAGTTATTCAGTCTGACAGTGTTCAGGTCAGCTGGTTTCTGTTTGGGTAGCAGTAGCTAACTGTCCCACTGACGTCATTTTCATTCAACACAGATGCTGCTGAGCTGCTGGTAGCACTTCATTTAATCATTTTCACAACAATCAACGAAGCATGCTGATTTAATAGCTGATATTTCAACCTCTGGCACAGTAATTTCACAGTAATCACAGTATCTGGCCAATAATACTCTGAAAGTTGGTCGTTGGTTTAAACTGTAGTCAATGAGCACCTGCAAAAAAAATTGTAGATATGAGCAGCTATGCCTTACAACTGTGGGGGTAGGCGAGCTTGTGCTGCTGCCGGCGAGCTAATCTGCTGGCATGTTTACTGTGCTGACTACTATTGGCTTTGTGAACGGTTATTAAAATGTTATCTTATAGTCAACACTGTACTGGATTTCTCTTATCATATTTTTTTAACATTTGAAATGTTTGCATCTGAACAACAGTGATATTGACTGCTATTGAGGTGATGGAACGCAGACAGACGGCAGGTTCATAAACAAGTCACTTTGCTGTGGAGTTTTGACACTGTGTTCTGCACTTCTAGCATCAACTGTAGCACGCAGTGTAACTGCAGTAGGAGTCATAGAGTCAACAAACTGACTCAGTAATGTCAGTTACAGCAATATCAATCTAAAATTAGCTAACATTAGCCACCACAAGCCACTGGTCATATCAGACCAGACTACTGCAGCAAACCCCCCCGAATGTACTGAGATTGGATTTTTTTTTTCCTTTTAGAAGTACATGCTCTTGCTTTATATATTAAGATTTTAAACTGAAAGTAGTGTGCTAAAGTTATTGTTGTTGTATCTGTTGGTTTAGGCCATCATTTCTAGTGCTCCAGAAAAATTATATGTACATTCATTTGTGCATACTAACTGCCAAACTACTGTACTGCGAACATTAGTATATTGAGAATAGCTCTATATTCATTTACATCAGTGGTTCCCAACCTTTTTTCCTTGGCACCCCCCACACTCATGTCTAAGAGCAGGCGGCAGGAAAAACGAGGATGATAGCAGCTAGTAGCTGACCTGATGACAGCAAGGGCCACAGGTTAAGAGGTCCCGGGGGTTTGGCCTACTAAGTAGCCTGCCTACAATTTTAAGCGAGAACAAAAATATATAGTTTTTAATACAGACTTTTGTTATATATTCTAGTGTATTATCATAATTTGTTTAACATGTGCACATTTTTTTTTTACCTCAACCTCAAACCAGATAAAGACTTGCGCCCCCCCTGTGATCTTTGCCGCCCCCATGAGGGGTGCCCGGACCCCAGGTTGGGAACCACTGATTTACATGGTGCTATGTATGGCAGCCTATCAAATGTCAGGTATAAATCTGGATGTGAATCCAGCCTTGCTTGCAATTCTTCACAACAATGTGTTGTAGTTGATAGGTGATGCTGCAGAAATGGCATGATTTGTGGCTGTGGCAAAGGAAAAGCAAAAAAACATGACACACAGTAATTAGGGAATCCGGCTGTTACCCGATGCCAACAGATCGTTGACCAGAACGAGGAACTTCTCGTCTGCCACTTGGGCGTCAGTCATTAGGAACACGGTGCCAATATTCTTCACGCCAGCTTTGATATAGAGGGATGCCAGGTCACTCTGGGTGACAGGGAGAGAGAAAGACATGGAGTGGGAGAGAAACACAGATAATGAGATTGGGCTGTTATTTTGCCTTGACGCCTGAGTCACTTTGTGGATTACCAGGACAGGTATTTCACTCAGATACACCTCCGTGTTTACATTGAAATCTTTTAATACTTCTTATGTGACTAATTAAGCTTTTCAGATGGATGTTTTTTTTTTTTGCAGTGTGGTATATCTTTGCAATGTAATCCCCTCAAACCTTGAGGTCGGTGATACTGTATCCTTTTCTCAAGGTGATCTGGAAAACCTCCAGATTGGAGATGAAGGCGGCCAGTCGGGTCAGACTCTGCTTGCCGCTGCCGCCCACTCCGACCAGCAGCGCATTCCCCCGCGGAGACTCCAGGATTCGGTTTATACGGCAGCTACATGTGGAGGTGAATACAGTCGGGGGAGGGAAAGATGGAAGGGTGAGATATCGTTAAAAAAAAAAGGAAGGGGGAGGCAAGCCATTTAAAGACAAGCTCTGACTCATCAGACAAACAAACACAGGTAGTTTGTGTCTCCTCTCTCTGCCTTTATACCGCCTGTCATCACCATCTTCACCACTCAGATGTACAAGCACCAAATGTATTAAGGATCACTGTGCTCCGGAGAATCTTTGTGCCTTCAGTAAAACACGATGAATGGGGCTCTTGTGAATTAATGAATTGCCTCCATTTCATTTGTGTTGCTTCATTTGAGGTTGTTGCCAAATACAATACAACACACTTCAGCTGACACAACTGCTGTCACTACTTACGTCCCAACGTGTACAGTCACACGCCTCAACTTTTCCTGACACTTCAACTGTCCAATGGGTGACATCACTGCTGCTATGTCCTCTATTTTTACAGTCTATGGTTTAACCACTTAGTTAGGTTTGGGAAAAGATCGTGGGTGGGGTTAAAAGATGTATGTTTAGTGACACACAAGACAAGAACAGGACATGAACCGTCAGTCAATATAGCACAGAATATAACATTTCATAAAATACAGCAAATACTATGTTTTTGGTGTGCAATATTTGCAAATCAAGTCCAACGGAGACAACGAAGAGAGAGACTGTGCCTGACACTGAGAATGGGATTTATTATAGAGTAGTAAATGAGAGATTTCGGACCAAACGAACAAAAGTAGGTGTGCCAAAGAAACTCAGAAAATAATGGCCCCATTGCAACTATAAACAACACTGGCTTAGCTGCCTCATCCTCCCCAGCTCCAGCCTCTCGTCACATCTGTTGTTTTTTGCATTTCTCTCTTTTTTTGGTTTGTTCCGTTCTTTCTAACTTAACTAAAGGGCCATATAGCTTTGTGCTACATGGATGTATCGTATGCAATTTCACTTGCGTTTCTCCAATGTTTATTTTCTATTGATGTATCTATCCATTGCTGCGGTATTGTCTGTGTTCTGTTTGCAAAAATATGGAGAAAAAAAAGTTAAAAAAAATCGTCACATCTTGTTGCAAAAAACAAGATGGTGACACTTGAGGCTTCAAAACAGCAGCCCACAAACCAGTGGGTGACATCACTGCTGCTATGTCCTCTATTTTTCAACCATGGTTCAACCACTTAGTTAGGTTTAGGAAAAGATCGTGGGTGGGGTTAAAAGATGTAAGTTTAGTGACACACAAGACAAGAACAGGACATGAACCATCAGTCAATATAGCACAGAATATAAAATATCATAAAATACAGCAAATACTCTATGTTTTTGGTGTGCAATATTTGCAAATCAAGTCCAACGGAGACAACGAAGAGAGTGTGCCTGACACTGAGAATGGGATTTATTATACAGAGTAGTAAATAAGAGATTTCGGACCAAACTAATGCTAAATTTCGGAAGGATGCATGGTACGACTCAACTCAGTTTGACTCACTTTTGCTACCATTACTTTGATTTCCCACTGGAGATAGTACCGCCTCAGTGTAGGCGGGATGCTCAGCTGATCGTCAATGTCCCAACGTGTACAGTCACACGCCTCAACTTTCCCTGACACTTCAACAGATACTTCAGCTAGTTTCGTCTCTTACACTTCAACTGCTTTTATCTCTGACACTTGAACTGCTTTCATCGCTTACGCTTCAGCTTACACTTTAGCGTACACTTCAGTCAGAGGGAGTTTGTGTTGAGTTTGCTTCAATGTTCAAATAGCTTCAATATTAAGTGATAAAGAATAAATTATAATATCAGTGTGTGAAAAGGTTTGCTTTTCCAATTTAAGGGCAATTTAAAGAAAAAAGTAGATTTTAGAGGGGTTAATAGTTTGTTTTGTTTTAAACATTTTTAGACTGAAGCACATCGAACCTGTCCTCTACATTTGTGTTAGCCGTCCTGATGCATGCTGGATTACTTTGAACAGATTTGCCTGTCTGTAAAATAGAACTGTAAATCCTGAAATAACTGGGAAGCCAGTTGAGTTCCTTGACAGACAATAAAGAAAGTGACAAAAAACACACTTTTTCTTTACTCCCCCCACACAGTCCCTGGGGTTCCAAAACTTGCACTCACATGTGAGCCATGGCGTCCTCAAATAGCACCAAGTTTAGTGTGGCGTTGACCTCATTGTAGCTGTCCAGCACCTCCAGCAGGGTTTTATTCAGGCTGCTCCAGGACTCGGCAGCCATGTACCTGGCCTCCCCCAGTCCACGGGCAAAGTGGCAGAACAGGTTCATCTCCCTGGTCTGCTCCAGAGTCTCCTCCATGTCCTCAGGGAGGGACGCACACACACATATTGCAGTGGTAAACATACAGACCTACACACACTACCCCTGTCTGCATAACATTATTTTTTTGTGGAATTCTTTGCCTTTAAAGCACCCATATTATGCTCGTTTTCAGGTTCATAATTGTATTTTAAGGTTGTACCAGAATAGGTTTACATGGTTTATTTTTCAAAAAACACCATATTTTTGTTGTACTGCACCGCTCTCTCTCACTGTTGCAGATCCTCTTTTCAGCTGGTCTCTGTTTCAGCTACAGTGTGAGACCTCTTTTCTTCTTCTTCTGTACTATCTTTGATTGCACTCACACATGCGCTGTAGCTCAGATGTACATCATGTCAGCTAGCTAGCTCCATAGACAGTAAAAGAAAGGCTGTTTCTACAACTTCGGTCAGTTACAAGGCAGGATCAGCTGGGAGACTTCTAAATGAGGGCGTACATGTAAGTAGTTCTTTTGAAGATTAAGGTGAACTTGTGTGTGTTGTAGCAGTGCTTTGCTATTGAGAACGAGGTAGCATGCTAGCGTTAGCATGCTAACGCTACGAGCTAATGGTTGCAGTTAGCCAGCTCGTTTCGGCTTGTGACGTCACAAGCCATGCCGATTTTGAACAGCTCACCCGGAGACTGAAGGCAGGACACATTCAGAAACCGTATCTCACTCAAAACAGCATGGATGGATTTTTTTCAAAGTTTGTGTGTGTGTGGAAGCACCAGAGACACAAAAGAACACCCCAAATCCCAGAAAAAGTGTTTTTTTCATAATATGGGCACTTTAAATTGTTTGAAATGGTCTTCACAGCATTTTAAAAGAGTCCTGAAAGTACTTATTTTAACCAACCAATATCTTCCTTTAAATACATTTAAAGGCCTATCATGATTATTGCTTGTTTTTTCTTTTTCTATGTGCATTTATTTTCTCCTCTGTCTTTCTTGGTGAAGACTTGGACATGTCACATGAAGCTATGCCCTTAGTCTGCTAATGATGCTGTTTGTGTAGACTTGCATGTAATATGAATCAGGGTTATTGATGTGTGTGTGTAAAATTATTGATGGATACATCCAGGTTGTGTATATTACACAGACGTGATTATTTCCTGTAATATGCTGCCTGGAGATTTCCACTTTCCAAGCCCCTGGAGGGTTTTTAGGCAATTCTCCTTCACATTCCCTTGCAAATCATATATTGAATCTTTTTATTATACGTGTAAATAAAGAAACAAAACAAAGAAGTCAGGAACACAGCTGAATATCACAGCTGTGCAGAGATTGACCGAGTTCATTTTCTTCCTTAGATAAGAAAATAAACTTTATTGTCAACACAACAAAGTTACGATACAATCACTCTGGCAACTGTTGGGCCCCAAATATTTCACTGGAGAGATTATGTGTGCCTCTTAGTTAAAAATTCACATCTATATTGTGTTCCGGTGCAGTCTTCATTGTCGTAGTATCAAGTGCACTTCCTCACAGTGCCACAGTATCTAAAGGCTTTCTTGTTTGCATGTAAAAATAGGAGAAAGCGTGCTGCATATTGCTCTGTGGCACAGGGGCAAAGTGTCCTACGTTTACGGAAGGTGCAAACACTGAATAATATATTCTGGAGTGGTGGATCTCCCTGTCCGTGTGTGGGTGTGTGTACACATATACATGTCAGGCTCTTCATTGTGGCATGACTAGTGTTCATGCCATAGAGCCAGTAGAGAGGGGAGCAGTGGACAGAAAACCATTAAAATGTTTTCCAATTTGCCGGGCTGACAGCGCAGACCCTGACAGCCAGACCCCATACCACACTGATTAATATTCTCTCCAACCCTCTACTGGCCCCCAGCATTCCTTTTTCTCCTCTCCTCTTTCTCCTCGCTGTGTTGGCCACTGATGTCCAGGTCCAGACACAAAGCAGGCAGCCTAATGATTTCCCCCTCCTGTCCCACATCCTCCAGCCTCCCCCTTTTTTCTTCCTCTGCTGAACTTTGTAAAACTCTCACCTCGTAGAACTTTTTCACTGTGTCCGCCTGCAGCTTATCAAACGCCTGGAAGTCCGGCTCCTCCAGCAGCTTGTCTCTGTAGACCCGGTTGGACTCGTGCAGATAGATTTTTAGCAGGTCTGGAGGGGCTTTCAGACACTCTGCGGTACAGAAGAGAATGCCCTGGGCGGAGAGGGGAGAGATGAAGGTTTGGAGTTTGATTCCAGAGGCTGATTTGGCCCATTTACACCGCAACAAGGAGGTAAACACAGCTCAGTCACTGTGGGTAAATCAATGGCTATTAAGTGAACTAGATGTTAGTAGGTGTGCCAAAGAAACTCAGAAAATAATGGCCCCATTGCAACTATAAACAACACTGGCTTAGCTGCCTCATCCTCCCCAGCTCCACCCTCTCGTCACATCTGTTGTTTTTTGCATTCTCTCTTTTTTGGTTTGTTCCGTTCTTTCTAACTTAACTTTAGTTAACATATATACATATAGCTTTGTGCTACATGGATGTATCGTATGCAATTTCACTTGCCTTTCTCCAATGTATATTTTCTATTGATGTATCTATCCATTGCTGCGGTATTGTCTGTATTCTGTTTGCAGAAATATGGAAAAATAAAGTAAAAAAAAAAAAATTGTCACATCTGGTTGCAAAAAACCAAGATGGTGACACTCGAGCCTTCAAAACAGCAGCCCACAAACCAATGGGTGACATGGCTGCTGCTATGTCCTCTAGTTTTACAGTCTATGGTTTAACCACTTAGTTAGGTTTGGGAAAAGATCGTGGGTGGGGTTAAAAGATGTACGTTTAGTGACACACAAGACAAGAACAGGACATGAACCATCAGTCAATATAGCACAGAATATAAAATTTCATAAAATACAGCAAATACTATATGTTTTTGGTGTGCAATATTTGCAAATCAAGTCCAACGGAGACAACGAAGAGAGAGAGTGTGCCTGACACTGAGAATGGGATTTATTATAGAGTAGTAAATGAGTGATTTCGGACCAAACTAAATTTCGGAAGGATGCATGGTACGACTCAACTCAGTTTGACTCACTTTTGCTGCCATTACTTTGATTTCCCACTGGAGACAGTACCGCCTCAGTGTAGGTGGGATTCTCGGCTGATCGCCATAGCGACGGCACATGAAGCTGCTGTGACATCATCTTCAACACGACACAAACACATTGTGTTCTCTCTCTGGATCCTTTCATCGGCAGAGGAACGTCTGCACGTCCTCAATTGACCACAGCATGGTTTTAAGACATTTGTAAAATCTGGATTGAGTGACTAAAAATAATTGGTGGTGGCTATTGACGGCTATAATATGAATATAATAAAATCCGTAATGTATTTTTATAGTGCCTTTCAAGGACCCAAGGGCGCTTTACATGAAGGCAAAACTATAAGCACACAAACAGAACGAAACACGAAAAACCGGATTTAACCGAGTCTGTAGGCTGTGGTGAACAGGTGGGTTTGAGGACTTATTTGAATAAGTCCAGGGATGTGGCATTACAGATTTCTCCCGGAGAGAGTTCCAGATGTTGGGGGCTGCCACACTGAAGGCTGGTGTGGGGAGTGGTTAGCAGACCTGTGTCCGCTATAATGCTCATATATATATATGATCATAAATGGTAGTTGAATTGGGCCGGGGCTGTCCGGGGCTTGTAGCTGTAGAGGACATAGTCCTAAATGAGTTGAAGAAAGAACTTGCAAACATCAGAACTTTTTTTCTGCCAATGGATTTCCTTAAAAGCTACCGAGCAGATCAGTGTGCTTATTCTAGGTGGGGTTAATGCACCTTAACGTGTCTGAGAATAAATAGTGTTTTTCTGTTTGTAATTTATACTTCTCTCCATCCTTAAACAACCTAAATAAAAAGAGAGAATGATGACAATGAGCAGATGAGTGTTTAGTGGATGATAGATGATTAATGTGTCTCTAGAGCAGGCCTGTGTGACGTGTCGGCTTTCCCACAGGGCCATTCATTATGCAGTCAGGCAGAACTCTGCACTATCTGGGTGCCTCACATAACAGGTGCCGTATAGGATGAGGAAGGGGACAAAGAGGCGCCTGGGCACTGTTTGTTCCCCTATGCGCACTGTCACCCAGGAGGCAGAGGCAGCAGTACGCAGATGTTGTGTGCTTCCAGCCCCAGAAGTTATTCCAATCAACAGAACCATCTCTGGGGGTAAAGCCATCTGAATCTGATCCGCCTTCATATCTGAGTTAAATCCACTGTGTAATGGTGCAGATGGGTGGTGTGCCTGTGTGTAATATTTGCATGGTTGTGCGTATTGAAGATTCAAACTGAGCCAGAATTATCGCTACTCTAAATCTACAAAAGTCAAGATGTTTTCCAGAGTATGTGTGAATGATCTGTGTCTTTCTACTCCATTTCATTGCTTGGTGTCAATCATGACATCTCACATTTATTGTGTACTGTGCCTGAGCAAAACAAAACACCATATGGCAACTCTATATAAGAGTTGACTCACAGGCCTAAGGCCATTTTATAGTCGTGCATAAAATCGACGGCGTAGCCCCGCAGACCCCCCTGCATCTACGCCGGACCCTACACCGTAGCCTGACGCGCACCTCTCGAAAAATGTAACTACACGTCGCAGCGACGCACGTCGCAGCGACGCACGTCGCTCGGCCGTGGCTTGGTAGCGTTGCATTTCCCCTGACTCATTTCCTGGTTCTCCTTCTCCATAAACCACATGAAATCAAGGAAAGGGTTAATTTTTCCTGCTACAGATTTCCCACCGTGGTCAGAAAGAACAGGGGAGACACTTTTGTTTCTCTCACTATGACTCTAGAGTCGGTACTCGCTCCAAAGTTAATCGCCGTCACTCTCTCACTTCTCCCTCGCTCTACCACTCACTCCCCACAAACACACATGCACATCAAACATCAGGCCACTTACGTAGGCTACAGCGAGAGCTCTGCGCGGAGCCTCCGCACAACTGTAAAACGGCCTTTAGTTGTTCGTTGTACCAATCAAACGGCACAGCGCTGACAAACTGAGAAGGAGAGAGAACTTTGTTTTCCTTCTCTCCAGCTGAGTTTGGCAGACTATCTCATCCTCTCTGTCCTGATCTTTCATTGCTTTGTTCAACTCAGAGGAGAGCGATTAGAGAGTTGTGGGTGTCGGCATGTATCCGTCTGTCTGTCTGTGGGGCCGTCTGCAGCGTGCGAGCTTCCCTCATACCCTGACAGATGCTCTGAGCCCCAAACAATGCTTCCCCTGCTAACAAATGCACCCAGCTGACTATCCATGGAACATCATACAGGCATATTGTTTAGTCAGTACAGTCAGAGTCTCTCTGCATCACAGGTCTCATGTACTCTCTTTCTCTTGTCTCAGTCCTCCTTTTCACTACGTCCATCTTTCTCCCATCTCCTCCTACGCCTCTTGAGCTTCGAGGAGCTCATTTAGGCTGACATGGGGAAGACAGGCCCTTGGATATACCCGCTGGTCATGGCAGAGAATGAACATTGGCAAACAGAACTCTTTGACAATGCTCCCAGTCGGATGCCAAACTGTTTGTCTTGCCCTATAAGTGGAATTTGGGTACTATACTTAAGTTATAGTACGTCTAATTTAACATCCAAAGGGCATCATAATGATCCCATTGGTGGAGAAGGTAGAGAGACAGAGTATGGAGGAGAAAGACGGAGTACTGCAACAAAGTAAGTGGTAAGAGACAAAGTATAGAAAGTAGTGGAGAAAAAAAGCTTGGCATTAGCTCCATCTTACTATCCAACACAAACCTAAAAGAGAGAATTTTGTCAGCAAATAACAGCAACAATACTCTCTTAAAGATGCAACCTTGAGGGTTGTCTGGACCCGCTCCTTGTGTCACATTTAAAAACACCGTTACAAGGTGTGTTGCAAGCTCACACAGAGTCTCTGAGCTCAGTTTCCTGGCATTAGAGTTGATTATAATGAGACGGTTGTCTTTGGCTATTTCTCCAAGTTCCAAAGTTTAAAAAAATTAAGTGAATCACAAAAAAGTCCCCCAATTATTTCTGCTGAGGCAAAACATCTGATAATTCAAAGCCAGAAAACACTGAGTGACAACTTCTTAGGCCTCATGCTTGAAATTAGCAGAAGCGTTTGTACTGTCTTTCCACTTCTGAAGGTGCAATGCACAGAGGTACGCTAGGGGAATTACAGCTGAGGCAGAGCTGTGAACTGAAGATGGTAGGCAGAAAAACTTCAAACAAGCACCAGGAGTCCCTTTCTGGCTTTCTTTGTATTCTCTCTGTGGCTGGAGAGAGGAGCAGTAAGAAAGCTTTGACAATGTTTCCTCTCTGTGGTCTTCGGACGTCCAGTCAAACTGTGCAGAGCCCGAAGACAAAGACTGGCCTTTTGAAATGCTGGCTTCAAAGTGTTATGGTGCAGCTAAACTTCCTGTTGCTTCATGGCAGTGATGTGTGTGATCAAGGATCAGGAAGGTAAGTCTCTGGGTCATCAGGGCTTAAGCTTTGGGATGGCAATTATGCTTCATCTCAAATTGCAGATGGCTCAAATCTGGAACAACTTATTACAATGGCTAAAACCCAGAAGTCATACAGGAAATACTAATATTCTAACATACTTCAAGATGCAGTGAAATGGCATCAGTAAGGCCTCTATAAGCTTAAAACAGTGGTGGTCTGACGGCATAAGGCTACATCCACACTAATACATTTTTATTTTAAAATGCATAACGTTTACTATGTTTCCTGCCGCTCACACTACTCCGACGTTTCTGAGCCCCTAAAATGGAGAAAACTCTGCTGACCACGTTTTAGTTTGAAAACTCCAGGGTTGCGTTTTAGTCTGGACGGGCAGAAACAGAGACTTTTGAAAACAATCAAGTAGACACCCACGTTTGCTCCCTGACTGGGTTTTATCAGTCAAGACGTGTGCTTCCCTGATTCGTCACGCCCATCATGTGACCCTTTTACAGAAGAAAGTCAACACGGATAACAAATATGACCTCACTGTCGATGCTAGCAGCTCTCATGCAGGTAAATTCTGCATTTTATAAAGCTACTACTGCCTACATGTGCAGGATGCAAGCTATTATTTGAGCGATTTGCAACAATACCCATGTCCAGGGCGTTATCAGCCTTACACCGTGTTTACACCGACACGCGCATGCCCAGTGTACGTGAATGGTCCGGCTTCTTAGTATGGACGGAGATTAGTTCTGAAGAGGTGCAAACTGTGTGAAAGCCCCCCTAACTTTGGGGTTTAGTTCTGATTTTCTTTCTGTTGTCACTCTCGGCCTCCACATTTGGCACAGCTCTCTTTGCTTTTAACCTACTATCACCAACTGCTTTTGCATTACTAATATTAATTTGATCCATTGTAATTTAAAAAATATTGATTAGTGCAGCTTTAAAAAGGTGAATATGAAATAGCACATTACTACACGTATGTGTTTTATACATTGTGTTGTAGTATAGTAAAAACTCAGAGCTGCCTTTCTAAACTCCTAGATGGAATTATGAAATGTAAAGTTCTTCTAGCTCAGTGGCTTAAAGCATTAATTATACAACAGACTGAGTTAAATGAGAGAGCCTGCCCTCCATGAAACCGTGGAGGATTTTGACAGAAATATTGCCCCCAAAGCTTCTCCCCTGACAGCCTTTGCGCTCTGATATTATATTCATTTAAATACATTAAATCATCACTAACACCCGTGGAAGTACAAATCCATTATATTTTCTGTTACACTTATTTCAGACTTATTTCTAGCTTTCAGACCAAGCTCTTAAATCAATAATAATTTAGATGAGAAATTAGTGACAGAAGCCTGGCTCTTTCCTCATGGGAAGCAGAGCCTTGGAAATCAAGTCCAAAATATAAAACTCCTGGTTGGAAATGGAAAGAGGAATGTAATGAAAAGAAAACTTTTTCAGTGTAACCTCTGACATTTTAATTGTGAAAAGATTAACCTGGGGTCGTTCTTCTGAAAGAACATCTGTGTCTCACCTGGAATATGTTGGAGAGGTCTCGCAGGTTGAAGATGTAGTGGAACTTGACTGCGGTGGGGAGGAAGGTGGAGGAGATGCGCTGGTGCAGGGCCAGGGCTACCTGGACCAGGGTGGAGCAGCTTTTGTGCAGGGCGGCGCTGAAGCCCCCTCCTCTCAGGTGCTGGGACAGGATGGAGGTGTAGATGGTGCTCAAGGCCTCGGCTCCAGGAAAGGACAGGGCGAAGACAGAGAAGTGGCGCTACGGAGAGAGATATACAGCATAAACAAGTTGTTCCAAACAAGGGTCAACCTAACCCTAGCCTAGTCTATATCGACGACATTTCATTTCTGGGATTGTTCCGTACCGCCGGATGTCCCGTTATTTTCAGCCGGATGTCCGTCCCCTTCCTCTTTCTTTGTGTTGGCGTTCTAAACTCTGGTGGATTTATGAGGACTATGGTTCACTGCTCCTCAGATCTCTGCAGGGTAAATCCAGACAGCTAGCTAGACTATCTGTCCAATCTGAGTTTTCTGTTGCACGACTAGAACAACCTTTGAACATAAAAACACCAAAACAAGTTCCTTCCCGAGGCTATTTTGCAGAGGCACCGTGGCTCCGTCCGGCGCTTAGCACCACCCAAGATGATTGTGATTGGTTTAAAGCTTTAGTGCGTAACTTTTTATAATAATAAAGTTACATTCAAGCCATAGCCAAATGAGTTGCTACAAAGCTAATTAAGACTATCAGCTCCACAGAACTCTCTCTGTATTTCTCAGTATGGCTATGTTCAGAAGATTATGTCGTCTGGTGACTTTCCCGCACAGAAACTCGAGTGAAGATAATGACCTGAGTGTGTGTGTGTGTGTGTGTGTGTGTGTGTGTGTGTGTGTGTGTGTGTGTGTGTGTGTGTGTGTGTGTGTGTGTGTGTGTGTGTGTGTGTACCTGCAGTCGTGGATTGATGGTGAAGCTGCCGGCTGTGGGGTTCATGCAGGACACGTATTGAACGTTGTGTATTTCTTTCAAAAGCAGCTTATTACGGTCATACCTGGGAGTACACACACACACACAGAAAAAAACATTATTTAACAGTTTTGCATGCACACAAACAGCCGGCCACACACGCACATTCCCCGATATGGACGCCTCAGCTCCCACTTAAGCTGGCGTGGCTCAGTAGTATCCTCCATCCTCTCAATTTCATACCTGAAATCCCCCCAGCATATCTGTAATGGGCTGAGTGTGTCTAAGCCAGTCAGCCTGCGTCCGACGCAGTGGAACCATGTTCAGAATGGCCCTCACTGTGTCAGAGAGATGAGCAACTAAATCCTTTTAAGGGGAATCATACAACACTGTGCTCACATTTGACTTTTTTGGAAGTTGTAGCACATTGATACTGAGGCAGTACTAAAGTACTAAAGCCATTTTCACTAGAATGAAGGCTATTACACCTATCAGCTGCTGGCACTCTGTTATCTGAATGTTCATTTTACATTGAGAAATTGTCTGAATAAAGCAATTAAAGTGACAACCTCATGTGATATTTTCTGAAAATCATTTAGAAAGACATAATGTCATCCTGTTTAAAAACCACAGGCATGTTTGCTCATACATATATATTGTATTGCATAGCTGCTTGTAAATGACAGAGCCCTACCAGTGGTTGTAGTCCATGTGTTGGCGTATGAGTGTGTGAGGTTGCACCGTTCCATATGCATCCACCTCGGGCATATTCATGTCGTCTATGAAGTAGATTAGTCTTCTGCTGCCTGGAGGTCCATAGTTGCGCCCTGCTTTCTTCTCAAGCGGCTTTTCCAACACAGCTGTGTAGCAGAGGAACACAGGCGCAGAGAATGAAAGGTGCAACTGAGCAACAATTTTAATGTAGTAGTTTAGAGTCAGAGAGTAGGTCGGTGTGGAGACATTTGATTTAGTCTCGCATTCCTCTACAGCGCTGCGGAGGAAGGTCTAGCTAGTCCACACAGCATTCCGGGGTGGGAGAAAAAGGTGCTTTGGTTTATTGTCATTTCTTTAAACCAATCACAATCGTCTTGGGTGGTGCTAAGCGCCGGACGGAGCAACGGTGCCGCTGCAAAATAGCCTCGGGAAGGAACTTGTTTGTTTTGTTTTTATGTTCAAAGGTTGTTTTAGTCGTGCAACAGAAAACTCAGATTGGACAGATAGTCTAGCTAGCTGTCTGGATTTACCCTGCAGAGATTTGAGGAGCAGTTAACCAGTGTTTAGAACGCCAACACAAAGAAAGAGGAAGGGGACGGACATCAGACCGAAAATGAGGGACATCCGGCGGAATTTCCGGCGGCACCTGAACAATCCCAGAAGTGGAATGCCGTGGATATAGACTACATTTGATTTAACTGGAAGAGTACATAAGCCAAGAAGACACACGTTTACACACCAGTAACAAGCCAATCAGAATCAAAGATTTTCCATGCACGGTTCCTACCTTGGAGCATAGCAGACGTGGTGTAATAGTTAAAGGGGACATTTTTAATCATGTATTTCTCCGCGTCCAACGATCTCAGTTTGTCTCCGACCAGAACAGACTTCCCTGTCCCGGCGTTTCCAACCAGCATGACGGGCCGACGGTGCTCCAGGAGGCGGTCCACGAAGTACCGAACTCGAATGGTCTCTGTAGTGTGGACCAGACACGCCTGCACACAGGAAACAAACATACATTCAGCACGTGCACAATCCCTGTTCGGATATTAATAGACTAACTACAGGGTTCGCAACTGCAACTCATGATTATTTTGATTATCAAATTATCTGTCAAATATTTGTTCAATGAATAGCTTAGTCTATAAAATGTGAAAATGCCATCACCAGCTGTCAGATCTGACAGGGACTTGATGACATGAGTGTTTTAGTCTTTGAGGAACATATCTGGGTCTAATGCTCCAGCTCCCCATGATAATGTGTATACTGTATAACCAGGGTGCTATTTTCTGGGGGGGGGATGTGTGGGATTTTCCCCTTTCTGGTCTACATATTCCTGCCTCTGCTGAATTATTTTTTAAAGTGATCAATGCTACTTCACCAATAGACATATATTATAGACCTAAAATAGAATAATTTAAAACTAAAGCGCTGTAACATCTATAGTGCCATAGAATGATAAAAGCGGTAGTGGAGTTTAGCCAGAAAAAGTGAGCGTCATGCAGCGCTGACCGTTAAGTTTAGGCACCAAAACGACTCGTTAAGTTTAGGAAAAAGATGGTAATGATGGTTTGGCTTAAAACACTCTCGAGGAACGAATGAACGTTTCCTGGGAGAAAGTATTGTGTTTTCGCCGCATAGTGAACTCGCATAGTGAACTCTCTGCTCCTGCTCTCCGGTTATAAGCGCTGCGTTTTCTGTTGACACCACGTTGTGCTATTTCATTTTGAGATTATTTTCCATTGGATATTGAAGTTCATTAATCAGTGTTTTGGCATGGCTGGCTGAGTGGCTCTATATCCATGGTGGTATTGGAAGGGGGATTTCATTCTTGCATGTTTTGTTTTGTTGCTCATGATCAAAAAACATCCCCCACCTCTGTTTTTTTTTCTCAAATCTCACCCTGTATATATGTATATGTGTCATTTGACCCGTTGTCAAATAACAATAGTGATTAGTGCAGTTTTAAACTATTAACCAAAACCCTGCATATTGAATACTCTAACACAACCTGTTGTACCTGAAGAGGTGTATCTGCGTCCATCTCAAACTTGGGCACCATCTTGGACCAGGGTTCAAACTTCTTGCTCTCGGGGTCGATGTAGTAATCGAACACGGTGCCCTGGGTCGGGAACTTGATGCTTTTGAACTCGGCCACCCACCACTTGCTGAACTCCACTCTGTAGTCGACCAGCTGCACTCACGCAGAGACACAGAGGGTAGGCGAGCGGTCAATACTCTAAAATGACTTCCTTTCTGCTTTTCTGGCCCATGCAGTAGCTATGGATCTGCGTGTTTGATTTACAAACCAGAGGAAGAATAAATGGCAACAACAGAAAGATACAACCACAGCAGCTGAAGGGTAGAAAATGAGAGATGGCAGGCCTATCCATCTGTCGGATTCAGACAGTGAAGTAGCCTCATCACTCCTCGCCTTTCTCCCTGCCCCCCCCCCCCCTTGGTACCTGTCTCCTCTATTCACTACCAACTCTCCAGTCAATAAAACCACTTAGCATTTAAATGCATCTGTGATGGGAAAATAAAGTGGAGTACATTTGTACCAAGGGGAGAGCCGTTTTATCCCATAACTTAGATGGACACGCTTACTGTACAGCACTAACTGGATTGCTTAGCAACTGCTGGCCACGGCTCTCCTGCTGATTTAAATTCAGCCAGCCTGGCTGTTGTTGAGCGGGAATGGAGTCCACTTCATTTTCAGATGGAGATCCCTGCCTTTTTCAAAACGTGCCATTTCTTCAACTGAAAATAACTTTCAAATGACTTTTTCATAAATAGAGACACAAAGTTGAGTTGCATAAGAGCCATCAGGGCTTGAATAATACAGAGGAATACCCATAATGCAACTGCAAAAAACTCTTTCAGTAAAGAGTTAGGAGGAGAGAGAAAGAAAAAAAAACATTCAGCTGTTTCAGTTGTGTCATATTCTTTTCCCTCTTTATGCAACTACTTAGTAAGCGTCTCACATGGCCAGAGGCCCACGCAGTACCTGGTCCTGGAACATGGCTCCCCCAAAGGCCCAGACCGCAGCAAAGACGAAGTAGAGCTCATAAAGTTCCTTGGCACAATCTGGCGGGGTGTTTTCAGGAGTCAGCAGACACTCCAGCAAATAGCACAGCATCTGGACCATGCTCTGCTCAGGGATAGGGATGATCTTCTTAAACCTGAGCAAAGACGGACACATTACATCACTGGATTCAAGCATTACCGCTGACTTGTGTTTATTACAGAACGGGTGTTGTTGACAAATCTATAGGCTCTGTGACATTATGGGACAGAAGAGCTTCTCTGGATTCCTCACAGTGAGGACAAAATAATCCTCCTCTACTTCCTGTTTTTGTTGTCTGCTCCAACAGCCGTGGTGATGGAGGTGTTGGAGGAGGCGAGTGCTCCTGTACAATAGAATGCAGGATGGGATCCAGTTCTGCTGAGTCACTCACTGTTTGCCTCAGTCCAACATGTTATGCCACATCGCAGCCTCCTGCGTCACCTGGACATGACTGTGATCACAGACTGTAAAAAAGATGGATAGAGCTTCCGGGTCTGGGAAGTAGTGATGTTACGTTCTGTGCCGAGGGCTTCGAAGCGTGTCGAGAAATCCCGGAAGTTTTCCGTGAAGCGCCTATCGAGGCTTGTATCGCTTTAGACAAATGGCGTCATTGATGACATCCGAAGCCTCGCTGCCCGTCCATACCACATGACTGGTTTATGAGGTGAATCGACACGGTTTTATTATACATCCATGATCTACATGAGCACATTCACGGCCCTCTGCCCAGTTAAACCACCTTCACTTTCCTGTTTTAGAATAGCCTACTAAAATTGCCCCGTCTGCTGTTATATTATGACCCAAATGATTGATTTACACATGTTTGATAGCCTCATTCCTCTCAAGGAAATCTGTTTATTACACAGTTATGTTAATTATATTATACCAACAGAAAATACACAGTATATTGATATATATGGATTTTCTTCGTTATTTCTAAGTCTTTACTTCATGATGCTTCATCTCGCAAGTTTCTTAAAGCTGCATTCTCTCTAACTTCCAGCAGGGGGCGACTCCACTGGCTCCCGTTTCTATAGAAGTCTATGAGAAAATGAGCCTACTTCTCTCTTGATTTATTACCTCAGTAAACATTTTCATAATGAGTTTATGGTCTCAATCGCTAGCTTCAAGTCTTCTTCAATACAGCATGATGTTCATTTTGTGTTACCTTGATCTGAGGCCATCCAGGCAAGAGGGGAGGTACTTGTCAAACAGTATGGTCAGATTGGCCTTCTCTGATTGGACCTCCCTCCTGTCAATCCAGCTGGACACCGGCGGGTTCCAGCCGAGGTCTGCTGGGTTTATGTACAGGATGCCTGGAAGGGAAACAGGGAACACAACACATTTAGTGATTATAGTAACTGAGAGTCCCCGGGGCAAACATGTGTCCTCCTTGGCTACTAGCAACTGTGTGGAGGAAGGGTGGGGGGCGGTGCATGAATATGGAAGGCTTGTATCATGTGGATGCGCCGACAGTTGTGTTGTCATTACTTAGAATTCCTCATGAGGGGGAGACAGAAACTACGCACTATAGCTTTAAAAGCCCATGTAGAGATAAAGAAAGGAAAGCGAGGACTACCTGCTCTTGATACTGTAGCGGGGGTTGCAGTGCGCAGGTGGCTGATCTCAAACACCAGCCTCATGGTGGGGTTCAGAGGGATCCGCTCATTACTGGCCAGAGTCAGCACCTAACAGGAGCACACAGGGCATGGAGAGACACACAGCATTACAGCACACACTGTCACTGTCTGTCAGATTCACATCTGACAGACAGTGGAAATGTGTAATCTTTGTCATGTTGATACTGAATAAAATACTTCTTTACACACAAACACACACACACACACACACACCTTGTTGTCATCCATGACTGTGTTGAGTGACTCAATCCACATGGGATCAATGTCTCCATCCAGAACGATCCACTTGGGTCCACTGTGACTTACGTTGGCCAGTTCCCGCATGATGTTGGAGAACAGGCCTGTGGGGAGAAGAGTTCATATGTTGGATATTTAACTCAGGTCAGTAAACGCGTTGCACTCATAAACACTGGACTCACCATCTTTCCACTCTCTGGTTGCCGGGTTGATGATGCCAAAAAGCTCATCATTGGTCACAGCCTTTGGGTTAAGGTCCGCCCACACAGGTCTGCGCTTCATATTCTGATAGGTCCTTTGGAGTGACCTCATCACCTGACTCTTTCCGGTGCCTGCGTTCCCGATCACAAACACAGAGTGACGAACGGCCAGCAGCTCCTCCAGCTGCACCACCTATCACACACACACACACACACACACACACACACACACACATACACACACACACAAATTTTAGAATTCTGCTTTTATCTTACGTTTAGATTTTTTTTACTACTAACTTATTAAGGGAGAGAACACTGATGGGCTTTTTGCAGTGCATTGTGCATTGCAGACTTCTGTGAGGACTACACTGTCCCAGTCAAAGACTGCATTATTATTATAAATTATTTTAAATGACACACCATGGTTAACAAAGACATCAAGGCCATCCTGAATGCATAGAAGAGGTTTTTTTTTTGGTGATATGGAGCAGGTGAGGACATTACAAGAACCCCTGAAAGTGAAGATCAGGGAGGCTAAAGTGAAGTGCAGGAGGAGGCAGAACAACAGAAGAGAGGTCTGGTGTGGCATGAAGATCATCACTGGTTTCAGGCCGACTGGCAGCAGAGGAGTTAAAGGCATCTTGGACAGAGCCAACTCACTGAATTTTCAATAGACTTAACACAATGGTCCCCATTGACTAATCTAGTGTCTTCCCCAACAATCACATTCTCCCCCTCCTTGCATCCTCCCATCCTCCTATGAGGGTCCCACTAACCCCACCCCTGTAGTTCCTGGGCTGACAGTCCTCTTCAACCTGACGACCCCCCTCCCCCCCTGTAACCTCTGCAGTGTTCTTCACAGCTGACCATGTAAGAAGACAGCTGATGAGAGTCCACTGAACAAGGCTAGGCCCTGATGGTGTGAGCCCCAGCCTTGTTCCTGTGCCAAAGACGGTCTCAGTGGCTCCAGGGACTGCAGAGCACTGGCATTGACCCCCCCCCAACATCATGAAGACACTGGAGAGACACATCCTCCAGCACCTCTGGCCCATGGTCAGCCCACTCTTAGATCCACTCCATTTGGCCTGGGAGTAGAGGATGCCATCATTTACCTGCTACACTGCGTCCATGCCCACCTGGACAAACCGGCAAGTACTGAGAGGGTTATGTTTTTTGACTTACTTGGCATACAGCGGTGCGGGTGGATGTACCCCTCATGTCCTGGATTGTCAACTAGCTGACTGGCAGAGCACAGCGTGTGCACATACATCACTGTGTGTCAGACAGAGTGGTTCAGTAACACTGGCCCCTCAGGCAGTGGCGCAAAAAGTGGGTATGCGCTATATGTCATTAATATATTTAGTTTTACATTTAGCTGTTCATGTTAGCTGTGCTGTCAGACATACAGGCTATAGTTACATCTGTTGGGTGACATGGAAGCTGTAATTACAGGGTCACATCTCTCTCTCTCTCTTTAAAGGTCTATGCTAATGGCTCTCCATATTTGTACTTTTTAAAATCCAAAATGTGAATGTAATTTCAACAGCAGCACAACCTTACTGCATAATAGTTGTCTTATATGATGCCATCACTAGGCTGATTTAAGAATTGAATGTAGGCTGCTATATTTAACAGGTGTGAGGATGGTGGATCAGGAAAGACAGGGGAAGGCAACAGGTAGGTCTAACATTAGGTGGAAGTGTAGGGGGAGCAAGGGGGGAACTTGTCACATGGTGTAACTGCAGGAGTGCTTGGAGTGGAAGGTAAATACTAGTTTAATAAACACGGGATTTTTCTGTAAAGTACTTGTAGAGACAATAAAATCTGAGAGTCGGGCAGCAAGACGCTCCGCTTCTGAGACGCTCCCGGAGGACGGAACAAAACCGGAACCCAGCACAAGATGCCCCCAGTGGAAAATCAGGGTAAGGCATTGGTGACCCCAGGTTCCATCCAGGGGGTCAGTGTTGGCATTGTGGAGGTCTACAAGTACCTGGGAGTGTACAATGAGCTGGACTGGACTCAAAACCCTGAAGCACTCTACAAGAAGGGAAGAGCAGCCTCTATTTTCTGAGGACGCTGAGGTCCTTCCACATCGGCCGGATGATGCTGAGGATGTTTGATGAGTGTGTGGAGGCCGCTGCTAGCCTGTTTGCTGATGCGTGCTGGGGGAGCAGACGCCAACAGACTCAACAAACCATCCATGATCCACAAGGGCAGGGGCGTTGTGGGGGTGGAGCTGGACTCTATGGCAGCACTGTCAGAGAATAGGATGCTGCCCAAGATACGTGCCTTTCTGGACAATGTCTCCCACCCTCTCCCGGACACAATAATCCGAACACAGCAGTACATTCAGTACAACTCATTCCACCACGATGCACCACAGAGCGCCACAGGAAGTCCTTCCTGCCTGTGGCCATCAAACTCAGAGTGTCAGACACTGGGAGGCCCGTGGATCATTCAGAATTATTAAGTCATTATTTATAATCATTTCTATTATTTATATCTTCAACTGTGCAATATTGACTGTGTGCAATACTTAATGTTAACACTGCAATAAATATTCAACTGTGCAATACTCCACTTTTACAAGACCATTGTACTTAATAAAATAAACTGAAGTGAATTGCCTTTAACCAACATGTTAAGAGTATAAAGAGCTTGCTCTACCTTCACACAGCTTCTCCAGTATGAAGGATGCCACGCTTCTCTACATTTGGAATATTTCACACACTTACACTTGACTTGCAGTGTAACATTTTCTGCTGTTCTCATTCAGGTATGAGAGGTGACGAACAGAGTGTGTAACAGAGAGAAAAAAAAGATAGAAAGAGAGATTTCCACTCAAACCTCAATCAATGCCATCGACCGGCCCCTTGCGGCTCCTACTCGCCATCCATTCAGCTCAAAGGCCCCGGCTGATTACTGCTTTGATGTGGGGAGGACTAATGCTAGCACAGGCTAACGCCAAAGGTATGCAGTCTCTTTCACCTCCCCCCCCCACCCCTTCCCCCTCGTTGTCTGGAATCAAAAGGTTGGCCGCACAAACAAAGACAGTAAAAGTTCAGGCTCTGGGGGTGGGTGGTTGTTATTGACCAGCCCGCCATTCTCACTCTCTCGATCGCTGTGTTTCTCCTCCTCTTTGTTTATTTCCGTGGCTGTCTCTCACAATATCAGGGTTAAGTGGCATGGTGCAGTGCCAGCCTCCATTGATGGAGTGTTATTATGTGCTTCCTGTGTCTATTTGACCTGAGGCGGATTACACTTATTTCCCCTGGTCCTGCGTTCATCTGTCTCTGACATATAAACGCTTTCTACGGTGCGTGTGGTGTGTGTGTGTGTGTGTAATGTAATGACCACAATTAGGTCAGCATCTTGGGCACCTGAACTCTCATCGCAGCTAACCGTTGGCTTTCTGCAAAATTTGCCCAATTCATCCCTATCCTGCAGACGTGTCTGACACTAATGTGTATTTCCCAGCGGAACATTATGACATGAGGTAAATAGCTTTTGGAAAGAACTACGATAAATCTAAATGAGATTGCTACAACTGTAATATCTGTCTAAATTGTTAAAGACGAATCTCCCATGTGGGGACTTTGCTCCTGCTTCGCAATGTGTTTGCCTTCATCCATGGCAACATTTGTGACATTTTTTGAGTTGTAATCAAAACAGAATCCGATAAACTGCAGCAGACGAGCATGTCGGGAGGCTATCCAGGAATCTGGTTTAACTTACCTTGAGGAGAAAATTGTCCTCGGCCTGCAACTTCAGGTCCAAAATGGACTCCTTGACGTGCTTCTCAAAGTCCAGGTCTCGTTTCCTGGGGACGTCCAGGGCAGGGAACAGGTCACCTATTAACCCCATGAACACGGGCATGTCATCGGTCACGATCTTGGGGATGTTGAAGTCCCTCAGAGCTCGCATCAACACCTGGTCCTCCGCTCGGCTGGGGTCTCCTCTCTTCAGAGAGCCGGCCACCACCAGCACGGACTTGATGGCTCGGAGGCCCCAGTCATAGTGGTCCTTCAGTAGGCAGAGGAACACACGGCAGAGCTCAACACGTATCCTCTACTGTCTATGCCATGTTAGCATGTCATTAGCATGTTAGCAGTGTTATTGTGAGTAGAGGTTGACCGATTAATCGGCCGGCCGATTAATCGGCCGATTTTTAGCATTTTTTTACATAATCGTCATCGGCCAATATCCCAGTCTATCAAGCCGATTAATAGGCAGGCGCATCTGCGGGCAGCCTAGTGTTAAAAACATGAATAGGCGACATTTTTTACAGCGCACCCAGACCAGCTGCCTCCAGCCCCTCCCCTCATGAAGTCTTGCGCCGTGTGTCTCGCACAGTCACTTCAGGCTCAGACGCTACCGTTAGTAGTAGCATATTGCTGGTGTTCTTGCCTTGGGATTAACTGTACTAATAAAACCGTACAAAACACCGCGGCCACACCGCTGTGGAAGCTCCCTGAATGTCATTTATCAGAGTCTGGTTGTTACCCCTGTCCGTGGCAGTCTCATCCACTCCTATAACGGAGCTAACTGGAGCTAACCGCTAACGGAGCTAACCGCTAACGGAGCTAATCGTTGCTAACAGAGCCTTCAGTTCTCCGTGCCTGTATCCATTAACTGCATCTATGGACTCGAGCATGAATAAAACCCTTAATTTTATTAAATTGGCTGGACGAGTTTTAAATTACAACTAAGAGTTGTTTGAATAACAGAAATCTGCTCAGATAAGATCCTAATGAGTGCTACAGGACATGTAACAGTAGGGTCCCCAAAACACAGATAAAACACTTCAACAAATGAACAATGATCTAACAAACAAGGTGAACAAGAACTGACTTTAGAGAGAACTAGTCTGATGTGATTCAACAGGAGTTAGGAGGAAATAGTGTTGAGATTAATAATAACATGTCACTTTCTGTGAAGCTTGCAGATTTGTATTCTCAGAAGTTATTTTTTCATTGAAAAGTTTATTTGACAAAGTTTATTTTCTTCTTACCTGTTTCGTTTATTTAATATATTTTTCATACATTATTTATACAATATACAGTATGTTTTTACATTATACATTTTTAATTGAAGTATAGGCCTACAAGTGTAGATTGGTGAAGTGTTGAGAAATTCTGTGTATATTAGTGTTACATTTTATCTTTCAAATAGAGGTTTAAAAAAAAGCACATATCGGCCAAATATAATATATAATAAATCGGCAGCATTTATCGGCCATCGGCTGACCCTGATTTCTAAAGATCGGCATCGGCCAGAGAAAACCCATATCGATCGACCTCTAATTGTGAGCATTTTAGCATGCTCGGCCTCAAAGAGCTGCTAGCGTAGTCTGTGGGACTGTGAATGTGAATCATCATCCTAACCAACGGCTCTCCAGAAATCACACACACACACACACACACACACACACACACACACACACACACACACACACACACACACACAAAAAAAAGATAAAAATCGGAGCACTAATTCACTGACTTTATGGTTTCAAGCCCTGTTTAATATTATTCTTATTAGATCCATGTCTGGACGGAGAGCTTATCTAGTAGGATTTAGTGATTTAACAGTGAGCTTAACCTACTTTATATTCTTGGATGTCATTTCTTACATCAACATAATATTCCTACAGTAACTTATGGTATCTCTTAATACAAAATCATTTGTAATGTGACATTAAAGTAGCTTACTAACTACTCAACAGTGAGTCGTAGTTGTATGTGTGTCCAGAGGCTCTCCGGCTGACAAAGATTAGATGTGTCTTCAGAACACACAGCCACACAGCCACACACACACACACACACACACACACACACACACACACACACACACACACACACACACACACGAAGTGAGAGGCAACAAATTATTAGAGCATTATTTCAGCTCCCTGCAAATTCTGAGAGAATGGGATATATTTATTTATAGAGTGTACTCTCTTAGCATGCTCTGGTGTCAACAGCATAGTCGTTCTGCACAAGCAGTAGAATTTATGCAATATTTAATCCATAATTATCAACCACTTGTTTAATTCAAGAAAGCAGTTCTCTGAATCTGCACTTTCCATTGATCTGCACGCTCAGCCCATTGTGAATATAGCTTAGTGAAGCAGTCTGTTCATTATCATTTGATTTCATTACCAGTAAGTTGCTAATGTTGAAAAACCTGCAATGAAACTCCGGCAAACAACTTTGGAGCAGCCAAAAAAGTGTTATTAAGGTGATATTTAAAAATGTCAGAAGAACTAGAGCTTCATTAAACCGCCATAAAAAGGAAGTAGTGTGCTATGACACTTAAATGGGCCTGTGGTCACGGGAAATTCATCCAGAACTGAGGGCTCATAAAATCGCTTACCTAAGTCGAAGAGCTCTGCTGTAACTATTAGTCAGCACTGTGAGTGATTTTATTGCTTTTTTAAAAATAATTTAAATAATGGCAAGACATGTAAAACAGGACTGGACTGGAAGAGGATGAAAGAACATTTTAGATGGAATAACATCAGCTTCTTATTCATATGCATGTCAGACTTCACTCGGACCCTTCAGTGAGAAAGGAGCGGTGCCCCGGGCTTGGAGTCCATCAAATAGAACAGGAGCGTCAGGTCAGCTGTTTCGGCATTTCTTTAAACCAATCACAATCGTCTTGAGTGGTGCTAAGCGCCGGACGGAGCAATGGTGCCTCTGCAAAATAGCTTCGGAAAGGAACTTGTTTTGGTGGAACATGTGTACGTTCATAGGTTGTTTTAGTCGTGCAACAGAAAACTCAGATTGGACAGATAGTCTAGCTAGCTGTCTGGATTTACCCTGCAGAGATGAACCAAGGGGGTAAGCCAGCCTCCACAAAGCCAAAATGGAGCCATTTTGATGCTAATAAGCCATCACCTCCCGTTAGCATTCTATTGACTGCCATTCATTTTGGCGTCACTTTGACAGCGAATAACTTTACATCTGAAGCGTTTAAAGACTCTATTTGTCCATTGTTTATTTCTAAAGAAACACGACAATGTATAAAAGGCTCCATTACCTTGTATCTCACGTTATGGCTCCGTAGCAGGCGTTTTTGTAAAAATGGGCTAACGATTGTGTCATAACCACGCGACTTACTGTCGCATAGTAGACAAATTACCATACAGTACAGGAGAAGCTCGCAGGCAGTTCCGATTTACATTAGCTGTTTAAGTTAAATTACTAATTTTATCTAGCATTTTAGTTAGCAATAATTAGCCTTTGCCTATGTTATCTCCTTACATATACCTACGCTCTCCGTCTCTGCAAGATTGGGAATGATTGAGATTTCTCTTGGCACAGCTACTAAAAGACTTTCAGACAGGTTGCTCACGTCACATCTACGTCGGCAAGCTCAGTTGGAGGCTGCACAGTAACGCTCAGCCATCACCGGAAAAGTGCTTCTAATATACTTCACTGGTCTCTGTAGAAAACAACGATATAGACCACGGTAGAAGGATCTGGCTTTTTCTAACCATATCACATGTGTAAGATCAAAGAAAGCAGATATTACCTGTTTGGACAACAGCTCTTTACACAGTGTGTAGAGGGTGATAAACTTCCTGGCCAGGACCCGGGCGTCCAGGAAGCCCTCGGCCACCAGCATGATTTCACAGATCAGCTCAAAGTCCGGCACCACCATGGCACACGGTCTGAGGAAAAAACAGGATCTCAGTAGTGGGGCGTAATCATAATACCTGCAGTTCACTCAACTTGTGTGTCCGTGTTAGCGGATTGGGAGATAGCACACACAGCAAACAGCAGAGCAAAGGAAGCTCTGATCCAGGTCAGTCCATCCCAGTTCAACACGTCTCCAATATGCAGCGCTTTATTCCCACAATGGGTCCAGCTATCTTCCCCTTTTCAGTCGCTACTCGCCTAATATGCTCTCTCTCTCACACTGGCCTGTCTGCATTTATCTTGTGGTCTTGTGTCAGGTGGAACTTGCTCTTATTGCCAACAGCTTCTCATTGATCTACCGTGGCTTGGATTGTACCTCATTTCCGCGCTAATTTGAAAAAAAGCTAAGTATTAACTCCATGTTAGTGTAATCTAATTATGATGTTTTCCTGGTATGTTATACAGGGGTGTTGAATGATGGAAGTGGGACTGAGTACCCAGGGCCCTCATAATAATGATAATAATAACAATAATCTTTATTTATAGAGCACTTTTCAAACTCCATGTTGCTCCACAGTGCTTCTGTGTGGATGTGGGAAGGGGCTATAGAGAATGCCTTTCTACAGGGCCCAGAGTGTTGTGCTACGCCCCTGTTATATACAGCCAGCAGACGTTACAAGAGTTAAAGTGCTCATATTATGCTCATTTTCAGGTTCATAATTGTATTTAGAGGTTCTACCAGAATATTTACCAGTTTATGTGGTTTAATTTTAAAAAAAATTTCACCCTGTGTGTTGAGCTCTCTGTTTTAGCTACAGAGTGAGACATCTCACTTCTGTTCCATCTATGTTGGGAGTCGCACATGCGCAGTACCTAGGTAAGGACTACTAGCCAGTCAGAAGCAGAGTATGAGGGCGTGCCACGCTAGCAGCTAGGCGAGCATGTGTTACAAAGTGACAAGCGTTTGTCACTTTGTCCTTTGGGGTGGACTTTGGGCTTTTTCACTTTGTAAACCTATAACGTGCACAAAAAAGTACACAATAAAGGAAAGGGAAAAAGCCAAAAAGCGTAATATGAGCACTTTAAAAATAATATATAAGTTTAGTTCAGGGAGAGTTGTGTTTGAGTTACTACCTATGGCTATCCACAATCAGTGTCCCTGTTCCTAATACAATAACCCACGTCAATGTCGACAGGAAACATGAGATTAAAAAAGTAAGGGATTTGAAAATACAGATTCAAGTCTTTTGCCTAACAAACATTATCATGTTCCATCTATTGATGGGTTCAATTCTAAAAACACTCCAGAGTCCATTTCTCAATATATCCTGTTGGAGGTTACAGGGGGTTGGAACCTGTCCCAATCACACTGGGTAAATGGTGAGGTGCACCCAAGACAGGTCTATCACTAGTTTTGTAGAACATGTCTTTTTCAAGATGTTTGTAATGTTTGTGTACATTTTAGATGTGGTTTAATTGTCACTACCATTCTGCAACCAGTTCCAAGTTTTGATAACAACATAAGTGCAAACCTATTGTTTTTCTATTATTATAATCTGCCCCATGACTAGTTGATGGATTAAACCTTGGTTGATGGACCCAATCCTCTGAGGAATAAAGCATGGTTTGAGGACATAGAGCTGTGTGTGACACACTACTAGGAATTAAAACCCTCCACTGTTGATGCTGTGCCCTTCTTGCATGGTGCTTTACAAGCTTAATTCTGTTCTACTGTTACAAGCAGCGGTGTAGGCTAGTTTATTGTAGTGGGTATACTACAATCGTCGTTCTGCATGTTCTGCAGCATTTGTTCAGTTTGTGGTCACATAACTCCACCCGTATAGGCGAAAACCAATAGCTGAAGTGAAAGCTCTGTCACAAAACTATGTTGTTACTTATCATTGAACATTTCTAAGTGGGTATATGGAATGTCTGGAGCTTTCTTAGTTGGTATACAGCGTATACCTGCGTATCACGTAGACTGGTTACAAGAGGCTGTATTGTTTTTAGTTTTGGGGGCTTTTGGCGTGCAATGTTCTGTTGTGAAGCCTTTATTTTATGCATACTAACTGTAAGGTAAGACAACCTACACCTTTTATGTATTATATATTTATTATTTAGGCTATTATTATTTGTTTAGAATGTCACTCCGTTTTTTCGTACATGTTGCGAGCAGCCTCATTCAAAAATGTCTTTTTACTGCTAATAAACATTTAAACTAACATTTGTATATGCCTAAAGTGTTTTATAGTCATCGATCTTACTATAAGTGTTGATTTAAGATGCTAAATTGATCAAACAAACAAACTACTCACTGTTGGCCGCTGTCGTCACTTTAAAAAAACAAAAACATTACTTTAACAAACAAAAAAATGTTTCATACATTTTTCTAAACTGATTTAATAAAGAATAAAAACGAGATATGAGCACTTTGCCATTATAAACAAAACTGAACTATGGCCAACAGTATAGGCTACGTATCGGGAGAAAAGAAAAAAAAACACAGGCTACAGTGTTTCCATTTGTGTGCATCCTTGTCCCAGCAATGCTTGTTACTAACCTAGCTCTGGGGGGGTTTACTTCCCGGAGTCCTTACGTTTTTGTTTTTTTTCGCCCAGCATATTTCCTTGGATTAGGATGGCACCAAGATCTTGGTTGCAGCTGTCGCCGTGATCCTGCTGCACTCCCTGCTACACCCTGTTACGCTCTGCGGTGCCCTGCTGCGTCCTGCTGCGTCCTGCTATGCTCTGCTGTGTCACGCTACATCCTGTAACGCCCTGCAGTGCCCTGCTATGACATGAACTACTACGACTACCATTTGTAGTCACTGTTCCATTATCTTTATTGTGACTATTATTGCCACTGTTCATCACTTCCCCAACCGGCACCGTCAGACACCGCCAACCAAGAGCCTGGGTCTGTCCGAGGTTTCTTCCTAAAAGGGAGTTTTTCCTCGCCACTGTCGCACTAAATGCTTTCTCTTGGGGGAATTACTAGAATTGTTGGGGCTTTGTAAACTATAGAGTGTGGTCTAGACCTACTCTGTAAAGTGTCTCGAGATAACTCTTGTTATGATTTGATGCTATAAATAAAATTGAATTGAATTGAATACAGTCGGGCTCGGGCTGAAAATTCTGATAAGCTATAGGTCAAGGGTCGGGGTCGGGCCTGACATCTCGGGCCAGGGCCAAAATTTTAAGCCTGTGCAGGGCTACCTGACCTACCTGAACAGAGCCTTGAGGTTCTCAGGAAGCTCCGTCCTGCCAGCATAGCCGGGGTTCATCGTGATGAAGATGCCCACAGAGGGGCAAAGATTCACCTCCTCGCCCATAAAGTTGAACCTCTTCTTCTTATCTCGAATGGCATCCTGGATGCTTTTGACCTGCATGTACAGAGTACAAACACAAAATAGTACAATGAAATGATAGCCAATCTTTTTTTGGCACAGTAACTAGAGACGTTCCGCTATTACTGTTTCCGTCATGATACCAATTCCAATACCTGAACTTGCGTATCGGCCGATACTGAGTACTGATCTGATACCAGTGTGTTATGTATATTTTATTATATTTTAACAGCTGTGTACTACTATCCCTGTATGGATGTGATAGGATTGCTATCATTGTTGTTCGGCCTGGCTCAGGTTAAACGTTTTGTGAAACATGAAGAAACACAAACAATGAACGCCATTCTTTTATTATCCAGTTTGACAGTCAGTCATAACAGAAAGAGAACATGAATAAACTACTTTAAAGTAGATTTTCTTCTGGGCTAAATTAGGTGGTATCAGATCGGTGCATAAACGCCAGTACTTACCGATACAGATACTAGCATTTTAAGCAGTACCGGAGGCTTTTCTGATACTGGTATTGGTATTGGAACATCTCTAACTGTAACCCAGTAAAATAATGTAATGTCCTGTAACCCAGTGAGTGATAAGATTATTAGAATATATTGTTTTAAAATTGTTAATGATTCATTTTATTTTTTATTCCTATTCACTAAAATCGTCCGTCTTGCATTGAATCCTTTCATTGGTCAAGGAATGCAGATTCCTGATTGGATAGGGGAAATTAAGTCCCTCCTCCGTGAGAAATAAGGAATATCGCAAAAGAAGAAATCGACACGGCATTGAGGGCCTCATGTACTAACGCTTTTGCGCCCACTTCAGGCGTATTTGTTTCGCAACGTGCGCATAAAAGCATGGCGAGGTATATACAAACATGCCCGCTTTTACCTCAGTGCCCACACGCACTGAGGTAAGATGATGGGAGGGGAAGCGTAAAGTGTGCCTAATTATGTATTCCGCGGTATGTACAAAAACCTCCCGTGACAGCGCGCCTCTATTTTGCAGTGAAAATTCTATGCCTATGAAAATATTCATATGCCTCCTGGTGAAATGGCAGCAGTTATCCGAGCAAGACGAAGACATAGGTCAAGGAGACGAGCTGAAAGGATTTTTTCCACAAGGATCACACTTTTCCAGTTGAGTGAACACAAAATCGTTAAGCGTTACAGATTAAGCAGCCATGCAATATTACAGTTAGACTACTGGGAGAAATCAAAGATGACATTGAATCTCCGACTCAGCGTTCACATTCCATTCCAGCAGTTGTTAAACTCCTCGCTACATTACAAATATTGCCATCAGAATCATTTCAAACAGTCATAGCATCAGCAGTGGGAATATCGCAGTCTGCACTCAGCCGTATCATAGCACAAGTATTTAACGCTTTGCTACAGCGTAATTTACGGTATAGTGGGCAGAGAAAGGCGCTGATTACCCGATGAACTGCAGGTTTGGTAAATACGACGTAAACTGAAGTATCACAGCGTGCGCTTTCTGTGGGTTGGCCATGGCGCTGATAACGCTACATTCGCAAATGTACGTACATGAGGGCCTGAGTGTTATAAAAACACACACAGCTCCCTCTGGAGACACAAAAGGCTGTATACAACTTTTTCACGTATGCCGTCGTACTCCCCAACACAACACCTGAACGCTCTGATGTGTAGAACCAGTGCAGTTCACCTTTAAGGGATCAAAGTCATTACAATTCGTACTGAGGTTTCATGAAGTAGATAAAAATATATTTTAAAACTAAAGTTCTGTATTGGCACCACTATCAAAACGTTTCAAATCGTACCCAGCATATCATTAAAGTCACTAAGCACATACCAGAGTCAATTTGTAACAGTCTGTCAAAATGGTACGCACTATGGCCCTTTTTTTCAGGGACACAATTTCATCAATAATATGAGCATGCTATCAGCCAGGCTTTACTGCATCAACTGCCAGGCTCCACTTGTCTACATTATGATGGAATGAGATATCAGAAATGAACTTTTGTGTGTGTGTGTGTGTGTGTGTGTGTGTGTGTGTGTGTGTGTGTGTGTGTGTGTGTGCGCGTGCGTGTGTTGGTGTGCATGTGTGTGTCTTGGCCTAAAACTCTGAATCCCAGCCTGTAAGAGGCTTTATGAATTTAACATGCGTGTGGTAAAAGGGCGTAGCGAGTCGACAGCTGGAAAGAGGAGGAACATCTCTTCATGGATGAGTACTCGGCTACAGATCACTCAGTCATACTAACACAACAGGGGGATGCAAAAACAAACACTGCAGCTGCAACACACACACAAAAAAAAAAAGAATACAAGTTTTCATGAGAACATCAGCGGGCCTTCTTTCTTATGTGAAATGACAGCGGCCCACCTCTGCTATCCTACAGAGATATTAAAGGACGTAAAACACCAAAAACACTTTCTTAAAAGTTCAAGAGCAGACACCGTCCTGAAAAGTGTGATCCAGTGGGTCCGGCTCCACTCTTTGCTGTCTCTTTGAATGTACAGGCTGCAATATATTCACAGTCCACGCCTGTGTTGGCTGCAACAGAGGCAGAGCTTCACCAATTTATCTCCATGTTGTAATGTCTGGCGGCCTTCTGTTTGTCCCGGCTTTATTTAATGTAGAACTGGTCCTGCCACCTGTGTTAGCAGACCTGAGCGGCAGCCGAGTATGTCGCCGGGCGATGCTAGCTGCTTCCACTTTCAGAGGATGGATTAGGTGCGTGTGCTGCGGTGAGAGATGGCTTGGTGGCTTAGCGCTGGAGCGGGCTGCCAGCTGTCACATCGGGAGTCTGACAGTCCTCTGTACTTCTCCACGTATAAGCCAACATGATTTATTATTCATTACGCCACGCAACACCGATTCATTCTTCTGGCACTTTAAAATTCTATAAATATTATCAGCTTCCACAGCTTATGGAAGAAGTCTTGCATTGCTGCTAAAGAGAGAAGGACGGAAGGGCAGAGGAGTGTGTTGGGTCTTGCAAAGAATAATGATCCTTTGAGGAGCTCCATCTCCATTATCATCACAATCATGACCAGCATCCCTACATCAACTGTGTGCATTGTGCAGTGACAGTACTGCACATGCATGAATATGGTGCAGGATTTGAATACACCAGAGGGACTTATGAAACCATGGAGAGAGGGTCTGTTTGATGCGGGATATGCAAGATGGCAGAAAAGCTAGCATCAGCTGAAACGCACAGAACATGGCTGAGTCCCGTAATGAAAGGGCTAGCTGCTGTAGGTCGCTCAGAGCATACACCGATCACATCCATTCAGTTCATCCACAGAGCTCCGACATGTACAAAACAGGACCATCGCAGGTCATACGCAGGTCAGGATTTAACTTACATTAGTAAGGCACAGACTTAAACCTGCATTGGTGTTTAACCACTTGTGGGCAGCGCAAAGCTGTGAACAAACTGACATAAGAGCTGTGTTGGAAACAGCTCTCTATCCCAGAAATAGTGCACTATAGCGGTTTTCTTAACACAAAGAAAGGGGAAGGTGACAGACATCCGGCCAAAATGATGATGAGATGAATGGATGCAGTGTGTGTGTGTGTGTGTGTGTGTGTGTGTGTGTGTGTGTGTTCTGACTAAGCCTTGAACTAAGATGATTCATTTTAAAAGAAATAACTCAAAATTACAAATACAAATGTGCTGTACACGTGTGCAAATCCAACTAATTCCCCGTCTTTGAGATTTTAGAGTTTGTCCATTCAGAGTTGTCGTTATTAAAGATGTGAGCAGCGTGCTGGCGAGCAAAGAGGCCGGTTTTCCATCCCTAACTCTCAAATCAGATCAGAGGAGGCTCCAATTATGAAGGAGCTCTGGGGTGCTAAGGTGTCAGCCTCGGTGGATTAGTCTTACAGCTGAAGCAATTTACGCGTGCAATCGGTGATGAAGAGGCTATTTACTTCTGCAGAGCTGTTTTTAAGGGCTTATTTTCACCACAACTTCGATAAATGAAAACTCACAGATTATCTCGGCTGAAGATATACACACAAGCTGTGCTCAGCACCTGGGGCAGAGGGAACTGGAACGGTTCTTACCTGTACAGCCACCACAGACAGCACCTCCACTGAGATCCTGTTAAACTCGTCAAAGCAGCCCCATGCCCCCGTCTGAGCCAGGCCTTTGTAGATGTCCCCACAGGACTGGTGGACACAGAGAGAGAGAGACAGATATTCAGATGGACACTGCGGGACAGGAAGTCAGTCAGGCAGGCTCAAAGGTGGACATCCTGTCTGACTGACATAATAAGGATAAGGCATGTGTTGAGGCCAATTAGACAGAAGATATATGGAGAAGCATTGATGGCAGTCAGCACAGCAGGCTGGGAGTAAGCGTAGAAGAACTGGATGATGCTTATACAAGGCCTCGCACTAATAAAACAAGGCGTTAATGGCAAAAAGAGAAAGGCTAAAATGTCTACCACCCACATTTCAGTTTTCCCCAACATCAACCTGAGAGCAGGTGAACAGCTGGACCAGGATGAGGCTCGCAGCTGACTTCTCTCCCCAATTACAGGGCCGAGGAAACCTTCTCTGACGCAAACCTTCTGACTGCTGAATTGATGCTGTGTGTGTGTGTGTGTGTGTGTGTATGTTAGGTGGTGCAGCTGGAGGAGCTGCTGGCCGTTACATTACTACTGTGTGTGCATGTAAATATGAGTAACAATGCGGGGCTCTGTGTTCCCCCTGGAGTACATTAGCACTTCTCCCTGACACCTTTTCTGCTGTACGCCTCTGTACTGTAATGCTGCCCCTGTCAGGGGGAAGCAGGAGCAAGCTGGATCACAAGATTATGTTTATGTCTCCCCCGAGCACTCTATACGCAGAAAGTGAGTGTGTAAGAGTACACAGGAGCATATAATAAAGCAAGGTGGAGGCTGGGAACATAGGGCATTTTGACAAGGGTTAGTTAAGAAATAGCAATCAGGGTTTAACGCATCAGCTCTTCTTTAAGAAGGAAGCGGGCAAAAAGAAGATGAAAAGAAGAAAAGATGAAAAGAGAAGGGCATAAAGGTGGGTTGACAACTGTAATGACAAATACCATATCGCTGACAAAGGCAAGGATGAAACGTGCACAATCTGAGCTGCTGCCAATGCACATTAGCTACGTGCATGTGCTCAAATGCCGATGCCAATGCACGCTTGCTCACCTTATAGTCCATCTGCTCAGAGCAGTTGAATACATAGACCATGATTCCGAGGGCTCGGCCCAGGTCTTTGGTAGTCTCAGTCTTCCCCGTACCTGCAGGCCCTGCCGGAGCTCCACTCATGATCAGGTGGAGCGACTGGGTCAGGGTGATGTAGCATCTAAACACAGAGGAGAGACACGCACATGCATCACTGATGAGGACTGGAGCCGGACAGCCACTGGCTGCTCTTCCATTCATAAAGATCCTTCCATTCATCCAGTGAGAAGCTGGTCTATGCTAACACGTTAGCTCATGGGTTAGCAAAACAAGTGCACTTTGACGTTTTCCACCTAAAATTTCCCACCGGAATAATTATATATATAGAGGGTGCGATTTGTTAAAAAGACAGAGGGGGGGGATGTTTTTTGATCATGCACAGCAAAAAAAACATGCAAGAATTAAATCCCCCTTCCAATACCATGGATATAGAGCCACTCAGCCAGCCATGCCAAAACACTTATTAAAGAACCGAATATTCAATGGGAACATGGTGTCAACATTAAACACAGAGCTGTCAAGCCGGAGAGCGGAAAAAACATAAAACTTTCACCCAGGAAACGCTTGTTCGTTCCTCGGGAGTGTTTTAATCACGATCTTTTTCCTAAACTTAACTGTCAGCGCTGCATGACGCTCACTTTTTCTGGCTAAACTCCACTACCACGGCCCCTGAAAGGACCATCATCAGGCAGTGCCTGTAGCCGGCTCACAGTCACCTATTGGCAGCTAAACAACTGCTGCTGGTAGCCGGAGTCCCGGAGCTCTGTAGAGGCTAAATACAGCCAGCAACTGCTGCTCGGATTTCATCATTCTATATATATATATATATATAGATATATATAAATTCTATCAAATAAAACATTTATACATTTTAGGAGCATATTAAAGTTACAGTAGGCAACTTTTATAAAAAATAACATTTTGTCATATTCTGACAGTAATACATGAATGAGATCACGTTCGTCCGCCTCCTCCTGGTGATCCTAATGGCATCAAGGAAACAACAATCAGAGCCCAGGAATCTCTTACACAGTGTCAACGACTGCTGATGAACTCCGATCAAACTGTACAACTTCAAATGTTTTCAGAAACCTATTTTAGTGAGAACGTCGGTGCTTGGTTTTGGCTTGACTTGGTCACAAACTTTTAAAACGTTGATGATCTGATTCATGTAGTACTGTCAGGAGATAGTGACAGTTTGAACAAATATGACAAAAAGGGTTTTAAAGAGATTTGTTGTTGCTGTATTTTGTTTGTTTAGTCCATACACAAAAATACACAACTTATGGTTTTGAAGGGAGTTTATTTTTACTTTTGTGCAGCGTTTCCACTGGTTGCCTGGCAACTTCACTGCGACAACATGACTCCAGGAAGTCAAACGCCCAGATGTTGTTCGCCAAGAAATACATTCGCAGAATGACAGAAAAAGCTACAAATGCCCACAATAAAGTGCAAAGTGACCAGGCATGTTGAATACATGATCAACAGCATCATCATAACACAAATTGTCCACATCAGCTGCATAGATATCATCATTATCCTAATCATCATCACCACCATCAACACGGAACATATATCGCTTACTAAACTACACACTTTTCCAAGTGAGTTGGGAGTTACTACCGCCTCCCCCGGCCTGAGTTCACTAGTGAAATGGCTGTGGGGATGAAGAAGTGCTTGTACCTGTTACTCTTAATCACAGGGAATCTGAACCTAGGGCAAAATCTGTAACTCAGAGTAAAGGGGATGGGCACAGTCAGATACGATGGGGCATAGAGGGCCGAAGAACAGCAGAATGAAACTGTAACTAAAGGATGAAGAACACTGAAACAGCATTGCTCCCTGCTGCTGCATGCACGAACTGGTAGAAAATATGCTGAAAACCTTTAGGTCAAATGTATGGTTGACATTGTGGGTTTTCTACCTAAGTGTACTTCCAAGAGTAATTATTGTTCTACTTCACTACCACATAATCTAATAAATATGGAAAGAAAATAGATTAAACAACAATCTATGATTAATTATCTACGGTTCTGTGTGAGAAATCCCAGTTCTCCAAAGTAAAGTGATACATTATAGTCCCAGAAAGGACTCATTTTAAAATGATGGGGTGGGAATGGCTCCAGCATGTACACAGCTCTCCATCTGCCTGCCCCTTCAATGATCCAGAGTGACTTTATGGTTTCATTTCTACAGCAGCATTTAGAAAACTGCACACAGCCATAAACAGTACAAATGACATACCGTGTTCTGACACAGTCTTCAGCCATCATTGTACATAACCTTATCATTATATGATAGAATCTGCTCCTCTGCTTTGATTATCACGCAGGCTGATTAGCAACACCAGTGACAGAAGCCGTCAGGACTAACAAGCAGCGGGCCCATCTCGTATCAATAAAAACCAGCAGCATCATGGACCTGAACTGATGGAGACAATCAGGACTTTATTGATCAGGGCAATAAATGTTGAATGTTAACACAGCAATGATTTTAATGAGCTGCTGGTTAATAGATGATGTATGGAAGGGGATAATATTGGAAAGCATAACAAGAGACAGAAGCTCACAGAAGACAAATGATCCCATCTGTTTACAGTGTATCATCCCGATATCAGCGCCAACAGGCTTTATGGGCTCTCTGAAAATATGGCCAAACATCTCACAGTCAGTTGTCTCCGAGTAGGCCTGTAACAATTATTAAATAATTGTCTAACAGTAAAAAATTGTTTTTAAAATAATCACGGTTTCTTTGTTTAACAACAAATAATTGCTAACATTAGCTGAGGTCCTAAGGGGTATGACTGGTAGTTGTTGATTTTGTTTACATATGCCAAATTGTAATTACTAGTACAGTGCCCGTTGAAAATGTGCCTGTTTGGAACGGGCTGATTGCTTGGCCTGTGGTATTGCTGCTTGTAGAATTCTTCGAAACCAAATTGTACCCCAAAATTACTTACAGAAGGATCCCAAACCACTTCATATGCAACTCCACTGGATAGCCTACTACTGACTTACAGTCTACGTCTACATCAGAGGAAGACATTGTAGCCTACTACTATATTTACCTGACAGAGAATATCACAATGAAAATGTGGAGAAATCAGACATAAGCCTCATGGACTCATGGCAATGCGCTACCCATGTTGCCCGGTATGAGATCTAAACAGCACATATCTGCGTTAATCAACCACCAGAACCGGACTGTTTGTGTGTGTGTGTGCAGAGAGAGAGCGAGTGAGAGTGAGATTGAGAGTGAGAGAGAGAGAGAGAGAGAGAGAGAGGGAGAGAGAGATTTTGTCTCGTGTCGTATGATCATTAACGAATTTAACACTTCAGCAGAGGTGTTCAGTTCCATACAGGTTTAGTGGCTTGACGGTTAAATGTGAAGTAGGGGATTTGTTTCGCGGGGGTATTTTGGCGACGGTAATGTTATTAGTGTTGTCAGTTAACAGTAGACTTAATTAACCCGACCCAGGGTGAGTCTGATGAAAACTGCTGCGTGTGCCCGGTTCAGCTCTGAGATTTTCTCGCATTGCACGGCGCTGTGAAGGATTATTCTCCGAGATGACGTTATGTTCTGCCTCTGTTGTGTGAATGTGAATGTAGGCTACAGCTCACAGCAACCTAATACGATACAGTGTCTGGCTTATATCCAGCAATCACGTAGCTGACGTTGTAAAGCGTTCTGCATGTGGCGTCTGTGTATGACGTGCAGGTTACCTTCCCCCCCAAACACGCCCCCAAACACAGACACACATACATACATACAGATATGTCTCGCTGTATTAGATAGATATAAGTGATTATTGGTTGGACTATACACAACATTATATATTATTTAATTGTTAGTTGTTGGCACGTGACCCTATACATGTTCATAGCAACACAAATGATAGATACAGTTAGAAAAAATATTTTATGATAATAAAGAAGCGTGGTTTACTTCATAGACTGTTTACCTGTGTTACTACATTATCTGGGTCATATGACAGTGATATAACCAAAAGATGTATCCTTGAATTAATTCAAAACTTTAATTTGTTTAATTGTTGTTAATTTGACTTAAAGAGACAATTATATTGTTAATCTCAATTATTTCTGAGACAATAGAATAGCAACATTTGGAATTGTTACAGCTTTATCTTCTAGGCTGAATGTCCTGCATGGAATAGCCAAGGCTAGATACAGAAGACAGAGCGACATTTTGCATAATGGTGCAGCTTCAGAGATCCTGCAGTAAGTATGGAGCGAATGCTAGCATTGTGCCGATAACATTCCTGCTGTTTTAGATCAGCGCAGGTGATCCCTTTAGCCTAAGGCCGGTTACACACTGCCTGCGTGGCGTGAGCGTGGCGTTTCTATTGCGTGTCAGTTGCGTGGCGGCTGCGTGGATTTTTCTATGTCTTTACACACCAGAAACATGTATGACGCGGTGCTGCTGCTGCTGCTAGCCTTGTCTGGACACATGTATGTTTCCCATTGATTAAATGAAATACCATGTTAAACATAAATATATACTGATTTGATTACAGCAAAGACAACGTCGGCAGTATTGACGGCAATATTTTGTTATGTATTGACAGGTGCAATATTAGAAAATGACTGTTAAATTACATTTACATCTGCATTTATATCAAAACCTAGAGACTTTCAAACATCAACATGTCATTTATTAATATGTATTCATGTCTAAATGACATATAAACATCTTTTCCTATTCTTTTTTGCCTGGAAACGCTTCCAACACGCTTGCGTGTTGCGTGAAAAATAGGCATCGGTCCTATTTATAGCATGCACGCGTTTTCGGCGCGGCTCAAGCCGCGCCTGTGACATGCGTGTCACGCAGGCAGTGTATGAGCTCTAACCTGTTAACATGGGAGACGAAATATAAACGAACACACCTGACACGCTCACGCCACGCAGCCAGTGTGTAGCCGGCCAAATGATGCTGCTGCAGAAGGTGAACACACCATACTGACTACAGTCAGCCTGTGCTAAACAAGCACATCCAAGCCTGTATTCATTACACATATTTTCACAGCAGCTGCATATGGATGGTTTGATGGTTAATGGAATACATTCAATACAACGGTCCAGACCACTCAGGTCATCTGTTCCCAGCGTCAAAACTAAACACGGAGAAGAACCAATCAGTTTCTACATATTACAGTCATGTGAAAAACATTAGGACACCCATGCTAAAGTTGACTCTATGGGAATTTAACATAGGGGTGTACTTACTTATGCACCCTGTATTTTAAGGAAGAACAATTATTTATTTACGATACATTATTCATTCACAAAGAAAATTGGTGTCCTTAAAGATTGGATTTTTCCTCATTTTTTTAAATTAAGGCATTAATCAAAATCAATTCCTAAAGATGATTTTTTTATTCCTCTTTTTAGTCAACTTTAGCATGGGTGTCCTAATTGTTTCACATGACTGTACATGTTTTAAACAAACTCCCAGAAGACTTGGTGTGCTCCAACTCACAGTTCTTCCAAATGTAGGCTCAAAATGTTTCTGCCTTCATTACATTTAGGGCTATTTATTCATATAGCTTTGTTTACTGCTTATTTGTATCTTTTATTTTTGTCTTTTATATATTCCCTCATGTTTCTTTTATATCCTATTTTATTTTTTGCCTTTTGTCTCTAATGTATTCATACTGTCAAACTAAAAACAACTTTTGTTCGCAGCTGATGTTTGGTGACATCCAGTTTTCACTTGACAGCATCTTCTCCTGGCTCGGTTATAAAGAAACTTGTGTCACAATATCATGAAGCAAACATGCTTTTCGCTGTTCTCTCAAGTCATGGATTAAAGGATTTGACACCCAGCCCCCTGGTTCATGGTCCATTGTTGAAATGAAAGCCAGTGGCAAACAGTGTGAGTCGCAGCGAGGTCATGCACCATATGGTGACGTCTTGCTACACGGCCGCTGATCCGGCCATCAAAGCCCATTGTTTCTGCTTTGTTCAGGCTTCAAAGGGAATATTGGTCAGTCTGGAAAACTGCACAGTCAAACACTGCCAAAGGGATCTGGGAGGCAGGTGTTCATCTCTGCATAGTTCAAACTTTATCGGGAATCCTACAGAAACGTTTGCATGTCAACAAACAAACTGTTGGCAAAGTGCCCGAGCTGAGTTGTTCAACAAGGTATTGCTTGTGGTAGGTATGAAAAATGATTCAAATGAAGATCCTTAGAATGCGTCAGATAGTTATTGTTAAACAAGATGCTTGTATCTTTTAGTCAGTTTTTCAATTAAGGCAAAAATACTAATTTTCATCAACATTTTTAAAAATGTTACTAATAATGGATTTTGAATGGGCTTCATGCAAACTGGCCTATTTGATAAATCTGCACAGGACTTCCTGCTAGATATTCCTGCGTTTCACTTAACCTTTTTCAGGAGTGAACTTTTTCCCCAAAAAGAGATTGTCTAAACACAGCTTAACAACCGTAAGTAGGTGCTGCCATGCCATTGTTCCGACAGCCCATTATTCCAATAAACCAATAGTCTGATAAATGTCCCTTCAGACCAAAAGCCTGTTATCCCGAAAACAAACACTCGTTGCTCAGAAAAAAACACACTCTCCCTGTAGTTACACATTCATGGCCTGCATTGCTGCCTAATGTTTCACACCCTCTTTGCCACGGTTGATTAGGAGCATCTGTATATATATGGCTGTCGGAACTGACATCCGGGAACTTAGCATCTACACCACTTGGATGCTCCAAACATCAGACCTCCGATCTGACAAATAATCACCCATGTGCGTCCATTAGGAAACGGGAGTAGCTTGTTCTTAGGGCATTAAGCCCTCACCATGATCATCATATTACCGATGCATGGAACACTACAGAAGGCCAACCACGAGGGAAGGTCTGATGACGTCATTCTGCATAATAATTAGCCATGTGCTTCTTTTTGTTTGAGAAACGATGGAAGATTCAATGTGAACAATGGACATTAGAAATGTGTCTGCGACAGTAAAATTGCTTGAAATGTTGTTTGGTGTAAGGCCAGCAAGGTTCAGTATATGTGGAAGATGCTATATATCTATATCAGAGTTTGGTTAGCGGTAGCTGCTCTGTCCTACTTGGTTTTGGATTTGGAGTTTAAACTCCAAAATGCTTAATAAGAGGTAGGTGAAGGTTCTCAGTCACCCAAGGAAGAATTACAACCAGTGGCAACTGGACTTGGTTAAAGGTGCTTCAAAGCTGTTTCATTTATTGCATGATTTGAACCCCTCGCTGGATAGTTTACACTCAGCAACTCCAGCCAAGCTTGTTCTCAGAGAGCGTTTCTGTCAGCACACAGATAGGGCTGTTGCCATATCACGATTACCACGGCCAAACAAATTCACAATGACAAAATACAAATTTACAAATATCTATTGAAAATAATATATAAATAAATAAATAATGCTATCAGTCAAATTCATCTAGCAAAGGATAATCTACACATTATTTATAACACTAATGATATTCTACTAATTACTTCGGTAGATGCCCTAACAGCACAGATTTATTGATACAAGGACGGTGCATGTCATGTTATTTCATTGCATGTGGCCAGCATTACCATTGTTAACTGCATAGGCTATATGATGTGCAAGAATGGAAAGCTTGGTATAGCAACATCAATGGAAATAGCATCACCTTGCAATTAACAAGCAAACATGACAGTTGGTTGCCTCTGAACAAACGCACAAAAATGAGCCCTCCGTACCTGTCTGTTAGAGGAGTGATGACTAATCGTGGCGTGTTGCCCAGGTATTCGTAGGAGTAGAGAAACTGGGCATCGCAAATGTTGGCAAAACAATGCTTCTCCTTCTCATCCCAGCGGTGTCTCAGCTGGGAGAGCCACACGAAGGCCTGAGAACTCTCCACCTTGAAAATAATAAAGAGAGAGTTATGAGTGAGTGCCTAGGCTTATAATGAAGCCAGAAATAATCAGAGCTTTCCCAACCTCTAATTATGGTAATGACAAAGTCTTGCTTGAATATCTTGAGTGCATTACTCACTGGTAATAGCCTCTCAAAAATACAGCAGCAGTCATGGTGTCTACATAGGAAAGTATACAGTAACACATTCTCACTCCCAGAGCGACAAAAAGCGACGCTTGGTCAGGTGCCTTTGGTGTTTGTTATTGACGCAAAAAGTCTCCATTAGCGTCATATTTAGACATGCTTGGTCAGGACTCTTGACCTCACTTTTTGACACTCTGGGTCGGGACCTACGTTTAACTGACATGGTTAAACGACTGTTTAACGGGACAGTTAGGTTTAGGAAAAGATGGTGGTTGGGGTTAGAAAACGTTGATTCCTTGACATGCGGGGCGAGAACAGGACATGAACTCCGGTCTCCCGGGTGAAAGTCCTGTGTTGTTTGACCTATCCACCAACCCAACCAATGTCCCTACGCGGATTTTCAGTATTTCATAATACTCTCTACTGTTGTCTCTCTTCATACTACTCTCTACCGTTGTCTCTTTACATACTACTCTCTACTGTTGTCTCTCTACATATTACTCTTCTCAACATACTGCTCTCTACTGTTGTCTCTCTACATACTACTCTTCTCTATATACTACTCTCTACCGTTGTCTCTCTACATAGTATTCTCTACCGTTGTCTCTCTACATACTACTCTCTACCGTTGTCTCTCTATATACTACTCTCTACCGTTGTCTCTCTACATACTACTCTCTACCGTTGTCTCTCTACATAGTACTCTCTACTGTTGTCTCTCTACATACTACTCTCCACTGTTGTCTCTCTACATACTACTCTTCTCTATATACTACTCTCTACCGTTGTCTCTCTACATAGTACTCTCTACCGTTGTCTCTCTACATACTACTCTCTACTGTTGTCTCTCTACATACTCTCTACTGTTGTCTCTCTACATACTACTCTCTTCTGTTGTCTCTCTACAGTTGTCTCTCTTAATACTACGTCATCTTACAGCCCCGCGTTCGAGCTGCTGCTCTGCCCTGTGCGTTCCATTCAGACACTGAAGGGTGATTTTTGCGTCGGTATCTGATGCTGAGGGACACTGACCAAGCATCAGTGTTTAATGAGTTGGGAGTGAGAACGGGTTGCAACAGTACATGTTCTCGGCCACATTGCTCTCACCTTCTGAGTGATCATCTTGGCCACCACGTCCCTGGCGTGGACGTCGATGGTGCAGATGGTCATGACTTTCTGCCGATCGCCCGGCGTAAGCTGGCCAACCAGCATGGAGATGAGGGTATTGAGCTGGGACACCTGCTTCCTGTAGTACTCCTTCATGGCGTTGTCGTAGCCCTCCTCCAGACGGGCGAACGCCATGCCGATGTCAGACGTCCACCAGATCTGAGTGCAGGTCAGCGCCACCTGGATCAGGGACAATGGAAGAAACCAAAGGCAGATCCCCGTTGATAAGATTTTAGGTAAATGGATTCCTGTATTTAAAGGGGCGACATACAGATGTCAGCGGTTCCATTTGATGTGCTTGCTATCACTTAAACACGTTTATTACGCTCATGGAAACAGACACATTTTATAATCCAACCATAAAGGAATTGATATATGACATTACATTATCCTTGATCGGAAAGGAGCTGGATGAAGATAGAAAAATCTTATTTCACCAGCACCACTGTTAACGGACAGTTAACAATTTATTTTACAGAGAAAAGATAGAGAGAAAAATACCAAAAAATAAAGAAAATAAATAAATATTAATAATAAACAAATACATTTATCTGGCAACTTCATAATGTCTAATTTTCTTTTCCCTATACTTGAACTGAAAGATATTGATATTACCCTTGAAGTCATTATCCATGGAATTCCACAGTTTGACACCACATACTGAAATACACATTTGCTTCAAAGTTGTTTGCGCATAATGGTGCTTAATATTACATTTCCTTCTATGATCCTCATTTTCTGAACTAAAACCAAATGATATTTATTTATTTTCTGGTAATACTGTGCTTTTTGCCCTAAACCTTGCTGGTAAGTGTACTTGCTAGCTGTAGACGCTAAGTGGCAGCAGAACACCGGAGCCTGAGGACATCACAGTGGACAGGTTTCAGGGCGTCAGAACACCCTCCAACATCTAGGGATGGGTATCGTTAGGGTTTTATAGATACTCTAGTCTCGCTTTGTCAGACCTTCCTCCACAGCACGGCGGAGGAGGGTCTGGCTAGTCAACATGGGAGAAAAACGTGCTCTGGTTTATTGGCATTTCTTCAAACCAATCACAATCGTCTAAGTGCCGGACGGAGCCACGGTGCCTCTGCAAAATAGCCTCGGGAAGGAACTTGTTTTGGTGGAACGTGTATGTTCAAAAGTAGCTTTAGTCATGCAACAGAAAACTCAGATTGGACAGATAGTCTAGCTAGCTGTCTACCCTGCAGAGATCTGAGGAGCAGTTAACCATAGTCCTCATAAATCCACCGGAGTTTAGAACGCCAACACAAAGAAAGAGGAAGGGGACGGACATCCAGGCGAAAAAGGGGGACATCTGACAGATTTTCCAGTGACAGCGGAGCAATCCCGGAAGTGGAATGTCGTGGATATAGACTATAGATACTCCTATCGGTTCTTGCAGAGAATAAAAAAATATGACACTGAGCAAATTAAACTCAATATTAACGATGAAGAAATAATCAAAGTTCAAGTTATTAATCAAGTTATTTTCCAGGTATTCTGATTACTGAAGGTTGCTTTAGTCTGCATGAGGTCGCAAAATCTCTTGTGATCTGGAGAAAAATAAGAGGTTATGTTCTACACACAATCTAGTTTCTTAACATCATAAAACTGTAATATTGGATTAGCAACCTTCTCCAAAGCTTTTAGACCAACTATGTACATCCTTGATTTTTTTTAAATTGCAGTTATTGACTATCTTCGACATCAACATTCTTCAAATTGTACATTTGTGTTTAGAACACAATATAAAATAAAAACAGATTTACTTTATAGTTTTAGATATTATTTTGTTAACACTTAACGTTAACTAGACAGACTAAGAATCTTTATTTTCCTTTGTATAAAACATCCCGTAGTCCGTTTTCTATTAAATTGCGTGGAGTTATTTTATGGAATGAAAATGTGCATTTAATGGATTTCTCTGTGTTATTGTATAAACAACATTTGATTTGGAAAAAAAAGATCACTCCTAGAAACTAGATCACTCCTAGAACAAGTAATTGCTGTATTTACTGTTTAAACAGTAAATACAGCAATTACTTTTGTTTCTCTGCATTTTTTCTTCAATCATTTTCTTCTACACTTATTTTATATAAAAACTTCATTCAGCTCTTTGAAATCTGAGATTACAGAGTGGAACTCATCAACATTCTGGTATACTGGGCATAAAGAGGAGGCAGCATGGAGACTCCACCCGCTGCTGATAGTTGCCATGATAACGTTAGTAGCTTCAGTCTCAGAGAACGAGACGTCGTGACCGATAAGACCCACTCAGGAGGAGAAATGTTGGCGTCAGTGTCGGTGTTGCCAAAGGTCTCCGTTTGCGGCCGTTGAGACTGCAACACAACCCCGCAAATTCCAAACCAAAATGGGTCAGAAGTGTTTCCAAATGTCTCCGGTTTAAGGAGTCGGAAACGCCAGAGCAGGGGGAATGAGAGGGGGAAACGCCAGAGCAGGGGGAATGAGGGGGAAATGCCAGATTAGGGGGAACGAGAGGGGGAAATGCCAGAGCAGGAGGAATGTGAGGGGGAAACACCAGAGCAGGGAGAATGAGGGGAAACCCCAGAGCAGGGGGAATGAGAGGGGGAAACGCCAGAGCAGGGGGAATGAAAGGGGGAAAGTTAGCAAAAGATATTCCTTTTTAAACCAAAATGTAGCAATGTAGATGCAGTCTCAGACTGTACCAGGATAGGATCTGTCTCTGCCTTCTCTCTCTGACAGTACAGAGATAGTCTGCTCATTCAAACTATCTTTTTAGGGTTCGATACCATTCTAATCTACTTTGGCTTTTAGTTTCTTCTTTCCAATGTCCCAGATAGCTTTCTTTAATGAAGTTAATGAATTAACTTTTGTTGGGGAGCAGGGCCTCGCCTCAACCACACCTCTAATCACCGACCAGCCTTTATATTCCAAGCCAACCCACTCAGTGCTGTTTGTCTCCACATTCTCGAACCCACCCTCCCTTGCCATTTCGTACCTCGACTTCTCACCTACCTCATCCCTTCATCCCCTTTTCCCTCCTACCCTCTCCCCTTCCTACTCAGCCAAGCGCATTCCTCTCTCATTTTTCATTCTAGGTAATGTCCGGGGGGGTTTCAATCAGCTCGGGTGATGGCACCTGAGGCGGAACCCCCACAATGTGTCACTCCACCCAGTCTCCAGTACATCCTCCTGGACCAACCAACCAGACGACATCTCTTTTCAATCTCACCCACCATCCAAATCTATTCCTATGGTCTAACATTCTATAATCAAGCACCACATTGTTGTGGCGTGGTCCTTGCTAGTGAACATTGTGTTACAATTTTCTTTACTGTGATTGGTGTTTGGAGAGCAGTGTTGTTGTGAGGCTGCTCAGACCTTGTCTGAGAGGGGGGCAGTTAGCCTCAGTACCAACTGACATAGGGGACTCTTTTCTGTATTTATTGCCTCTTAATTAATTAATAATGAGATATATGGTAAAGATAATTTAATAATAATTTGCTGAAGTAATATTTTTAGTAATGTTAACAGTTGGCCAAAGTGAATATTTAGTTCCCACCTGTGAGCTGCAGGAGCGTGTGCACGCACGCACACACACACACACACACACACACACACACACACACACACGGTGATTCAGCAACAATGATTTTTTTATAAAGTAAACACTCTTGATCCTGAAGTTGATTTCAACATTTGCTCTAAATTCCTAAATCTGTTTTCTTTATGTGCTGCTCTGTGTGGACTGAACCTTTCAGTCAGTACCACACCACAGTCAGTGGTGTCAGAGCATCAAATCATACGCATGTTCCATTACCACAGACACACTTCGTCTTACCGTTCTAAATAATCAACACTATCTGGCTGAAAACTGTGTCTGTAAAGCATTGGTGAGTGTGTGCACTGGACTGCAATATGTAAGAGAGGCATGGACATTATTCTGGTACCAATCCATCAGATGTGGGAGTGAGTATCATCAGTTAAACATCCCACTGAGCCGGTTTACCTGCGCCGGATAGTCAAAGAGCCACTGCTCTCTGGGTTTGTCCTCATAGGCCAGCACTGCCTCGGTCATCTCGTGTCGGACAGTGGAGCGCATGCTGTGCAGAACCCGGTTCAGCCACACCTCCACCTTACACAAAAACCACAGACAGGCCCATCAATACACTTCAACCACACCTCCACCTTACACAAAAACCACAGACAGGCCCATGAATACAAACGTTGCAATGTGTGTCACGTGAGCACCGATGGCTCTCTTATCAACGGACCCTAATGAGGTCATTAATAAGCATTACAGTGGAAGTGGAGTCAGGCAAATACTATGGGATGTAATGGAAAATTAATGGATTTCAAGGCTTTGATATGCAAAACCCCAGGGGCAATGACAGACTCTATTTCATTTCCTTCCTTTATTGTGGGTTGTGATATCTGTATTTGATATATATTTTCTTCTATTACAGAAAAGGGCGTGTCAGAGAGTTTCCTCATCCATTGCATTCCTCTACAGACAGCCGTAGCGCCACTGTCAGCACTAAGTCCCATGAAGATTTAGTGATGGTACCACAGTTTTAGAGACATGAATAAATGATGACGGGTGTATTTACCTGTCCAGTGCAGTCACAGGGCTCATTAAAGGGGACATACTCCTCCTCTTTGCTGTACATGCCCAGACCAGTCTGAGAAGGATTCCCCTGTCCGTCTGCTTCAAATTGCATCTTAGCCATGTTGTCAAACAGCTTAGACAGATGCTTCTGGACCTAAGCAAACAAAAAGGCACACTCAGCTCACGGTAGCCACACGCGCTTCATTACTGTTATTCAGAATCATTTATAGAAGGGCAGGACCCATATTCTGCAGCATGCCTGTTAACTTCCTCTTTAAGGAGATTTAGTGGAAAGTTGTGCTTAACAGTGATTTATTTCTCCAAGGTGGAAAAGCATAAGACAATGTCCTGATGATGGAAGTTGGAACAAGCTGCAAAAGTATGAGCGACATTGCCCCTGTGTGGACACTGCGGATACTGCAGTGTCCAACAGCCCTCAGCTAAATAGGTGAACGGTGCAATCGAACATGGTTTATGAAAACTGTTAAAAAAAAGCAACGAAAGTGAAGTAGAAAGTGACTCTGGGAACAGACTGATGCCTAAAATACAGTGGAGCCACCTGGTGCGGGTTGGTCCCATTAGACAGGATGTCCAGCAGATCAGCCGAAGAGATGAAGTAAAACCTGGGGAAGGCCAGACGCTTGGTGTCCAGGTATTCTGCCAGAGCTTTTTCACATAGAGACAGCCTGTAGAGAAACACAGTCAGTGTGTGCTTCCATGTGTCTGAAGTCTAAAGCCTCTACCGGAGTGCTCCTGATAACATACATTCAGAGAGAAGTCTCACCTGCTCTGGATGTCCTCCAGTTTCCCAAACAGGCCCGGTTTATTGGTGGCCTCCACTACGTTGGGTGTTTGATGCACGGCGTTTGCCAGCTCTTTGAAATCAGCATCAATCCCCTCAAAGCGCCTGGAGTCCTGCAGAGGATTTCACAAGGGAGCCCGGCCGGGGGATTTAGGTTCCCAAAAGAGAGTGAGGCGAATCAGAGGTTTAATGCCAAACATCTGGGTTTAAGCACAGACCTGACGTTGTGGGAGCAATTAATACAATCTTGTGTAATCTCAGCTCGCTAAACTGGGAGTATGAGCCAATTAATGCATTCTTAATTAGCAGCTATAACAGTCGCGTTATCTGGGTTCATACGTATGGCAACGACAGGGCGCAGGTCAAGGCCTGCTGGCATCTGAGCTTGTTGGGGATGTAATTAACTGTGTGTGTGTGTATGTGTGTGCATGTGTTCAGTGTGTAACCTCTGGCAGCTGCGAGCGGATGTCCTCCGAGCCGATGAAGATGCTCTCCAGGTGGGTCCACGTGCGCTGCACCTCGAACCAGATGGAGATGACCGAGTCGGCCACAGACAGCTTGCTCTGCCACGACGACACCTCGTCCAGGAAGTGGGCGATGTACTTGGAGGACCTGAGGTTCTGCAGCTGCACCTGGTTGTCCTCCAGCGTCTCGATCAGCTCCTCGTCCGTGCGCAGCAGGGGCACGTGGGTGCGGCGGTGGGGCTCGTACTGGAACTGCATACCTGGACAGGACACACACACTCAGCTATACAGTCCCTCCAGAAAAGCGCGACTATGCGATCGCATAATTCAATGCATAATCAGCCAAAATCCGCATATTTATGCGGGGGCCGCATTTTTTCAAATACGCCACACTTTCGCCGCATTAATTGCCAATTTCCGCGCAAAAATATGCGGGGCTTGCATGATTTCATAATCCCCGCATTTTCGTTCTTCGTTCATATCTTAGCAGAAAGTTGAAAAATGTTGCGTTTACTTCACACAAGAGCAGCCACTTTCCCCTGTTGCCATGGGAACGTTATGAAGTGACGTAATTACGCGACGTGAACATCATCAAAAAGCTGCAAACCCCGCGATGAAGCCATGATGAAACCGCAATTTTTGCAAGTTCCCGCAATTTCATCGCATAAAATTGCATAAATATCCCGCATATTCCATCGCATTTTTTAAGAAAACGTGACGCATAATCAAGGATTTTTGCCCGCAACAATCACAAAACAATTTTTCTGGAAGGACTGGATAGGTCATAGACTCTGGAAGGCAGGGGTAAAAACTCTCATGCTGACTACACATGAAACGCTGGTCTGCGTTACATTTAAGACTTTTTTAATACCATTTAGAATGAAATGTAATACCAACTTCATGGCCATATTGGCAAAAGTATGTAGGATATAATCAAATATTTAAAAAAATGTAAACTATAAACATAATTGTTTAATATTAAGTCCAAGTACTTGAACTTAATACAACATTTTATTGTAGTACTCAATACATCCATGCTTTGGGACGAAACAATGAAGGAGTTGTAATACTATGAAAGGACAATACAAATGTTTAGACCTTTGTGAACGAAATGTAAGACTTTCTAAAGAAATGTAAGACTTTTAAGACCCCGCAGGTACCCTGCTTTGGTGTTGCAGCCCAGTCCCTCTGGAACACCCTCCCTGCAGATATCCACAATGCTACATCCCATGTTTCAAAAACTCCTCAAACACCACCTGTTCACCACAGCCTGCAATCTCCCTCAGCTTAGTTTAGTTTAGCTGATGCTGCGTTCAAGCCACCTGGGAATAACAGGGGCCGCCCCCGTGATTACGTTGTTTTTCCGACTGCCAGCGTTGGCAGTCGGGATGCTTGTTCTTCTTCTTCTGTTATATTGGCGTTTGGCATAACAACTTGTTGCAACACTGCCACCAATTGTTGGCCGTAGCCTAGAGCATCAGGTGTGTGAAAACATGGAGGCCACAATATTAAAAGATTTGCTGCTGTTTTCTTATGCGAGCATACAAACAGCACATCGTCAGGTGTTTGTGTTATCTGCAGGACAACAGACGGGAAAGGACACGGATAAGGTGTTGTTGTTTTTTTATACATGGGCCTATTTATGAATAATTTGAAACATGTTATGTCTGTGTATGTTTCTTGGCAGAGGCATTTGTCCACAATAAACAGTTTATTGTCATTGAAATATGTTAAGTGAACCAAAGTCGCCTACATCAAACGTCAGTTGTCAACAACGCGTCATCAACTGGAAACTCGGGTTAGCAAAATCTAGCCCGAGTTTCCCCACCTCTGATTCCCACAGGAAGTTACGTGAATGATGACATTTTCACTCAGAATTTTTTTTTCCTGATGTCTATGAACGCAGCACTAGCCCCAGTAATTCTGAAAACAGGGTTTCTACAGGTTTCAACAAGTCAAATTTAAGACTTTTTAGGACCTTTTTAAGACCTTTATAAATATAATTTAAGACCTATATCACCACATAAAAAAATAACAAAAAAAACGCCAATGTCAGAGTCCGGAAACATCGCAAACCTTGAACTTCCCCAGAGCTGAAGAATATAAAATCTGTTCCGAAAGAGACTCGCACAGCATTGCACTCGGCTGTAATATAAGTTGCATGTTAGTCTGATGTGTAGTCGTATTGCAGCAAATTATGTTTGGAATAGTGAAGAAAGAACTACAACACCACAGAATTAAAAACAAAAAACATTGTAAAACGTTGTGGAAACATTTCAATGAGAACATTTAGACATCTTAAAAATGATTTTAAACCTAGAACACAATTTAAGACTTTTTAAGGCCTAAAATTTAGATTTTGAAATTTTAGACTTTTTGAGACCCCGTGGAAACTCTGGTAAAGTGCCTTTGGGTTTCGTGAAAGGCGCTATATAAATAAAAGTTATTATTATTATTATTATTACAACAGAATGTCTCTTCCTGTACCTGTCCATGTGGAGTTTAGCTCAGAGAGGACTTTCTCCATGCCCATCTCTTTAACAGCCTTGTCCACGATCCCTCTCACCTCCTCTTCAAAGCAGTGCAGCTTCAGCTGCAGCAGGTTAGCCAGAGTGGTGTCCTGCTCACAGAAAACACACACATCCTCTCAGCTACACTTTATCATATGATAACATTAGTAGTAGCATATTATTATTATTATTATGATATATATGAACTCCTCCCTCTGAGTGTTAAACGCTTAGTGACAAAACTGGACTCACAGCCCGTGTCTACACATTACATCTCAATATTCTTGGACAATTATATATTTTTTTTACATGTGCAAAATGTGTGACGTATTCACTGCTGCTACTAATATTCACACTGTACTTATTTACTGTATGTTCGTACTGTATTTATGTAGACACTGTACTTTATGTTGACACTGCACTACAATATCATGTGTACAATCCATTTGAAACAATCTTTTTAACCTAATCTCAGTTGACTTCTACTTAACATTTTTATTTATTTCTTACAGTAGCTATGTTACTTTATTCACTTATTGACTAGCTATTTTATTACTCTTATTTTGAATCTGACTGTGAACAACTGCAACTGAACAATATCCCTGAGGGGAACAATAATTCATTAATAAAGTATTCTGATTCTGGGATGTCCTCGTTCACTGTGTGATTCATGTGACGCAGAAGACACTGGCCATTAGACTCAGACTGCAGAGCTGCAGAGGACAGAGGGTTTCTGTCCAACTGACAACTGTCACCTACAAGCACAGCAACAAACTGCTTCTGTAGTTTAGACATATATTATATATTATACAGCAGCAACCCTCAGGGCCAGCTGCAGGTGTTAACCTCCTACACAGCAGGACACTACCAAGACCTTTTTAGGAGTTTTATTTAATTGCAGTTTTTCTTATTGAATTAAAGTCCAGGCCTGTATTTGTGGTTAACATCAGAGGTGGAAAGAGTACAGAAATATTCTATTTCAGTAAAAGTACTATTAATTTGATGAATTTTTAATTAAGCACAAGTACAATTACCAGTGTAAGTAAAAGTAAAAAGTAGCTCATTTAAAATGTACTCAGAGTTAAAGTGATGGTTCAGAGTAATTCCACCCTAGGCTGATTTACACCTGATGGATATTCCTCTCGGCTGCTACCGCGCGATAGCGCAGTAGTATCCATTAGGCAAGTGTTATTTAAATATACTTCTGGTGTAGTTACAAACTTTCTAATGCCTCATTTTATAAGTACAGAAACTATTTGTACTACTGTAGAAGTTTGGTATCATTCTGGGCATTATTAGTGGGGTAATTTACGAGATACAAACGTGGATCCATTAGCGCCTGCACTAAGCTAACCAGCTGATAAAGCTTATGGGGGGTTGTTTGGCTCGAGGTCAAGGTGCAAAGCAGCCTAGGGTGAAATTACTCCAAACCATCACTTTAAAGTTACTTAGTTACTTTTTAACAGCAGGGGTTTAATTTGCAGTCTTTTGTGATTTCATCAGGGCACAACGTCAAATTGCGCTTTCGAATTGAGTTTGTTGACGGCTACAAAACAACGTTAGAGAGCTTTTTAATTTACTTTTCTTTTTTTACTCAGTAACGGATGTGATTTAAAATGTAGCAAAGCACAATACTTCAAACTTAAGTAAAAGTAAAATTACAGATTTTTTAAAAACTACTTTTAAAAATACAGTAACGTAAGTTATTGTAATTTGTTACTTTCCACCTCTGGTCAACATAGTCTCACGATATGTTTGCACCGAGCATCATCACAGACATATAGTATAAAATAATGCAGCTGCTTGTTGTTGAGGCCCAACTGACTCAATGTCAAAGTAAACTTGGCCAATTTAGTTTACATTATTAAGGTATTAATACGTCAGAAATATACAAAATAAGCATGACACTCAACAGCTTAATAGTTGGCCATTTATGTGTGTGTGTGTTTTTTTTTTTTAAGTTTTGAAGTATGACTGATAGCTGATCCTGTTGACATAACAAAAATATGAACAACTGCCACCTGCCTGAAACTGACGAGAGTAAAAACAAAACAGCCGCACCAGCAATAATAATCCGGTTCACCAACAGAAAGAAAAAACAGGCACTCCTTAGACAAGGATGGAAACTAAAAGGGACCAATGTTTACATCAAGAGTCTAAAGATAAAAAATAGTCAATTGTTTCAGAGGACCATCCTCAAAGGGAGGTGGGTTGTACTTATAGGATTCAAATGGTGTACTATCTTTCCCTGTAGGAAACAAACTAAACAGCTGGATCAGTGTGAACAGTACAAACAACCCTCATCTGATCTTCCTTCAGCAGAACAAACTGCCCAGTGAGGATGGGACAGAAAACATGGAAATAATCAGAGAACACTGCCTTGGGTGTATCCCAGCCCTTAAATAATCAACATGATATCAACACCACTGCTTGTAAACTAAAGAGTATGCAGCTGGTGAATACAGAACTCAGTACTCATGTGCAGTATGTTCTTATAGCGTATCTGGAGAATCAAATGTAAACCTGGTCCATGGTGAAGCGGACTCCAGTAGCAGCCATCAGCTGGTGCCAGTGTCGGGCTCGTATGGCCGGGTTCTGGAGCTCTGCTACGGCCCGCAGGGAGGTGAGGAGGTTCTTCACCCTGCTGTCCAAACCGGTGAAGGCATCCCACGCTCTCACCTATCGTACACAAAGGCCAGGAATCTAAGTCTAAGGGCTTTGGATAGACGATAACAGCTACGTTCTATCCTACCTTCTCCGCTCTCCCTCCTCACCTCTTTATCCAGCCCCCGGATATCTTTAGAGAAGCGTTTGCACTCCAGCTCCATGTCCTCCACGTGGATCTCTCTCCAGGGAGTCATCCTCCATGCCGCCATGCTGGATTCCACCACACTGATCATGTCCCACAGCTCCTTCAGCAGGCCCACCTCCCGCCTTGGGGATGGAGAAGAGCGGACAAAGGGAAGGAAACCAGCATGAAAATATACCGACAGCGAAGAAAAAGAGCATCTCTGCTATAACGGCTCATTAGTTTGGAATTTGGCACGGGCCTGTGGTATTTTCTCCGTCCAGCTTTGGGCTTTACCTGCATTGTCGGAGCTGTTTGTACTCGGGGACGGTGACCTCGAACAGACTGGCAGACTCCACCAGGGAGGCCATCACTGCCTCCCGCTCCTGGATCTGCAGCTGGAATGCGTCCAACATCTGGTTTGGACTCTCGCTGTCAAACCTGGATGATCCCACACAGGCACCCATCAACACACACACACACACACACACGTCAAAACACACACACACACACATCAAAACACACACACACACATCAAAACACACACACACACACATCAAAACACACACACACACAGGCCCCCATTAAAACAAACACACCCATTAAAACACACGCACGCACGCACACACGCATGTGCACGCGCGCACACGCACGCACGCACACACGCACACACACACACACACACACACACACACAGTATAAATCAGGCATTGTTAAGGTAATGAAGGGCTGACTTGGCTGCAGTAGAACCAGACCAGGGTCTAACTGTACACTGTGACAGTTAACAATGGCTTCCATGGCATTAATGGGAAAATAATCACCAGGTTATTAAGAGACCAATTACACACATAACTAATCTGACAATTAGACATTATGACAAAGCATCTCTTACCTATGAATTAATTATCATTATGTTAAGATTCAATTAACCTTGTCGGACATGAGAGCCTTGTGATGAGAGATAACACTCTATAATCAGGTGAGAAGGCAGAAAGGTGACATTCTTAATCTATCAAAGGTTCTCGCTGCACTTGAGTGGCATACTTATGATTACAGCTATGTTATAAAGTGTAATCAGTTACAGCATGCTTCATAGTTGTACACAGGGCTGTAGTCAAGTCCACCTTTGTCGAGTCCAAGACCAGGACTAGTCAAGACCGAGTCCACACAGGTTTGAGTCCAAGTCAAGACAAACTCCAAATGAGAGACAGTCAAGACCGAGAATGAAAGGATCCACTTAGGCCACATTAAATTATTTACTTTAAGTATAACAATTTAATTTAAACACTTAAGTACATGAAGCTGAAGTGCAGCTTCACATATAAGATGTTGAGTCTTTTTATTCTGGTGTAACAAGAACATTCTGGACTGCTGATGTGCAATGTAACAAATAACAAGTAATACAGGTGTCACTAAAAAAACTGACGTTCCCATTCTTTTTTTTTTATTTAATTACCCCACTTTGTATTTTTTCCTCGTTTGGTTAACCATGTTCCTGGGGATTTGTTTAATTTCAGACATGCTAGCATATAGCCTAGCTTGATGTCCGTAAACAAATAGATTTTCTTTATATATATTGTATTTGTTGTTGTTGTTTCTGCCTGTAAAGCACTTTGAATGACCTCTGTGTATGAGAAAGTGCTATATAAATAAATTTGCCTTGCCTTATAGTTTAGCTAGATTGAACAACATATGATGGACAGTATGTGTGTATTTAATGACCCCACTTTTTTTCTTTTTTTTTCCTCATTTGGTTAACCATGTTCCTGGGGATTTGGCTAATTTCATGTTAGAGCCAATAGTAAAACCTAAACTGTAATATAACTGAAAGAACACCAGAAACTGGATTGTTTATGTCCGTTTTTGCATCACTGTTGTGTGTTGTTCATCAGAATTTAGTCTTCATTCCTTCATATAACATTAGTTTGAAAATGATGGATTCATATCAGTCTGTATAAAACCTTGTAATGTTAAGTACAATTGTATCACTATAATAAAAACAGATCTAGAAATGATTTGCTCCTTAAATAGTTTTTTTTAATGAATAAAAAGCAAACCGAACAGAAAAAAAACAAGCATTTTGTTTTCTTTTCTTTTCTTCCAGTTGAGGCTGAAGGGCTCGACCAATGCTGCATCATGGCAGCACAGTGTCTTATCACCAACCCATGAAAGCTAGAAGTCACCCTGCTGCTCCAGATCTACCTACTGTATGGCTGGCTACAGACTACAACCATCTGCAACATCATCAACAGCTGCACTTAAAGGAGAATTCCCGCCAATTTTTACGTTAATCTTGATCGCTATAGCTACGCGAGTACTTTCAATAGAAAAAAACCCGACCCGAATCAGTGCAGGTAACACGTAGAAGCTGCAGCTACGTACTACAAGCGTCCGCTGAGCTAAAACGGCAGTGGTCGGGGCAAGTTTTAGAGTGCCATTGTGCCTCTTAACAGACACAAAATGCAATTAATATGTCTGTGCCACATGAACAGGGACCTTACGTGTCAACAAGATGCGTTTTCAACTCAGACATTGTTTAAATTCACCTACCCTGGTCCTTGTATCGATCCTGCCGGTAGCTAGCTTGCCCTGCTAGCTGATAGCCGTTAGCTGCTAGCTGCCGTCCAGTGAGTGTATTCAGACAGGCTTCTGTAATAATCATCCCAATAACAATCCACGGAGCGGTGGTGGTGTGGATATGTCCTCCAGAGGACAGGTCATGTCACGTCTTGAAGTGTATTCCCCCCTAAAATAAACAGTAGTGCGGTAGTAGCTGTTAGCTGCTAGCTGCCCTCCGGTGAGTGTGTACAGCCAGATAGCCGTTAGCCGTTAGCTGCTAGCTGCCATCCGGTGAGTGTATTCAGCCAGGCTTTTGTGATAATCATCCCAATAGCGGCGGTGGTGTGGCTATGTCCTCCAGTTACTGAAAGCTAGCTTTAGCTTGCGTTTGGAGCATCAAGTTCATCTGTCTGTTTCCCCTCTGTCTGTCTCGTTCTTTCCAACTCTTGTGAGGCTAGTTCTTCGTCTGTATACTCGGGTTCAAATAAATAAGGACGACCATCAAACTCAAAAGGCTCTTCCGTGTGTTGTATATCTGCTATATTCTCCATAGTTACGTTACTCCAAACTTCTTCCCTTATAAACAACTCCGCTCTTCACACACTACGCTCCAATATGCACACTACTGTTTACCTTTTCCTGCTACAACTGAATTCCCAGGAGACAGCACGATGCTACAGCTAAGCTTCAGTAACGCTATTACTGTGCAAGCCACAGACATCGTTTATCCCGTTTCCATGTAGTTACATAGTCACTGATATGGTCATAACCACTAGAGTGCTCAATTACCTATTTTGAGGGGGAAATAATCTAAACCTTTCGCTGCGAAGGCATGATCTGTCCTATGCAGGACATCCACCAGACCACCGGGCGCTCCGTGGATTTTTATTGGGATGATTATCACAGAAGCCTGGCTGAATACACACACTGGACGGCAGCTAGCAGCTAACGGCTATCTGGCTGTACACACTCACCGGAGGGCAGCTAGCAGCTAACAGCTACTACTGCACTACTGTTTATTTTAGGGGGGGAATACACTTCAAGACGTGACATGACCTGTCCTCTGGAGGACATAGCCACACCACCGCCGCTCCATGGATTGTTATTGGGATGCTTATCACAGAAGCCTGTCTGAATACACTCACCGGACGGCAGCTAGCAGCTAACGGCTATCTGGCTGTACACACTCACCGGAGGGCAGCTAGCAGCTACTACCGCACTACTGTTTTTTTTAGGGGGGGGGAATACACTTCAAGACGTGACATGACCTGTCCTCTGGAGGACATAGCCACACCACCGCCGCTCCATGGATTGTTATTGGGATGATTATCACAGAAGCCTGTCTGAATACACTCACCGGACGGCAGCTAACGGCTAGCAGCTAGCAGGGCAAGCTAGCTACCGGCAGGATCGAGACAGGGACCAGGGTAGGTGAATTTAAACAATGTCTGAGTTGAAAACGCATCTTGTTGACACGTAAGGGCCCTGTTCATGTGGCACAGACATATTAATTGCAGTTTGTGTCTGTTAAGAGGCACAAAGGCACTCTAAAACTTGCCCCGACAACTGCCGTTTTAGCTCAGGGGACGCTTATATTACGTAGCTGCAGCTTCTCCGTGTTACCTGCACTGATTCGGGTCGGGGTTTTTTCTATCGAAAGTACTCGCTTAGCTATAGTGATCAAGATTAACGTAAAATTGGCCGGAATTCTCCTTTAAAGTCTCTTGGGGTCATATGGGACTCGGTTGTTCTCCATACTGCATCATACACTATATTATTTTTCTGTTTTGTTATATTAGTAGGCTACAGACAACACTAAGAATCATTACTTAATCACAGTATATATTATTCTGGTGTACGCTGTTGACTTGACTTCTACTAGTTGTATATACCTCCTATTTAATTCAATTATTCTTAACTTGTGTTGCAATACCTGAATTATCCCTCTTGTGAACACTAGGCTTATCTTATCTTTATTTTAGTTCATATCATAACCCTGCTCACAAACCTACCTGTACCTGGGTCATCTGTTTGCCAATATCAATGTTCCTGCTACAGTAAATCCTACAGGCAAAGTGTACTGCTTCACAGGAGTATGAACTATACGCTTTTTAGGTTTTGTGTCAAATATTGTGCAGTTTGTTACGAATTACTCATTGTTTTGACAAGGTAAATTAAAGCCGTTTAACAACCTGCAAGTGTCCACTCTGGTAAATTTAATTGTACTGTTTTTTTTTGTTTTTTTTTATAAAGATTACAGAACATGAAAAACCAATTTGCCTTGATAAGGGTTTTAATTTGTTGCAAATATGAACATGGCTTTAATAATCTTATTGCTCTGAAAAACTACAATGATTTAAGAAATATCAGTGATACTTATCAACATTTATTGAATTGATTGTATATGTGGGCAGACATTACAGGCACCTATTCATGTAAGCAGAGAACACAATAGTTTGTTCTCTCTTTTATCACTTGGATTATGCCGGTGATGGTGCAGAAACAAGGGGTGAAGTCCTTGTAGATCTCTGGCACTTTGAGGACAGAGATCCAGCAACTCTCCACTGTTGTCTTTGTATAGTGTGCTCCTATTTAAGACAAATTCATCATCAACATAGCTTTATTTAACATCATTACTATCTTACCTTACCTTCTCTGCTTTGGATTTGTGGACATCACAGTAATTTTCTTTGTGCAGCCTTGTTGTGCACCCTGTGAATTTAAGCAAGATAAAGAAATGATAAGTGTATGTAACATGATTTTACAATTAAATTATTATCAAACTTGCCAACGTTGGTTTGTGCCACTGTTGCCTGCCCTCTGCACACAGGTGAGTACAGGGGGAACCAATGGGATTTTGCGTTTGGAGTAATGTACTGACTGGAACAACACAGTAGTGTGTTTGTACAACACTGGTCCATGCACACGGTGCAGCTGTGATACAGCTCAACAGGGGTACTTCAGCCCCACCTGGAAGAAGGGAAACGGAAACACAATACTTGTTTTTTTTCTGTTCAGTTTGCTTTGTATTGATTTCATTAGGGTAAAAATAAATAACTGCTATTTTAAATAGTGTTTTATTATAGGAATGAAATTGTACTTACAACTTTCTATACAGATATATATGAATGTTATTATTGTTAAAATAATGTTATAAGAATTTAGAACAATATCTGAAAAACATACAACAGTGATGTAAAAACTGATACAAACAATCCAGTTTCTTTTGTTTTTCAGTTATATTACAGTTTAGGTTTTATTATATATTTATACTATTGCCTCTAGCATGTCTGAAATTAGCCAAATCCCCAGGAACATGGTTAACCAAACGAGGAAAAAATACAAAGTGGGGTCATTAAATACCAGTTGTAAATACACACATACTGTCCGTCATATGTCGTTCAATCTAGCTAGCTAAACTACCGGTATAAAGAAAAGCTATTTGTTTACGGACCTCAAGTTAGGCTAGCTATGGCTAGCGCCATATGCTATGTGCTTAATTTATGTTACTCACCCTCATAGTTGTGTACGTAACTTGATATGTTCCACTTCAAAGCTTTCTCCCGTTTCCTGATGGGTGCAGGTGAAAGAGCGTCGACCATTCTGTGCACATTACTGACATATACTAATAATAAAGCGATGGACGGCGGGGGTAAATAAACTTGGGTTACAGATCCATGGTTACAGAGGAACCCTCCGCAACGGATGTTCTAACATAAAACGAACCCACCCTCAACGGGGGCAGGGATCATTTCACTGGTCAACACTACAGCTGGCATTCTATTGGTTGCTGAATTTTGATAGGGTTGTCACACAAACAATCCGAGAGCGCAGGGAAAATCCGAGAGAAGATTTGCTAGCGTGCAGAATCAGCCTGAGTGCAAGGAGAAATATCTGAGTCCAAGCACAAAGTTTGAGCGCCAGCACAGCAAATCCAAGCGCGAGCAGTGACTATTTGAGTGTGAGAGTAAGGTTTTGAGGGAAATTATTACAACATCTGAACATAATATTAGTGAGAAATGCTCTCAAATTGAAATAATGCGCTCTTGAATAAAGATAGGAATATAACTCCATATAAATGCCTCTGTCACTCCACGGGTTACAAGCAAAGGGTTTGTTACCAGACATTAAGTTTGCATTGTGCCATATTGGGGTATTCAAATGCCACTTATTGGTGTAGCATAGTTTCTCCTCCACCTGTTTAAAGTTGGTCAATGTGTTGGTGATAATAGGGCCATAGGCTGGCATACACGTTTTTGGACACACACCTGCAAAGGCAAGGTCTTGCAGTCTTAGACTTCCAGTGAGGTTTTGCTCTATTTCTCTCCATGGGACTGTAGATGAGGGGTCCATCAACACTCTGAGGGCCCGTAGCTGAAAGGCTCTGTGATATATTTTAAAGTTGGGGAAGGCCAGGCCTACCGTGTTTGTGGTACGTTGCAGGGTAGAGTATTTTAACCTAGGTTGTTTATTATTCCAAATATACTGCCGAATTAAGGTATCAAGTTTCTTCCAAAAATGTATTGGTGGGGGTAAGGGGATCATTGTACTTAAGAAATTCACACAAGGAACTATGTTCATTTTAACAACAGCAATCCTGGACCATAGCGATGCCAGCAGCGCAGACCAATTGGCCAGATCCCTTTGAACACTACTTAATATAGTTTCATAGTTGTCCTGGACAACTCACTGTAGCGATGCGTGTACGGTGATGCCCAAATATGTAATTTTGCTTTGGGTTGGTATTGTAACACTAATGGCTTATGTAACATGCCTGTTATTCAATAAAAGAAGATTAGATTTATTCCAGTTAATCTTATAGCCGGAAATTGAGCCAAATTCGTTGAAGAGCTTTAGAATTTTTGGAATAGAGTCCTCAAGATCAGAGATGTACAACAAAATATCATCTGCAAATAATGAGATTGAGCTGCCATTGGATTTAATCTGGACATTACAGATTTTATGCAAGCCATTGTTTAAGACTATGGCCGTGGGATTCGCATATAAAGTATGCACCATGTCAATGAATTTGGCCCCCAAGCCAAGCCTCTCCATTACTTGCCACAAGTAGCTCCACTCTAGGCAGTCAAAAGCGTTTTCCGCGTCCACTGATAACACTGCTGCCATTGTTGGAAGGTTTTTGGCTTCTTCTATTACATTAAATAGTCTGCGTATATTGTCTGCAGCATGACGCTTTGGTATAAAACCTGATTGGTCGGGGTGGACTAGCTTCTCAATAAAGCGCTCCAGGCGGAGAGCCAAGACTTTGAAATAAAGCTTAATATCAGTCCCGATGAGGCTGACGGGCCTGAAATTTGAGCAATCCGAAAGATCTTTGTCCTTTTTGGGCATGACAGAAACTAGCGCAGTGTTGGTTTGTTGGTGGAAAGTACCCTTCTCTATGGCTGAGGTTAAGCCTTGTAAGATGATAGGTCTTATATGTCAAAATACTGTAAAAGAAGTTCTGATAGGATTCCATCCAACCCTGGCGTTTTCCCTTTTTTAACTGTTTTTGATGCTGATTTAAGTTCCTCTAACGTTATAGGTTGACCCAGTTTTTCTGCCTCCTCTGGGTCAAGAAGAGGCAGGTTTAGTTCTTTTAGGAACTCCTGGCACTGTGTCGGATCTGAGTTGCAGGAGGACTCATACAACTTTGAATAGAAGGATTGAAAATTGGCACTGATATCCTTAGGATTTGTTAATTGGTCCGTGCGGATGCTGTTCATAGTAGCTCTGGATTCGCTTTGTTTTAATTTCAGAGCAAGCAATTTGCTTGGTTTACAGCCATTAAAATAATAATTTTGCCTCACACCTCACTTTTGCATTATGAATTCAGCTCTCCTTCTTAGCAGATCATTTAGCTCTGTTCGACTTTTGACTAGAAGAGTATGTGTAGATTTAGAAAAACATGTCTTAAGAGACTGCTAGGGATTTACAGAGTTCTTCCAACTCCTTGCCTCTCTTTTCCTCTTCAAGTTGACCGCAAAGGAAGATGTGAAATCTCTAATAAATCTTTTAGATGCCTAAATTCTGCATCAAAGGCTGTGTTCTGGAGAAGGGAGTTAACTCCTAGATCTTTCTCCTAACATATCACAATAGAATGTGGTTATCAGCGCATTGTGATCAGACAGAATTGCTGGTTCTATTGCTATCGTGTGGAACATTGCCTTAAGCTCACTGGAGCACAACATATAATCAATGCGGGAGTGGGTGAGGTGACGTGGAAAAGAAGGTGTAATCCTACTAGCGTAGGGTTGTGCATCCTCCATATATTTGTAAGATGGTGAGATTCCACAACTGCTTTAAACATGTCTGATATGTGTTTTTGGGCTTTGGTGTGATTGACCCCTGATCTATCCTGATTTAAATCGAGTACTGCATTCATGTCTCCCCCTATAATTAGTGAAAATTCATTGAGAGAAAGCAATGCATTGGTTAGGTGCGGGAACAAGCTTTCATCATATGTAGACGGTGCATATACCGAAAGAAAGGCTATTTTCCTACTCCTTATCATGGTACATATATAAGATATCCTGCCTGATAGATCTTTAATATTTTTGTCTATGGTGAGTGCTCATTTTTTTGGTTTTGGTGTCATCACTAGATGAGGCAGCAACCTTGAAGTATTTATTTTGTAGACAATTTACAATTTACAATCTCTTTTCCATAAATGTGACTCTTGCATAAGCACCACATCTATGTTCTTCCTTCTTAAATAGTCCAGGAATTTAGCTCGTTTGATCGGCCCATTTGAAGGATTGAAAGCTCAGCCATCTTCAAAATGTACACGTGTACATTTAGATCTAAGCAAAGTGTGGTAAAAACATGAAAAATAAAATAAATCCCCTAACCCTCTGAGACCGCAGACCCGCTCCCCTGTCTGTAAGATACGTGGCTGCATCAAACGCAGCTTGCGCACAACTCCGCCCCCCCCTTGTACTTGTACAGTACTCCAGCGCTAGTCCATAGCCGCTGAGTGCGCCAGCCCCGGGACGAGGAGTCCCCTCGCCATCCTCCGGCCCCGACAGCGGCACCTGGTCCAGCAGCGGAGCGGCCCGTGTGGATGTCGCACCATCCTCCCTGTCCAGCTCCCGCGAAAACGTCCGCATCCTTGGCTGTAGTGAAGGTGAGCACTCTGCCCTCCGTGAGTTACTCTCAGTGTGGCCGGATAAATAAGGAAGTTTGAGACGCCTTTAGCATGTAGCTTGCGCTGTGCTCCTATAAATTCTTGGCGCCGCTGGACAGTGAATGCACTGTAGTCAGGCTTAAAGCGTAGTGTTGCTTCGGAATCACAAATCGGACCTTTCTGCTGTACTTGTCTCGCCCCCTGAAGGATTGTTTGGCGGTCCTGATATCTCAAACACCTGAAGATCAGAGTATGTGTCGTTGTGCCCTTGCTGTAGAGTCTGTGTGCTCTGTCAATCTCGATGATAGCCCTGTTTTGTAAAAAGGGGATGTTCCCATGTTCCCATTCTTGAACTTATCACTTGTCCTGAAGAATTCATAGAACAAAGTGCTCTCTGACATTGTGTCTGTGGCCAAAATGAAACAGATTGATACCTGATGATTGAGGTAGCCTACTGTATATGATGCAGCCAGGCGTATACCAGGCGACCAATCTCAATGCCCGTTCTAGATGGATTTTAAATTAAACTAATACTGGTTTCCTGAACGAGCACGCTTCATCAATGGTTTTGTTTTGAAGGAGGAAGTTACTTTAGAAAAGAAGCATATAGTGCTGAACTTGGTCGAGACCAACAAGAATACTTGATGAGTCCGAGTCCAAATACCAACAAGTCCAAGACGAGTCCGAGACAAGTCTGAGACAACAGAAAAATATCTCGAGTCCGGACTCAAGTACTACAGCCCTGGTTGTATATATACATTATACAAACATTTAAAAGTGTTCTTCTTCTGCTAACAAATACACTATAGTGTTAATAACCATGTATTAAGTGTTTGTATAATGCTTATAAATGATACATGGGGTGTTAAATTAAAGTGTTTCCAAACAAACTGTCAGAGGCAAAAACCTGTACCTGAAGGGCCCGTTTTTGCGAAAGTGCTCCCTGAAGGTGTGTTGCTCCACATCGAATGAAGCACACTTCCGTCGCAGGCTGGCTACCTCGATGGCCTGCAGAGGTGCCACCTGCTGTTTGACTAACACAGCCTGCTTTTTCACATTGTTCCACTTCTCTGGCAACCCCTGCAGACAGACGCATAGACGTGGAGAGAGGGGGATAAAATCAAGGACGGCAGGAGTGACAGGTTATGGCTTGGCAGGAGGGGGAGCACAGAACAGAGATTGGTGATTGGAAGACACAATGAAAAAGTGAGAGAAATGGCTCTGTCTCAGCTGAAAGAATGTGTGCTAGTTAAATGACTCCCCATCAATCCTTACCTCCAGCTGTTTGTAGACCACGTCAGGCAACTCCTGTTCGTAGAGCTTCAGCAGGCCGATGGTTTGCTGCAGCGGCTCAAACATGGCATCTGTGCTGTTTTGTCTTTCCTTAACAGCCAGCAGGTGAGCCAGTACCCCAACCAGGCCACCATAGTCCCCCTCCTCCACCTGCTGGGTCAGGCCAGCCTCCGCCACACTGATAAACCTCTCCAGATCTGACAGACTGGGTATAGACAACAGGGATCATTACGGGGACACTTATTAGAAATTCAACATACAAAGACACAATTAAGATCAGTTATGCACCATGATGAGTATTGGACATGTGAAACCAGAATGTCTTCTGTGGCTCTTGAGGAGCTTGCCAACCGCAGTCTTTAAGACCTGAGTCCTCTACGATGCTGACAGGTCTGCAGTTAGTTGCCACCCGTTTCGCAAGAGCTGTAGTAATTTTTTGGGATTTGGTTTCATCCACAGGTCGGCAAGTAGCACTCTCCAAAATAGTGCTTTGCCTGAGTAGCATCACGTTAACTGAACTACTATGCTTAGCTCCGTTGGTGGTAGCTCAAGCTTGATGTGCTTCAGTGATATTTTAATTCAGCTTTACACAATGTGCATATGGCTTTCGACTTGTCTACGAGCCGTCCGTAGAAGCGCCATTCAGGATTTCATTGCTGCTGTCTTTCTCCATCATGCCTGCAGCCTGCAGCAGCAGGATGTGTTACGAGGAAGTGGCAGCTTGATGATAAGTAACGGTGCTGCAAAGGGTCAAAATAGTAGCCTGTTAGGCACGACACAAAGCCGAGTGAAGTGTAAAATAAATTAATAAATGCGATTAAAAAAAATTAATCGCATCGCGTCGGCCCTTAATCGCATGGCGATTAACGCGTTAATGCTGACAGCCCTAATTATAAATTAATTCAGGTATTCAGGTCAAGGTATTATGTCCAAAAGAAAACCCTGGATGCAATCTTGAATTTGACCCGTCCCTCCATGAAGGAGCCAGATGTCCAGCTGTACAGGTTCAGGATGTTCAGGTACATTTTTTTCCTTTTTTGGATATCGGACTATGGCATTTTCTTGCCCATAGAATATGGACTATATATGGACTATAAACTGTAAGAGAAATTAACTTATGTGATGATGGCTCCGTGCTTATTATTGTAATTGTCTGATACTGCCGGCCATTTATGATATTTTATGTTATTTCATATTTTGTTAGTATAATTAACTATGGTTTATTATGATATTGCCTGGTTCTGTCTGTCACGGGTGATTTGTGATTAGGGTACGGATATGGAGTTTCAGCTCCGCCTACTTTGGCTGATCACCTATACAGGTGGTAAGGTGGAAAAGATTTGGAGTAGAAGGGACACAGTTTTTTGACCGTGGTCGTGACTATGATATGTAACAGAACGAACTTCGAACATAATAAACATTTAAGTTGTTTACAAGTCTGCTGCTGCGCGTCCGAGACAATCTCTACTCCTGACATAGTGGCTCCGAGCAAAATTGCGTCGAAACCGAGAAATGTTGTTTCCTATGAACTTTTATGATTATAATATCATCTACAGCCCTAGTGGATTAAATTAAGCTCGGTTGCTAAAAGTTGCATTTTGGGCAATGTTAGTAATTAGCATAATTCGCTCATTTAGGTTACACAGCAGAATTTCTGCGGTAGAGTGGCAGTTGACACAGCAGGTGGGATAAGGGTGGACTTCGCATCATTGCTCATATTATCTGTTTTTCACTTTATAAAAAACATTGACTGTAAGCTAATTTGTCAACAAAGTTAAACAAGATTTTTTAAACCTGGCTTTATCCAATGTCCAATGTTTTGGACATTTATGCAAATTACCAAATATTCAATAAGATAATGCCTCATTTGCATATTTGTATTTTATCAATGAAAACTGCTGCTGTGCCCAGGCCTTACAGATCACTGCAATATCCATCTAAAGTTTGCTAACATGATCCACAATGAGCTAGTGGTCCTAGCAGACCAGATGAGGCTGCAGCAACAGAAGCCCTGACTCCACCTGTTGGTCACATGATCGATGAGGTGCTGTTTGAACATGAAGCTCCACTTTTTGATGATGTTGAGCAAGGCACTCTTCATGCTCCGGCCATCCACCCTCATCCACCCGTGGAACACGTGCACTGGCTCCAGACCGTGCACCTCCTCGTAGAGCTTCTCGTACCTGCAGCAGGATGACAAACATCCCAGTCAGATAAGTAACCTGTTCTTTAACCGAAACTGCATCTTCACTTAAAACAAAAGTACTGATTCTAAATCCGAAGCCTAGTTGTGTTGCCATGGTTACGTTAGTAGCTTTAGTCTCAGAGAACGAGACGTCGTGACCGATAAGACCCAATCAGGAGGAGAAACGTTGGCATCAGTGTCGGTGTTGCCAAAGGTCTCCGTTTGCAGTCGTTGAGACTGCAACACAACCCCGCAGATTCCAAACCAAAACGGGTCAGAAGAGTTTCCAAATGTCTCCGGTTTAGGGGCTCGGAAACGCCAGAGCAGGGGGAATGAGAGGGGGTAACGCCAGAGCAGGGGTTAGATATTCCTTTTTAAACCAAAATGTAGCAATGTAAATGTAGCCTAATTGAGTAGTTAATTTATTCTACAGATCTTTAAAACTGATTTCCTCCACTGACAATCATGCAAAAGCACCACGTAAAATCTCTGAGATGTGCTCACAAGTTTCTTGGAAATAAAACATTCTGCATGAAAAAGCATAAAAAAATTACTAATAGACTAAAGAAATCTCAGCCTACTGAGACCAAAATCAGCCGATTAGTCGACTGATGGACTCCGAGAGGGCAGCCCTAACAAAAAAGGAGCTCAGACACACACACAGACATGGCCGATACCCACCCGTCCACCTGTTCTCTAAAGTTCTCCAGCGTCGGGGGGCTCTCTGAGACGCCGTCGTCAGCATAGAGCTCCGCATCCCGGCTGCTGAGAATGTGGCCGTACTGAAGGAACTGACGCATGAACTTCTTCCTGTCGTCCACATACAGGTAGCTGTAGCGCTCCAGAGAGTTGCGGAACTCGCAGCACGTTGCCATGACGCCCTGCACGCGATCCATGAGGAGGTGACGCATGTCTGCTAGATCAGCCATGTCCTCCATGTCAGCCTGTGTTATGATGGAAGATACGTTGATTATGTATTTAACATGCCTGGTCACTTACCACTTTATTGTCTGTATTTGTAGTTATTTCGTCATTCTCCTGCTTATATTTATTTTATTTTTAGATGTTATTGATGCTGTGCTTTGTACACTGGGAAATATCAAAGTTGGTGAAAGTCAGTGACTACTGACTATTGTTGGTCTTCTAGCCCACTGGTATTTAGGTCAACCCCCATCTCCTTCTGTATTGTAAGTCTATGTTGTTTGTCATGTACTGTATACCTTGCTGTAAAACCAATTGCCCTCCGGGGACAAAATAAAGTTGAGAGTTGAGGCTGCATCACAGCGGCAGTACCTGGTAGTGGGGGGAGGGGCTGTGCTGGGCCAGGCGGGGCACCAGGGAGGAGATTCTGAACACATCATTGATGAGGCCCTCCACCAGCTCGAAGAAACTGTCTCCCGCCCCAAACTCCAGAGCCGGAGCGAACACCATGTCGGGAACCTTCAAGTCCAGCTGAGCCTCAAACAGGGGGGCGGTGGCTGCTCTTGGGTCTGGAGCCAAAGGAAGAAAGGAACACCACCCCAGTCAAACGCATGGGTTGGTCATAATAATTGACATTTCCTTATTACTTAACATACACATACCACTGTCATATGAAGAGCATGCAATGTGACCAAAAGCTCCAGAACAAGGGAATAAGTAGACCATGTGCAAAGAGGTTATATTGATCTATTCAGTTGAGCTATGTCCATTTCCAGTCCAATTTATTTCATCAGACAGATTGAGTCACTGAGTTTTGGGTCTTTGCTAATAATTTAGCAGGCATGATGTAACATCGCAGCTGCTACAACATGGAGGGAAGGGATTCTCCGTTGGCTGTGACGGTGTTCGGTATTTTGCGATGTGTTTATTGTGCAAGTTGATGCAGTGACGATAAAAATAAATAAATTGTGCAGCCCTACTTTGTGGCAAATCTTGAGATGAATATAAAAAAGAATTGTATTAAATAGTATTTTAAAAAAGACGGGACTGAAGGCTAATTCTTTAGTCTGGATAGGATGGCTGTTCTCACATACCGTATTATCAGTTCACTCAGTTCAGAACCTCATCAGAAAGGAACCACCGACAGGGGGAGAGGAAAAAGAAACAGACGGAGTAGGAGTAGATTGAGAGAACATGCAGAAGCAGAACTGGACACAGCAGCAGTCTGGCAACAACCCACCAAATCTTGAACCACATCCCAGTGCATCTAAACTGCTTGACAAAAGTCATGCCAGCAACCAAGTCCACATCTATTTTATGTCCACAGCCAATTGAGTCAGACACCCAATTGACACGCTAACCCCTGAGGAAGTGTTGCTAGGAAACTGTCCAAGTCAGTGCTGGCTGATGAGGATGTTTTTAATAATTTTTGAATATTACATTTTTGGTTTGCCGGCAACATTGTGGCTGTGAGACAACAGTAGTAACACCAGTGACATCACTCCAGAGACTAAGAGTGGTTGTATTGTCCTACCTGTGTTATCCAGGAAGAACTTGAGAGAGCACTCGATGCTGTTGAAGAATCCATCAATGATCATGTCGTCGATGTACTCGATGTAGGCCTTCCACTGGTCAGAGGCCGGCTCGGCTTGGAACAGCTCCAGATTGCTCTGTGACATGACAAAGCCTGACACTCACACCGGACCGTCCTCTCCACCACAGATAAACATAACTGTCAATGGGAGCAGGCTAAGAAATGCATGGGATATCCCCCTTTCTGGTCTACATAGCCCTGCCTCTGCTGAATTATTTTTATCCCCGATGCTGACAAAATATACCCCCCCCAAAAGTGATCAATGCTACTTAGAAGTATTTTAAACTAAGTCTATAGTCTCTATAGTGCCATAGAACGATTTGTGTAACGGTTGTATTTAGCCTCTACAGACCTCCGGGACGCCAGGTACCAGCAGCAGCTGTTTAGCTGCCAATAGGTGACTGTGAGCCAGCTACAGGCACCTATGCAGCAATGACAGTTTAGTTTAGGCACCAAAACAACTCGTTAAGTTTAGGAAAAAGATGGTGGTTTGGATTAAAACACTCCCGAGGAACAAATGAACGTTTCCTGGGTGAAAGTATTTTGTTTTCGCCGCAAAGTGAACTCAACTTGAAAGCGCTGTGCTTCATATTGACACCACGTTGGTCTATTTCATTTTGAGATTATTTTCCATTGAATACTGAAGTTCATAAATAAGTGTTTTGGCATGGCTGGCCTGGTATATCCATGGTGGTATTGGAAGGGGGATTTAGTTCTTGCATGTTTTGTTTTGTTGTGCATGATCAGAAAACATCCCCCCCCTCAGTTTTTTTCACAAATCGCACCCTGAATGTGAGTGACAGGTCCCACACACCACCACAGGGAAACCTTTTCTAAATCACCTTTAGCAGGAAGTGGATCTTTTCTCCGGAGGAGCGTATCAGACTGTAGAACCGGTCCACCCTCTCGGCCCTGTCCTCCAGACTGAGCAGGGCGTCTTTTTTGCCCTCCTTCCTGTCAAACATGGGGCTGGCCCAGGAGCTCATGCAGCTCTGGATCTCCTCCACGTTGTCCTTGGTCCTCTGGAGACGGCTCTCCAGGTCACAGATCGAGTCTCGCACCTCCTGGATGTACTGCCACACGCCTGCAGGGTCAGGGAGGAGAGAGGGCAGAGGGAGAGAAATATGGGAGTGGGATAGGGTGTGTGACTAAAACAGATGTTTGACAGGTGACTCTCTCAGCTTTTTCTTTCCTATGGAACAGGATGTAAATATGTTAAAATTCCTGCATAAATGGGAACAGTGCCGACTGCTGGCGTCACTGTCAGACAGACAGACTGACTGACAGGCCGACAGATAGACAGGCAGACAGACAGACAGACAGGCAGGAAGGCAGGCAGACAGACAGAGCCACATACAGTACAAAAAGTAATGTACTTGATACGATGTCAATCCACATGTGAAACTGTTCTCAGCTTTAAAATGCCTACACGTGGGAATCTCACTTCAAATCCATTTACCCTGAATAATCCAGTACTGGTCAGGGCCAGAAGATATACACAGACACATTTACTTTCACCAAATAAATCCTCACAAGTTTCCATAGGTATCCAGAATGCACACAGACACACACACACACACACACACACACACACACACACACACACACACACACACACACACACACACACAGCAGATAATAACTAATGAGTGAGTTTATCCCCACAAACAGAATCCAGAGGCCTGTACTACAAAGCAAGATTTGGGGTTACCGAGGTAATTTAAGGTTCAACCCAGGGTGTAGGTTATGTTGGAGATTAGAGATCAATCTATGTAAAAGCACCGCCTACTGACCAATCAATACTCGATTGATAACGGCGTCACCGTTCTTAGAAGATCAGGTGGAGCTCGGTGCGCGGAGAGAGAGAAAGAGCTGCGCTCAGAAAAGTTAAAACATTTAGAGACCGACAACCCTGTTAACATTCCCTGATTGGTATTTTTATGAAAGATTTCAGTGCAGAGAATTACGCATATGCTATTTGTCAGCTTCTTGAGCAGTGTGTTGCCAATGCGCACATTGGTTTGAATTATGTTTTTATATATTTTATTTATTCTCACGATCACTTCCACTGCCAGGGTTGCAACTGAAATAATAGGCTAAAGCAACGACAGTTTATGGAAAGCACAAGTGTAATTATGGTCAGATCTTGTGCCTGACTGATGGGGAAGTGATATTGATAAGCGTTGTGATTTACGTATAACAGCGTCGGCAATTTTTTTGCCAGCTTTGCTTCCTGTTTTAGGAAGCAGCGACTGTATTGCGTTTTGCCTGTAAAACCGTGTCTGTGTTCTTCATATTTATGTAGAATTATAGTTTGCTCTTCTTATTTAAAATATGTGGCTCTGGTAGATGTTTGCGATTGGTCATGCTGTGCAAACACGCCTCTTTTATGTGAACGCGCGTCTCTGGATTGGGAAACCCTGGGTTGAATGAACTAGTTGTTAACCACTGTCGTGACAGCTTATGCAGGACCGCGGTTGTTAGGTTAGGTGAAGCCGGGTAACTGAAATCAATCCAGGGCATGTTGATCGTGATTCGTAGTACAGGCCTCTGGAGTCAAAGAAGCTAACAACACTTATTACTTTGTATATGTTTTTCCAAATGCAAAGCTGTCTATTCATGTTACATCTCAGAGCAGCCTGCAATGCCCTACACATGAAAGAGGAATAATAATAATCTGTGAATTTTCATATAAATAAATATCAGCTCGACCACTATGTATTGCTATAGCAAACACATATAGAGTATGTATTCTGATAGCTATTACATTTGCTGTTTTAAACACAAACAACAGTTTGCATGGGTCCACAGTGACATCACTGTGTGCTACATGCTCCATGCTCCAGCAGAGCAGCGACAGACACAAGTCATGTTTCCATCAACGTATTTTTATGCGCAGTTTGGAAGTATCGCGTTACAAAATATTGATGGAAATGGCAAAATTCGAAAAAACGTCCTAAAATTTGCAAAAATGTTTTAACGCTCGCTTGAGGTGGTTTTTGCTTCTTTTTTTTGTTAAAGGAGTTAATGCGTAAAATGGGAGATGGAAACAGCTTTGCCGAATAAGTTGTGACGTAACGAACATGTAACTCACATGACTATAGTCCCGGTATCCATCGGATGGGATAGGGGTCCCATCCAGGGCGCCATACACTTGTGGCGCAAGGTGCGTAGTGGAGTTGCGGTGCGCCATAGCCTGTGCCTCAGCCACGTCGTATGGCCCTGCACACCGCGTATACACAGCGGTGAACGGTTGTCTCGCTGACACCAAATGTCTCTGCCACAACCCTGTATTCTGCACAGGTGGCCAACTTGTACAATGTTACCTCTCTCCATTTAGCCAAAGCACTTAGCTTCTAAACTCTTTGATTTAGCAAACCGGTTTGCAATCCACAACCATGCGTAACGTCAACTTGTGACGAAACTACACTTTACGTAGTGTAGTTTATTCGCTCTAAACCAGTTGATGGAAACAGTTCTAATTCGCATTTCCTTTTTTTCTTTTCTTTTTTGCAACATTTTAAAAGTTCGCTTAAAATTCCCTTGACAATTAGATGGAAACATGATTACAGTGGAGGAGGAAGAGAGTCACAGAGCTGGACTGGCTCTCTACGTCGCGTGTGTGTTCATTGTTTGTACAGTATGATACACACGTGTTGCGTTCCTGACGTTTATAATGGAAATAGTTTACCAAAGTTGCTAGAGGACAAAATGTCCCTTCAGTCCCAGAAGGAGGATTGTGTCTGTCTTTGACTCTTTATCCGTCTGTTCTAAATACATGGAAACAAACAGATCCCGTTGTGTTAAACCGTGACTCCTAAACCGGGGTATGAACCAAACCGTGACTTCAGTATACCATTACACCCCTACTTGGATCCTACTCATCTTCCAGAATAACCCGGAGTATCTGGTAATTATCAGTTAGAGTCCTGACCTTGGCTGTTCCAGTTCAGACTTTCCTGGGCCTTTTGGAGCTGAGCGTCGATGTCCCTGAGCTGGCCCTGAACCAGAGGATGCTCCACGTCCAGCACAGAGTGCATCACCTGCAGCCAGAGACAGAGAGAAATTCAATTTCAATTCAATTTTATTTATAGTATCAAATCATAACAAGAGTTATCTCAGGACACTTTACAGATAGAGTAGGTCTAGACCACACTCTATAATATACAAAGACCCAACAATTCCAGTAATTCCCAGAAAGATCCCATCCATTGTGCACGGATTAGAAATATCATTTGAATTTAACTTCTGTGTGGCCTTTCAAGCTCGTTCCATGTTGCCGTGATTTTCAGCTACATGAAGCAATGAGAAGTGCAGTATATGTGGAGTGTAACCATCTCATTGAGGTAGCTGCGATGCGTTTGGTTGAGCTTTGTCTTCTGGGAGTTCATCACATCAGTGATGGCTCTTGTTTCATGCTACATTATAGAAAATGCCAGTTTGTCCCCATGCCCAGTTCCCATTACAGTAATACCAACAATACAACAATGTGATTGTTAGTGTCCGTGGCAAAGAGAAGCATATTTATGCAGCCTGCTAACTCCTTCATTGAAGTCCTTAAGTGAATGCACACACAATGCACACACACCTTCATTAGCATCATCTCAGAATTAGGGCTGGGCAATATATCGATATTATATCGATATCGTGATATGAGACTAGATATTGTTTTAGATTGTGGATATCGTAATATTGTGATATGACATAAGTGTTGTCTTTTACTGGTTTTAAAGGCTGCATTACAGTAAAGTAATGTACTTTTCTGAACTTACCAGACTGTTCTAGCTGTTCTATTATTTGCCTATTTCCCCACTTAGACATTATGTCCACATTACTGATAATTATTTATCTAAAATCTAAGTGTGACGATATTTTGTTAAAGCGCCGATTGTCAACCCTAGAATATCGCCACAATATTGATATCGAGGTATTTGGTCAAGAATATCGTGATATCTGATTTTCTCCCTATCACCCAGCCTTACTCAGAATACAAGTCAAACAGCAATCAGTGTAGTTTGGTTGAGTAAAAGTGATCTACGCCATGATTTTGACGTTTCTGAAATAGTGTCAGACAGCAGAAAAACATTTGCAGCCCCACAAGGGTCTACTGCTCTTTACAATCCCGAAGTGATGAATGGATGGAAGACGTTACTACGACAACAATACAGAACATGAGAATGGTGCTGCAGGTAAAGGTCAGTGTGGATTCCAGATATATTGTAAAACACATGGAACTGTTATGCTAACAAATATGAGCAGTGGGAGGTGCTGAAGGCAGAACAAAATCACTGAGATAATGCCCTGAGGAGCATGATTATTCAAAGCAGATAAATGTCTAACTTACATTTTACAATATCTTGTTAAGAACCAAAATGTAGGACAAGTTGAAACTGAACGAGACGTCAGGCTGTCCTCAGAACAATGAGTATTCATCCTCACATGTCCATACAACTAACTTGGCAGTCCATTCAATAGTTAGTTGGACTGACTAATAGTGCGATCACGAATGGCTTGTATCATGTGGATGCGCCAACAGTGTTGTTGTCATTACTTAGAATTCCTCATGGGGGAGCCATAAACTACGCACTATAGCTTTAAAGCAACACCAAAGATTCTTTTGTACCTTAAAATAATGTTTCCAAAATCGTTTCAGTGGTTCATCAACTCGTAACAAGGTGAACGGCACTTCTGCATTCGCTTTGCAGCCCTCTATCGGCTATAACCGCACTATGCAAGTTTGCCAGATCGGGTAGCAGATCTGTAGTTCAAATGAGACATACGACAGCGGTAATGGACAATTCCGCTTCCCGCCTGTAGGGGGACCGAAGAGGAAAAGTGCTTTGGTGTTGCTTTAAGACCTAAAACACAATACTTTAATAGTTTAGGACTTTTTAAAGCAACACCAAAGCACTTTTCCTCTTCGGTCCCCCTACAGGTTGGAAGCGGAATTGTCCATTACATTACATTATGCAAGTTTGCCATCGGTCGGGTAGCGGATCTGTAGTTCGAATGAGACATAATGAGACATTACGACAGCGGCAATGGGCAATTCCGCTTCCAACCTGTAGGGGGACCGAAGCGGAAAAAGTGCTTTAGTGTTGCTTTAAGGTCTAAAATTTGGATTTAGAAATTTTAGAAACCTTTAGACCCTGCAGAAACCCTGGTATATTACATTCCATCTCTGTCAATAGATCCCCTTAAATCCTACACACTGCTTCTCTTCACTGCTTTTTTCCGTTTCTAAACCAACCTTGTTGTATCGGCCCACGGTGAGCTCCAGGTTGGCCACATACTGCCACAGCTGCCCCCTGGTGGTGTAAATCTGCACCGCGGTGTCAGGGATGGCCTCGCTCCGCCCCGTCTCCAGGTACTTCACTTCCCTGAGCACTGACGCCAGCTGGGAACAGGGCCAAAGGGAAATTAGAAGCACTCACTGAAAGTTACGACAAATTAGAGATTACGTTTTTTTATCAGTACAGGCTGTCAATAGTGTTTTGCCAATATCCAACATTGTTACTGTCAGGTCCAACTCCACAATAAAAAAAGATTTAAAAAACATGATATTCTCTACAGGGATACAAGATAACCTATGTCAGATTGCAGGGACCCAGACAGATTATTTTAAGAGGATGGAAGAATGAAGGGGTGCCGTCAATCCAGGAGTGGGCTTGTGAGATGGCCAGGGTGGCGGCGTTTGGAAAAATTTCATATAAACAGTTTGCCAGATTGGATGTCTATACTAGAAAATGGGGAAAGTACCTGAACTTTCTGGAGGGCTCCTAAGAAGCTTTGTGCTGGGGAGAGACTGTATGATAGGCTTATGATGTTTATTTGGTTTATGGGTTATTGTCTGTTTTGTTACTATTTTGTTGAATGGTCTGGCATATTGCAGTTACTGTGTCATCTTTTCTTGATTTTTGTCTGGGTGGGTGGTGATGACGGAAGGGTGTTCAAGTTTGTTTTGTATGTTGTAAAATAAAAGAAAAATTGTTGATCACAGAAAAAACATAAACATTCACTAATAAGAGTTTGGCTGTTGGCGGTAGAAAACTTCCAACTAAAGATAAATGAGATGTAGGTTAGCACTTCTTTAGGGCAGCGTGATCCAACATTAGGGCTTTAAAATAAAAAATATAAATACTGACCCAGCTAATTAAAAAGAAAGACTTATACTGTCTGGTGCAGCTGCAGGCAGGTGTACCACACTTACAGCAAGATCTATCACCAAACTAATGAATCACTCAGATCCTGTCCCAGCTATTTAAAGGATTCCAGAAGTGAGTGACACATCTAGCAACCTGTTTCTCTTCTTCAAACCTGCGGATTGAAGTTGACTGAGATCAACTGAGTGGCCTGGTCCCTGCAGATTATTGGCAGGCTGAGGTTGTACTGAGAACTCTCACCCACACTCTCTGTCCATGTCTCATACAGGCTGCTGGAGTATCTGGAACACCAAACACACAGAACACAATACAACACCAGTTATTATCACAGAAAAACAGTTTGTACCTCCCCCACCAGGGTACAACTTTGTTTCATATTCCTGTTAAAAGAGCCTGGGACTTTTATTTCACCAGGCCACGGGCGTGAAAACAGCACGCATTATGGAGATTAACATAAGCAAATAAAACGAGCAGCTAAAAGGCATATGATTGAGACATTTCCCAATCCTCTGAGGTTGTAAACAGAATGAGAGGCATGATAGGTTGGTCCATATCAAGCAGACACTACAGGGAGAGGTAGCGGGGGGGTTAAATGCTGAATCATCTGCCAGAGACTGGGAAACAGAGAATATGTCAGGGCTCGTACAGCTATATCAATCTGTAAATAGCCACGATTATGATGAGAACTTCAGTGCGCACTGTGTGCTCCTTATTGGATTTCTGCTGCGAGCTTCATTTCCTGATAGTGGCACCGCAGACGCAGAGGCAATCAAATGCCTCGGTCACGGCCATAAATCATGCTGCATTTTGTCTGCGGGGGTAATGAGTGAGCATGCCCGTCCTGTTCCTGACTGGAATATGTATAATAACGGCGGCATTCATCTGAGGAAGCGGCGATGATTATTACAGCATAACAAGGGCTCTAATTTCTGATGGGAGTAAAGTGAGGGCAAAGAACTGGTGCTGTTTATCATCCCATCACTGTGGCTGGGGAACAGGAAGTGAAGGAGGGTTATTAAGCGTGCAAAGCATAAAGAATGGCCGTTTGTCTGGGTGTGAGTGTAGGTGCATCTGTGTGTGCTCACTGATGTGCATCTCATTTACAACACTGACTCACATACTGTACTTCTGGCTACATTTATATCACCATACCTGTAAAGACGTCCACTGACTATATTACTAATACATAATTTTAGTAACATAACACTAAGAATACTCTTAGCTCTAAAAAAGGCCTGCAGCAAGTGGTGTCCATGGCATGCACAGTACCTTCTGCTAACAGTCCCACAATGCAATGCATCACATTTTATTGATGCATTCTGAACGCTGCTGCTCCAGTCCTCACTAAGACCAAAAGAGTGGATCACATCAGGCCAGTTCTGAAGTCTTTCCACTGTCTTCCTGTCTCTCAGAGAATTGGTTTCTTTCAATAGTATTGTTGGTTTATAAAGCACTGAGCGGTTTATTTCTGATCAGCTGCTCCATTCTGAACCCTCCAGACCTCTCAGGTGGTCTGGGTCAGCTCTGCTTTCTGTCAGAGTCAGAACTAAACATGGAGAAGCAGTATTTTCTATACTCCACAGATCTGGAACTAACTCCCTAAAATGTGCTGTACAAATAAAGCTGCTTTGCCTTGCTTATGAAGTGTAGTGATGATGCAAAATGACGATGATTCAAAAGGATCCAAAATCTCAGTTTACTAGTCATGATACTTACATTACCCCCTCAAATCAAGTTGTAACCTTAGAGAGGTTTTGTGGCAAAGGGCCAAACAGGTTCACGGTGTGGGATGTTTCTCGTCTTTGTATGAGGACATTTCTTCAAAAGTATAGAAATCTTTCTCTGATTCTCATGCAGCTCAGCTTGACTTGATACAGCTTTATACAAATAGCATTTCCCCCCCAATAGTATGTTTCCTCTTGCAGGTTCTAATGTTGGATGTGTTCTAAAAGGCCATTTCTCACTTGGCATCAATGAGCAGCGATACAGCACATGGGATTATGGGAGTCCTGCGGGATAATCTGCAGAGCAGCGCCGCAGTAATGAGAACATAAATCAAGCCTGGAGCTGCATGTCCTCGTGCTATTCCACAGTGGCTTCTTCATAAATGTTATGCACTCAACTAACGGAATCACAACCGTTCTGTTTGAAAACAGCGCTGGTGTGAAATTACAGAAAAAAAACATGTCAGAGACGGAGCTAATATCTGATTCATGTTGTTTTTTATATTTACAGTCCAATAAGGAGGCATCCTATTCTGTCACTGTTTAATCTTCCTTTTTTCTTTTTATTCAGCAATACATACACCTGAGCATGGTGACATGTAGTGTAATACACTGAGATAGGACCCACACACACACCTGTCCAGTAGTGTCATCATCTCCTCATACTTGTGGATGACGCTGGCTCCCTCTGCAGACTCCAAGCACCTGCAGAGAAGATGGCATTTTATAACCCATGACGATCTTCCCAGTGGCCAATATGCCAAAACATTTTATTTACCTATATATAACACCTTTTTAATGAGGCCTTTAAAACAGCTGACAGAGCAACCCTGAATGCATGACCACACCAACATTACATGTCATTTAGCTGATGCTTTTATCCAAAGCGACTTACAATTGCTATATATGTCAGAGGTTGCACGCCTCTGAAGCAACTAGGGGTTAAGTGTCTTGCTCAGGGACACATTGATTGATGTATCACAGTGGGAATTGAACCTAGATCTCCCACACCAAAGGTATGTGTCATATCCACTGCACCATCACCAGCCCACATTCTTTTTTTCAATCTGCTGTGTTGGAGACTCACAGGTAGGAGAGGTGTCTGAATTTGGAGAAGGGGGTCTGGATGCGCTGCTGTAGCTCCTGGGCCCATCTCAGCCCGCCAGCTACTGCTGGCATATTCTTATTCACTGGAGTCCAACCTGGTGGGGTGGGGGGGGAGGGGGGAGGGGGGTCAACAGGCATCACTTACTGTTGGAGTTTGAGTTTGGAGTTACAGTTTGGTGAAGCTATGCTGGATCAGAAAAGTCAATGTACCAATAAGACTGGGACCAGGGTAAGTTTTCCCGCCCTAACCGATGCAATCAATCACTCACTCACTCACACACACACACACACACACACACACACACACACACACACACACACACACACTTAACTTAACACAACATAAACTATGGGTGTGTAGGGTCTTTAAAATCAAAACCATCCCAGGTTTAATCTCTACTGATGCTTTTTATGCTGCTTATGTTTTATGTTTTATGTTATCTGATGTCATGAATGGAAATTGATGTTCTTTTCATATTCCTTTATGCAAAGCAAATTCCCCTAGGGCAATTAAGGTTTAATTCATGTATTCATTCATTCATTCATTCAACAGCCAATGTGCCCTTTCAAAGTGTCCCTGAGGCGATCTAGGTATAAAGGTGAGTGACAGGAAGTGAAAGACAGAGAGACAGATGAAGGACATGAAACAATGCTCGACACTGTGGTTAAACCTCGGGGCAACCCCTCACTCAAACTTAAAAAAACACATTACCTCTCGTGCTATCTACTCACAAAGACGGTTTTGATTATATATCCCCAAGTTTTGAAATATCTTTTTCCGACATTTCTGCCTCTGGAAAAAACTACATTCAAAAGATTTCGAAGGCAGCAGACAACGTTGTAATCAGTTTTCCAGCAGGGTTAACTGTGTCCTCCTTCAAACACACGTTCAATAGTGTACGCACATAAAGATTTCAGCAATCATGATCATTTTGCGTCATGTATGAAATGCAGAGCATGGCATTGTAGGCACAAAGTCTGCTCGTTCAATTGCGGGCGTTCCTTTTGAACAGACACGTTGCTGCTGACCTTTTTATGTTATTTTCAATGTTTAGAGACACTGCATTTATGCATCTCATAACCTGAACAAAGTATCTGCATAATGTTTGCTTTAGCCACACTAAGGGCATTTTCACACTTACCTCATTTGGTCCGGACTTTCGGACTTTTCAGTTTGATCCGGACCAGAATTACAGGTGTGAAACCTCCCCCGGACCACGGTGTGGATCAAAAGACCAAATTTTGGTCCGATAAAAAGAGGTGGTCTCGGTCCGGACCAAACTGAAACCATGGTCCGGTTCGTTTATAGTGTGAAAGCATTTTTTGGATGGTTCAGACTTTCGGACCAAATACAAGAAGCTCTGGCAGGCTCTCCTCGCGTTGCAAGACCGGGGATACTTCTTTAAGGAATAGCTCGGTGCTTAGTGTGTAGGCTACATGAGAGAGTGTGTGACGGTGAATGCGCTCAGAGCAGACAGCTGTCTGCCAGCAGAGCTGAGAATACATCAGCAGTTTACTTGTTAAGTGGTAGTAGATGTACAGTGCAGGTCTCCGTTTGTCTCTGAATAAATGCTCCAGAAAGAAAGTTCCTGTGTCTTGCTTCTCAACATTACAACAAAACAAAAAGAGCTGCGGCAGTAGGGGAGAGCAGCAGTCAGTTGAAAAAACTCAGACACAGAGAGATGATACGAGAGGATGGGGACGCCTGTCTACAAACCAATTGATTATAAGTATCTGGAGACGCAGCTCACGTATGTGATGACGACAGGATGTAGTTTTGTCACGTTTAGATCTTTAGTGCGCTTGCATAACTGCAGTGTGAAACCAAAACTTACCGGATCAAATGTATGCAATGTAACAAAAACATGAACCTTGGTCCGGACCTTGGTTCGGACTTTCAGGTGTGAAAAAGCCCTAAATTAGCCCCGCTCATCTCTAATCCTTACCTAAACATTACAATCTTCATCTTCACAATCTAAATGTTGATTTATGCCTAAAGCAAACTGGTTTGACACTCTGCAGAAGCACTGCTCACTCATACGGCTCTCTGTGAAGTGTTGCTCACCCAGCTCCTCTGCAGTTTGGATGTGTTTGTTGTAAAGGCGTTTACAGCAGTCCAGCTCTTTGTCAAACAGGGACACGAGGACAGGGTATCTGGCCACAGCATCTGTGGCAACTAAGGGGCGCTCCAGCAGGCTTCCAAACATATCCAGAACCTGCAGAAGTCAGATAAGTTTCAATAAATATGTGTGAATGCGTGTGTGTGTGTGTGTGTGTGTGTGTGTGTGTGTGTGTGTGTGTGTGTGTGTGCGTGCGTGCATGCATGTGTGTGACAGAGAGAAGCAGAGATAGATTAGGTTCTCAGACCTTGAAGGCGTGCTCTAGTCCAGAGGCGTCCTCAAAGGCCTGACAGAAGATGGCTCCCAGTCTACGGTCTGTGTCATCCACCTTCAGTTTGAACTCCTTCACGTCTTCTTCATACTCCTGCAGGGCAGATAGCTCAGCTAAACACCACACCAGCTAACGCAGAGCCAGCACAGCACATTCCTTTTCACATCTCACTGACTCAAAGCCATCCAGCGGGAGCACTGGCTGCCTCTTACACGCTAAGTAAATTGCTTTAACTGCTATACTTAAGGAACTTCTTGCTTAAGCAACAATAAGCACTGAAAAAACTTCATTTCATTTGGGCAGAGGCACACCAGGCTGTGGTGGTGTTTGCCAGCCTGAGAAATCAAGAGTATGTACTGAGAAGTTTTCAGCGTATTTCATAAAACCTTTGTGAAAATGATCTGAACTTTAAAGTTGCTCTACAAAACTACAGCCTAATTTTTTTTAGCAGGCAAGTGAACAAAAGCGCCATGCAGCCTGTGATACTAATACTCTGTACCCTGTTGTCGAGGTCCAGGCAGTCATAGGGCTTCTCTGTGAACAATCGGTAAGTGTCCACGAACTCTTGGTGGAGCAGCTGGACCTGCTGGCTGAGGGCTCTGCCTCGCACGCCTCCAATCTCCAATTTCTCAAGCTTCAGCAGGTCCACAGCTGTCAACAGGATGTCCTGTGGGGAAATAAACATGGAAAGTGGAGGGCAATCAAGCTAAAGTGCAGTTTCACTGTAAAGAATAAGGCAATTTTAACTTCAGCATCTCTATCCACAGAGCAACAACTGCAGACATGTCTCGGTTATTATGAATCCTGTTTCCATACTCGCCTTAATGGTCCTGATTCTGTTAATAAAGCGGTCCAGTCTAGAGAAGACCAAGAGGGGGGAGAAGTCCCAGGGCCTCACACAGCTCCCGTTCCTCTGATACTGGCTTAGATTAGCCCTCCGGTCCTCGTAGGTGCTCTTGAAGAGCTGCAGAATGTCCAGGCTGGTCTGCACCTTCAGGAGACTCTCTGAAGCCTCTCCTCTCAGAACCTCTTCTGGGGCGACATACACCTGGGCCTGGTGGTGCACAGCAGCACAGCTCAGGTGTTGTTATAGGAACAGATAACATGTTTAGCTAATAATTCCCATTTCATGAAAGCTTTATCATTTGTGACAGCGATAACTGTCCTGGGGCAGCACAGACAGCGACCCAGTGTCATCACTATTGTGTATTTGTATTGTACTACCATCCTGCCTGGGACATGTAGCTTTCGTCTCTGCTTCTAGTATGATATAATGTATGAAACTCTCAATTGCTCATTTAAGACCTGTTTACATGGTTCTCCTTCCAAAACAAGTAAGAGGAATACAGCGTTTCCTCCTGGCTCACAGAAATTAGCTCAGTTGATTAGCAAACCAAATTTGACAAAATGTGCTTGTGACAGTTGTCATTTCAGCCAGCAAAATAGACGGTCGCTAGCTCGAAACCCACAATTCAAAAAATTCTATCTATTCCATCAATCTGCCAATGTTATCCATATAAAGTGCATTAGTGCGGAAAGACAGTTACTAAGGGGGGCAACTCTGAGGCCTCGGACAACGGTAAAATGTCCTGCATCACTGTCTTAGTCACACAGTGATCTAAAAAGACGATTATCAACTTTACACCACAGCCACAAACAGTCGTGTGCATTCCCGAGAGCAGTAGGCATCCTCTCACTCCGCCTCTTCTGTCGTGTTTACACTGGAAACCACAGAGGCAATGCATGGATTTACTTTATAAACTTAGCACAAAAAGTAAGGAAATTTGTGTTTGGTAGATTATTTCTCTGTGGTAACAATGCTTTTTGGCAATAAATCTTACCGTTGGAAAGCCTGTTTAGTTCCCTTTCAAATGGTGCCCCATTTGTAAGGAACATGCATTTGTGGGATGAGCAGCAGTGCTGAGTATGTGGGTTGTGCCCATGAAAAATTTGCCAAATCTTCTCTGCCAATGCCAAACAGTTTATTCTGCCATTGACTCGTTTTGTGTTTGGTGGATTGGATGATTGAAGTTTGAAGAAACGAATCATATCGGCAATTTAACAATTGATTCATTTCACAAACAGGAGCCTCAGTAGCGTGTGGAAGAACCATATACAGCCACAACAGCCTGGCACCTCCTCCTCATGCTGGTCAGCAGCCTGGTCACACACTGCTATGGGACGGCATCCCATTCTTCAACCAGCATTTGTCGCAAGTCAGCCAATGTGGTTGTGTTGGTCACTCTGACACGAACAACACGCCCAAGCTGATCCCACAAGTGTTCAATGGGGTTGAGGTCAGGACTGCTGGCAGGCCATTCCATCCTCTCCACTCCCACATTCTGGAGGTAGTCTCTGATAAACCCCGCCATGTGGGGGCGAGTGTTGTCATCTTGGAGGATAGAGTTCGGTCCCAAACTGTGGAGATATGGGATTGCCACTGGTTGCAGAATCTCATCTCTATATCTCTCTGCATTGAGATTGCCTCCAATAATGACAAGCCTCATTTTTCCAGTGAGGGAGATGCCTCCCCACACCATCACACTGCCTCCACCAAAAGGTGTTACTCTATCGGATCAGCAGTCAGCATAGCGATCCTATGACCCTACGATCCAACTACCGTAGGCGGACTCATCCAATCCACCAAACACCAAATGAGTCAATGGCAGAATAAGCTGTTTGGCATTGGCAGAGAAGATTTGGCAAATTTTTCATATTATACTCAGCGCTGCTACTGAGCACCATTTGAAAGGGAACTAAACAGGCTTTCCAACGGTATAAGATTTATTGTCAAAAAGCATTATTACAACAGAGAAATAATCTACCAAACACAAATTTCCTTATTTTTTGTGCTAAGTTTATATGATAACTGGATGCAAACAGCTGGCCTTGATCTATCCAGACCCAGACCCAGGCCCAGACTCAGACCCAGGCTGTGAACAGGGCTCGATGGGTTAATCCAGCTCTGGGACAGGATGTCTGCTACACTATACATTACTGGCAGCAAAAACAAAGGGTGTTTCCAAAAAAAGGAACACAAGAGAACAATAAGGAATTCATTAGCATGAAGAGTGGAGCCTTCATGGCTGAGAAGAACAAAATCAAACGTTTCCAGAAATCTCAGCAGCAGCCACGTGACGACTGCTTACACCAAAGAAAAGCCGGCTCTTGTGATGGATGGCCGCGAGACACAGAGCAGAGCGTTCAGCTGACCTGCTGTATAAGGAGGTTGGAGGTCTCCTGCAGCAGGACCACCAGGCGGGCGGGGGTGTTGTAGTATCTGGAGGTGGCCCACACCAGGCACACGGTGTGCATCAGTGGGCCGATCTGAGCCCGGACATCAGGGAACTCAGCGGTCTCCATGTCCTCAAACAGACGCTGCAGGGGCCTCAGGTAGCGGCAGACATCCTTCGCCTCCTCCAGGGCTGGGGAGGGATCAAGACATCACAGTCAGTTCAACCACAAAATATGAATATTTAGAGCGGTAACAATTACAAATGCTGCTGTACAATTCATTGTCTCAGAAATAATTGAGATTAACAATATAATTGTCTCTTTTAGTCAAATGTATTTAAAAATTACTTTTATAAACAAATACAAGTTTTGAATGAATTCCAGGATAAATCTTTTGGTTACATCACTGTCATGTGATCCAGATAATGTAATAACACAGGTAAACAGCCTATGAAGTAAACCACCCCTCTGTATTATCATAAAACATTGTTTCTAACTGTATGCTATGAACGTGTATAAGGCCAAGTGCCAACAACTAACAATTGAAATAATAATAAATATATATAGTCCGACCAATAATCACTTACTATTTGGCATATCTGAACAAACACTTATGTAAACCTTGTTACAGGCCTACTAATAATGATAGATCATCATAAGAATTTCTCTATATTGTCAGGTGTATACTGTAGGTGTATCATTACCTGCAAGGACATCATGTTGCATACTAGTGAAAGCAGGGGAGTAGCTGCTCTCCACAGCCTCCAACAGCATCGCCATCTTATTCACCTTCGAGGACTGTAACTGGGACTGGATGCACTCCAGGTCTGCATATCTTTAAGGAGAACAAAAAGATTTCTGTCACATCTGCAGGAGGCCACTGGTTTGCGATGCACTGGCTACTGTGAAGTCCATTTCTACGTTTGTGAGTGAAGTCCTTCCTACGGTCTTAGGCTCTCAGGCGGTCTCTCACTGTGCCCCAACTAATCTCACGGCAGTCCTCAAAGACGATGTAGTTTTGTTGACGGAGGCGCGCTCATGTTGAGTTCACTATGGGCTGCTGTGCACATTTACGCATGTGGCACCATAGCAGCAACTTCATTAATTACTTATAATTATGAATTATGGACATGGAGACAGGACAAAGTCAGGATCGGACAGCAAGTCTGTACTTTCTACACTTCAACACACAGCGTTATATGTTACACATTGGAGTCCTGAGCTCCATCACAGCGTTATATGTTACACATTGGAGTCCTGAGCTGCATCACAGCGTTATACATTACACAGTGGAGTCCTGAGCTCAATCACAGCGTTATATGTTACACAGTGGAGTCCTGAGCTCCACTGTGTAACTGTTGAGTTCACTATGGGCTGCTGTGTTGAGTTCACTATGGGCTGCTGTGCACATTTACGCATGTGGCACCATAGCAGCAACTTCATTAATTACTTATAATTATGAATTATGGACATGGAGACAGGACAAAGTCAGGATCGGACAGCAAGTCTGTACTTTCTACACTTCAACACACAGCGTTATATGTTACACATTGGAGTCCTGAGCTCCATCACAGCGTTATATGTTACACATTGGAGTCCTGAGCTGCATCACAGCGTTATACGTTACACAGTGGAGTCCTGAGCTCAATCACAGCGTTATATGTTACACAGTGGAGTCCTGAGCTCCATCACAGCGTTATACGTTACACAGTGGAGTCCTGAGCTCTATCACAGCTGTCGGGACATTTCTATTTTCCAGTAGGACTGTCCTCGATTAGTTGATCTAATGGACAGATCTGTAAAACTGAGTTTCTACACAAATAGCCTAATTATGCAAAAGCACAATAAGGTTCACAAAAATGTATGTAGTTACTGAGGAACGAATGAGGAACAAATGAGAAACGAATTAGGAACGAATGGTTAGTTAATGAGTAGTTACTGATTGACTGTGATTCAATCACTAATGGTTAGTTACTGGGAAACAGACTGGTAGTTACTGTATTAACGAATGAGGAACAAATGATTAGTTCATGAGTAGTTACTCATTCAGTAATGGTAGTTAATGCTTAACTAATCATTCGTTAATGACTAACCAATCAGTATAATGCATCACTTTATCTCCAGGTATGCACAATAATTTGCCAATGGTAGTTAATGCCTTACTAATCATTCGTTAATGATTAACCTCTCAGTACGATGCATCACTTTATTAGCAGTTACGCACAATGCTTCAGTAATGGTAATTAAGTTTAGGTAATAATTCATTAATAAGTAGCAGTTTTGGTCCTTAAAGCTTTAGTGCGTCATTTTTTTTATATTAATGAACGTCCGTTACATTCAAGCCATTGCCAAATGAGTAGCTACAAAGCTAAATAAGACTATCAGCCACACACAACTCTCTCTGTATTTCTTAGCATGGCTATGTTCAGAAGATTGTGGCGTCCGGTGACTTTCCCACGCAGAAACTCGAGTGAAGATAATGACCTCTTCTGAAGAGCCCATCATGTTTTTTTAATCCTCCGTGTCCTCCTTGGCTACTAGCAACTGTGTGGAGAAGGGGTGGGGGCGCATGCGCATCACCGAAGGCTTGTATCATGTGGACGCGCGACAGTGTTGTTGTCATTACTTAGAACTCCTCATGGGGGAGACAGAAACTACGCACTATAGCTTTAACTACCGCTCAACAGCGCATGAAACCCAGGGTGGCAGGATTAAAGCATGCCCTGCAGCAGTGTACAATTGTTCAACAATGCTAATGCTACATAATATACCTTGGATGTGAATGTCCATGTGTTGTGAATATAATTATTAAAATATATTACAAGTGTCATCCTTTACCACGTCTATTCATTTTATTACCACTTGGGAAATCCCATGAACAGAGTAACTGATTTCCAAATGATTCATCAATACAGTGACTCCCAATCTGTTAATCAGTAACTAAGTATTAGTGCTTGAATCCCAGTCTACTCATTAACTAACCATGCGTTCCTCATTCACTCTTCATTCGTTCCTCAGTACCTACCTACATTTTTGTGTACCTTAATGTAAAGTATCTTGTGGGTACCAGAGATGTGCTCAGAAGTTTCTTAGAAATGAATCATTCAGCATGAAAAAGCATAAAAAACACAAACAACCGATTCATCAACTAATCAACTTAGAGGGGGCAGCTACCGGCAGGATCGAGACGGGGACCAGGGTAGGTGAATTTAAACAATGTGTCTCGATCTGTCAAGTGTGTGGCGAGGCTTGGACCCAAATGCAGTTTAGAAGTAATTTATTAAAACAAAAACAGTCTTACACAAACTGTCCTCCGGAAGTTAGCCAGGCAGGAAACAAACGAAACACAGAATCCGACATACAGAAACAGCACACAACAAAATACAATGATCCGACAAGAGACAAGGACAGAACAGGAACTAAATACACCAGGTAACGAGGACTAACACTGGACAGGTGACACAACAGGTGAAACAAATCAGGGTCGGGTAGAACAATCAAAAAGGCGGGAAAACAAACAAAGACAGGAAGAAAGCTAGACAAGACAAGGGAGACAAGACAGACTACAAAATAAAACAGGAAACAGAACATAACAGAAAAACAAGACTACCATAACAAGACAGAAAAATACCAAAACCCTGACACAATGTCTGAGTTGAAAACGCATCTTGTTGTCACGTAAGGGCCCTGTTCATGTTGCACAGACATTTTAATTGCATTTGATGTCTGTTAAGAGGCACAAAGGCACTCTAAAACTTGCCCCAACAACTGCCGTTTTAGCTCAGTGGAAGCTCATACACATAACTGCAGCTACTCCGTGCTTCCTGCACCGATTCCTGTCGGGTTTTTTTCAATCGAAAGTACACGCATATTTATAGCAATCAAGATTAACGTAAAAATTGGCCAGAATTCTCCTTTAACTGTTTAAACCCTACCAGGTCAGCTGTATTGCCGGCGATAAAAATTCACGTGCTGTCTTATTTAATATCTCCAGAAAAGCCACATCTTTTTACTCAAAATCCCAAATGTTTTTTTCTGTCAGGTCAAGTTTATTATTATGAGGATTTTTCCCTTTTTTTTGCTTGAATGTAAAGTTTTACAGTATTTTCAGAAGTGGCATTATTGTGCACATGATGCATAAACAAATCATATGGTCATTAAAGTAAAGAGAATATGGCAACAGGATGTAACATTTGATGGCGCCATAAGTTACTGTAGTTAGATAAACCGTCATTAGCCATGGACAGGATTTTCAGGGTTTAGAAAATCAACTAATAAAAACAACACAGACAGCATATTTGGGTGATGCATATTCATTATTTGATATTATGACAAATTATATAATATTCATATAAACTGCAGCTTCTCTCCTCCAGGCTATTTAAAGGGTAAATTCACCCAAATTATTACTAAAATTACCTTTTTTATGTCCAGGTTTTGTAGGTTTGTACATGAATAGACATGTGCTGCTCACAAAATTCAACATGTCTGTCTGTAGCTGAACAGATTGTCTGTATGAGGAGAAATCTATGGGTGTGATTTAGTTTGAATTCAGTGATTAAATGTGAACTAGTCTATATCGACAACGTTTCATTTCCGGGATTGTTAATTGTCATTCTTTTGGGCCAGATGTCCGTTACCTTCCACTTTCTTTGTGTTAGCAATCTCTGCAGGGTAAATCCAGACAGCTAGCTAGACTATCTGTCCAATCTGAGTTTTCTGTTGCACGACTAAAACAACTTTTGAATGTAGGCCTACACATATTCCACCAAAACAAGTTCCTTCTCGAGGCTATTTTGCAGAGGCACCGTTGCCCAACACTATTGTGATTGGTTTAAAGAAATGCCAATAAACCAGAGCACGTTTTTTCTTCCTCCGCAGCGCTGTGCAGGAAAGTCTGGCAATGTGAGACTAGACGTGAGGAAATCCTAACGTTGTATAGGATTACATTATAGCTTCATTAAGTTAGAGAGAGTCTGTGTAACTGGAACAGATGCAGTCCATAACTGCATATGTTGAAGCAGGGAACACAGGAAGAATGTTCTGATATGAAATGATAAAAGCAGAGGATATTGGCCTCATAAGATATAAGTCTGCTACAGAGGTACAACAAAAAAATAGAAATATAGTTTCACTTGATAGCCCAGTGTTCTGGAGCATAGCACCAGCTAGTGCATTAAAAACACGGTAGAGTTTTTAATGCGACATTTCAACCCAGCCTCTCGGCGTGTTATTAGCTTTGTAGCTAACAGCTGGAGATTTACGAGTCCTTCAGTGTCTTTGTGGCCTTTCCAGAAGCTTAGTAATCCGAACGGGAATGTCAGTGGCTTTCGGAGACTTTGCCCAATAAATCCAGAGTGATACATCTACGGCTGAACAGCTATTTAATCATCTTTTTGTACGAAAATAAAGAATAAAAATGAAATAGTTTATTTATGTTTCCCCTGATTGCCAAGACTCGTGATGACAATTTTCAAAAGCCAAAAGGTTTAGTTATTATTGTTCTCTGTGTGATTTCAATACATTTCTGTGAGATTTCATTTTTCTGTTTAGTCTTTTCTTTTGTCTTTATAGTCATACATAAACATAACATTCATGTGGCATCCCTGCAGCACATATATCCTGATAGCCCAGGTTTTCCTGAAAGAAATTATGTCTAAAACTTGATTGTGCATAACAGGGTTGAGTGTGTGTGTGTGTGTGTGTGTGTGTGTGTGTGTGTGTGTGTGTGTGTGTGTGTGTGTGTGTGTGTGTGTATATGTGTCGCCTCTAAAGTATCGAGCATCGAAAAATGCCTCGTCATTCAATACCCAATTTCAATACCTAAGGAGTAAATCTCATCAACGTCAGTGAGCCAATCAGCATGCAGCATTGCGATTTATTTTTGTCTTATAAAATTGGTATTGAAAAAAGTATCGTTCAGGAACAGGTATTGTTCAGGAACAGGTATCGAAGTCACGGTATTGGTATTGGTACCGGTATCAACATTTTCTGAACAATACCCAGCCCTATCTCACTAAAAAACATATATACCTTTATTGAAAAGCATCAATAGGGGCTGACACACATCAGAATGAGCTGTCAAAGGAAACTAATCATTTACCCATTTTCCTCACATGGCAAGTGAAAATAGGCTAAAAACAGTGCAAACACAAATTCACCACAATGAAACACCATAACAAAAGCGCTTTGTGCCGCTCCATCCTGCTCCATGTCCGCTGCTTTACCTCCTTGCACTGCAGAGAACAACTCTGACTTGTTTAACCACAGCGCCCCCTGCTGCGTATCTGATGTAATCCCATGCATATCTGATACATTGACTTCATTACTTCATTACTACACCATGTTCAAACCACAGATGAACGATAATTCAACCATAACGCGCCGCATGGATTATTAGTTTTGATGATGGAATATTTGAATAGTTGACTATTCTGTGAAACCCCTAGCACCAGCAAAACATCTGAAACAATTGAACTGTGAGTCCTGTAGGGACGACTGTAACTAGAGAGGTGCTGACCTGTTCTTCCAGAAGAGCAGCTCCGTGTGTGGGGTGGGGTTTTTGCCCTCCAGCAGAGCCTCAGAGGAGTCTTTCTTCAGGACGGCGCGGATCTGATGGCTCCACTCAATCACTGCTGACTCCAAAGAGTGAATGATGCTCTTATCCACTATCTCCCCCCTGTGAAGTTTCAGCAGGTAAGCGTTGCCTTAAGGATGACGCATTGACATGCACCTGTGTGTGTTTACCTGTGTGTGTGTGTGTGTGTGTGTGTGTGTGTGTGTGTGTGTGTGTGTGTGTGTGTGTGTGTGTGTGTGTGTGTGTGTGTGTGTGTGTGTGTGTGTGTGTGTGTGTGTGTGTGTGTGTGTGTGTGTGTGTGTGTGTGTGTGTGTGTGTGTGTGTGTGTGTGTGTGTGTGTGCGTGTGCGTGTGTTTACCTGTGCTCGGCCTCCAGGGCAGCCTGCTCCACTCGGTCGCAGCCTGCAGGCAGAGGCAGCAGGGTCTTGCCTTGGACTTGGCCTGTCACCACAAATACATTGGTCTGGAGGGAGTGGACGTGACGTCTGACATCCTGGGACACGACCTGGGGCCATTCACTGTGGTTCCTACTGTTGGACAGCAGTGGGGCCACAACCTGCAGGACAATGAAGACAGTGTAGATCATGTTTGCTTTGGAGGAAAACCTTTGATGCAGACAGTGGTGGAAAAAGTATTCACATCATATTACTTCAGAAAAGTCTTGTATTCAAAATTTTACTTTGAGTAAGTATCAAAAGTAAAAGTACAAATTATGAAGCATGGGCCAAAGATATATTATATTTTATTTTATGTTAGCTTTTATTTCATTATATTTTATAGGTCCGATCAGGCCCACTGGATGACTTTGAAAATTGCAGAGGAGTAATTAATTCCAAATCCAAACTTACCACTTTGATCTCAGAGAATTCTGAGTTTATTCTGAGAATATTACCCCTTTCTCCCAGGTCCGTAACATCATTTTTTTCCTACAATGGCCTTAGAACGCTGTCATAGCAGAAGCAACTTGCATTTGCCAACATCAAGCTAACAAGAAACTCTGTGGCAGATACAGTTTTTGATCTTTCTGGAGTGGTTTACTGGTCTGGCCCACTTGCACACCCACCACCCCTCCTCCTCCACTCAGTTGCTAGTAGCCAAGGAGGACACGGAGGATTAAAAAAAACACGATGGACTCTTCAGAAGAGGTCATTATCTTCACTCGAGTTTCTGCGTGTGAAAGTCGCCGGACGATCTTCTGAACATAGCCATACTGAGAAACACAGAGAGAGTTGTGTGGAGCTGATAGTCTTAACTAGCTTTTTTAGCAACTCATTTGGCTTGGATGTAACGGACGGTCATTAATATCAAAAAGGTACGCGCTAAAGCTTTAATTCATATGTTTAAATTTCTGTTCATAATTTTTGATTCATTGAGTTTGTTATCTGGTTGCAGAGTTAAACCCACACTCAGCCAGAAACAGCTGAACTGAATATGCCTTCTGTAAATGAATCCTCTGCTTTAACTGCCAACCTGCTGACTGCTCTCATCCATGCCGACACTACCAGTGTTTTACCAACCGAGCTACTACAAACCTGTGGTGAGAAGAGTATCTGTAGGCCTACTCAAGTAAAAAATAGTAATACAAACAAATGCACTGAAGTCAAGCAAATATATGTTACATAGTACGAGTATACGAGTATCACAAAAGTTGTGATTATGTGACACTCTTCTCTGGTGCTAACTACAGCTGTGAATATTTCCCTGCAGAAGTGTGAAGCACTTTCCACCACGCTGTTTGCAAATGAGAAAGTGATGCACCCAATGCAAATGCACAGGAGGGGGGGTCAGTAGGCTATTTGTGGTGGACAAGTGTAGGCATAATGAATATAAAATACTCGAGTAAAGTTTCCAGTGCAGAGACATCACGTGGTCCTCCATCACGAACAATCATTAACAGTTTCCTTACCTCCTGAACCAGAGCAGAGAAGTGGTCCAGGGCAGCCGGGGACATATCCCCGCAGAGCAGCTGCTCCTGCATGCGTTGCGGCTGCAGCGCTGCGCCGCGCTGCTTCAGCAGGTACACCGCCCTGGTCCCGCTGCCGGCCGGGGGGAAGCCGGCTGTGGGCTGCAGCAGCCCGGCCGCGCTCACCCACACCACCAGGGTCCTGTGCTCGGCTCGGTCCAGGAAGTCCTGCAGCAACTGCCTGTTGTCCCCGCTGGACACGCACTGCTGCCATTTGTCCTGATTGAGTCGGAGAGTCCTCAGCACATAGTCCGCTATGAAGTCCAGTCTGCTGTCCTCGGCGGGGGACTCCTCCATGGCTGCTGTCCCGCTCAGTGAGTGAGTGAGTGAACTGATTGTGTCTCGGCCTCCAAGGTAACGCAGTGTTTTGCATTAATCAGGCCGTTGCTAAGGGGACATGAGCGACCTGGAGCTGACCCATGACCAGGACATGCCTCTGCCTGTCTGTCTGCCTGCCTGCCTATCTGTCTGTCTGTCTGTCTGCCTGTCTGCTTGTCGGTCTGTCTGCCATTGTTCACTTTCAGAAGGAAGTTATGTTCAGCACAGATTTCCAACTCCTAGGATATGAAAAGGTTTGTAAATTCATGTTGATAATGCGTTGATTAAAGACATAGCTCATATTTGAGATCGATTGACCCACAGGAAATCACACTGATGGGAGAAAAGAGTGAAAGTGAAATTCAAAAAATAATGTATTAAGTTAAGCAGAGTAGTTAAGTAGTAGAGAGGGAAACTCTGATATATCCAGATCATAAAAGAAAATTGATTTAATTTGGTTTTAAATCAAAATACAATATTCCAGCTTTTATATACTGTATATATATTTATTTCACTTTTAAAAGTTTATTACCCATGTTCTCCATGTTGACTCCTGATTCGCTGCATTCAGATGTCAGCGTAGACTGAAAGGTGGGAATCAGCTGAAGGAATGTATGAATGCAACCTGGATTGAACAGAAATTATGAACGGACAGTTTTAATCTCACTCAATCTTGTTGGCCGCTTTTCCAGATGACTAAATCTGAACACTTGGCTTCAGTCTGCATGCCACGCACACAACGTACATTTTATTGACAATTTTAACCTTTTCTGGCAGCGCAGCGATTTTTTTTATGGACTTCATTTAAACTTTGCAGGCGCCTGTGCCCTCTCTTCCAACATCTCTTACTGTAGCATCACTGTAGTTCCACCAGTGTGCCACAACAGACTCAAACCGAAGTGGCTGCTTGTGTGTCACCACAAACCCGAACTGAAATTGAAACAGTCCCCGCCCATGCTTCTTCCAGGCCGGATCGGTCTCTCAAACTTTGATGTTCCGAGTCCCTGTGATAATGGTTCCTCTCACACGTATAGACTCCCCTCTGGGCTAGGATCGTCTTTTGTTAATAAACTTCGTGGTAGTAATTCCTCTAACTTAATTAAAATATCTCCTCAACAAACTCCCGCTAATGGGCCTAGTGTATCTGATATCTCTATCCCTTTCCTTACTCCAATAAGTTTTAAAAAGCGCAAGGGTCTTGGTATAATCCATCTGAACATTAGAAGCTTACTTAAGAACTTTGACCATCTAACTATTCTAGTTGAACAGACTACTCCTGATATTCTTGTGTTGGGTGAAACGGCTTGGGAAGAATATAGATAACTCAGCTGTGACCCTATAATTATATTTTTTATAGAATAGATTGGAGGGGGCGGTGGAGTTGGAATATATGTCAAATCTTGTCTCTCAGTGTCAATTTTAACTGCTGTTTCGCTTCCTAATTGCTTTGAATTTCTAGCTCTAAAGGTCCATCATGGTCCGGACCCACTGACTGTGGTCAGAGTCTACTGACCTCCCTCAGCTGAATCACATGCTACTGACTCCCTAGTGAATATGCTCTCTAAATATTCTGCTGATGAATTACTTATATTAGGTGACCTACATCTGAATTGGCTGAGTGATGCTTCTATGCAGTTTAAAAATCTCATGTGCAGTCTAGACCAAATTCTAAAGATTACTCCAAATCCACACTCTTAGACCTAATTTTCACCAACAAGGCTGGCAAATATTCTACTAGCGGTCTTTGAGCTAGGAATCAGCGATCACTGCCCCATTGTCTGTGTAAGGGATGTGCAGGTAAAAAACACAAGTGGTCTCCAAGAGGAACCTTAGAAAGTTTGATATATGAATATTTTTTAAATCTAGTCACCCCCTGTTATTCTAATCCAGCCAAGTTCTGGGCTACAATTAACTACTGGTAAGGATAGTATTAGTGTGCCATTGACTTACATTTTTAATCTTTCCATCTCTTCGGGCTTATTTCCGCTAGTCTGGAAATCTTCACGTGTCATTCCACTGTACTGTGGGAGATAGGAACAATCTGGATAACTATCGTCCGATCTCTACACTTCCATGCCTGGCTAAAGTACTTGAGATCTTAGTCAACTCTCAATTAAAGTGTTTCCTGTCAAGCCACTCTATTCTTAGTCCTCACCAATCCGGTTTCAGACCCAACCATAGTACTATCACTGCTATCACTCTAATTATCAATAACATAGTATCAGCCTTGGACATGAGGAAGTACTGTGCAACCCTCTTTGTCAACCTCTCAAAGGCTTTTGACACGGTCGATCACAGTCTAATTTTTAAAAAGTTGTCTGATATCGGATTGGATATGGGTGCTTGTGCATGGTTTCATAATTACCTATCTTCCAGGCATCAATGCGTGAAATCACCACTTGGCAATTCGGATTTCTTATCCATAACAAAAGGTGTCCCACAAGGCTCTGTATTGGGTCCTGTACTTTTTACCATCTATATTAATGAGCTAATCTCTTCTTTAGCTGGTTGCTTCGCCCATATGTACGCAGATGATACTATTCTTTACTGTACTACAGATACCCCACAGGCTGCTACTGACAACTTGCAGCTTTCCTTTAACTTATTACAGGACACTCTCTCTGACCTTAAACTAGTCCTTAACTCGCGAAAAACCAAGTTATTTTCAAGAGCTAGAAATGTTGATTTTACGAAACTTCATATTGTAACTGTTGATGGCTCTCCTATAGAGAGAGTTACTGGTTACAAATATCTCGCACTGTGGCTTGATGAGAAACTCTCATTTAAGACTCATATTGACTGCCTCGCCTCCAAGTTCCGACAGAAGGTGGGCTTTCTATACAGAAACCGGTCTAGCTTTCCTTTGCTTAGTAGGAAGAGAGTTATAGAGGCAGTATTTTTATCAGTATTGGACTATGGTGATGTAATCTATAGGCATGCAGCTACCATAGCTGCCAACACTCCTGTTTTTCCTGGGTTTCTCCTGTTTTTTAGCCGTATCTCCAGGGACCCCTCCCGGTTTGTTATTTGTCCCGGGAAACTCCTGTAATTTGCATGGCCCAAACAAACTCCTTTATAAATAATCGGACCAATATGTTTGTCTAAGGGACTGAATTTTTATTAAAAGGGCTACCGGAGGAGTTTTGGGATCTTTAGTCCAACTTGACTTGACCCTCCCTTCGCCAGCAATACATTTTTCTATGACCCTCCAAAATAATTGGGGAAAAAGGCATGACCCTCCCCAACAATTTATTGATGCCTTCTGTACTGGTTTGCGCTTGGCAAAGATGTACAGATAACCACTGTTTTTTTACAACCATGACATAGAAGATTTAACCTCTCCCGGAGGGAGACACATCGACACCCTGCTGCTAACCCAAACTCAGCCAGCTCCCTGACATCTGCAGACCACACAGTCTGCAGACAGACGGCTGGTCAGAGTAACCTGGTGTGGATGGTGATGAGCCCCCCATCACCATCCACACCACCTGTGGTAAGCCTTCAGTGTTCTGGGAGCCACAATCTCTTAGAACATGAAGTGAACATTCAACATCGACACCATCAGGAAAAAGGTAGTTCACCCTGCCTCAGGAGCTGCTGATCCAGTTCTCCAGTCTTTTGTCTGCACGTCCATCACTGTGTGGTTTGGATCGGCCACCAAACAGACAGGGACAGACTGAAGAGAAAATCATTGGGCCAACCTGCCCTCAATCCAGGACTTGTACTCATCCAGACTCAGGAAACAGGCAGGAAGCATCACTACATACATACTATATACAGTATATATATTAAACCAGGCAGGTGTGCCTCTAAGATCCAATTATTACCTTTATAATCAGCACAGCGGGCGTGATGATTAGACAAAACATCTTATTAAGTAAATAGCAGCCTATTTTGTTGTTATTATTTATTTATTTAGTGTGCTTTTATCCATATCTTCTATCCATAAGTATCCATGAAGTTTTTGTTGAACGAGAAAAGGTGATTGCCAAAGGTGGCCACAGGGTGGCACTACTGTACTGAAAGACGTGGCCTGTTGCAGGAAGCAGTGAACTACCATCAGTGCAGGTTTCAGATCTGAAAGCTCCTGGTTGTTCTCAACAGAGATATCCAGAAGCTCAGGAAAGCTGCTACGCGTCTGATCTGAAGCTGTCCAGGCGGCTCAACGTGCACGGTCCAGACTGATCACAGAGCTGTGTTCAGTCCACCGTGCACGGTCCAGACGGAGGCACAGAGCTGTGTTCAGTCCACTGTGCACGTTCCAGACTGGTCACAGAGCTGTGTCCAGTCCACTGTGCACGGTCCAGACTGGTGCACAGAGCTGTGTCCAGGCAGACCATCATCATATAGCCTCCAGTTTACAGTAAAAGCAGTGTGAGGTATTCTACAGTACTGACCTGTGACGAATAATGAAACAGAAAGTCTGCATTCTGCTCCATCATGCTGCTCACTAGAACTTGACTGCCACAGACAAAATTATTTTATTTTTTATCACAAATATTTTTCACAAATATCATGTGATCCAAAAAATTTGCAGCAGACACAATGTGTGTGAAGTCTGTTCAGTAACAAATATCAGAAACATGATGAACAAACTCATCGTTTGTTTTATTGAGGTGAGTGTGTGCGTGCGTGCGTGTGTGTGTCAGATATCCAGAAGCAGCATCTGAGGAGCTTCAGTTGCTCTCAGTGACTTTGAAGATTAAGATGACAAACCAAAGAGAAGCATCGCAGCCAGACGTTCCATTTCAGAATCAAACAAGCAGCCTGCTCACTGATATGACAGAGCTGAAATACATAAAGCAGGAACGACTGCCTGAGCGTGGTCGTCACATCAGCCAGAGCGGTACAGTAAGACTGACACAGCACAAACAGGAAGCAGCCTCCTTCACGCAGCTTGATACAAGTTTGGTAATTTAATTACCACACTATAATAATTATTTAACATGTGTTCACACAGCTGTGCTTCCTGAAGCAAGTTTAAAATGTCACCTGCAGTTTTATCAGAGTTTGATGCGTTGCAACATAAGCTTTTAATGTTCATCCTATCATAAAGTCATTTTCTCTCACTGATCAGTAGTTCCACATAAGTTTATGACACTGAATGAAATCTGTTGAACTCTTAAGCACAAACTATGTATAGTTAGACACATAGTTGGTTTACTTTACTAAATGCTTATTCATTTGTAACACTGATTATTTCTTTACAAAACATTTTATTTAAAGTATGTATATTCATTTCTCTGGAAAGTTTCACTTGAGATGTGTAAACCTTAATTTGACCCAGCTACTTGTTGGAGTTTAGGTTGGAATCAACACTCAGGGCGCCTGGTTAGCTCACCTGGTACAGCGTGTGCCCCATGTACAGATGATCAGTCCTTACTACAGTGGCTGCAGGTACAATTCCGACCTGTGGCCCATTGCTGCATGTCATTCCCCTCTCTCTGTATTTGATAGGACAGCTTAGACTTGAAGAGGGAGCCCTTCAAGTCTAAGTTGTCCTATCAAATACAGGCTTACAATGCCAAAAAATAGTGAAAGCTCAAAGTGATGCTGTCTAATAAAGTCTCCCTTCATAATGCTCAGATGATTCAACTTTATGGTCACTGGGAGGTGTTTCTAATATTTTGTCCACCACATTTGTATCAATGGGGGGTTTACAACACATTAGAAATGTGATGTTTAATATGGATTAAACACAGAATAAAGATGTGTTACTATGGGCAGCCGTGGGTGTCTGAAATATATAATATGTAGTATTACTATAATAAACATGATATACTATACTAGCCCATTACTTGGTACGTTTTATAATTTTGGGTGTAAAATGTTTCCTGATGTTGATGCTGTTGTACTGGTCTGTCACCAGCAGAGGGCGGTACAGTTCTGAGCTTAGCTCATGCTTCTGTTGGGACAGATTTAGTAGAAAGTCTTATTAATATATTGTTAAAAGTACAAAATACATGTTCCTTCATTAGGTTTTGAATGTTCTTTGCAAAGGACGAGAAGTTCCTCTGAGCCGTCTGACAGTGAAGGAGACGGACGCAGGCTTCTTGTCCTCACGTCCCCTGGCACTCGTTCTGTGTCCAGGTTAGCTCAGAGTATAACATTCAAATATTACATGTACGACGAATAATTGTCCCTGGGGGTATCAGAGCTTTGTTTTGTGTATTTAAAAGGTATATAATAACTTCATTCATGTGTCTGTCCCTCTCTCTTCCTTGTTTTATTGCTTTCAGATGTGTGACAGCACCAGTATGAGAGAGCTGAGCTGGATTCAGTTCAGGAGAACTAACAGTGTTGGTATTTGTCCTAAACTATCCATCGACACATCCTCATTGGTCTAAAATTAAGCTAAAGTGAGTTCACAGGTTGGACCACGACCAAGCATCAAAAGAGCAATGTACATCATTGCGAGTCACTTATTAGCATACAGGCTAACTTACTCATACAATATTAACAGTCTGGGACTTTGCAGACATTCATCTATGCCCAACTGAAGTTTGGAAATGATTCATGTCCAAGTTGTCTGCTTTGGACAGAGCAAATCTGATGCTTTCAGGTAGGACAGAAAACAGCATGTCTTCACAGTGGAGTCACCACATGACAGGTGACATTGACCCTTCCTTTCGCCCGCAATACAACACATGACATTAGCAGGGAGCTTTGGTTCAAAGAGCATTTACTTCATAATAGGGCCATCATAATAAAACAAAACCATGACCAAGTTGCAGAACTATCCTTTAACTTTGATCAGGTTTGAAGCGTCTGTCCCATACGCTACTTCTCTTCATTAATGTACACACACACACACACACATGGGTGTTGTACCTGTACATGAACTTGTGGCTTGCTGATGTGTGTACAGTCAGTTACAGCAGCAGCGGGCTGCAGCATAACACACTGACAGCTCCTTTTGACACACAGACACACACACACACACATGGCTTTGCTAAACTTCACACACACGCCTGTGAGATAAACAGAAGTTCCATGCCTGTGTCTGACAATGACCTCATACATGTGACGATGGAATGCCAAGCTCAACCAGCTAGTCAGTGATGATAGTGAAACACACAGCGCAAACTGGGACTATTTAATTTCAAAGAAAGCAACGCTCGAAAACACCAAAACCACGCAGAGACCACAAGTGGACATAGAAAATGTAATTCATTTTGCATCCGGTACCCTTCACTCCATCTGCAATTTAAATACACACACACACACACATTTCATGATTTGTGTAGCTGGATAGCTTTTACCCTAGCCCAGTTCCAAGTCATTCTTGGCGAGACTGGCTAACCAAGAACTGTGACGCAGAGTCTAGTACTGAGGATATGTCACAGTTCATAAATGCTAGCATCAGTAAAAACCTGGGTTCTGGTGCGTTGCCAGTGGCAGATCACACCCTTCACAGCGCCAAGCCTGGCATTCCTAGCGATGCTAACCGGCCACTGGCAGGACTGAAGGCAGCACCTGACACCTGACGCTGTTTGTGCATGAATGTGTTTGAGGCATCTCGCGAATACCTCAGCTTCTCGGGAATGCCAGTAATCCCCAATGTTCCTGAATGATGCTTTTCCTTCTTGGTTTGGATGGAGCTTGATTCATTTGTTCACTTCTTGTCAACAGCAGCAGCATTAATCATTCTGGAGCCAAGCTTTTCCTTTTGTAAAGTCAGAGAAAGAACTACTCATAACTTTGCTGTTTTTCCCTGTTATTTGTCAGTTGTGAGGCAAAGCTGCATCTCTTGAAAGCCTCATTGAACTATTATGCGGCACTCGAAACACAAGTGGTCCTCCCGTCGCTGTCTGAGTTTACACATCTGTGAGCCACCACAATGATATAAATGCATACTAGTAGCCTCTGGTGTCACAAGAAGAGAAGGCGAGCACACCCAGAGACGACATGTCAGGCTATTTCTGGGGCCCGACACTCCAGAGGGATGTGACACGTTGAGCGACGCAGGGGTAAAGCGCAGGCCAGCCAGTGTATGAGAAAGCTGATAAGAAGGCGAGAGGAAGCCGATGCTGTTTATCTGGGCTTTCTGCAGTACTATAATCGCCAGGCTTCGCGGCTGTAGAATTATGTGGCCTTACAAATGGCTGGAGACAAGCCTGGTTACTTTGTTCCTCTGGGGGGGGGGGGTTGTGGTTGGTGGCGGCGGTGCTCTGCCAGTCGGGTCTGGCCTGTGAGCCCTGTGGAGGTTTGTCAAAAGGAACGTTGATGGCTTTTAAAGAGCTGCAGGCCATGACTGGATGGGTCATTTTCATACTTTGAGATTTGGTGAGGGGCCAAAAGCAACATGCTGGAGGCTTACTCTCTCTGAAACAGGATATTGGGTTGGTAATGGCCGTCAGGGGACCAGCAGAATGACATAAATGTTAGGCTTTTTTCACACATAGTACTGAGAGCTTACAGACGTTTTAGCATGTACGAAACCCTCTTGTTGGATTGAAAATGGCTCAAAGTTTAGGTCACGTTTGACCTCGCACAACATAAAACTGCTTGTTCTCCAGTATGGAGAGGAAGCAAGTAAAAACAGAATATATCAACCCTAATACAGATTTTTTTTAAATATGTACAACTTAAACTTCCAACTGGTTTTGGTTGTATTTTTCGACACTTTTGTTGCTTTTCTCCCGATGTTTTTGTCACTTATTTCAATGTTTTTGTCACTTTTCCTAATTTCTTTCTTGATTGCACCTTTTGACGTTTTCGTTGTTTTTTTCCCCCACACGTTTTTGAAGCTTTTTTCTGACATTTTTGCCACTTTTTTCAACGTTCTTTTATAATTAGTTTTCTTCAAATGCTATAAAATTGAATAAAACACCCAAATCAATGAAAGTAGTGAACTGATAATTTCTTTCACTTTTCACTTCAGTCACCTTATTTTTTTCCAAAATTTTTCCCAAATTTCGAATGTAGAAAGTTTTTGAAAATGGGTTAAATTTGACCCGAGGAAAACAGGAGGGTTAAAATATCATAATGTGTAATATGGTATTGTAGGTTTAAGAGGATAAAGTGATGATTGTGAAATCATCATATTCTGATTCTATCTGAATGTGTTCCCTGTTAAAAGTGGGAAATGAACCTTGGCTTGACTCTACACTGTACATGGTCATCTATATGCAACACAATGTGCTTTTCATTTACCATTAACAAAATAAAAGAGGCCAATCTTACAAATGTTCATAAATTTGACTCTGGAGGATGTATACGTTTTCAAAAGATGGTTCCCTAAACTTTCCTCGATGCTTTCACTGAATCAATGTTGGACATCACGGTTTGTATCATGCCTCATCTTTTTCTAGATAACAAACATTGCAGGATACTTACTGTGATTAATGACTTCGCAAAGAAAGGAAGGAAAGGTTATTTTATTATCTCATGTCTCAATTATCTCATGTTTTATAGAGACATTAACTCTCATTTTAACAAAGCTGTGGGTTAATGCTAATGTTAAGATTTTCAGTTCTGAGGACGGACAAAAAGAGTCTACAGTGTTACAGAGACTACCGTTCTACATCATGAGGTAGTTTTTAATAACCCTTTAAGAACATTATTTATTAAGTGATTATTCGTCTTTGTCTGCTTTTGAATTGCCTTAAATTGCACTCAGGAATAGCAGTAATGTAATAGCCTCAATTTGAGTCCTAACTGGGCCCACTGGGTTTAGCCCTGCGGTGACACCTTACCTGGGCTTCATAACAGTATCTGGCTAACTCCAGCACAAGGCTCGGCCGGCTGCATTCGGAGAACTCTTCCTCATAGCCATGTAATCAAGCCCAATTAGGAGCCAATTAGAGGCAGGGTTTCACCGATGTGGACGCTGACCTCATCGCTGGACAAGCTTGTGGTTTTATAAATCATTTCTGGGCTGACAACAAACACGCGCTTGAGTAATAGTACAAATGATTTTCTACTTGTTTTCTCCAGTTGAACTGAATCACAGAGGTAGAACGGTGATACAGGATGTCCTCTTTGAGGCACAGATGTGTTATAAATCAGACTTTAGGCTGTCGAGTTGTGAAGGTTTCGAAACACTTTCTAGTTATGTCACCCAACAGCCACAAATCAGCTCTGAGGCCACAGTAGGAGGCTTTTCTCTCCGGCGAACACAAAGGCTGTGCTGCTGATGAAAGGACATGACATGACATTAAAGATAGTGTCTCTAGCACGGCTGCTGAGTGTCCTTTACCTCACAGATTCTTGTGATACGGCTTAAGTAAATTTGGGCCTTGTTGTATATGCCTTACAGAAGTATACTGTTTATTTAACATCTCCAGGGTGCTGAGTTATGACTAGTAATGATTACTCAAATGCCCAGTGTTTGGGCTATTGTACCAGGAGAGCTTCCAAACAGGCCCGCTGCTGTTTATTTGAATTTTCCATTTTATATTGCCACGTGTCATTAGGCTGTTTAGAGTTTACTGGGAGTGATGGATCATTTCCTTCAGCGCTCTCCACTCACGGAGAACCTGCTGGACAGCGCGTGCTCATCCTAAAGGTGGAGACTGTGTGCAAGTGTGTGTCCACGGCTGGAGATAATGGCACCCAGAGTGCATGACAGATGTCTTATTTCATCACATTACAGATCAGAGCCATGTCTGCAACAACATGGACATCGGCAGCCCTGCAGACACCAGAACTGAAAAGTTTGTTTCTAATATTTTGTCTAACCCTAATGCTGGATGGGAACCCCCTCCATAAAAATACAAAGTCAATATGTTTTCAATCAAGAAGAGGTGAACTGGCATCTCTCCAGCTACCAATCCACACTCCGTACATTGGTCTGTAAGGGGACTTGAACCAGCAACCCTACAGTTCCCAACCCAACACGGACTGAGCAACTGCCACTCCTAAACACTATTATTAAGGGTGCGATTTGTGAAAAAGACAGAGAAATGTTTTTTGATCATGCACAATGAAACAAAACATGCAAGAATGAAATGCCCCTTCCAATACCACCATGGATATAGAAGCACTTAACCAGCCATGCCAAAACACTGATTTATGAACTTCAATATTTAATGAAAAACAATCTCACAATGAAATATCACTACGTGGTGTCAACATAAAAAACAGTGCTTTTGAGTCGGAAAACTGAGTTAACTTCGCGGCGAAAACAAAATACTTTCACCCGGGAAACGTTAGATAGTTCCTCAGGAGGGTTTTAACCACAATCGAGTTGTTTTGGTGCCTAAACTTAACTGTCAGCGCCGCATGATGCTCACTTTTTCTGGCTAAACTCCACTACCACGGCCCCTGAAAGGACCATCATCTGGCAGTGCCTGTGGCCGGCTCACAGTCACCTATTGGCGGCTAAACAACTGCTGCTGGTAGCCGGCGTCCCGGAGCTCTGTAGAGGCTAAATACAGCCAGCAACTGCTACTCGGATTTTATTTTCCATCGCACTATAGACTGTTCACGTTACAGCGCTTTACTTAGTTTCAAATACTTTAATTTTAGGTATATAATATATGGTCTATTGGTGACGTAGCATTGATCACTTTCAGCAGAGGCAGGGATATGCAAACCAGAAAGGGGGAAATCCCACACATCCCCCCTGGCAAATCACATCCTGATTGTAGCTACTGAGACTGGTCAGGTGGAACTAAAAATGTTGCTCCGTGTCTGCTGGATGTGTAAATAGCTCAATGATTATTAACATGTTAACCAGCTAGCAAGCTATTTCTTCTCCTAAAATACCAAAGGATAACAACGAATAGGTAATGAGCGTGATTAAGCTGCTTCAGAGTGACTGATGTAGTCTATGTTTCAGGATGTGTTCTCCTTGATTGACAGCTCATAGCTGAAAATGCTGATCCATGTTACACTCAGAGCAGCAAGAGATACTCACACCATGTTCACGCTGCTCAGGCCATGCTTCATTAGCATGAAGGAGTTGTAAATATTAATCTATATGTGATTAAAAAAAGGTGGTACTTTAAGTTAACCATATGTTGAACTACAGAAAATAGTAAAAGTGAAACATCAGGGCCTGTGCAGTGTTTCTCTTCAGCTCTGAAAGTAGTGAGAAAGGCAGCATAAATTAGTTTCCCTGTAATCTCTACACCCTGGCTGGCTGTCCCAAGATGTCCTCCCTGATTTAAAGCAACAGTGTAATGTTTATGTTGGCTGAAAAAGAGTATGCATCAAACTTGATGTGATGAATTAAAGACACTGCTGGATGCTGTTTACACACGCAGGTGAAAGCTCGCCGCTGTTTGATGTCAGCGCAAAAATCAATCTTAAATCAAGATCAGAGTTTTTACATCTGGGGTTTGTGGAATCACTCAATATCATATTTTAGATATTTCTATGGGAAATGGACTCTAAATGTCTGAGAACATGAGTTCATAACATTTTGTACCTTTGCATCTCTGCATTTATTTTCAAACAGAACAACGTACTGTATGTCTGTAGCAAAAACAAGGCTTCATTTGATGGTAATGGAATAATTTTTTACGACTTTGTCATACTATCAGGGACATTGAAATGAGTCATCCTTTGGCTGCCAGTGTTGCTGTAGATAACCCCATAGGAATCCTTTCACAGCACTGTGTTTGAGCTGTTCAGGCCCCCAAACCCGGTTCATGGGAAATAGGAGCATGCTTATTTTGAAAGTCATGCCTGATTTAAGTCGCACACTAGGCCTCCCCTGCTTCATGTGTGACTCAAGCCACGAAGTGGGATGAAATCCATTTTGAATGCTCATTATTCAAGTTAGTTCCTGAAATATTCATGTCATATATGGAACGTGTGAACGATGTTTGCTGTTGCTCTAAAAATAAAAGATTTGACTCTCCTGAAGTGAAACAGCTTGATGCACACATTCCACTGGCATTATATCTACATGAATACATGTGACAAAAAAAAATTGCTTGCTTGATTAACTGATTGATTGATAAGTGTGAAACGCAGTAAATGTGCATTTTCATTAAGCTGTTTGAACATACAGTATAGTAGCTACTTACGATTTGTCCCGCATTGCCAGACCTTCCTCCACAGAACGTGCTCTGGTTTATTGGCATTTCTTTAAACCAATCACAATCATCTTGGGGGATGATAAGCGCCGGATGGAGCCACGGTGCCTCTGCAAAATAGCCTCTGGAAGGAACTTGTTTTGGTGGAACATGTGTACGTTCAAAAGTAGTTTTAGTTGTGCAACAGAAAAATCTGATTGGACAAGTCTAGCTTGCTGTCTGGATTTACCCTGCAGAGATCTGTTAACCATAGTCCTCATAAATCCACTGGAGTTTACAACGCCAACACAAAGAAAGAGGAAGGTAACAGACATCCGGCCGAAAAGAGGGACATCCGTCGGGATTTCTGGCGACACCGGAGCAATCCCAGAAATGAAACGATGCGTTCTCATTGCATTATAAGCACGTTTTAGAAATCAGGTGGATGGTGAGGGGGGAAGCATTAATGAAACAAAGATAAGTCAGTGTAGCATGTGGACTGATCATTCTGATAATGTTGCCTACATTCTTTGATGCATGCTATGGAAAGATTTGGGTTTCTTCTGTCATTAGAGCCGAAGTGCTAAATTCAGTCCCTGCTAAATGTATTAATACCACGCTGTGGAGAGATTCTGCCATCTGTGTTTAGTTAGTCGGGGGGAAAGTTTAGTGGAAGGCAGTGGGGTTCAGTCAGTGTAAGGAGAAACATCAGGGGTCCAAATCCACACAGTTAAAGGATAATTCTGATTTATTACATTTTTGGTCTTATTGAAGTAGTTTTGGCCTTCATTTCTATCAGTTATGATAACACTGCACTCACTAAAGTAACTGCTGAGATCTGGACCGTCCAACATGGCCAATGAGCAGCGAGACATGTAAATGAGCTAACCAGATTATCAAACCACTTCATTTATTCTAGAAAACTGTGTTCCCAACAACCATGGTAAGTATGCAACGTCACAACTGAACCATGAGAGTGGGTGAGTAAACTGTGATGGATGGTTATCACAGCCTTGTTTTAGCGTTAGCGTTGTTTTATCTTCCAAGTACGTCTGGCTAACACCTGATGCTGCTGCTTTCCCCACACTACACAGTTAGCATTACTGACAGGAATGATGGCAAAAACACAAACATAGAAAGTTGTATTAAACTAAAATTATCCTTTTAACCTGCAATAATAGTTTTTTGGAGACCTGGGGGCTGCATAACACGCAAACTGTTACTTATTGACAGATCTCTATCATTCATTTGGAATGATGTGAACGTAAGTGCAATATTGATGCTTCTAGCACTGTCTGAGAAAAGAACTGTCTCTCAGCTGCTGAATGCTGCACGTTGTCCGCCAGCCAATGACTGACTTTATCTTTGTGCCGTCAGCTGCTGAGCAGCTTCATCACAGCTTTTTCACTGACAACAGCAGCTGTTAAAGGGTAACTACCATTATTTTCAACCTGGACCATATTTTCATATGTTTTTGTGTTTTGTGTAACAATCTTTGAAATTGGTCCAACTTAAACTTAACTTTTTATTAGCACCTTCAGACATACAAAACAAATTCCACAATGTGTGACAGGTAATATCAGATGGTGCACAGAACAGAGAAACACAAACTGAACAAGAACAAAAACCCTCTCCACCCCCCACCCTCTGCGGTCTCGAGGAAAACAAAACAAACAAACAGAAACCACACCTTGCCTAATCACTCTCCTCTAATTCTTGTGGGGTTGAGGTCATTAAGTCTGATATTTGTGCTGCTGCGTTTCCGATAGTTGGCTGATAGTTGATGATTTGGCTTTGTTAATCCTTGCTGTAGAGAGCTCAAGCATAACTATGTCTAGAAAATATGCCAACCACAGTTTTATACAAAGCGAGTGGGTGGGGAGCCAGCGTTGAGCTATCATTTTCTTGATTGCAGTTGAGCCGGCTAGCCAAATTTTCCTCTGTCTCCCAAGCAGGTGTAATTTAGAGTCGTCATTAAATAACAAAACAATCGGGTCAGTAGGAACTTTATTGATAATATATAATATTATTGATGTTGTTTTATTCCAAAGCTCATGCACCTGTCCACACTCCCAGACCATATGCAGGGAAGTTCCAGTTTGTTCAGGTTGACAGAATGTACAATAGGGAGTGGGAATGACTTTAGAGACGTATCTCTTCTGAGGAGGCCAATATGACATACGTTGAAGTGGATATACTGGTGATTTGGGTTCTTGGAACAGTGGAAAATGTTGGCCCAAACTTTCTCCCAATTAATTGCGTTCCCCTCAGGGCTCAGCTCTCGCTCCCATTTCTTTACTATTGGGAGTTCTCCTATGGATACTTGCATCCGTATTATCCGTATCCGTATAGCATAAATCTTGGACACTAATCCTCTCACAGGAAAATCAACAAACCATTTAATGATGGCTAAACAACTGCTGCTGGTAGCCGGTGTCCATTTAAAGATAAAAGTAAAAGGATGTCCTGGCATTAATTCGGAAGAAACTTCACACGATGGACATTCGATTTACAGTCGCCTACCCAGCAACACTTTTCTCTACCTGGAAGGGGAAGAAAATGACTTTTGATGACCACAAGAAAGCACTACAATTCCTTAACAAGTTCCTTAACAAGGAGACAGAAGGCCCGGAGTGACTGTGGGTAGGCTTGTTTTCTTAATGCAAACATGCAGTCTGTAGATGACAGGACTTTCAACAGTCTAGGGCTAATATATGACGGTATCAGTGCTACTTGGTCAGTGCTTGAGAGTTAACCTGTTTTTTTTTCCCTCTTCTGTTTTTCTTTTTTTTCTAATGCAGGCCACTTCCAAAATAATTGTCATAGATTTGCTGCTATTATCATTTGTAATTACTTGGTAGCTAACAAGAATATGACCTAAGGTCTTCTATTTATATATATATATATTTTTTTTCTTTTTCTTTTTTTTGAGGTGACTCTGGTTTTGCTCTTTTTGTTTTTTTTGAGGTGACTCTGGTTTTGCTTTACATGTGTGGTCCATTTCTGTTGCTATAAGGCTAGGGCTTAAATATTTGGGTTAGGAAGGTTGAAAGGTAGCCATTGGATAAGGGCCTCATGGACCAGATCAAGGGAGGGGTTTCCCTCATGGAGCTGGATGGTCAGATTTCATGGGGGACTGTGGGCGAAGATAGGGTGGTAGTGTTATTTACCCTAGGTTCAAGGGTACGTTCATGTTGCAGTGTGTTGTTGTTTGACTTTGACAGTTTATGGGCTTTTGTTTTTGAAGATGCTGTCTCCCTTGGTTTTTATTTATTTATTTATTTTTTTTATTTTTTCCCTTGTCCCTACTGGTGGGTGATGGCAGTATGCCATGATGGAGCATTATGTATATGACTACACAGGGTAATAGTAAGAGTCATATTAGAGTAATTTCCTGGAATGTAAATGGGACACAGAATCCTGTGGAGACTGCAAGTGCAATTCCTGGTATTAAAGGAAGTACTGAAAAAATTGTTACTTCAGCTAAGGAAATTAATCAGGTGCTTGTGGATTTTTACAAAACTCTCTACACATCAGATACAGTTTTTGACTCTGAAAAATTGGAAAAATGGTTTTCCAGGATCTAGCTCCCTAGTCTGTCGCCAGAACAAGTGCCCCTTCAAGCTCCCGATGCCGCTGGATCGTGAATGCGCCGCAGTCAGGTTGCATCAGATCAGGTACCGTAATTCCCTGCGTCTCAAGCTCTGCCCTGATGTGTTGCAGCAAGGCATTAATTTCCGTTAGCGTGCCCTTTACTGCGTTGTAAACCACTGATTCAAGCACACTTTGTTGCTTTTCCAAGACCTGAGTGATCAAGTCCTCCATGTTCGGGATTGTGCTAGCATCAGTCGCTATGTTAGCCACCGCCCTGTTAGCCGCCGCCATGTTAGCAGATTACTGTGTCCGAGTAGGTAGCTTAGACAGCAACGACACCTGTTTTCTCGCGCTTGCAGGCATTTCACTTAGTCACTGTGATAACAGATAAAACGATTTGGCGTTGAAGAAAAAGTAATAGACCTGGTTTTTCAATGAAATGCAGAGGTGGGTAAGGAGCTCTAGCTCTCTGCGACCATTGCGGTTGCTGGTCACGTGATCTCCTCCCATTGGTCCAGTATTAAGCGTGATTGCTGTAACTAGCAGCCACAGACTGGGCAGCAATGTAACCCTATAAGGCAAATGTGCATGGTCAGTTTGGTCTACTAAAAGAAAACAAATGGTAGGTACCCTTTAAACCCATCTGTTGTGGGCCATAAAACCAAAACTAACGAAGATATTTCTCTGTGGGTCTTTCACTACGAGCGACTCTAAAATTATAATTACATTTTATCCATTGTTAATAGAGAAACATAGATTACAGCAGCCTGATTTTTCAGACTGAACACAAGTTATTGTGTGACAAACTTATATTTAGGATGTTTAATGCTCGTTGGTATTTTTCCATACTAAATCTGAACCACTGCTCCTGACTTTGAGTATGTGTACGCAGGGGCGTAGCACACAATTCTGGGCCCTGTAGAAAGGCATTTTCTATGGGCCCCTCCCCGCATCCACAGCTATTCATTCTAGCATCTTTTTGGGCCCTCCTCACATGAGGGCCCTGGGTACTCAGTCCCATTTCCACCTCCACTCCGACACCCCTGTGTGTACGTATCCTTCGCTGAAATCAAACCCCCGGCTCAATAAAGGTGTATGTTGCCGTCTCTCCTTTCTTTCGTCACGTACATCAACCTGCAGCTCGTAACACGGAGTGGACCATTTGTCAGAATGCACATCCAGATGTAGGAGGAAACCCAGACCACCTGGCTCCTCCGGCCCTCTTTACCTCCCTGTGTGAACAGGCACTAGCACCAGCATGTTTTCAGTTTGCAGTAATATGTCTGGATGTGAACAACTGTGCTTGTTTAGCCGTTTCACTCCGGCTGAGCTCAGTTCAACAAACCAATCGTTGCTATTTGGGCTGGCTGACAGCAGCCTCTCTGCCCAGTCTTCACGCACACGGCACTCACTCAGAGCGGGCTGAGGTAATGCCTGGGTCGCAGGCCAGAAATCCCTGCTCAGAACAGGGATACCAAATCACATCTAAATTTAGAGGATTGTTAAGTAGACTCTGTAACAATTCCATCAATCAAACAGGCTGACTTCTCCCTCTCGTGTTTTACAAAAGAGGATTTTCTGCATTTTATTGCTGTGTTTCATGGGTTACGTCACAGCCGAGGCGCACAGGCAAAGAGTTCTGTGGTGTCACATTTTAGATGCCTAACTTCAACGTCATGTTGGGCATCCAGGTTGGTTTCTCTCTGAGCGCCAGCAGACCAACCACTGAACCCTGGCTGAGAAGCTGCTTCAGCGCTCATCCTCCCAGTGTTTGGATACCTTGCTGTGGATCGGAGGTGAACGCTACGAGCTTCTGGTAAATACCAAGCTGACTGTAAAATATTAGCCCTTCACTTTCAGGGTATCACATGAGCCTGCCTTGGGGCGTCGCTGAAAGCTCTTAATGCCTTCCAGCTCGCTGCAATGCCACTTTTCTCAGGAGCTGGGCTGTCTGTCAAACTGCTTTCTTTGAAAAGAAAAATAATTGGGTAAGAGAGTTTTGACATTACAGAAAGGTATATATAATTATACATTTATTCAAAACAAGTTCATCTAAATGGAAAGACAGACGTTGTCTCGTTAAACAGCCAGGTCTCATAGATCACAGAACAGATAACGAACTCCAGCAGGGCTGAACTGCTTCAGGGTTCTGAGCTCATGTCTTCAACAACATTTGCAGGATTTCTAGCAATCTTGAGACCATTTTCATTTTTCTACAGTTCAAAACGTGCACATCTTTAGGATTCCAGGATTCAGTGGTGTGGAGAGGACATTTAGACCTTCATGATGGGAAATGAAACGTTGAAGCTTTATTTTATGAGTTCCAGTTATTCTTAATAGTTTCCTCTGAAGTTTCCTATGACGTCTTATTATTAGGGAAAACAGAGACAAAGCTTAGGCTGCACCATTTAAATAAAACTTTTAATACATCTAAGTGAACAGCTAACTAATGAAAAATCCAAATAATTATAAAACTTCAAAATCAGCCAGAATAAAATAAAATATGGGAAGAGAGACAAATCTGAACATGGACTTCACTCAAATTGTTTGAATGTACATTGTTCAGTTATACATGGGATGTCCAAGTCAAGGAGATAATGTTGTGTGTTGGGTAGACAGCGCTGCGGAGGGACACTGGACTGGACAAGCCGGAAAACCACCATTAACGCTTTTTCAATGTTTTTGTGTTTATATACAACACGTTCTGATTCCGAACTCATAAAATAAGGACGTTTGGACACTGACTATCAGAGTCTGATGTGACGAAAAAGGCGTCTTTTAGCGTGTTTGTGTAACGCACCAGGGAGAGCAGCAGTTAGATAGGATTTAGCGAGTAGTATGTAAGGGCGAATTTCCGCGTAAGGGTGGTGGATGGGTCAAACAGGACTTTCAACTAGGAGACCGGGGTTCGCGTCCCGCTTGTCACGTTAGCTTTAGCCGTTTTTTTCTTTCCAACCCGTTCGTCCCGCGTGTCACAGAACCGTACGCCCACCCACGACCCTTTCCTAAACCCAACCATCCCGTTCTTCCCGCGTGTAACGGAACTGTAAGCCCAACCACAACCTTTTCCTTAACATAACTGCGTCAAAAGGGATGGTTTACTTAAAGCACTAAAGGAGACTTTTAGCGTCAATAAGAACGACAAAGGCACCTGACCAAGTGTCTATATTTTACGAGATGGGTGTGAGAAGCTGTTGTTATATACGTTGGAAAAAGAGAGTATAAGAGGATTCAAAACGATCAGAGCTGCCGCCACTAAAGAAGATACGTTGATAAGATAGTTTCTGGTTTGTAATCCTCAGTGAATGTCTTGGATCCAGTTGGTTAAAGGTTTCAGGTCTTTGATTCTTAAAGGGTAAACATTTTGGGTCTGCAGGGTTCAACAATAAGGGTTGCCCGATGGAAAGGTTTTTTCAACTTTTTAAAAGGACGATTTCTGCACCTTTTTTTTAAAACATTAACGTGAAAAATATCAATTGTAGAGGCGACCTCTAGCTCACCCAGTAGAGTGTACATTTTTATGTCGACACAGCTCTACTAAAGATTTGATCCCGACTCATTTACTCACATTTCACTCATCGTAGTCCTAATTAACTTCTTACAACTAAATGTTCCTTTCATTAGTCCATTAACGCGCTACAAAAAGACGCAAAATGACTAAAAATAGATGCAAAAACCCAACAAAAAGGGACACAAACCGACTCTCCTTGAACGTTGACCAGAGAGGTGACTCGACCAGACGGTTTCACCCGCAAACCAAACGTCCTCCACTGATGAGTGTGAACCTGCGCTGGTGTGAACACACAGTGTGAGATCCGGCCAGATAACATAAAGCCTGTCTGAGTGAAGGACCTCATCAGTTCTCACTTGCTGCACGCTCGTTTTGGTAGAAACCACTCTGTCCAATGAGCTCACTACTCTCAAATAACTCGGAGATAAGCGGGTGGAGGTAACAACCCAGCATGCAAACAAAAACCTCCATTATAAATAGCCTTAAAGAGTGCTTCAGACAGCTGGGAGGAGGGAACACACACACACACACACACACACACACACTCACTCACACACACACAGCTGTGCATGTGGAGCGGCGGCCGGGCCGGGTGAGGACACCCCCTCGCTGGATCAGGATTACCCTGCTGAATCAAGCCTCCAGCGACCAGTCAGTGTGACTTATGCAATATATCTTCTCTCATCTTCCCCGTCAGGAGCCGTCCGAAGCTCGTTTATAACACAACTACAAGAGCGTATGTATTTGGCTTCTTTTTATTCAGAGCTCCAGTTTTATAAAGTGAAGCAATCTGGAATAGCAAGAGCTAAAGCATAAATAACAGTGAAATAATATTGTGCTGTGTCATTCATAAAGGATTGCGAAGCTCGCCTGTCCTCTGCTTGACTTGTCCAATTCTTAGTTCTCGTAACAGTTTTTGAGCTTCACTCCTACTTAGTGATCAAAGTGTGGGAGAAAGAGATGAAGATATTTCACTTAAGTATGCATTGTGATACTGGCTTCAAAGGCATGCAGTATTAAGATTCATAACTGCGGCCTTTGGATAGGTAACTTAAGAAGTTGATAATAGCCTGAAAAGACGTTTGGGGTGATAATGCAAAGGTGAACTTGTTTTTGTAACCCAAGGGGAGAGTTGGCGATTAGTGTGTAGAAGGTGAAACAGGTAACAGTAGAAATAAAGAAAAAATGGTGTTTCAAAATAGATTGAAAAATAAGTGTGAAGAGAAGCAGAGTGAGAATGAGGGGAAGACCAGTTGTCATGCAGCATTTCAAGCTCTAACATAAAACTATGACTATGACAAACAATATTTGTGACCGAAGACTAAAACCAAATAAGATTCAAGATTTGTGATTCATAACTTTATTGCCATGCAAATAAGTTGCTAGGAATTTAGTGCAGTGTGCTCATTACAAAAAAACAAAGCATTCATAGCAGGACAGTCCATACCCGTTAAGTCTACCCATGTAGACACATATAAGCACAACCCTCCCCCCCACAAATGCATACCATTTATCCCAAAATAAGAAGAAACCTTTTGAAACAGAGCCATTACAACATGTATGTATAATTATAAAACAAATAATTTGTCAGGTGGACAGGCAAACTAATTACTTTTACATTGTAATGCAAAGTCTAATTCAGTTAATTCACTCAGTCAAACAGTATCCTCCACCAAAAATGCAGAAGTTGATGTAGCTTCTTGACTTGTTGAACTTATCAGCAGATTCATGAACTCAACTGTTCTCTAATCCCACAGAAACATCGACAAACAGCAGCACAAAACCCTGCTGAGAAAAACCAGCATGTGAACATTTACAAAAAGGTCAAAGTAATGCAACGTTGGCTAACAAAACATTATAAGAGCTGTGGGTTTTGGAAGTAACGCTAACATTACCTTCAGTTGGCTATCTTTGCGGCAGCAGAGAGCACATTGTGGTGATAATGCAAGGCAAGCTTCAAAAACAGAATGGAAATTAAATCAAAAATACAAAAATCAAAAGATGATATTAGGTGCCAAAATGTCAGTCAACAGAGCAGCGAGCAGTGAGACCATAGAAGTCGGGGGCCAGGTCTGAGGCCCGTGTAGACCTCGGGGCCAGGTCTGAGGCCCTGTAGATGCCGGGGGCCAAGTCTGAGGCCCTGTAGACGCCGGGGGCCAAGTCTGAGGCCCTGTAGACGCCGGGGGCCAGGGCCCTGTAGACGCCAGGGCCAGGTCTGAGGCCCTGTAGACGCGGGGGGCCAGGGCCCTGTAGAAGCCGGGGGCCAGGTCTGAGGCCCTGTAGACGCCAGGGGCTAGGTCTGATACCCTGTAGACGCCAGGGGCCAGGTCTGAGGCCCTGTAGATGCCGGGGCCAGGTCTCAGGCCCTGTAGACGCCAAGGGCCAGGGCCCTGTAGACGCCGGGGCCAGGTCTGAGACGCTGTAGACGCCGGGAGCCAGGGCCCTGTAGACGTTGGGGGCCAAGTCTGGGGCCCTGCAGATGCCGGGGGCAATGGCCCTGTAGATGCTGTGGGCCAAGTCTGAGGCCCTGTAGACGCCGGGGGCCAGGTCTGAGGCCCTGTAGATGCCTGGGACCAAGTCTGAGGCCCTGTAGACACCAGGGGCCAAGTCTGAGGCCCTGTAGACGCTGGGGGCCAGGTCTGAGGCCCTGTAGACGTCGGGGGCCAGGTCTGAGGCCAGCCAGCCTTTGGGCTGGAGGAGGCTTGTTTGTAGAAGCAGAGACGTTCAGGAGGAGCGTCTCTGCTGGGCTGATCCCAGGAGCCGGGCCTAATTAGAAACAACTGGTCCAACTTCACTTCAATGGCTACACAGATCTCTCTTTTTATGTTGCTTGGCTGGTCCCGCGCGTTCATCAGCTGCACCTCCAGGCTCATCTCCATCTCTTAAGACTCCCCTGGCTGCGCGCTGTTTGTGGATTTCATGGATGGTAAAAAGAAATTTGAGGCCAGCCACCTAACTCCCCAGTGTTATCTCTCTTACACACACACACACACACACACACACACACACACACACACACACACACACACACACACACACACACACACACACACACACACACACACACACACACACACACACACACACACACACACACACACACACACAGTAATGTTGCTATTTTCCGAGATCTCATCAGTTAATATAGTAAGCAAAACAAAACCATGATTTACAGAAACCCAAGTTGCAGAAGCATCTTTGAAGCGGTTTGAAGCGTCTGTCCTACGCTACTTATACTACTATCTTAATTCATGTACACACACGCACATGCGCACACACGCACACACACACACACACACACACACACACACACACACACACACACACACACACACACACACACACACACACACACACACACACACACACACACACACACACACATACACATACCCACACAAATCCTTTCTGAAACAACAGGCTACAAACACACTTATCAGGTCAAATCTGTTTCCAATTGGCCCAGGACTTTCATGTGTTCAGACCTCGCCCTGTTGCTTTGGAGAAACATGACATCATGGACCTGGTTTACTGTTGCTGCACTGTAGGTGCCTCGTAGCGTTCTAATCTCTCACCCCTCTTGTGTTTGGAGTTGAGTCAGTTATCATTAGCGATGAGATCACAGAGGGATCACTCTTTAGAGTGAGCCGTGCCATTGCCTGTTTGCTTGAATCCAACTATACAATGCTGACCCGGTGCACAGCATGATTTCTACCACAATGCAACATCCATACAGTGATTACACGTCTGGCAATATTGCATTTTTGGCACACGTGAACCCAGACGTGAACCTCTCCAAGCTTTCAAGTCAATCTAATTCTGTCATCAGACCATCTCATGACGGAGTTCCTCATTCAATTGGCATCCGAATGTTCTCTTTCAGACAAGCACTGGCAGAGGCAGTTGCTCATATTTGAACCAGGTGATGGAGTTCCACATCAATATTTCACATAATATAGACTAAATAATCACAGGGCGATTTAGCGTTGCTTTTTCGGCACGAGTTCTGCACTACAGATGGTATTACAGCTAGAAATTCTGCTTTATTTTCTCATCTGACATGTTTATTAATGAGATGTCTGTAGAAATATAATGATGGAGAGAATGAGAGAATTTGAGAAAGGGCTGTTGTGAAATTGATGTGGAGAAGTACTGCGTGTGTGAAGGATGAGATTGCATAATATACAGTACGTAACAGAGCAGGCCTGTGCAGATCCTCGAGCCAGACACTTGCTGGTTATTTGACTCATGAAAGAAAACAAATCAAGCCTTGACTGAAAATAATCTTCACTATTGACTACTGAACTTGTTTAACATTGTTGTAACCATAATCCCCGGAATTCACACGATATTCTTACCCTATCACCTACAAAATATATTCATATAGTAGTCATTTCCTTTCAAGGAAATGTCCCTGCTTCCTGGATTACCTTCATAGACAACGGGTTGTCCAATCCACCAAGTGTGACATCAATCATCCTGTAGGCAGCAGGTGGGGGTAGCTGGTTGGGCTATATGTTGCAAGTCTTGGACTTTTGTCACATTTATGCTACTAAAACACTTGGTTAAAGATGCACAAATCAATATTTTGGATCAAATTGCAAATTACTCAAAATCTCATTTGTATGTCATGCATGGACAAGAGCATCTGCAAAGGGAAAAAATGTTAAATCACTTGCAAACATTTTGCAAAAGTATTTTTGCTGTTAACCCAACCCCAGGTATTGGGGTCTGTTTCAAAAAGCAGGTTTAGTGAAAACTCTGAGTTTGTTAACCCTTAGATGAGGGAAACTCTGGGTTTTCTGTTTCAGAAAGGGAGGTTAATCAAACCTGAGAAGGAGGGGTAACTCCAGCCCCAGAAAGAGAGGTAACTTAACCTCAGAGTCGGTTACTATGGTAACCTAACCTGGTCGGGAGCAGGTTTTCTTCAAGAAACCTCGAGTTTCTCTCAGTCTCTTCCCTCTGACACAGCGTTCTTTCATTTCCTCATTCATTCATTCAGTCTGTATCAGGCTCATTTTAGCGCAGTTTGTGATCTGCATGAATAAAAAACAGGGTTGGTTTATTAACTACATTATAAAACGTTTTTTTATCAAAACATGACATTTCCTTTCCCGTTGATAAAGAAGCTGTATTACTTCGCAGGGAGTTAAACATACGTCAGGAGATGATATTGAGGCACCGACTATAGATGCATTTTCATTTCCAGATACTAGCCTACCTATTTGAGCGGTATCGTTTTTCAGATATGTAGCCTACATAACCTTATCCGTCCTCATATCATTAACGTCACCCATCGTGGACATGCTCTTACATCCCAGATCCTTTGTGTCACATTACATTTTTTGGCAAACAGCAGTTTTCTTTACAACATTGGTGATGTGGGGCATTTTAGTAAAGCCACTGTATAGCAAAGCGCCATCAGAAGAGTGTGACTCGCTCTGAAACGTGTTTTAAATGTTTTTGTAGTGTTCCCTGGACACACACCAGTAAGAGCCTTAAAAAGGAGTTCCACAGTATTGCAGGTGAATGATGTAAACCCTTTGAAATAAAAGATTATGAATTATAATTATGTTAATGATGGTGCTGCAGCCTCAGAATGGGATTAGTAGGCCTAGGACTTTTACAGATTATAGGTTCAATACCATTTCACCAGTATTATACTTATGATTAAAATTAAATTAATACACTATATTGGAACTTACGCATTTACTCTAGCAGCAATTTTCTCCCACACAAATTCTCTCTCTTTTGCAGCAGCCGCTGTGTAACTTTTTTAATGAAATATATGTTCAAACTCGCTGTATGTGTGCATGAGTATTTCCACCGACCAGTTTGTTTGTGGTTGTTACCATGTTGAATCGTAGTATCATGGCTCCATTCATGCTGCCTTTTTATTGTGGTGGTGCACATGCTTAACTCTGAGTGAACCTACTCTGAGTTGTTGAACCAACTCACTGTTCTGGAACCAAAAACTCAGAGTTAGCCATCTCAGGGTAAATCAACTCAGAGTTCAGGGTTAGACTCAGAGTTTGTTAAACCTCCCTTCCTGAAATGGGCCCCTGCAGACATAACACATGCACACATATGCAACTCAAACCTGCACACACAACCACATATTAACCCGCAAATCCCACAACCCACAAACCGAGAAGGTTGTATATGAAAATGACATAATATAACAGAACAATACACAGAACAAAAATACAAGAAAGTAATAGAAATTAAAAAAATTATTAAAACCAAAGCTGTGGTTCCTTTCAAGATGTTCTAAAACCAAAAAAGTGACAGGTTTAAAAAATACAAACAAAAAACATTAAGAAGCCAAATGACAAAAAAAAGCAACATGTTACAGTAAATCTTGCATTTACAGCTTGCTTTGCTGCCCCCAGGTGAACAGAAAATCAAGTAGTGCAGCGCTAAGTACAGAGAAAGATTGTGAACATTGAAAAACATGTTGAATTTTCCGATAACACTTTATTTGAAGGGGTGTGCATATGACTGACATGGCACCGTCATAACCATGACATGACACTGGTCATGAACATGAAGGAGTCCTTTTGAATGTTTATGACTGTTGTCATTAAGTGTCATTTGGTAAATTATGACACTTTGAATGCTAAATTAGCATTGTTTAAAGTGCTCATATTATGCTCATTTTCAGGTTCATAATTGTATGTAGAGGTTGTACCAGAATAGGTTTATGTGGTTTAATTTTCAGAAGACACCATATATTTGTTGTACTGTACATTGCTGCAGCTCCTCTTTTCACCCTGTTTGTTGAGCTCTCTGTTTTAGCTACAGAGTGAGACATCTCACTACTGTACCATCATTGTTGGGAGTCGCACATGCGCAGTAAGTACTGCTAGCTTGTCAGTTGCAGAGCATGAGGGAGTGCCATGCTAGCAGCTAGGCGAGCATTATAACTTGTGTTACAAAGTGACGCACGTTCGTCACTGAAGTAAAGGCTGGACTACAATATAGCTGTTTGTAGCAGTTTGTGAACAGTGTTTTCTCTGGAAGATAGTAAGTCCCATTGGTATGGACTTTGGGCTTTTTCACTTTGTAAACCTATAACGTGCACAAAAAAGATATATAACACAATAAAGGAAAGGGAAAAAGCCAACAAGCTGTTCCTGTTATAACAACTTGACATCTACCAAGACTTCAATCTTTGAGCCAATCAAATGGATTTCTCTTGCCGACATAGAGACAGACTCGGCCATAAATAGGCAGACGAAAGCTGACGATGCGTGTAACGACGATCTCCTTGGTGTGTCAGGGCCTTATGTCATGGCAGGTGTGTTGCTCAGGACCTACGAAAGCGCAGTGTACTTTTACTGAAATAATTATTTGCTGTGCAAAGTATGGATAATCAATAATCAATTCCAATTCTTTATCTTTTAAATATCTTATCAAATACTTATACTCATTCTTACTTTTATGTTCTTTTTATTGTGCTTTTATTTTATTGTCATTGTATAAGATTCATTTTTTATTTTTGCTTTTGGCAAGCACTGGCAACTGTTTTAAAAGGTGTTATACAAATAAATTGTAATTATTATTATTATTTCAGCTGGAAATTTATTTTCTATCTGAACTGCCTATGCGAGGAATGTCAATGTTGTTGTACTGCCCATACACACACGTCACTGTCAGCCTATGTTGTGGCCTAATATCCTGCACGCTGGATTTAATCTGTTTTCGTAAAACACACATTCCTCCATTCTGTGTTTGGGACTGAAAAAGGCCAGAGTAGTTTATTGAAGGCAACTGAAACTGGTTTCTTTAAAGGTACAGTAGGTAAGCCTTATAAAACTAACTTTCTGTCATATTTGTTGAAACTGACCCTATGTTCCAGTAGAACTACATGAAGCAGGTAATTAAAAAAACAATACGGCTCCTCTGGCACCACCTACAGCCTGTAGTGCGATTTGCAAAAATCCACAGCTCCCTGTTCAGATGCACCAATCAGGGCCGGGGGGGGTGTCTAACTGCGTGTCAATCACTGCTCATGCACACACATTCATTCTCCCTTGTGGGGGAGGGGTTTAGGAGACCATTTTGGGCTTTAGTGGAAAGGGGGGAGGGACTTTGAAGTTGTCGATGTTTACATTTTTTGGCTAAGTCCTGGATCTTCACAATCCTACCTACGGCACCTTTAAGTATGGCAGGGAGTGTGTGTAGGGACGGGGACTGAAGAGGCTACACTCGTCGGTTTACTAAGAATGAGTAATATATTCATGTTGCGGTGATTCATAGTCTTCTGTCTCCAACTGGACTGCACAAAAGAATCACAATGAAAAATGATATAATTCTTGACCTTCATCGTAATCACGTAACACACACACACACACACACACACACACACACACACACACACAGCGTACAGCTTAGCTGTAAGCTTAAACCTGTTCCAGGCCGAGTGGAGCTTTCCCAGACAAATGGTATCAATATGCTTCCAGTCATTAGAGCACATTGTTGACTGGGATGACAGGCTGTAGAGCCAAGCTTGCTGGGACCCCAGTCTTAAATCAAATGACCAGCTTTCCCACTAATGGATCTACGCTGTGTTTGCCACTGGATGAGAAGATACATTTCAGACGGGGAGTTTAATGGTTTAGACAACTGTGGGTAGTTGCAGGGATGATTGAAAAGGTTCCGGCCTTCTTTTTTTCAGCAGATCTCTCCTCCCCTTTTAAGGGGGAAAGAATGAAAAACAAAACAACACATTCTCTCCCTTCCTCCCACTCACATGCACACCCGTGGAGAGAGCGCACCAGAGGCATCCAACAGAAACACCAAACCGAAATAGAGCTGCTATTTTGGTCCGGACTGGCTATTATTTTTAGAAAAAGTGACATGCGCTACGTTGAATTACAACATCATAAGGTCACTCATACCCCCTTTTCAGCCTTCTACCCTCCAGCCTATGACTCACCACAAAGTATGTAGTGACGTAACCCATAGTATCTACCCCCAAGTTCTCATCAAGAATTTGATCTGTGGCTCGTTGACCTGATTCAATCAGAGGGGGGAACTCTTACCATCCACAGAAATCTGCTTCTTGTTTAAACAGATGGTTTGATATCACCGTCCTACAGGTGAAACTAGCAGTCTGATCAGAATGCCTTCTAGTTCCCCAGATTGGTTTATTTTATGTTTGCCCATCATGGACCAGCTCCGTGACTTTCCACCATTAACACTTGTTTGCAGCATGGGAGTGAAATGCAGCGCTGAGGACAGGATAATGTGGCTGTTGGTATGCCAGGCTAAGACATAATGAAACATGCAGAAAACACATGCTTCCAATTTCTTACTCACTTCAAGTGTATCATCCAACCAGTGATGTAGTTTGAAATGAAAAGGTGGGTAATCTCCCGGCCTTTGGTCGGTGATAAGCATCACAAAGAAACAACAGGACGACCAAAGAATTATGACCATGTTCATTTAATAAAGAATTTTATTTAAATAGAACATCTCTAAAGTCCTAATTTACCAAATGTTTTAACAGAAACTCATAAAAGGGAGAATAAAAGCAGATTTGAAAAATATATGTAAAACAAAATGAGGTAAAAGGCATTACAATCAAAGGCAAGACTGTAAAATGTGTTTAAAGATGTGGCTATAAAAGATAATAATGAATTTCTTACTTGAAGTTCCTCTGGCAGCAACTTCTACTGTCTTCAGGCCTCCCCCCTTCTGTCTGGGGTAAAGGAAACTAATAGATCTGAAATATATCAGACAGAAGTGCTCGTCATTGCTCAGTAAATGTTTTAGCTATGATAGCGACATGGCGTCTCATAGATAGATGGCTCTACATCTACCTGATGGATTGGCACAATTTTTTGTACAGACATTCCGGGTCCCGAGAGGATGAAGCCCACTGACTTTGGTGATTCCCTAACTTATCCTGTATAGCAACCAGAATGGCAAACTTTACTTATCCAGTGAAATATCTCAACATCTACTGGATGGATTGGTACACAATGATGTTCAGACATTCATGATTCCAAGACGATGCTACTGCAAATTACCAAATGTCTAAACGTTAAACTACAATGGTGATCATAGTAAGCATTAATCCAGCTAAACGTGAGCGTGTTAGCATTGTCACTGAGCAGCCTGTTGTCATGAACCATTCGTTCAAAAAGCATTCCACGTTTGTTTTGCTGTATTTACCACATTGACTGCTGCTGTATAAGAACGTGGCTGGCTGTGTAGGCAGGAGGTTGGGTGGATGGGTGGCCGTTAAAACACAGGACTTTCAAGCCAGAGAGCGGAGTTAGCTTCCCGGGGAAAACAAGACTTTCACCCAGGAAATGCATGTTCCTTGGGAGTGTTTTAATTCAAACCACCATCTTTTTCCTAAACTTAACTAGTCGTTTTGGTGCCTAAACTTAAAGGACATTTCCAGTGCAAAATGAACCTAGGGGTTAATAACATGTGTACCGAGTCGACCGTTCTCTGGGATATGTTTTCATCCTAATCGAATGTGTCTCTAGCTTGAAACAAGCTAGCGCAAACCATTGATTAGCTTCTAACGCTAGCCTTCGGGGCAGAGGGTAAATCGCTAGCACCACACTTCAACACTAACATAATGAGGGTCCCTACATGTAAACCGAAGCATTGAGAACTTTGTAAGTATACAGACAGTTTATTAAAAAGATAGATTATAAAGACAGTAGCGGGCACCATCTTGGAAAACATTCATGACCAGTCGAATGACGAATACCGTGCAACCAGTAACCAGTAACATAGCTCAAACACAGCGTTCGTGGTTCAACTGGTCATGACTGTTTTCCAAGATGGCGCCCGCATGTATACATGAACGCTACTGTCTTTATAACGGTTGACTCGGTACACATGCGTATGTTATTAACCCCCAGGTTCATTTAGCAGTTGTCCTTTAAGTTTCGTCGCAGCACAACTTTCGTTGCCGCATAATGCTCACATTTTGTGGCCTAAACTTAACCGTAATGTCTGCCGAAACGACCGGCAGCTCACGGTGCTCTGTACCCAGCTCAAAGTCACCTATTCTCGGGGAACTGAACCACCAACCACCGCTGACCTGACGACGGAGCACCTTGCGGAGCACCATGCGGAGCACCATGCGGAACACCGTAGCTGGTGTCACAGAGCTCTGTAGCAGCCAAACACATCTACTAACTCCCACTGATACGACCGAGCTTTGACTGAGGTGTGTAGCCTGTGCCACGAAGCTCTGTAGCAGCTTAAACAGCTAGCAAATGCCGCTCGCCGTCATGGAGCTAGCCATAACGTCTCTTAGTTTCGTACGATATCTTACAATTTGGTGTGCATACATCATATAGACTGGTTCATGAGAATGCGTTGCACTGAGAGAATGTTAGCATACTGATTTTAGCTCAAAGCACCACTATTCCTAAATACGGCCTCACAGAGCTCGTAGCCTTGGTGTAGATCTTAGTTTTGTTTAATTTTATGTGGGAAAAGTAAAAGATGCTCAACCCATCTAAACACCTATGAGAGTTTTTAGAAGAAGAAGAAGAAGAAGAAGAAGAAGAAGAAGAAGAAGAAGAAGAAGAAGATATACTGCAAGGTCATTGCCATTAACCATTGTTAATAATGTTTCTGACAACACTTGAAAGCATCATCTATTGCCTTTCATTCCAGTGGAATTATGTGATTAAGTTTCAACTTGCACATGAAATGAGCCACCCACATCAGCAAAAATGGCTTTAAAGTAATTTGATAACAATGTGGTGTAGACTAATTCATTCACCAGTCCCCCTTAACTATCCTTTTTTTTAACCCTTATTTATTCAGTAAAGTTTCACTGAGCGCAGAAACGTCCGGATCACATTCACACAGTTACCCCTACATTCCGCCAGGTGCGTCAGCAATCGTGGCAACTCAAGACAATGCTCGGGATCCCGCCACCACATCCCAGCAGTGTCCCGGAAGCAACTCTCCGCTAAAAATATGCGCTAGGTCTAGGACTATTGACCAGGGTACTCTATGTAAAAGTCTTATGATATGATAAAAACCAGTATAAGAATGTCTTAAAGTTAAAATATTGTACTGGTTGCCACATGATTATGTCAGCAAGTAATATTCTAAGAGACATTTCCATTGATAGTGACACTAGCAGCAGGAAGGAAGTCCCTGTCAGATCTGCATTATGCAAACGAGTGTGGTGGCAAGCCGTGTGCTTTGTATGCCGTCCAGTTGTTGGACATGGGAGCAGGCAGCAGTGGTGTGAGGAACTCTGGGTAATTACTGTACAGGAAATTGGACGTAAGATGTTTGAATCCTCGCGTATCTGAGGTGAGTTATGGACCGATCCCACAGTAGTGAAGTAGATTAAAACAAGTGAATCCAATTAGTGTTTATGGAAAGCAGCTGTTGGTGAGTGAAACTCTGAGCTCTGCTTGTCTGTATAACTCGATGGCTATTTAAGTCTTTCATTTGTGCACAAATACAGACTGACATGGCAAAAGACTTGAAAAACCTTCTGCATGTGTTGTGTTGGGTAGAAACTGGGATATTAGAGGCCTACATGTAAAGAACTGACGTCAATTGTCTTTCTTTTTTTCGTCCTGGTTAACTCACGCTCTATGAGGGTATTCTGATGTCATAACAACACGATAACTCGCCTCTATGGATTTACAGGAAAACAAGGTTAGTGTTTGCTTACAGTCGTGAACAAACCCTCTTAGCTGTGTGTTTATTTACGTACACTGAATCAATTCATCTGTGATACAGCCAACAGTCATGTTCTGGATAAGCTTTCGTTTAAAAACATTTGGATTTAATTATCATGGGGATATGATATCCAAACAATCTGGTTTCTTCCATTAATAACATGATTGCAGCATGGCAAGGCGAGCTAAGGCCGCAGCGTTTTCATATATTTTCATGGATTTGGAGCTTGTTTACTTACTATTATGGACATGAGGCAAAACCCAATTTAGAGTAATGATACAGTTTACGTTTTGGAGTTTAAAAAGATCTGCAAGGAAGTGTCCTGGTTCCACAGCCTGCAGGATCCCAACGGAGAAACAAACATTACCCGTGTGACTTTTCCACAATGAAAGGCTTCTCGCTTGCTTTGGCCGTTTTCAGATCAGCACCGTTGACGCGAGGAAAAGGAAAGCAGCCAAAGCTTTAGTGTAACTGATAACTGAAGCACTGTACATTGAGGAAACGTAAGCAGTGTGTTACTTTACAGATAAAGCTCTGCAGAGCATGATGTCCTATTTATAGGCATTAACCACGGTGCAGTTTGAACTGCAGGCTCTGGAGAAGTGTTTTTCTCCTCCTACAGATTACAGTTTTAGACAACAGGGCTGCACTGCTACTTTTGGCACCTGCTTTTTGATTTCGTTTGAGCCTTTACATAAAAATGTATGAAGCGGATGAAGATGGATGGATGGATGGATAAAAATGTATATAAGTTTGTCACATTTTAGTCATTCAAGTCTAGATGTATTCAACAAAAGCTAGTTTTCATCATTGACATTTTAGAGGCTACAGGTGTTGCCATCTTTCATGGTAACAGTTACCATGGTTAAATGGTCTATTTTAAGGTATTCTATATCCACGACGTTCCACTTCTGGGATTGTTCTGGTGCCGCCAGAAATTCCGCCGGATGTCCATTACCTTCCTCTTCCTTTGTGTTGGCGTTCTAAACTCTGGTGGATTTATGAGGACTATGGTTAAGATCTCTGCAGGGGTAAATCCAGACAGCTAGCTAAACTATCTCTCCAATCTGAGTTTTCTGTTGCATGACTAAAACAACTTTTGAACGTACACATGTTCCACCAAAACAAGTTCCTTTGCAGAGGCACCGTTGCTCTGTCCGGCGCTTAGCACCGCCCAAGACGATTGTGATTGGTTAAAAGAAATGCCAATAAACCAGAGCAAGGCTTAATATAAAGCAAGGCTTTGTTTCCTCCCTTTTTCCAGTCCTGTGCATTAGTCTGGCAGTGTGTCGGCTGAACACTGACGTATAGATGAGCATAACCTGACTGCTGTTTGAGTGTGATTAGGGCATGCAAACAACATGCTACTGATATATGGGTCATATAGTCAGTCACACTGTAGGCGGTAGGTAATGTACAGACTCTGAGCATGAACAATACAAATGAATACACTGCATGTACAAACTGCTCATTCATGAATTTGACATTGGTACACAAGTCATTTTTCAGAACAATATCATTAAGCCAGAATCATGAAGCTTAAACTGGTATGCAGATCATTGTGTTGAGAGTGATAATTTACAGAAATGTCAAACTCTTCAGGACTCTATGTTAAAATATGCATTACATATTACAGTCTTTACACGTGTATCTTAAATTACAAAAAAAGAAAACCTAGTTTCTCACTCACCTTTAACCTTTAACTTTTGTTTTGTGTATTTGAAAATTCATATTAAAGAACACACTTAAACGGTTGCACAATAAAAAGAACATCAAGGATAACACAAAAAAGTCACAGGATGTATTCTGTAGTTAGATGTGTGTGTGTGTTCCTGTGCATGTATGGCATTAGCGGCATATAAAAGCACAAAAAACATCATTATAAAATATTTACGTTGGGCATTAACAGGCATTATTTTGACAACAGGTTAAAGGACACACGTCCTATTCAACTTAAACTGGTCCAATTAAATGAGCGACATACAGCCCTGCCTTTAAATATGCTTTCTAAAAGCAGTGTTTCAGTTTTTCCTTTAAACGTCACTGGTTTGTAGTCAGTTTAATGCTACTAGGGAGCTCATTCCAATCGCAGAGTCCCAATTATCTGAAAGAAAATGATTCTTCCAGCGTAACATCTGCTGCACTGGGCCTGGTGTTGTGCCTGTGAGCCTCTCTGACCTTCGGGAAGAAGTTTACTACATATTTTGGGGCTACGCCATTTACATGTTTGTGAGTTTTAACTGTGTCACTCTGGACTTCACAGGGAGCCAGCTTAGCTGCATAAAGTGGTTCCTCTAAGAACGCTCTCAATTTATTTTGGGAGACCTGAAGTCATGCAGACACTTTTGGCCCAGGTTTTGAAATATCTGTCTTTGAGAATTCTGGCTCTCACTCCAACACAGTGGCTCTTTGAGGCTGTACTTGCTAAATGCTAACATGCTACAAAATGGCAATGTTTAGCATATTCGCCATCTTAGTTTACCGTGTTAGCATGCTAACATTTGCTAATAAGCACTGAAGAGAATGTACAGCTGAGGCTGACGGGAATGTTATTAGTTTTGCAGGATGCGGGTCACATTTACATTTTGATCTGATGATGACGCAAGATACAGTCAGGGATCAGCAATGTTTTTACAATTCAAATCAGTCATCCATCCATCCAGTAGTTGTTGAGACATTTACTTTGAACCAAAATGTTAGCTGGTGGTGGTGTGAGATGAAAAGTTATCAGCAAGGTGCGATTTGAGAAAAAAACCAGAGGGGGTGGGGATCAGATGTTTTGTGATCATGCACAACAAAACAAAACATGCAATAATTAATTCCCCCTTTCAATAGCATGGATATAGAGCCCGCCATGGCAAAACACTTATTTATCAACTTCAATGGAAAATAATCTCATAATGAAATAGCACAACGTGGTGTCAACATAAAAAACAGCGTATGGGACTGTTCGTTATTTAATTAAGGGGCCACCGGAGGAGTTTTGTGGCCTCTAACCTAAAAAGACTTGACCCTCCCCTCGTCAGTAATAATTTTCCTATGACCCTCCAAAATGATTTGAAAAAGAGGCATGACCCTCCCCTTGCGTGCAATTGTGCACTTAGCAAAGAAGTACAGATACTATTTGATTTTTACAGCCCTGACATACAGGAGTTAACCTCTGCATTCTCATCTTATACATCCCACTCCTCTGTTATGGTGTGGTGGCCATTTCAGTAGATTTACTCACTAACATTGTTGTGGAAACACAATAAGCATGGAAACTAAATGCACACTTCATGCATTACTGCATTACTTCAAATACTAAGTTACTCCTCTAGTAAACTAGTATTCACATGAAATAAAACAATAAAATATTGAGACCATTCAGCAAAGGACGCTAAGATATAACCAATTCAACACTGGTTGCTATGGACTTGTCACTAGGCTTCGTCATTGTATATTTTAGTACATAGGTAAAGCTGCCGAAGCTGAACATTAGGCTATATTCCATAACACATATGTTTATTTTTAAAGCAGATTTTAAGTTACATTGTAACAATTTAACAATTTGCCCGTATAAAATCCAATCGCGGCACGGCTGTTTTGGAACGCAATAGACAGACGCTTAAATTCAACTAAAATGTAATGTGTTAATCAGTGTTGGACCTACAGTCTGTTGAGATGCCTCTCCAAACGCAGAAACGAAGCGCAGTCACACCATAAAATGTTAAGACACGTTGAGAAAAAAGATCCGTAGGCTATTTTTCCGTAATCCAATGACACAGGAATCCACAGCGATCAGTAGATCCACAAAAAGGTAAATGACACGGTGTATCCAGCAAGGCCTATATGAGCGTCATATTCACCAGCCAGCTCCAAACAGGTGAACGAGGCCTCTCCACTTCGCCGTTTAAACAAAGTGGAATAAATGTATAAAAGTCCAAATCTACACAAAGCCCGCAATCAATTAGTAAGCTGACATCACATTTATATACATGGTATTTAGGAAACCTTTATTGCAAGGTTGGCACAGCAAGATGTCCAGACTAGTGCAACAGTAACTTTTGTTTTTTGCGTCCTGCTGCTCCCATCGTCAGCCAGGTAATATTTTTTTTTTACTAAAGCAGTATATGAAATCTGATGTATTACCTACCACCATTTAGTTGTTTTGTGTTATTTAAGATATTTATAAAATATCTGGTCATGCCAGATGTAATTATTCCACTCATTTTTTAAACAATGCAATTACCTGTTTGAGCCACCAGGGGGGCAGTGCACCTCCTGCCCCCCACCAGCATACTCCGCATATGCGGTCAGACCCATCTGGTAGGGGGCCGAGACTGAGAGCTACATGGATAAATATGCACCAAACAAGCCACTTTGAAATTTTGCTCTTTTCATGAATAAAAATGTTGGGAGACTAAAAAATGTTGGATGACCCTCCCCTCAGCAAAAAATAAAAATACATGACACTCCCCTATTTTCCTCCGGTGGTCCATCCCATAAATACCGAACAGTCCCTTATAAGCCTGAGAGCAGGAGCAGAGAGTTCACTATGCGAGTTCACTATGCGAGTTCACTATGCGAGTTCACTATGCGGCGAAAACAAAATACTTTAAACCAGGAAACGCTCATTCGTTCCTCAGGAGTGTTTTAATCCAAACCATCATCACCATCTTTTTCCTAAACTTAACGAGTCGTTTTGGTGCCTAAACTTAACTGTCAGCGCCGCATGATGCTCCACTTCATCTGGCTAAACTCCACTACCACGGCCCCTGAAAGGCGTGTCATCTGGCAGTGCCTGTAGCCGGCTCACAGTCACCTATTGGCGGCTAAACAACTGCTGCTGGTAGCCGGCGTCCCGGAGCTCTGTAGGGGCTAAATACAACCAGCAACTGCTGCTTTTGATTTTACCTATGCACACTACGCACATTACAGAGCTTTACTTAGTTAAAATACTTCTATTTTAGGTATATAATATATGGTCTATTGGTGAAGTAGCATTGATCACTTTGAGGTGGGGGATACATTTTGTCCCCACTGGGGATAAAAATAATTCAGCAGAGGCAGGGCTATGTAGACCAGAACGGGGGAAATCCCACACATCCCCCCCAGAAAATCGCACCCTGCTCATCAGGATTGATCCTCTGGGGACTGTGAATGTCTTTCAGTATGGACCAAAGTGATGTACTGACCAACCAACATTGGCATTGCTGAAGCCTTGTAGCTAGCATGGCTAAAAAAAAAAAACATTCCAGAATTAACAGCTCTGGTAGTCTGAATCCACAGACCTCAATATGACCTCATTGGAACTCATTTCTACCAAATAAATAGTCCCAATGAAAAGTGTTGATGGTGAGCTCTGTGGACTGGCCTCAGTAATGGAAACATTAAGCATGTTGCTGCTGATTCTTCCCTTCACTATCAAAGAGTATGTCCAAACCTATGTAGCTGCATAGGTGATTAGAAAACCACAAAAAGGTAAGCTTCCCATTAAAGCTGTTTTGCATAAAGGTGCATGATCTACTATGTAGTTAGGTTGCCCTTTATTTCCCCTTTCACTGACTGTTCATGCAGCTGAATGCCACCCAGGCTGGCTGCATGTTACTGCTTTACTCGTGAATTAGCACTTGGACATATCCTACCACATGTGTCCAATTAGAGTTCCAGTAATCTGAATTGGCACACACATCCTACATAATTTGGGTTGCTGCAATGCAGCCTATGGCTTTCCTATGATGTCTAATTAAATTGTAAGACACGAGTAATTGCAATAATAAGTAATATGTTTAGATTATGCAGAAGTCGGTCCAGATGTAAAACATCTGTTGTGATCATGCAGTTGTGCTTTTGTTGCTTTACATGGTATTGTGAGAGCTGCTGTCAAGTGTGTTCATATCTCTGATGTAAATTCCAGGCTGTAAGAGTGTACTGTATGTGCTAATAGCCACATCTCTCCCCTGCCTTCCCTACAGATTGTAAATTCAAAGAGAAATGAACTGCATTGTCCCATGTAAAGCAGGGAGTGCTTTTGGCCTGTTGGCAGATGGAGTTACACAGTAGCATTATTGTACGGTGGAACAGCCATGAGACTGTTCAAAGACATCTCTCACTAAGTAGGCACGTTATCAGGGAATTTACATGTCTCATATGGACCAACACATGGCGCGTAGATACGAGAGAATGTCACCTGCCAGTCGAGTAAAAACATCTGAAAGAACCCACAACGGGGCGGCCGAGGCTAGGAAACTCGAAGCCTGCAGTCTAGCCGGACATTTAGGGATTCAGCATCAGGAGAGTGAGGGAGAGTAATGATATCAAACTGGAGATAATCTGCACAGACCAGCGTTTGACCTGAGCCAAGCTTCTGCAAGCACACAGGTATGTCTTCAGTGATGAAGCTACGCGCTATATGTGTTTTTGTTTCTACTCTTTTCTCTGTCAAAGCTTAAAATGAAAGCTTAAGTTACACCTGGGATGAGCAGGAGCCTTCTGGGGCCTAATATGGGCACTGAGGTTCAATTGGATGTACCCAGGAAAAGATTTGGAATGAGGCATCAAACAGAAGGAGATAACGTTACCGACAGATCTGGCAGGTTAAGCAACACATTTGCGAACTTTAATGAGTTTATTCTGCTGCTGTGCGCAAAATGGTTTTAAGATGTCATTATGAATTCTTGAGGCGGAATCTGTCTGATACTTTGGTGGGTTTGTGACACGGCTTAAAGGGATTGAGTACATGAGCTGTAATCCATGTTCAGACCGAGATGATTCACGTCTTTCTAACCTTTCATTGACATTCATACCTGTGCAAAGCATGCGCAGCCGCTGCTTCGCTAAGACTTCAAAGGCTTGGATGGAATATTGTTGCACTGTACATGACAGGATCCTGTTTGCTTTAGGAAACAGATTGGGTGAGCCTGCAGTTTATATTAAAAGATCAATACAGGCAGCTACATTTAGCCTCTAATTAATCACGCTGACAAAGAACAGACACTATTTGTCTCAACACTTCATACGTTTATATTTTTGTTATCAAGATCCAGCCACTGTTCATCACAAGCCACAAATATAACCCTGACACGCCAAAATGAAGCCATGCAGCTGGCGAGCTGGGACAGGAACATTCTAGTGATTTCTAGTGATGGATCAGTCAACAGCTCATGTGGATAGTACTCTTCAGAAACCTATTCCAGTTATTTGGAATATTTCAATGACATAACTATAAAGTGAAACATTGTGAGCTGAGGATATGTCCTTGTCATGGACAGCACTTTTCTTCATCCTGACTATAATCCTTAAAGGAATGTGCCACCTTTACTGTGGCTGTCCAATCAGTACTTGTACATGTAGTTTCTTGAAGAAGTGAATTCCCCAGTGTGTACTACTCTGACTGAGACAGTGAGTTCGCCTGTGCGCAGAGCCATGGCAGCTTTGTCTTTTTTAGTTGACAAAAAAAACTCAGATTCAAGGAATGGCGAGAGACTCGTTTGTTTATGACCGAGTCACACCCCGCCTCCTCCCCGCTCCAGAGAGAGAGAGATGGAGAGAGGGTCTATGGTCAATAGACAACAATAGATAGACAACAATTAAGTTTTACAGTATATGAGATTATTTTATGTGTTTATTTTGTAATGTGTTGGTATGTAGAGCTTTTAAAATATATGTTTATGTTGACATTAATATACCTTTGCAAGTAGTTATGTCTCTCGTATTGGTTTGTCCTCGTATTAGTCTATATCCATGACGTTCCACTTCCGGGATTGCTCCGGTGCTGCAGGAAATTCCGCCGGATGCATGTCTTTTCGCCGATGTTCGTTTCCTTCCGGTGGATTTATGAGGACTATGGTTAACTGCTCCTCAGATCTCTGCAGGGTAAATCCAGACAGCTACCTAGACTATCTGTCCAATCTGAGTTTTCTCTCGCAGAACTATTTTGCAGTGGCTCCTTTCGGAGCTTAGCACTGCCCAAGAGGATTGTGATTGGTTTTAAGAAATGCCAATAAACCAGAGTACATTTTTCTCCCATCCCGGAATGCTATGGACTGGAATGGACTAGCCAGACCTTTTGGGTCCGGCAAAGCGAGACTATCCTCGTATGGACATAACGCGCAAAGATATTGAATTTGAAAATATCTGGATTATGTTTTTTTGTTGTTGAAGGAACATAGACTGATAACATCCTTTTACCATCATTCAAGACACAAATGACCTCACTCATTTCTTGAGAAGAAAAAAAATGCATCAATGCATGGATTTGTCTTTTAAATCTAACAATATTTCCTTAGTTAAATGTGTCTGTTACCCCTTGCAGTGACTTTGAATTAACCACACAGTGAGGTGGCTTTAACATTGACTAAAAGCATATTTGGCATAATGATTAAATGGCTATGACTTTCCTTAACATACGAGTAGATCAATATGATGATATAGGCCTTCCACTCTAATGACTTTAAACCTGGTGGTCATAGGAATATGCCCAACCATCTGGCCACAGTAATGGACTACACTGATATATCACACATGCTGCAAATACATATACAGTACAGCGTTTCCACCAATAGGATTCAATGTGTATGGAATGTGATTTAATTGGATAGTGAGTTAACCTGAGTTTAGACACTCATCTCACTAATCAGATTCAGAGTTTGTATGAAAAGACAGTGACAAGCTATTCTTTTCTACAATTCTAGTTCTTTTTATTCTGACTTGGCAGAACAAGGCTCCCCTTTCCTGATTAGACTTTGGGTGTTGTAATGCAACCTTTCCTGAAGAATGTAATGACCTCACACATCATGCAGATGTTTTCAATCAATATTTGTTGATGTCAAAGCCCATTAGTTTGCTAATTACATTTGCATAAACATTTCACCGTTTTATATTTACTATGCTAAATTGGTTTTCATACAGTTTATATACGGTGGCCCTCAAGTGCTCACACATGTTTGGTGTAAATACTGTTTGGCCTAAGTAACAATGCATACATATACATCCATAGCCAATCACATGCTGTAAGAGTGTGTATTCATGACCACACACGCATATGCAAACAAAATATCAGAGCATTAAACAGCTTGCATTCCCCACCAGTGACTTGCGCAGAGAAACAAACATTTATGTGCCTCCATAGCAGGCCAACCCTGTTTGTTTGGTGGACACCCTGGCCTGATGTAAACAAGCTATTACACTTTGTTTAATGAAAGGTATGATTTGGACATTTTAAGAGGGTTGTTCTGCTTGTAGCCCCGTGTAGCCACAATTTAGAACTTCTAAATGGCTGTGGTTTGGCTGGCTGTCACCGGGAGATCCACATAATTAAGTGATCGTTATACCTGGCAGGAAAGGACTTGATGCAATGAATGCGCTCTCTGGCGGCCAGTACATTCAAAGGCTTTCATTTCTTTTCAGACTTTTATAAAGCCACCATTGAACATGGTTTTCTTATAGAATGTCTCAAGCTGTTTGGTTTTAGGACAACATTTGTAGAGATAATTGATATGTTTTATAAGGGAATTAATAGTTAAATTTCAACAGATCTCAAAGATTTGATATAAAGCGGGGTGTCCGACAAGGTTGCCCTATTTCGCCTTTTTTATTTATTTGAATGAATATTGATAAGATTCAAATTGTATCTCAACATACCAATATACTGTCATCTTAACAGAGATGAAGACCAGCAAGCATGAGACAGTAAGGATGGTTATTATTAATACCATGTCAAATTAATTTTATTATTTACACTAAATACGGTAGTTGACTAACTAGTCTCACATTGCCAGAACTTCCTCCACAGCGCTGTGGAGGAGGGTCTGGCTAGTCCACACAGCATTCCTGGATGGGAGAAAAACGTGCTCTGGTTTATTGGCATTTCTTTAAACCAATCACAATCGTCTTGGGTGGCGCTAAGCACAGGACGGAGCCACGGTGCCTCTGCTTAATAGTCTCAGGAAGGAATTTGTTTTGGTGGAACATGTGTACGTTCAAAAGTAGTTTTAGTCATGCAACCGAAAACTCAGATTGGACAGATAGTCTAGCTAGCTGTCTGGATTTACCCTGCAGAGATCTGAGGAGCAGTTAACCATAGTTCTCAAAAATCCACCGGAGTTTAGAACGCCAACACAAAGAAAGAGGAAGGTGACGGGATATCCAAAAAGAGTGACATCCGGTGGAATTTCCGGCAGATCGAGCACAACCGGAAGTGGAACGTCGTGGATATAGACTATTAACTAACTGACTAAATCAGTCAAAAGAACACTCCACTGAATTAGCACTGCGCTAGTGCTAATTCATATTGAGAGCCAGAGGCTGACATTCCAGCAGCTTCTGCGGAGGTCTTTTTTTTTCACAGCAGACATTTCAACACATCAGCTGCATTAATTAATGATGGCTGCATTTCTCTCAGGTGTGTTGCTTCCAGGGCCCTAATGTTGTCCATGCTGTAGTCTTCCTAGGATTCTTCCATGGAAGAGAGCCATCGTTAATGTTACTACATTAATATTGGCAGAACATTAATATTCATATTGTTGTTTTCCTGCTGTGACAAGTCAAATGTCTGCTGCATGTTTTGCAATCTTTCTGAATGTATTCAGTACAGACCTGGACTGAGAATTCCTGGATTGAGTTTATTGGTTGCTTGGGTTTTTAGTTTTTTGGGGGGTTTTGTGTTCAGTCATGGCACTGGTTTGAAATCATAGTTGAATATCATGGATGGTGTCCCTAGGCTGCCTCTGCACTTGCAGCTCACTCTTTTTGTGTATTTATTTTTTTCCTGCAGTTCACCATTCTCTATTCATGCAGCCTACTATTTAAAAAAAAATGTAATTGACAAAATGCATCATACAAAGAATCAGGTAAACAACAATAGCACGTAAACATCAAGACTAATTTTTTAAAAAGATGTATAAAATCGAAATAATACAAAATATATATATTAAATAACATACATTACATAAAAATATTAAAGAAAAAAAAGAGGTACAAGTAAACATAAAATCACATTTAGTCAGAGGTTTCAGGGAAAAAAGCTCTACAGTTTCCACAAGTTGAATGCTTTCTTTGTTGTTTTTCATGCAGCCCACTACAGAGTGCAGTCTGGGTAATAATTATGTATTTACAATACGGCACCTTGCTAAAAAACAAAAACCAACCGTCACCTCGTACTCTTGGCGTCAGCGATGTGAGTAGAGGATGCGACCACGAGCAAAAAGAAGCAATAAAAATATAGATAATAGAAATCTCAAAACCAGTGACAATTATAAAAGAAAAGCTCTAGAAAGTGACCGGTCCAGATGGGCTTAACTGAGCAACTTTTTTCATTTAAACCAGCTCGCAGTTTGAGAGTGAAACTCCAAATGAAGACGGGTAAACTAAGCTAGTTAAGAGCAGTGCAGGATGCTAGCGGTCGGGCAAAACATAATACAACGTTGCCTGCGAACAAGCGTTCATGTTTTTGAATCAAACTTTATCTTGTAGCTCCGCAGCAGTCAGCAGCAGCTAGTAGCAGTAGCTACTAGTCCAGTTTGCTGCTAACAGTGACAATGAAGAGCTAGTACCAAGCAGCAGCTATGAGCCCAGAACTCCAGAGTGGGCAGGTAGGATTTTCTCATTGAGTAAATATTATCAATATATATATATATATATATATATATATATATATATATATATATATATATATATCTATATATATATACATACACACACACACACACACACACACACACACACACATAAAGAGTATAGTGTAGATCTGCTCTTTATGAAAAATGCCCTGAGATAATTAATAATGCCAGATAATTTGGCACTAAGTTAATGGAACTGACTTGATCAGAAAGCGTTGTAAAAAGGGGAGATCTGTGCTGTGAATTATGACAATTTATAAAATGTGATTTAGTCTCAGAAGCAGAGCCAGTAGTGTGCATTAGGGATAGTTGTAAGCTGTTATATCACAGTGTGTGAACAAGCAAATATGATCAGATTAGTTAACAATATAATCACTTTCTATACCCAAATGTTGCTAGTGACCCATTATGCCTTTTATCCTTGAAGGTAGGGTAGTAAATATACTAAGCTCACGACTGAAAGGGAATAGAAAGTTATATGATATATTATACAAAGGAAAAATAGATTATTCAATTCAATTTTATTTTCATTGACACAATGTGCAGGCACATACTGGATGTAATTGTGCCACCTTTCCAACAAACACACAGTACACAACACATACACAGTAGAGTAAAAGGAAGCACATTATTAACATTATCAACATTATTTACAGGCTCAGAATTATTGTGAATGATATTATAAACATGTTTCATATTCTGTAAATGTACCTGTGCAAATGGCATAGTATATATTAAAGTGCAGTAACAGGAGGAGGAAGGAGCAGAGGGCAGGGATCTAAGTAAAAGGTGTTACGGTGTCATTAGAAAGTGCAATACATTTCATTGTATTCTTTGTTTCTTTTTGTTTTATATTTATATGATTTTTTTAAAATTTCATTTCAAGGTTTGGATGTCTGAGCTAGGGCTGAACGATTTTGGGGATACATGTAATTGTGATTTTTCTTCCAGATATTGCGATCACGATTCAATTTGCGATTTTTTTAGCTAAAGTTCAATATTCCCTGTGTAAGAGATAAAACATATCATGGAGCATTATAACATGAGACACCATCAGAACTGCTCTATAATCTTATGCACGGATGAGAACATGGATATTTCTTTTAATATGCATGGGACATTAAACAATCAAACACAAACGCTGAAGTTATAATAATAATAAAATCTATTCCAATAAAAATATCAGTATTTTCCTGTAAACTGAAATGTCTGATATGACTGAGTTCAACAGCAGCATTTACATATTACACCTTGTCATGTTAAAGGACAATTCCGGCGCAAAACGAACCTAGGGGTTAAAAATGGATGTGTACCCACTCTGTCGTTCTCTGGGACATGTTTTCATGCTAATTGATTGTGTTTGTAGCTTGAACGAAGCTAGCGCGGACAGCTGATTAGCTTACAACGCTAGTATTCGGGGCACAGGGAAAGTAAAAATAAATCGCTATTTTGTACCACTAAAAACGCTCAAAATATCACCAAACTTAAACGGTAGCATAATGAGGGTCCCTACATGTTGACCGAAACATTGAGAACTTTGTAAGTGTACAGACAGTTTATTGAACGAAGAGCTGCGGGAGCTCCGTGAAAGGGCTACGAGTGAGAGAGCTATGCCCCAACAGAGCCTCGTACTTCGGGAAACTGGTGGTGTACTTGCGGACATTGTGAAGCTATGGCCACCGAACAGGAGTGGGACCTGTTGCGTCGCGACACCCAAGAGACGCAGTGTTTTGTACAGTCTGAAGATTTCCCCTCTCTGATAAACAGGGCTGTACTTGAAACGTTTTTCCCTGTCCCGAAAATAAATTGGAGACGGCGACTCAGACTGGAGGGACCAGATAGACAGTTATCCACTGAGTAAGTACAAGACAAGTTATGTTTTACATCGGTGCGATTATTTCAGATATATTGAGCAAATTGCTTTTGATTTTAGTTTAGTTTCGCCAGCTGTAACTCATGACTGGTTTCCCGAAGTACGAGGCTCTGTTGTGGCAGAGCTCTCTCTCTCTCTCTTAGCCCTTTCATGGAGCTCCCGCAGCTCTTCGTTCAATAAACTGCCTGTACACTTACAATGTTCTCAATACTTCGGTTAATATGTAGGGACCCTCATTATGCTACCGTTGAAATTTTGTGATATTTTGAGCCTTTTTAGTGGTACAACATGGCGATTTATTTTTACTTTCCCTGTGCCCCGAATACTAGCGGACCGCTGATTAGCTTACAACGGTAAGCTAATCAGCGGTCCGCGCTAGCTTCGTTCAAGCTACAAACACAATCAATTAGCATGAAAACATGTCCCAGAGAACGACAGAGTGGGTACACATCCGTTATTAACCCCTAGGTTCGTTTTGCGCCGGAATTGTCCTTTAAATAAAATCACACAAAATAATCCACTGAAAATAGAGAATTTCTGTTACCAATCTGTGATATGTAACATTATTCCAGTATTTATCGTCAATAAAAAACAGTCAATATAATAATAAAAAGAGGAATAAAAAATGTTGTGAGCCAAACGTTACACCAAACATTCAACTAAATATTCACATTCGATTAATTGCAGTCTTCACGATTAGCTAACTGCATTCTTTCAGATCTTGATTTCAATTTTAAAACGATTCTTCATTCAGCCTTAGTGTGAACACTTATTTGCACAGAAAATAGGTTTCAATATTGTTGAACATCATTGTGTTGTAAAGAATACTGTTGCTAACTGTTCTAATACATCTACATTGTGAAGCAACACTTACTGTGTTTACACTGAATTGGAAATAATATTTAACAAAATTAAGGCTGTAGAGAACAGTGCGCTATACCAACTTATATACGAGGGTTTTAATTATTTAAAGTGGCCATATTATGTTCATTTTCAGGTTCATAATTGTAATTTGAGATTGTATCAGAATAGGTTTGGTTCAAAAAACACCATATTTTTGTTGTACTGCCCATTGCTGCAGATCCTCTTTTCACCCTGTGTCAGGTCTCTGTTTCAGCTACGGAGTAAGACCTCTCAACTTCTGTAGGATCTTTGTTGTCAGTCACATGCACAGTAGCTAGGTAAGGATTACATGAGCTAGCTATCTGTTTCTGCAACTTCGGCTTGTACAAAGCAGAATTAGCCGGGAGACTTCTTCTAAATGAGGGCGCACTTCCAACTTTGTGTGGAATACCTGCAGAACAGGGACATGTAAGTAGTTCTATACAATTTATTTTGTAGATTAGGGTGAATTTGTGTGTGTTGTAGCAGTGTTTTGCCATTGAGAACGAGCTAGCATGCTAGCGCTAGCATGTTAACGGTTAGCCCCCTAGGCCCCTCGTCTCGGCTAGTTACGTAGAAAGCCATGCAAATTTTGACCAGCTCACCCGGACTTCAGTCGAAGGCAGGACACATTCAGAAACCCGTATCTCACTCAAAACAGCATGGATGTTTGTTTTTTTCAAAGTTTGTATGTGTGTGGAAGCACCAGAGACACAAAATAACACCCCAAATCCCAGAAAAAGTGATTTCTTCATAATATGGGCACTTTAATTATAATATCATTATTTTAATATAGTCAGTTGTGATGTAAAGTGGGCCGGTCTAAGGCATGAAACTCCAGGGCTGTAAATGAGTCCCACTCTGGCTCTGGCTCAGTATGTCCTGCTATTGACACATACAGTAACAGAAACAACAGTTGTGTTCTGTAACGTACAGCTGAATCAGACGCATGCTGCACTATCTGAACATGGCGGCTGTCATAACTGGCCAACCATTGATTCAGTTATTACTTCGCTGATGTTCAGGCATTGGCTACGGTTACTGTACGTTGCGAGTGTTGTGATGCCTAAAACATGCCTAACATAACATGCCTAAAATAACATGTCGTTCAAACACAATGTCCTCTGCTTATTATCCTATATTTAGACATTATTTGCGCAGGTGACCTGTGATGACAGGACACGTGGCTCCCAGGAGATTTGTGACACGAGTGGGGTTCTGCCATTATTCCCGCTCTATGCACTGACGTGTGGTATGAGTCTCCTACAAGTCTGCTTTCATTTGTGTATACTCTTCATTTTTATACGTGTAAGCCTTCATCATTCATCATCTTACACATACCTTTACTAAGCTTGCAACATGTCATGCTCTCGTCTCGTAACTGCTTTGTATTCTTTGGGTCTTAATATGACAACAGTTCAGGGTCTGTTTAAAGTAATAAAAGTGAATTTAATCAATTCCAGGTCGTGGCAAGGTTGTTAGTCTGGAAAAGTATGAATAGTTTGTTGCTTGTTTAAACTTTACCAGACCTTATTCATAGTTTACGTAGTTTTAAGTTTGCTCTTTTTTGGCACATGTTGGAAGACCTAGAGAAATAGACGATCGATTGGTCTGTTTGCCATAGCAGTGCTCCTGCTTGGTCTTTGGCCCTGTGAGTCCTCTCACCCTTGGCGGAGGCTTTGGAAGCTGCACTAGCCCTCTGTGTGCTCACCACTCGGATTAATGGCTGTTTTGGCAACATATGAGCTCATGGGTAATTGGCCGAGGTGATGTTTCCTGCTGAATGCTACCTGGATCTTTTGTGGTCGTCTTCACGGTTGGTCGCTTCCCCTGCCACTAACACTGGTAATTGAGCAGCACTTTTGTGACACTGCTTGTGAACCGTGAGGAGGAAGTTACATGTTTCCTCAAAGTGTCATTGGAGAGAATGATGTGACATGGAGAATAGTTTTTTCCCCGAGGCATGGTGGATCTTTTTTATCTTTTTTATTTGTTAGCTACTGTGTTCGTTCCTTTGATGATGGCCTTGTTTTTGAACCTTTGTCTTTCAGTTAAACTGTAAAGGCCATGGACCAACCTATTGTAACTGCTCAGCACTAGCACAGCAGTATGATTCACGTGTCATCATTGTGTAGGGGTGCAAGATATATTGACTCAATATCGTTATTGCAATATCACGTTGCACAATATTATATCTAGGGGTGTAAAATATATCTACTCAATATCGATATCACAATATATAGAAAGTGTCGCAGTAAGCATGCAATATTTTGTGGAGCACTGCGTCCCATCTGTCGGTTGGGTGGCTTAGTTGCATTCAATTTACAGCCCGCTTGAAACACTATAATGATCATGTTTCATTGGCCAGTTACCGTGCCTCTTGCACGTTAGTGCCCGTCAGCGCACGGGTCCACTACGTGACAAACCCTATGTAGCGTACCACGTGTGTGTATATGTCGAAAGAGTGACAGTGTAAGTGAAGAAATTGATAGAGTCAACAAAACGGAACGAATCGGAGAAGCAAAAGAAAAGTTGTGTCCTGTTCTCTTTATATATTTTATACTGTCCAACCAGTGAAACATGTCCTGTTCTGTAGACATGGTTCTTATTTATTCATTCATGTTGGACCAGTCCAATATGACCGTCAGTTGAAATAAACCTTGTGTTGTAAGAAAACTTGTTTAATTTGTTGTGAATCTATTTTGATGCATTTTACCTTCATTTTACATATGTTTAAAAATATAGAAATTAGTATCGATATCGCAATATTCATAATCGATATCGCAATATCACATTTTGTCAATATCGTGCAACCCTATCATTGTGGCACCCTTTCCCAGGGTTGTAGTAGCCTACTGACTCTAGACCATTTTCTGTTGTCTCGGATTCGTTGGTATTTGGTCTTGACCGAGTTCAGCACTATATGCTTCTTTTCTAAAGTAACTTCCTCCTTCAAAACAAAACCATTGATGAAGTGCTCTCGTTCAGAAAACAGGTACTAGTTTATCCAAAATCCATCTAGAACGAACATTGACATTGGTCGCCTGGTATACGCCTGGCTGTATCATATACTACCTCAATCATCAGGTATCAGTCTGTTTCATTTTGGCCACAGACACAATGTCAGAGAGCACTTTGTTCTATGAATTCTCCAGGACAAGTAATAAGTTATATTTTAAGTAAATAATCTGGCCTAATTTAATCCTATAGTGTTGTAACTCTGCAACTTTGATTATTACAATAATAAAGTAAAATGATCATCTTAAATAGAAGATATACTGTCTCTCACATCACATCAATTATGAACAGGTAAGTGAGTGGTCTGGAAAAAATTTTTTTTCTGTCTCTCATTTGGAGTCGGTCTTGACTTGAAACTCTTTGCACTCGGTCTTGACTCGGTCTCCACTAGTCCTAGTCTTGGACTCGACACATTTGGACTTGACTACAACCCTGCCCTTTCCTCCCCGTCAGCCTCACCAGCCCTCTGTTCCCCAGGACCCTACATTTTCACGACAATCCCCAGGCATTGTCGTTCCTCAGCTGTCCAGCAGATGCCCTCAGAGTTTCCTGCCCTCACCTGCTCCTCCTTGCACACCTGGCCATCACGCCATCATGAAGTCTTAAAGTAGGGTTGCATGATATGACCTGAACTCAAAATCGCTAGTAATTACACATTTTACCTCGATAACGATAAATGAACGATAATTTCATTTTTGTGTGATTTGTTTTTGTCCTCATAGTTCATTGGCGAGGTTTGTAAATATTGTAAATATGCTCAAATACTGAAGGTGAGATTGTTTCTTTCTAATTCAAAAGTGCTTATTTTCGTGATTTTAAAATAATTGAAGGAAACACACAAAGCGGGAACTATTATCGCTATTTATTGAAAATGTATAAAATTGAAATGAAAGCACACATTGCTTGAAATGAAAATGTCTTGTGAAAAAAGTCACATTTTAGTTTTATAAAAATGATTGCAGCGGCTCTACTCCGAGCTCCTCATGGATAACTGAGCTTCTCACCCTATCTCTAAGGGAGACGCCAGCTACCCTCCTGAGGAAACCCATTTCGGCCGCTTGTACCCTGGATCTTGTTCTTTCGGTCATGACCCAGCCTTCATGACCATAGGTGAGGGTAGGAACAAAAACTGACCGGTAGATTGAGAGCTTTGCCTTCTGGCTCAGCTCTCTTTTCGTCACAACGGTGCGATAAATTTAATGTAATACCGCACCTGCTGTGCCGATTCTCCGACCAATCTCCCGCTCCATTGTCCCCTCACTCGCGAACAAGACCCCAAGGTACTTGAACTCCTTCACTTGGGGTAAGGACTCATTCCCTACCTGGAGAAGGCACTCCATTGGTTTCCTGCTGAGAACCATGGCCTCCGATTTAGAGGTGCTGATCCTCATCCCAGCCGCTTCACACTCGGCTGCGAACCGATCCAGTGAGTGCTGAAGGTCACAGGGCCGATGATGCCATCAGGACCACATCATCTGCAAAAAGCAGCGATGAGATCCCAGCCCACCCGAACTGCAACCCCTCTCCACCCCGACTACGCCTCGATATCCTGTCCATAAATACTACAAACAGGATTGGTGACAAAGCGCAGCCCTGGCGGAGGCCAACTCTCACCTGAAACGAGTCCGACTTACTGCCAAGAACCCGGACACAGCTCTCGCTTTGGTCGTACAGAGATTGGATGGCCCTGAGAAGGGACCCCCTCACCCTGTACTCCCGCAGCACCTCCCACAGTATCTCCCGGGGCACCCGGTCATACGCCTTCTCCAGATCCACAAAACACATGTAGACTGGTTGGGCATACTCCCAGGCTCCCTCCAGGATCCTTGCGAGAGTAAAGATCTGGTCCGTTGTTCCACGACCAGGACGGAATCCGCATTGTTCCTCTTCAACCTGAGATTCGACTATCGACCGAACCCTCCTTTCCAGCACCTTGGAGTAGACTTTACCGGGGAGGCTGAGAAGTGTGATACCCCTGTAATTGGCACACACCCTCTGGTCCCCCTTTTTAAAATTATAGTCATGGGAAAAATATGTCGATAACAGCTTCAGAATTTCGATGTTGATAATTAATCAATTAATCGTCCAGTCCTACCTTAAAGCATAACATGCAGCCGGAAAGGCAGGGTTTCTTTGACTGTTTGATCTGCCTTTTAGTTGCCAAAATGTAACCCTAACTGAACCTTGATCATGGCAAAGTCCACCTGCTCTGCTTCAGTGTCTGCATCTGCTGATGAAGACTAGAGGCATTTTAAATGCCTCTAGTAAGTGGACCTTGAGTTAATCGTTTTTTTTGTTGTTGTTGTTGTCTATAACTAGTGTTTTGAAGATCCAGAATGAATTTTAGTGGACCACAATGGAAATAAGCCTTGGGACATTGATGTGTTTTTTATGCTCTGTGATTTTTAATCCGAGCTATGTAATGACTTCTGTCCAGTGTTATATGTGTTTTGTTAAATCAAACAAACACAGGACTTTCACCCAGGAGACCGGACTCAGGTTACCTTCCCCCCAAACACGCCGCTAAACACGGACACACATACATACATACAGCTACGTCTCGCTTTATTAGATAGATGTGTGGTCGCATTAGAAGGTAGGAATAAATGGCGATATGGCGTGGTGTCATAGTCCAACAAATCACACATTTGCCTATATGAGTCATTCTTTGCCAAATGAGTATTAGTGCTATAACTCTAGGAGAAAATTACATCTGCCCTTGGAAAGAATCATAAATCAGACCATTTTATGAAGCCATTTTTGTTTTACAAACAAAACATTGAAAACCTGTGGAAGTGGCCCTTTGTTGAACCTTATTATTGACCAGGGGTCAGGTAAAAAATGATCTGTGACCCTCATTAAGAGTTCGGCCCACTTTACACAGGTTTGAACTTCTTTCTCAGGCTCTCTTATTTCATTCCTTATGCAACTGCCTCTATTACTTTTCTATAATGTACATAAAAATAAAACACCATGAATTCCTTTGAGGATAGATTGTCAGAAAACGTGCATCTTTATCACTCAAGTCTTTGCAAAAGCTCCATGAAAAAGATGATAATAGAACCACTAGGACTAAAGACAATCAGCACACTGAAAGGAAGAGGAATAGTGAAATGAGTGCATACACAACACACATCAGCATATGCATAATAGAAACTAACAGAACCCACAAAGCCCTGGGCAAACGTAGCAGAATAAGATTGTTCCGTTGTAATGGGAGGCTTATGATGTTTGGGTACACGGTGTGCCTGTAATAACAGTCCAAGTAGGAAGAGGTCTTGGGTTCTCCTGGTTTGAATCCTCTCAGTGTAACTCTGCCTTAAGCAGCCTGCATACGTAGATCAAAATAAACAGGGCTAAAAAGGAGAAAGAATGGTCACTGGTCTGGATCAATGGACATGGACGAGGCTGGGAATTCATCCACTGGCTTACAGCCATGTTTTTTGTATCCTGAAGCAGATGTAGATGTAAGGGGTAAGGGTGTGTCTCATATCAAAAACACTCAATCAGTCTTGTTCAAATAGATTCACTGCTCTTTCCTGCGAGTATTATTCATAAAGCTGAAGAGTCATTTTGTTTTCATGCTTATGGTTACAAAAGATGCTCTCAATACTTCAGTCTAAAGAGATAATGAAAATTGAGCTTATTGCTGTTGTTGTTGGCTGTTTCCGCTTACAGAGAACTTGATGCTGTCATTAGAGTAGCTGAGAGGAATGGCATGACTTCACATCAGCATCATTTCCTTGGAAAGGTTTTGTAGTCCTCTTATCACATGGGAAAGTATGATGTTTACAGGATCTCTTAAACCATGTAGGCCGGCCGTGTTTCTTCAGTAATTCAGCAACTTAATGAAGTACTATACATCATGAAATACAGATTATTATTGTGCCATCCAATCAGGGTGGTTGGATATGAAACCAGAATACAGATGATCTTAATTCATCTCTGTCTCAGATTTATATCTGCTGACCTCTTGTTCATTCTTCCAAGATACATAAAGGAATATGCATGCTGAGAGTGTGTGAGTGTCTTAAGTCCGTGTTTTTGTGTTTGCTTGTGCAAGATAGTGAAATCAGATTGCCTGCAAAGCCCTCAAGCAATGAAGTGCACACCTCTGCAAGCAAGCTGAATTGGAGCTAGCAGGCCCTTTGTTTCCTCTCTTTAATTGTGTGATATCACTCTGCACCAGCTTCAAACACTGGATCCACATGGTTGCGTAATACGCTCAGGATTTTGGCTCTAAGGTGCAGAAATCAAGTCTTCTTCAATTAACTGGAACATGGCCATTTCCCTGTTGTACCCTCTCCCAGATCCCACTGGGATTGGCAGAGCTGTTGGCGCTCTGTGGGATCCACATTAACTGTGTGAACATTCTTGTCGTGCTATTCTGCTGTATGTATTGGCTGCCTGATTACATGCGTGTTTACTTGGCAATTTGTTGCCCCGCCAAGCATCATGATCCCCGGGGATATTTGGAGCTTTTTAGGGGTTGTGCTTCATCGCTTTGATGCACTGTCAATCAAAGGGCATAAACTAAACACACAAAGCTGTTCCACCACTCCTGATGCACAACAGTGATGATGATGATGATGATGATGATGATGGTGGTGGTGGTGGTCAATCAGCATTTTGTACATCAAAAAAACACATATTTTATGTTTATCATTATTATATACACTCAGTGGTCCAACAACTGCTTAGCATCAATTCCACCTTTACCAAGTTTATAAAGGTCAGTTTTTGTTTCCGTTGTTGGAAATGTGTAGACGTGTTTATCACTCAGGTCAGAGTTAAAGTTATACTGAGAGGTGTTTCCTGTAAGTCCTCCCTATTAACATAGATGAAGGGGACAGAATATCAGAAACACCTCTCAGTATAATGCAGTCCAGGACAGCACCACCGCCACCTACAATATGACCTCAATGCCAAACATGTAAATATTAATAACTCCTCACAAACACACAAACTAAGCATTATGATAACAGTCGACTTCGTGGCTCAACAGTTATACGGGTTGTATTAGACGGTTTACATAATAAAGTTGATCTTGTTTAGCATTATCATTCTATCTCTCTGTGCCAGGGGGCTGTGTCCAGGCTGGGGCTGGGAACAGGACGGCCAGGTGAAACCAGTCAACAGGTAGGACTTCTGTCAGCTCACATTTGTTTAAAGGAATACTTCAACCAAAAGGATCATGCGTGTACCAGTTACTCACCCCTGGTTACCTTGACTTCTTGAAGAAACACAGATTGTGTCAACTTTCAATATGTACAAACACTCTTTGATGGTAGATCACTTTGTAACGTGAAAGCCATATTTCCACTGTTACCTCTGGACTGGCAATGTTGGGGAGAAACTAGGTACATGTAACAGCGTTCCATAATTTAATTACAAAATAAAGGTAACTGTTACAGTTACTGGGAAAACGTGTAATTAATTAGTTACCTATAAAAATGTTCATTATATTGGGGGTTACATCTGAATATTTTCTGTAAAAAGCTAGGCTATATGTGGAATAATATAACATTAATTTTTTTTGCTTTGCATGATTTTATGTGCACACATGTCTTCCTTTGCCGTTTAAAGTTTGATGCAATTGTGATGCTTTTGATTGGTTCTCCTGTTTGAATTTACTGACTGAGTTAAATTGCCTCTCAAGCTGTCTGAGAGTTGTCACTATGGCTACAGATAAAAATGCATTCCAGTGCTGCAAATATGAAAAACATTTAAAACAAAAGCCATAATGCTATCGACGTCAAAAATGTCGATGTCCAACCTCAGGAAATATCTGCAGGTATGTGAGTTAAGTTTGCTTACAGTAACTGCTAGCAGTCACATTAGATAAAGTAGGGAAGACAGTGTTTCCCACAGATTAGAAAGCAATTTGTGGCGCGCAGGGACACACACACACACACACACACACACACACACACACACACACACACACACACACACACACGCTGTTAAATGCTGTCCTCCTCTCCTACTCTTTCTTCAATGCCTAATGAATCTATCTCTTTTTCTCCCTGACCCTGTCTTTCTGCTTGAGCAGCACTGGTTGAAGCCTGAAAATATTGTAGACAAATTAATAACATAACTAATTACACTGGTCGGACTGTTCAGCTCTGTTTCAGACTGATACCTCCGGTTCAGGCTGGTCCTCATCCTCAACACGTGCCTTTTTCAGTCGCGGAAAATACTTTTCAGTACTCATCTGGATTAAAAAAAAGTAAAAAAAATGACATAACATTATTTATAATAGGTTTATTTGATTCACAGCTGCTACATATAGTGTTTTGACCTCGACAACCCAACTGCATTTTACCGCAAACTTGCGACTAGACTTTCTAAAGCAGGCGCAATCACTTGTTTGCTAAGAGTCGGGTCGGGACTCCAACATTAACACACTGACAACATTGTATTCAGAATATACAATATTTTTATAGCACTTTTTAATGTGTGATTGTGTAAAGGTGTTCACGAGATACCAACCTTTCGTGAACTTGTGAATTTCGCCAGCCGTCTTCTCTCGTTTTCATGGAGACAGGCACTGTGTGCACGGAGGGGAGGGGCTGTGTGTGTGTGTGTGTGTGTGTGTGTGTGTGTGTGTGTGTGTGTAGCCTATGTGAGAGAGACTCGAGTGACAGAGAGACGGAGGAGAGCAGGGAAAGGAAATGCAGCTGAAACGAATACGCTGTGTGTTTTAAATAGCGTTAAAAAAAACTGAAACGCAATATGTGGTGTTGATTGTGTGGCGCACCGCCACAAATTAGTCTGTGTGGGAAACACTGGAAGACATGGCTACCTTCCATGTGACACCCCGGGCTTCTAATGTGTGTTGAAGAAGTATTTTGGCACCATATTTTCCTTGGTACATATCCAGTAGTTTACATTTAATTGCCACTCATAAGAAGTTAGAAAACTAATTCAAAAGTAATTGTAATAGTTACACTACTATTACATTTTAAATAGCGTAACTTGTAATCTGTAACCTATAACATTTCCAAAGTAATTCCAGACAATGGCGACTGGTGAGACGGAGGATTTCCACAGAAACAGCTTCACAGACTGTTTCTATAATAAGCTGTATTGCTCAAACTGGATCTCCCCGATCATATCCTATTGTCTCACCCCATACCATCGCAGCCCCTAAAATTGTATTTTTTTTGTTTTTCAACACGATAGGCCAGTAACCAGCTCGGTGCATCTCCCCACTGCTTTCAATGACTTGCACGATGTTGTGAAGTATCCTGGCATCCAGGGCATCCAACAACTTTTGCTTTGCTCATTATTGTCTGCCAGAGCCAAGAATTAGTCGATGATTGATAATTCTCCTCTTTGTTCAGATATGACGCTTTACAATTGTTGTGGAAAATGTATTGTTAACCTCCAAAATCAGTTGATTAAAAAAAACACCATGATTCGAAGGTGTTTGCAACACCTTGTTTTATTAGGTGTCAGCAGGATCATGTCATCAACGTAATGTTTGCTGAGTCATTCAAGATGTATCAGATGGAGCTGAATCCATTGCTTTCCAGGCAGGAATGTCACTGTAAAACTGGGAGACATGACTACTTATGTAGTAGTAGTAGTAGTAGTAGTAGTATAGTATATTTATTTCAACATAACCATGTCTTGACATACACATTACATAATAAACACATACAACAATGTCTTACATATCGTTAAACTTCATTAAAAGACCATAGACCTCTCTCCATCTCTCTCTGTAGAGCGAGCAAGAGGCAGGACATGACGCAGATTACACCGCGTCACGGAGCTGTTCCTAATCTGGTCATAAACAACCGAGTCTCTTGCCGTTCCCTGAATCTGTCTGAAGATCTCGGCGTCAGCCTTACCAACAGAAGTTCCTGAATCTCTGCGTCTCTTCGGTTAGACATTTTCGTTGCCATCTTCGTATAAATCCCCCTCCTTCTTCTTCTTCTTCCCCATTGGTTGCTTTCTTCCGGTTCGGAGCCAGCCGCATGATAGAAATGTCATCGACATGCCCACTTGCTTGGTGTGAACTCTCCTGCTAAAGTTTAAGACACCGTTCAAGCGTGAGACACCGTGGTGTGGGCATCCGTAGATGTTGCCCAAGCTACGAGCAGTCACACGGACGTTTATGCTCAACGCATTGTTCGTCGCGCTATTATCCAAAACACCAGGTGGAAAAGTAGAGAAGAAGTAGAGAGCGGAAGTAGAGGAAAGCTGTCTGCCTGGCAACAGCAGTAAACACATTCATGGTAAACACAACGTACCACCAAACATGACATTTATCTACTCTAATTATTAATGACGTTGTTTATCTCCAAGTGAAATTTAACGCTGTTACGTTTTTTTTTAGCTTTTGACAGACGATCTTTCATGTTTTCCACACTCTTGTAGAGTCAGTCTTCCCAGCTGACCATGTTGAACTGAAAGTGCAGCGCGCCCTGAGTTACAAAAATTCAGAGGTGCACGACCGCGTGCGGCAAAAACTTGCGGAGCCTTCGCGCTGAACATGAAGGACATGAAAGATGAGGTAATTTTTTTGCTTGCATACCTCGCGCCGGGAATACCACGGCGATCATAAACCAACCTTGAATCAGACATTACACAGACTTCGTACAGAGGAGCTGAACGTCTAGAGTCATTGAGGGAGCAGCGATCCACAGACAGCCCCTGTTGTGATGCTTGTTTTTATTTTCACAATCGAACATCTTTTTTTTTTTTTTGCACTTCGGATACATATTTGAATTAAGAATATTCGTTGTTAGTCCTATTCAGATGTACATGAGCTGAGACTAATACCTGTCAGCTTTCAGTTTTTACAATGCTCTTATTTTAAAGTTTCTCACTTTACACTTTTCACTGGAAACAATTTTATTACCCAGATATGCTCTTGCATTCCCACAGTGACCACTGACGATACCAGAGCTGATAGTTTTTACATTCTGTCCCATGTGAAATATAATAACTTATAACATCTCAGAGTAGTGATTTTATTTTTAGTCTGCAGGGATTTCAACATTAATGAAATACTCATGAAAGTACATATTCCCCCAATAAAAGTTTCCTCCCAAAATACCATCGTACATATCAATCTGCCGGAGCTGGTATTTTAGTTTGACTCTCAGTAGTGATTTTGGAGGCCTACTGTGTGCATTAATTGCACAATGTCGTGCCTCTTGTCTGTGTGAGAAGAGAAGGAGTTCATGTCTGTAACATTAATTACAGTTTCCAAACGGCCTCGTATGTCAGGAGACCTGTAGTCTATATCCTTGACGTTCCACATCCGGCATTGCTCCTGTGCCACAGGAAATTCTGCCGGATGCATGTATTTTCGGCGATTTCCGTTTCCTTCCGCTTTCTTTTTTTGTTGGAATTTTATTTAACAATTTTGTGATTGGTTTAAAGAAATGCCAATAAACCAGAGCACGTTTTTCTCCCATCCCAGGAATGCTATGTGGACTAGCCAGACCTTCCTCTGCTCCGCAGCGTGTGGATGGTCTGGCAAAGCGAGACTAGGAGACCTGCAACATCAAATATCCCTATGGTTTCTGTCTATGTATTTTATGTTAGCATTTGTTCAATTCATATTCCTGGAAAGAAGCCTCATAGATCAGCCATATGTAATTGGCACCTTGATGCTTTCAGTTTAGAGGCAGCTCAGATCTCATGGCAGCGTTGTTTCATGACCTCAGAACAGTTAATGCATTTTACTGACAGCAGACGACTCCGTTTACAACTTCCTGTGGGTCAGAGGTGACCACAGAGGTCCAACAGGGCTATCTACCGAGCCATACAGCGGGAGAGATTCTTTCAAATAACACGTTTTGAAAACGGCCAGTGCATGTCATGAGATCACAGGGGATTATCATATCTCTGCTTTCTTTAATTCTCGTGATTGGGTGAATTGCTTGACCTATGATGGAGGGATGACGGTGCTGTCAGTGTGCACAGCGGGAGCAGAGAGTGAGTGAGTGGTAGCTGATGGCTTCACACTGTGATTTAGGAATCTTTTCAGGCAAAATGTGCCTATATAACTCCATATATAAAAGGGTTTATATGATGTCCATACAATAGCAACATTCTTTTGCAATTTCTTATTTATTAATACTCAAAAGGAAAACTATCTCTGTCCAACTATCTTTCCGTAGCGTGGCAAAGTGTGCACAGCCTTCCATTGCTGTAGAGATTGACGAAATGTTTTATGTGTTTCATTGAGCTGTATCATTTTGGATGGGAGTGATTGGGGATTTCTCTATATTTAACAGTTAACCATTCCAAAATATAGCTGTGGAACATTCTTGTTCAGTGAAACATACACACACAAGACTTTGTGTCGGATTAGTTTAACAGAACAAGCTGAGTGCCAGTCAAGATCTCAGGTGAGTCACAGGGTCAAGCCTGACTTTGTGACCCATGAATTATGTCAAAGAAAAAGACAAGATACAAGACGTAGCTAGTCATAAACGAGCTGAGTAATGAAGTTCAGATGGGAGGACAAATCCCCGCTTCTCGTACCGCCTCTAGGCTGTGGGAGAAAACAGAGACGGGAGGCTGAGAGTAGAACAAAGTGTTTCGTTTGATGCCCGTAAATTCCCTGCTGAAAGAAAAAGTCATGCAGAAGAGCGAGGCTGTGTGGGGAGATAAGACGCTGTACTGGCAGCTGATCCCCTCAGCATGCAATGTGTTAATGTTGTTGTTTTATCCAGTAAAAATAAAACTGTTTTCAGGCAACGTAACCTAAGCTAAACATAAGCCCCGAAACGTACGTGAATACATAAATCAACAATACAGAAACTTTGCTCGAAGTATCGCCAGGGGCTCTACACATGAACGCAAGCATTGAGAACATTGTTTGTGTACACAGAGTTTACTAAAAAGAAAGGTTTTGAGCAACTCACTGTAGCTCTTGTTCTTCCGGTCGCCGTCTATCAAGCCAGTCAAAAATAGTCGAGGGAGGAGAGTAAAGATGGAAAGCTCCAAAAGCTTAGTTCCATATAAATGCACGGATAATTCGTCGTTTTGTTGTTAGTGAAACACAATATTGACCTTGTATTTGAAAAAGGAGCCTCATATAAGAATGACATTTCCTCCTATGGAGTCCGTTCGTTCGCATTCGGAGATCGCCTATTTTCGACTGGGAAAATGGCGGATAGCGTAAACAACAACTGCTAACGTTTCTTTTTAGTAAACTCTGCGTACACAAACAATGTTCTCAATGCTTGCGTTCATGTGTAGAGACCCTGGTGATACTTTGAGCAAAGTTTTAATGTTGTGTCGAGCCTTCTTAGTGTTTTCAAAATAGCTATTTTGAGGCTAGCATAAAAGTGCCCCTAGGATTACCATTCAAAAGGCCATTTGACCAGAAAACGAGAATACAGTAAATCTTAAAAGTGACGCTTTAGTCCTAAATATGCTTTTAAACGAAAGTTTGACTCGGGTACATTCACAAAAAGACCCTAGGTTGCATTTTGGCGAGAGTTACGCTTTAATTTATGTTGTCTGATCATCTTTTACTGCTTTCACTTTTGTTTCGGGGCTCCACAGACACAGGAGGAACTAGCTGAACACAGGTATTAGCTATGGGCTAGCTGCGGGCTAAGTGTCAACGACTGCCTCTTTACCCATAAATCCTTGCATTGGGGTGCTGCTCCCGATGGCTGATTGGGATTACTTTCTCACTCTCGGGTGACTCAGGGTTCCATGGCCACTCGGAGAACACAACCCAAAACAAGTTGTGCGCATCACACTGGAAGGCCAACCTGTGACGGTTTCTCCATGTTATCTGCCTGCAGAAGCTTTCTCACTTGTAACACACTCTGGGAATCACTCCAGCGTGTGTTTTTGATGACTTTAAGCCAAGATAGCTGAGAGCAGTATAGGATCTGAGGTCCTGTCCCGGGACCCCACCTCTGACCTCTGGTCTCTTGGTGTTGACCTGGAGCCTAAAGTTCCCCGACACTGCACAGGCCATTTTAAAGGGGATTCCCTGTGTCAGCGACCTCCTGTTGCTATTTTGGGGATAATCTCTGTTCATTTGTCAACTTTCCTCTTTAAAGTGACATGCTCTAAAGTCCAGATAATGCAGCTGAGAGGGGGGCTGTGTCATAAAATGGACTATTTGGCACAAAATCTGTCAATTCCTCTGAGAGTTTTATTCTTCTTGTGCGTCTCATGGATGATCTTGGAGCCTCAGCGGGTGAACCACTGCCCACCCACGGAGGCCTTTCTTGTGGGGAGAAGCCAGAGCGTTGTCTCCTCTCTGGATCTCTGAGCTGTCCCCCTGTAAACAGCCTCCCTGTAGCCGGGCCAGGCGGACTAGCAAACTGGATTACTCCAGCTGACAAAGCCATTCACTTCTGAAGAATGCAAATTTAGATTGTGAACGCTCCCTTTGCTTTATCACATTGGACAAACAGTGTTGAGTTATTGGGAGGATTATGAATAACTTTTTTTCTTCAGTGGAAAAAGGGAGATGTGGCCAAGACAGAGTCATCAGAGGTCCCTAAAATAGAGTGCAGTCTGAGAAGGAGGCAGAGAAAGGTGAACGCCGCTGGCTGCTGTGCTTCAGTTAAGCCCATTCTGCTTCAGTGCCCCAAAAACCTGATTCATTTCAGTGGAATCCTCCCCTGTTCTCTGGTGGATACAGCCTGTTTGGGTTTTCAGAGATGCTTCAGCTTTGTAAGTTGTGAAGCATTATTGTTTTCTTTTAATAAATGGCCTTTTATGTGGTGTTTAATGTAAATGTTTTTGTTGAAGTGTGCCCGTGTGTGTGTGATTACTTTGGCGATTATGGCTAGCATGGCCTCTTTTTGTTTACAGCTCTCATTGGCTCCTCACTCCCACACTATTCATTTGATTTGCTTATTCCTCTTCTCTCTCATGCCGTCTGAGTCAGCAAGGCATCTCCACGTGCATGAGCACATGTCAGGGCTGCGTCGAAGCACTGGACACATAGTAGTAGCCTCCGTTCCCTTGTGTATTTATCATTTGCTAAAGATAGCTGAGCATTTGCATTGGCGATGTAAATAGAGATACTCAGGGCTGTTTCATTTATTCTGTCCCAAATCTCCACAGACAGTTCAGCATGGTTCCCATGACAGGGTCACACCAGTGCGCTGGGCGGCTCAGCCAGCCCCTTTTTATTTTATTTTAGACCAGAGGCTCATGGGAAAGCTATTTGGAGACCTTTTCCTGTCGGCCTCAGAAAACAGTGCCAGTGGTGTTAACAGGTGAATGTGAGCAGAAGGCCTACAGCTGCGTATACGCTCTGGTTTGGTTGGTTTCTGTGTCGGCGCGTATGGCTCTCTGTATGGATGCTCTGACTTACGTTACACACAGTCTCCATCAGCAGCACACACTGATCTCACTACCACTCTCTAATGAAGGCTTTGTACACTGTAGCCATAATAATGGTCAATAAATTATTTACGGATGCCTCTTAGAGCAGTTATAAGCCCTTAATCCTTGTTTGTCTGACCCGTTTTTTTAAAGTTTCAGAAATATGTGTTTGTTCAAAACAGTATACTGACTAAACATTGGCATATACCAGTCTGTGATAATCCATCAACATATATTCATCTGATCTTCACTATAGGGAAAATAATTCATAATCTCTTTTTATTTTACTCCAACATGAGGTATGTATGTATGAGGTATCATGTACAGTAAATGAGGTTTATTGACCATATATTCCAAAAATAAGTGTATACAGTGCAGACTGGAGGGATTATGGAACATTCATTAATGGATTATTGGTACTAAATAGAAAGAATGAACACCAGAAAAAGAGATTTTTCAAAATCCAATTACTAACCCAAAAGTTGGCTCATAACGGATTGTTTAAAGTATTTGTAAACGCATCATCAATCATTAATAATAATCATTAGCCACAACAATACACTTTTTGTGAAGGGTGCCTTATTAGATAGTGGCATTGTGATTAACAGTCGCTAAATTCTTAAACTCTTAACTGTTGGTTTGTTTGCTGCTGGTTGTTATCAACAATAATCTTCTTTATCACCTAAAACAAACAGAAAATACAGTGTCAAACACTGTCAACTAAACAAAGATGAGTGAATGATTGTTCCTATTAGCCCTGATCAGTTGTAGCATGTACTGTGTAGAACAGTGTTTCTCAACGGGGCGGTACCGCCCCCCAGGGGGTGTTCAGAAGATGATGGGGGGCGCTGGAAGCAATATTTTGGAAAGGGGGGCGTTGAGGTGCCCTTGGGGGGCGTTGGTTTGAAAGCTAGTTTAAACCAAAGATTCACAATAACAATACATGTTTACAATTTAAACTACTAAAAAACAGTGGTCTGCAACATTAAAACCTGCCAGATCACGGCACTGCGACTGGACGAGACGGGTATCATAACTCTTCTGTGCTTCTGTCAGCTTTGTTTGGCGCAGCTCCGTGCTGCCTTCACGGAAACGGAACGTCAGATCATCATCTTAAATGAGCTCTGTACTATGTGAAGCTGCGTTCAGATTTAATAAACAAAAAAATCAATCGCCGCGACGTCCTGTTGTGTTCTTTAACACCGGACTGTAGCACAAGTAGACTTTCTATTTCACAGTAACAGTTTTTCGTCAGATCGTTTATAGAACACAACGTTTCCTACTGCACCTGTTGTACTGCTTTGTTGTTTGGCAAAATTTAGTTGTTCCTCAAACCCCCGGGCAGTTCAGAGCTTGTGTTTGGTGTTTTAAAACTTTCTTGTGGAAGCGATAGAGGCAGTGATGTTGTACTGTTTACTGCAGGCTACAGGATTCTCACACCTCCTCAAAACGCAGCGCGATATGGGGTTGCGTTTCTCCAAACTGCTATTTACTTGCAAGACAGGCGATAGCAAACCTATACTCTTCTAACCTATACTCTTCTAAGCATCAACAAAGGGCTCTCGCTAACTTTCAAAGGTTGTAAACTTATTTCCATTCTGCAGTAGGTGTCATTCTTCAAGTTGGATGTCGTTCTTCAAGTCGTTTGTCATCACCAAAATACTTTTCTGTGTGTGTGTGTGTGTGTGTGTGTGTGTGTGTGTGTGTGTGTGTGTGTGTGTGTGTGTGTGTGTGTGTGTGTGTGTGTGTGTGTGTGTGTGTGTGTGTGTCTGTGGGTGGGTGGGTGGGTGGGTGTGTAATCCTTCTGCTTTTACCCCTTGATGAGTGCCAGCTTGTTTTCAGATGCCAGATTTGAATGTTAAATTGCTAGCTGTTTCTGACTGGCTACTGTTAGTGTTTGTAATAATAATAATAATACATTTTATTTAAAGCGCCTTTCATGACACCCAAGGTCACTTCACAAACAAAAAAGGACATTCAAAATATAGTCATCTTTTTAAAGGTGCTAAGTTTCACACCAGGGACATGCAGCAGGCCTTTTGATAATACCTAATTATAGTTTGAATGTTGCATATCTAGTCGTTCTGATTGGCTGCTGTTATTTAAATTGAATGTCAAATGGTTGCATTTAAAAAAACAACAACCTGTAAATATATATAATTTCTATTCACATGGCTTTTTTGATACCTGAGAAACAAATACATGTGTTGTTGGTCATTCAATGATATGATTTTTTGATTATTTTTGATAACAATAGTAACAACAATAATAGGCCTATATTAGGGCGTAATCATTAATATTCGGAAATTAGCCTACATATTATTTGATGGGGGGCGTTAGGGACCTGGATAATGGATAGGGGAGCGCTGGCACAAAAAAGGTTAAGAACCACTGGTGTAGAACAATATCATCGGATGAAATACTAGTAAACTGAACTGAATAAAGTTCAGTTCACTTCATGTCACACACACAAAACCACACATACTGTCATACAAACACATGCATACACCCTGGACAGTGTGTACTCCAGTATTCCATTATACTATCAATGAATCAATGAATCCGACTTTATTTATATATATAGCACTTTTCATACATAAACACACAAACACACACTAACACACAGATATACACATATAACCCAGCCCCATTTACCCACCTACCCAACCAAATTGACAGAAATTATGTTATTCAAAGCAAGAACAAGCCGAACCAAAATGAAACAAACTGGGGAAACGCCATCATTTGTGAGGAAACACCAGAGGCAAGACACTTAAAACCAAAACATACTTAATATATAACTATATAAATAAATAAAGACCCTGAAGAATGGCTAAAAAGTACATAAACTGTAAATTGTTAAAACATAAAATACAGATACATAGATAACTAGAATAAAAAGAACTATTAAAATGAATTATAAAACTAACTAAAACACACTAGATATAAAATAAAAGACAAGTATATCAAACTTACAACAAAGTAATGATCAGATCCTAACCAGGTACAGGCTCAGAGAGCACAAACTGGTAACCCAAACAGGAAGACACAAACTGGCAACCCAAACAGGAAGACACAAACTGGCAACCCAAACAGGAAGACAACCAAGAGAAAACCCAACACTTTGTCCTACAATGTAGAACATTTAATGAAACAAGGAACATTTATTATAAGTTCAACGCTGTTAAATACTCCTGGAGAAGCAGACACATCATATCACTCACACAGTATACTGTTGTGCATATGTAATGAATATAAATCAAACTTAATGTTTGTTGTGTTAATGTTCATATTGCTGTTTGCTGTGTTCCGTCTGAACAACAACATTGTTATTGAAACTTTCATGGTAATAAAGCCCTGAGAGAGAGAGAGAGAGAGAGAGAGAGAGAGTTTCCCACAGTGCTCCCTGAGCAACATTTTTGTCGTGATCTGTGGTCAGTGAAGGCCACGCTGTGAGCAGCTCTCCCTCCTCTTCCTCACAGCGCCTTGAGGAACTGATGCTGTTGATATTTGTCACTTTCTCAGGATGATGGAGTCATTTAATTTCTTTATGTTTTCGGGGTTATAAACCAGCTGTCCATTTTGCCCATGTTCATGTTCTATATATGCCGTCTGCAGCCTGTGGTTCTGTGGGAATTATCAGATAACACACTCTCATATTATGAATAAGTACCTATTCTAGATGTGGTTGCCATGGGAACAGGTGCACTTGGCATGCATGTTGAGTTTGTATACCGTGCAGCCCCATGATGGATGCAGTTAGACATTAAATCAAGCCTGTTTTTTTTTATTATCTGAGGGAACTAAATGTCACTGCTGCAGTACTGTTGTATTATGCCAGGGTTCACACACTCCCTTCTTCAATTTAAAAGATAAAAAGAATACACCATAAAGTCCTTCATATAGGCCAAGCAGCACACATAATGTCTAAATGTCCATGTGTTCTGGTTTATGTCGGACAAACTAAAAGAGCTTTCAAGATTCAGATATGTCGCACAAAACATGGATTATGGTATTACTCGGCACAATTCACAGGCTAACCCTGGCTCTGCAGCCTCATTAAAGGCAGGGTTGCTAATGTTGAAAATCTAGCAAGATTTTAAAAGTCGCATCTCCTCGAGGCTCTGTCTAACCCCTCCCCCTGCCCTCGGGGCTCTGCCCATACCCAGACATGCACGAGCACCGCTGCGTCAGAGCAGATCGGAGAAAGGAGTTTTACCTCCTGTCTCATTCAGCGGTTAGCAAACGCCTAATATTATCATACTCAATGTTTCAAACAGATATTTCTACTGTTAGCAATGCAGTGACGACGCACATTGACCTCAGGCTCGTACACCGGAGGGGTCAAGTACATGCAGCGGGGCAAGGAGGCATTTTATTGGTTCTTTCCAAGTGGACCGCGAGTCTGTGATTGGTGGGTGTTTTTACAGGATTACAGCAGTACAGATGACGGATCGTTTTCACTTCTTTTTCAGAGCCCATAAGTTATTTATAGCTGTCGGGGTGAAAAGACCATTTCAAACAATATATAAAAAAAGTTGGTATTGGAAATAGATACCAACAATGCCTTTAAAGCTCTGGGGAATATGAAAGTCCACCCTCTCCGAGAGGTGGAGACCTGATCAACTCACTGCTCTGCAGAAAGCCATATTGCGTTCATGCTTTAACACAGCTGAGCCCTTTGGCCTAAATGAAGAACTGGATTTGTCCCGTTTCCTATAATGTATTACCCGGAGGTCAGAGGTGCGTAAAACAAGTTACAATACATTTACTCTGTTACTTGTACTCACGTACTTTATACTCCTGGGTAGATTTTTAGAGAAAATCATCACATCTCTTTCGTTACATTTGGGTGCATTAATTGTGCTTATGCATTGCGCTTATGCATTTATGATCCGTTAAGAGGCAGGCGGTCAGCTGGTCCCTGCCGCAGCCTCGCCTCCGCACGACGCATGGCTGGCCTTCAGCAGGAGTAACGTTAACGTTTTAGCGCAGCTTAAATTCACAGATGAATTAACAGCAAGTTAGTAGCATGCTGACACTGAGCTGACAGAGAGCAGTGGGTGTGTCTGTTGTGGTCATGCTAAAAGGTTTAATAACATATAAACCCAGGTTAATATCATGCTTCTTAAACTACCACTACTCCTAATGTAAATATTGAAGCTAACGGGGAGCATTTACTGTAACTGGTCCTCCTCACTGGTGGAGTCTGATGGAGAGAGACAGAAACGCGGAGAACAAACTGCTTTTATTTCACGTGGACAGGACTGATCTAATGTCTCAGCCACAGATGGTCTTCCTCGCGTCAGAGTAAAGAAGTGAACAAACCTGTATTTAATGATGAAACATCTCAGCATTATCTCCTGATCGGCCATCTGATATGACACATGTTGAGAGAGACGAGGGACTGATTGAGCCACTTCTCTGATCTGATTGTCTTCATGTGATTGATTGAGAGACTTCACACTTGATCTGTGTCTGTCTGTGACTCAGGACATCTACACTGGAATGATCAAAGTTTAATAAGAACACTGTTGCATGCTGACACTCTTTCTATTTACTTTTTGACATAACCGACACAGTCGATCATGTACATGCACACGATTTGCTGATGTATTTGCCAAATCATACCGTATTTTCCGGAATATAAGTCGCACTTTTTTTCATACTTTGGCTGGTCCTGCGACTTATAGTCAGGTGTGACTTATATATCAAAATATATATAATTTAACATGTTTTTATGTTATTTCATGCTGAAAACATTACCGTCTACAGCCGTGAGAGGCGCTCTAGGCTTGTGACAACTATATGCTGCTCCTAAAGACAACTGAGAAAGAAAAGAAACTGCAGGCGACTGCAGGTAGTAAAATACGCAGCCGAAAACGGTAATCGAGCAGCAGAACGAAAGTTTGGAGTGATTGAGAAACTTGTGAGGGACTGGCGAAAAGGTTAGTCTTACTGCAATGAAGAAAACAAAGAAAGCTAGTCGCGCGCTGAAATCCAGATGGCCAGAGCTGGAGGAACGAGTCCACAGATGGGTGCTTGAACAACGTGCTGCTGGGAGAGGCTCATCAACAGTGCAGTTACGTTACGTTAACATACTGGACACCTACCGTATTCAGCTCCTTGTTCTGTGTGCTATTGTGTAGTTTAATAACTTGCCTTTCCAGATTAAATGTCTGTTCTTGGTCTTGGATTTTGTGAAATAAATTTCTAAATAAATGCGACTTATAGTCCAGTGCGACTTATATATGTTTTTTTCCTCTTCATGACGCATTTTTTGACTGATGCGACTTATACTCCGGAGCGACTTATAGTCCGGAAAATACGGTAATATAATGTAGGAGATAGGCCTGTCACAATAACAAATTTTGCTGGACGATAAATTGTCCCAGAAATTATTGCGATAAACGATAATATTGTCATTCTGAGACCATTTTCATCTAATATAATGATAATGGCATAATAATGCAGGGACACCTTTTCAAAGATCAACTTTTATTTCTAAAGAATAGTTAACACTAGAACTGGAAGACATTTTAAATATCCACAACAAATGAACAAAACAACCAAAAACAATAAATACAATGGACTCTCAGTCTCTGTTAACAAAAAATGCACTGGAATAAAAACCAAACACAACCAAAAACAATAAATAAAATGGAAATTTTTCTGGCCGCGATAATTTCCATTTAAAAATGATCGAGCTCATTTTTATTTATCATGCGATTAATTGATTTATTGCATATTGCGACAGGCCTAGTAAGAGACATCAAGCCATGTTGTGCTTGACGTATTGGTGTACTTAATAGAGTAGAATATTAATGTAATAGTGTGATCATACTGGAGAGATACAGACTGGCAGTCTGGTAGCTTATCTAATCAGCTAAGTAAATACAGGTATATGATCGCTGCTGTACCTTTACCTGAGGAAAACCACCTGTGCTTTAAATTATTCCAGTCAAATCAAATTAAAGACCGTAGTGCCTTTTTTATTTGTTTTTTATTTCTTAAATTACTCGCTACCCAAGTCAGTAAATAGTTTTGTACTCAAGTAGTTGTTTTGATGACTGCTTTTACTTCTACTTGAGTACTTGTATTGAGTACAGTTGTTGGCAACTCAGTGTTTTATCTTTGTAACTTTGTTAGTTTTTGCTCCGTCATCTTGGTGTGAGCTAGTCTGGCTATCACCAGACCAAGCTAAATTTTTTAAGATTGAACATTACTCTGGGGAGTCTGCTCTGTATCTTCTACTGCACAAGAGGCGTGATCATCGGGCATAGTTCAAATGACTCTGTACGCGATTGGATAGTCCTTCAACCAATCAGACCAACGATCCGGGTGACGTACTTTGCAGAGTGAGGCAGAGCAAAAGTCGGTTGGTAGTAAAAAAAAATAAATAAATAAAAAACGGTTGGTAGTAAGGCAAACACATCCTTCTTTTGTAGGAATTGTTCCAGGGCGAGTTTCTGTTCCGTTTTCAGAGAAAACTTGCCTTTGAAATCTTTTAAAACAGCAGCGACAGCGGCATCAACGGATTGCTGCGCTCCGGTGGCCGTCATGTTGAACGTAAACAAAAAGCTGCCAATAGCGCGCCAGGTGGATAAGCCAGTTTGTGATTGGTTCCCGCAAATTTGTAACGGAAGCAGGATAGATAAACGTACAGGTTACCAGCCTGAGCTGCAGGGCCAAATGAAATCGCCGGCAGATCGGGCTGGGTTTACCCAGTCTAGGTGTGAGCTACAAAGTCACCTTAATCTAGAATATTTTATCAGCATGGAATATTTTAACAATAGGCTAAAGGACTTCCTGACCACTGAATGCGCATGTCCTGTTACAGAATTCAGATTTTCTTAGTGTTTAATGTAATTTTCCTGTTTTGTTTTAAGTCTGTTGTTTGCTGTTTGTTACTGTATGTTGAGACTTTGATAAAAAAATGTAAAACTTAAAGAAATGTCTGTGTTCTTTAGTTCCTGCTGGGATTGTGGTGCATGGGCTGTGACCCTGACAATGGAAACTCCCACCATTGGATCGACTATCCAACAGTTTACATCCTACTGTCAACCAACTGTCCAATGACAATTGCTCACCTGTTGTAGGTCGACTACGTATGTACCTTACAGTGTGTCTTTGTCCTCTTTGGCTCTGATGAAACGTTGGTCTGTTAGCACAATTAAAGGCTGCAAATCAATCAGTGTGCTCTCTTTTCCCTTAGAAGTTTGCTGTCCTTGAGCAGAGAAGCACCTGATTCAGCTGCAGACTGCTGGAAGAGGCCTGTTTTAACAGACGTGTTAAATCCAATTAGCACAAACCAGAAAACCTGGAGCCAGCTGCGGTCCAGCATAGTACTGGTTGGTTTACAGGGCATATAATGAAGCTGAGGGAGATGTATAGATTGCCCTGTGGGGGGTCAATTTGGGCCCAACAGCAATTGTTTGGACCCTGGGTGGCACTGATTTTCTATTTCAGCAATGCAACACATGAACATAAAACAGATGAGTTCTTGTTATAACGCGAGGTACCAGATGCATAAAAGTGTAGGTTCAAGACTTAAAGTGTGTACACACACAGCTACAAATGCATTTCCATACTGATATACATCGTTTATACATTTGACCCCAGGTGTTTAACACAGCACGACTCAAGGCTTTTATTACTTTTTATAACTTGTTACATGGTGCTGTGCTGTATTAACGTCCCATTACGTCTAAGTAATACTACTTAGAGTAGCATGCTGCTGGGTAACATAATGGCTTTGATTTGTGATCACAATGAATCCTGGGTATGTTGGAAAAGGACAATGCATTCTGTACCCTCGTCTCTCTGCTGGAGCGGTTAAAGCAGCAATGGGAAATGGGTTTAAGTGTGCAGGGGAGCATTACACTGGACTTTATACAGTCAGCTCCATAAATATTGGGACATCGACACAATTCTAATCTTTTTGGCTCTATACACCACCACAATGGAGTTTAAATGAAACGAACAAGATGTGCTTTAACTGCAGACTTTCAGCTTTAATTTGAGGGTATTTACATCCAAATCAGGTGAACGGTGTAGGAATTAAAACAGTTTGTATATGTGCCTCCCACTTTCTAAGGGACCAAAAGTAATGGGACAGATTAACAATCATAAATCAAACTTTCACTTTTTAATACTTGGTTGCAAATCCTTTGCATTCAATTACAGCCTGAAGTCTGGAACGCATAGACATCACCAGACGCTGGGTTTCATCCCTGGTGATGCTCTGCCAGGCCTCTACTGCAACTGTCTTCAGTTCCTGCTTGTTCTTGGGGCATTTTCCCTTCAGTTTTGTCTTCAGCAAGTGAAATGCATGCTCAATCGGATTCAGGTCAGGTGATTGACTTGGCCATTGCATAACATTCCACTTCTTTCCCTTAAAAAAACTCTTTGGTTGCTTTCGCAGTATGCTTCGGGTCATTGTCCATCTGCACTGTGAAGCGCCGTCCAATGAGTTCTGAAGCATTTGGCTGAATATGAGCAGATAATATTGCCCGAAACACTTCAGAATTCATCCTGCTGCTTTTGTCAGCAGTCACATCATCAATAAATACAAGAGAACCAGTTCCATTGGCAGCCATACATGCCCACGCCATGACACTACCACCACCATACTTCACTGATGAGGTGGTATGCTTTGGATCATGAGCAGTTCCTTTCCTTCTCCATACTCTTCTCTTCCCATCACTCTGGTACAAGTTGATCTTTGTCTCATCTGTCCATAGGATGTTGTTCCAGAAATGTGAAGGCTTTTTAGATGTTGTTTGGCAAACTCTAATCTGGCCTTCCTGTTTTTGAGGCTCACCAATGGTTTACATCTTGTAGTGAACCCTCTGTATTCACTCTGGTGAAGTCTTCTCTTGATTGTTGACTTTGACACACATACACCTACCTCCTGGAGAGTGTTCTTGATCTGGCCAACTGTTGTGAAGGGTGTTTTCTTCACCAGGGAAAGTATTCTTCGGTCATCCACCACAGTTGTTTTCCGTGGTCTTCCGGGTCTTTTGGTGTTGCTGAGCTCACCGGTGCGTTCTTTCTTTTTAAGAATGTTCCAAACAGTTGATTTGGCCACACCTAATGTTTTTGCTATCTCTCTGATGGGTTTGTTTAGATTTTTCAGCCTAATGATGGCTTGCTTCACTGATAGTGACAGCTCTTTGGATCTCATATTGAGAGTTGACAGCAACAGATTCCAAATGCAAATAGCACACTTGAAATTAACTCTGGACCTTTTATCTGCTCCTTGTAAATGGGATAATGAGGGAATAACACACACCTGGCCATGGAACAGCTGAGCAGCCAATTGTCCCATTACTTTTGGTCCCTTAGAAAGTGGGAGGCACATATACAAACTGTTGTAATTCCTACACCGTTCACCTGATTTGGATGTAAATACCCTCAAATTAAAGCTGAAAGTCTGCAGTTAAAGCACATCTTGTTCGTTTCATTTCAACTCCATTGTGGTGGTGTATAGAGCCAAAAAGATTAAAATTGTGTTGATGTCCCAATATTTATGGACCTGACTGTATATTTTCATATTTTTGTGGAAGTTTTTCCATCTTGGTCTGTTTAGTCAAGATGAAAAACACAAGCAATGTTCATTGACTTGCTTAAAATGCGCCATCAGGTCAATAGAATGTGATGGAAGGTCACTTTGTGTTTACTGTTGTGTATTTGCACTATTGGCCTGTACGTGCCACTTTGACCATATGTAACTATGTGAGCTATGCCTCTGATGTCAAAATGTTGCCTTTCATTAAACTCCGGTTGAGACACAGTCTGTCGCGCTGAGCAGAACTACCGTGGCATGAGTTGCATGTCATGCCAGGGCCGACGTGGCATTTTGGCAGAATTCCTTCCCTCTGGTCCTCTGCTCCCCCAGGACCTCTCGAGAACATTGGCCTAGCTTGTTTCCCATCTGCTGGGCCACAAACAGAACCAAACAAAATATGTTGCATAGTGCTGCCAAAGGCCCGTCACGTAACGTCAGTCCTACTACAGCTGTGTGTCCATCAGGCAGGCCTGCGGTCACTGTCCCAGAATCTACAGGGGCTTTCCCCGCAGTCTGGACGGCTATTTCCATCCACTGTCCTCCACCCCCACACCAGCAGCCCCTGGGAGGCCCTTATTTTGGCATCTGCCCAGAAGCATTTTGTTTAGTTTTTTTTATATAATCAATTCTGGCCTTCATATAAGCAAGATAATTGGATGAGCCTGAGACTTCAAGAGCAAAGTAAACAGACAGTGTGAAAGTTGACGCGGAGCCGCTGGACATCACGTTGGATTTCAAGGGCTGATACTCACAGAAGAGATTTGTGGGTCCCTGGCCTCTCGCCTCTCAGACCTCATGACACAATCACTGTCTGTTGAGGCAGAAAGCATGGGATTTCCCATGCATACATCAGCAGCAGATCTGATAAGGGACTAGTAATGTCCCTTATCAACTGTAGAGTGTCTCAATATGTTTCCCTCCTTTCCAGATTTGTGTGAAATGTCTCAGTGAAGCCTGTGATCTATGAAATATGTTGTCTCTCATGCAATTATTTTAGAAGTCTTTGTTGCTATTTTAGGTCTTGGCTCAGCTGAATGTTGCAGTCTACAGACACCAGAACCTCAGATTATGACATATATCTAAATTAAAGTCACTCTGGGGAACATTATTGCCATTCAACAATTCGTAGCACAAATCATAGTATTATGTCATTACGCTTTGCAAATCAGTGAATCCGTTTCTGATCACAGGCCAGACCACAGCTGCTGCTTCCAGTCCAGCCCCCCCCACACACACACACACACACACACACACACACACACACACACACACACACACACACACACAGAGGAAAGGACAAAATGGACAAAGTGTCACAGCCATGGAAGGGAGTGAGGAAAAGAAGTGAAGTTACAGTGAAAGTCCAAGGCAATGACCAGGAGACAGAGCCAGAGGGGCAGATTTGGATGGAGAAGAAGAAGACATAAAATCCAGCAACAGTGGAGGTATTTTGAGTGTAGGAACACAGTGTGAATCTCTCCTCTGTTTCTTGCCCTCCCGGGGGTTTGACGATGGGAGAGGAATCTGGGATACTGTGTTCCCAGCCCAGGATCCGGCGCAGGAAACCTCCCCTGCATTTCCTGGCGTCCTGGCTGCTCAGTCCGTCTGGTGTTGGCCCACCTCAAACCTTGCCCCTGCAAGACCTCAGGCCTAGAGACCTCAGCATAGCTTGTCTTTGACCTTGAGCCATATTGTTGCTCTACAAATGAGAGGGTGAGAGGAGGAGGAGAATAAACGAGGCCGATTAGATGTCGTTAAAGCTGCGAGAGGCAGAATGCAAACAAACACCAGAATTGGAAGTAGAGTGAGACCTCCTTCTGCAGCTCTCCCTCTCCAGGGTTGCCACATTGCCGGTTTGAATTTTCTGCCCTGCATAGCAGTAGACTGTTATGGAGGACAACAGAGTTAAAGGCAGGGTTGATAACTTTTTCCAATATACACTTTTTAAAAATATATTATTTCAAATGGTTTTTACAACCTAACATCAATAAATAACTTTTGGAGTCTGAAAAAGGAGCGAAAAGGATCCGTTGTCTGTAACTGCTGTAATCGTCCCATGGACGAGCCTGAGTTCAGTGTGCGTTGTTGCCGCCAGAGTTACTGCGAGTCTACTGGAGAATGGAGGAGAAAACTCAGCAAAAGATGCCACTGCTGCGGTTACTTGCAACCGCCCGCCCTGCTAAAAATAAAAAAAAAAGAAAGACTGAGGCTGAAAAAGCTGTGACTAAAAGGGCTGCAGATACAGAGAGGACAAACTAGAGCTGAGCTTTTCAGCGATGGTGACAGCTGAGGTAGTTGAAAGGCATGAAAAGTGACGCCATGGTTGCCATCTTTCTGTTGGATTTAAGATTTGGAATTTCAGTTTTACAACTCAACGTTTGCTAAGGCCTGTCTCCTTAGCTACTGTTGCTATACTGGTCATACTTTCCATCCTACAAATGTTTGATCAGCTGTAGCTAGTGAGCGCTAACTCCCAGAGCTAGTTAGTGTCCCTGGCTGACTTTATGTTTCATACAGGAGATGTGCTTACTAAACATGCTTTGACCAAGCAACACAAATGTGAGATTTATGCTTTATTAATAGTATTTTCAAATAATATTTTTTTACTTTTACAAGATAAAGGCTAACTGATGAGTCTGGAAAATGTGTCTTAGGTGAACTTAAACTAAATTAAATCTTACAAGATCACCACAGCGCCAAGAACATGAACCTAAACTTGGATATAGTGAATATAGGTAGTTAGTAGTGCTGTCAGTTAAACGCATATTAACGGTGTTAACGCAAACCCATTTTAACGGCGTGAGAATCGCGAGACTAACATTCTTTTTGGCCTAGCAAACTTTGTAGTTTTTTTCACATGCTGTTGCAACAACTAGTAGCGTTAGAAAAACTACAACACCACACCGGATCTAGCTAGACCGGAAACAAAACAACAGGCATGCCGCACACACTTGTTTTGGGCTTGCGAGCCGGCCAAAGAGTAGTAGGCTAACGTTACGTTTTGAGTGGATGGTGAGCGTGAGACGCCGAAATGGATGCCAATAAGATTCTGAATGGAAAGTTTACTTTTAAAAAGTTGCCAAATGGTTCCATTGACAAGACCAAAGTGATCTGTGTGTTTTGTCATTGTAAATATATGAGTATGTGAATAATGCCCGGAATGATACCAAACTTTTACAAATAGTTTCTGTACTTATAAAACGAGGCATTAGAAAGTTTGTAACTACACCAGAAGTATATTTAAATAACACTTGCCTGATGGATACTCCTCTTGGCTGCTATTGGCGCTATCGCGCAGTACTTACATACTACTACTACATACTTGTAGTTACAAACTTCCTAATGCGTCGTTTTATAAGTACAGAAACTATTTGTACTACTGTAGAAGTTTGGTATCATTCCGGGCATTATTACTGGGGTAAATTATGAGATACAAACGTGGATCCATTAGCACCTGCACTAAGCTAACCAGCTGATAACGCTAACTCGACCAACGTTACAACAAGGGAAAAAAGCTTATGGGGGGTTGTTTGGCTCGAGGTCAAGGTGCAAAGCAGCCTAGGATGAAATTACTCCGAACCATCACTTTAAGCTAGTTGACCAGGCAACATTTGCAGCTGACAATAGAGCAGACAAACAGACTGCATGATCCTGACATTTTTACTCTTGTTTTTGTAAAGAAAAAACACAACCGTCTTCGAGAACAGGTTAAACCATGCCCCATACATACTGTTTTGTGTGGGGGTGGAGTTTAGTCAACCCCAGATGTCTCTATGGTCCTGACCTACTCTCCACTTTGGCTTTACAAAGTGTAGGCATACCTCATGACTTTTAAATCATGCCTAGTTTTGTATTTTTAATAGTATTAACACATCTACCTGTGTTCTGACTGCCTCAATTGGAGTCTGCTTAAATGTAACTCAGTGGCTAATAGATGTCAACTGGTGAAGGTCAGCTACATGTTGACTGCTTGTATCAGTTCAAAAACATTCCCTCTGTCCCACTGTCAGTCTGTGAGGGATGTTAGGAATGCATAGTGACCAAAATATCTCAAAGGTTGTGGATAATGGGGACTGGGGGTGTAATATGTGATTTCACACCCCCACTTTCACTTGTAGTGGCCTTCTTCTCAGACCGAAATGCAGATAGAGCAAATCGGAGTTTAGGTCACTACATATATAGTATACAGTAGTATAGTCCTGATACAGTGTACACTATATAAACATAGCCTGCTTTTTTGAAGGCCCTGGACACCCACACAGGTTGTGTTATTCTGGCTGATTAGACCTCTTCCCAGGACTGTGTTGGTGTGGTTAGTCTTAATTGATTGACATCTTCCCGAGTCTCTTGTTAGCTTTGTTTCTCCTGTTAGGGCAGGACAAATGAAAACTTTAGCATTCTTATTGGTAAGTAATTTGTGACCTAATAAATTCACTTCAAAGCTCTGGTCCGCCTATAACCCGAGCAGAGGTCTAATCAGCCAGAATAACTGAAATCACCTGTGTGTGTGTGTGTGTGTGTGTGTGTGTGTGTGTGTGTGTGTGTGTGTGTGTGTGTGTGTGTGTGTGTGTGTGTGTGTGTGTGTGTGTGTGTGTGTGTGCGTGTGTGTGTGTGTGTTCAGAGGCTTTAGATCAGCCAATGTTACATAATTTTACTGACAACCTATAGACTTACATTTCCTTCTCAGGCTGCTGTTCGGCGCAGCAGTTTTAGCTTCATCTGAAGAGAGTGCATACTTACTCATGATTAAGAGCAAGTTTTGTATTCCACTCCTAGTTTCTGACTTTACTTGTCACTTGGGCTACAATTGTGCTGGGTTTCTGTATGTAACGTGGGAATATTTATCTTTGATCTAAGGCCAGAACAAAAAGTGTAATGACATTTATTGTCATGGTACAGATGCTTTCACTGTAGCTTTAGAGCTCCTGATCAGCCCTGTTTGTAGCTACTATATGTGCAGCAAATGAGTGCTCCAAACTAAATGACTACATTTTGTCCGGGCCTTCCAAAGCTATTACACCGCTACAAAAGGGATCTATCGGACTGTTTCCTGATCTGTCACCATCTTCAGATTTGGTCAGGTTTAGGCACATCTTGTTAGGAAAATGGCAATGTAAGCAAGAGGGATGTACTAGCACTAGGTCAGGGAAGGTAGAATATGGGGCAGAGCAGGGTGGGAGCCTCCAAAGTTCGAAGCAGGCCACCGCAAGGAAGAAAATACCCGATGTACAGGGCATGCAACCTGGAGGAGAGGTCCAGCTGAAGGAGGTTGAAAATTTTTGAGGGCAAACGAGGGATTAAAGTGGACAGCTCTGGACAGGGCTGCGGAGCGTGTGCGGCATAATTGAATTTCACGCTTGCTGCCTTCTTCTGAAGTCGTGTAGCAAAGCGGTCATTTGAAAAGAAAGCTATTAGTCAAGCCCTTTGCTAAGCTCAGAGCTGTGCCATAGGAAATCTGGGATTACCCAGGCAGCAGGCTTCGGTGTACTCCGTCAAAACATAGTGTGTCGTGAGCCGCAGGAATGGAGGGACAGCAACAGTCTATTATGGGCTCTATCACTGTGGATCTTTGAACTCCATTTTCTCCTCTTGTATACCTCTCGTGCTTTTGGTTAGGGTTAATTTTAAACATTATCAGTTTTACTGGCCACTTTTCCATAAAACGAATGTTACGAATGTAGCTATGGTTCTATGAATCCTGGATGACCACCAGAGGTAGTGCTTAACTTTGAATATTTTCAGTCTTGTGCCTGCGCGGGTTGGGTATTTATATAATGTGACCTCGGGATGAGCACGGCTAATGTATTAAGGTCCGGTGTCATCCACAAACTCATTCCTACAGAATCTTGACGCGGGTTCGTGAGATTCCGAGTGACTAAGAACTCTGGCGTTCATCAAGGATTTACAGAACCTTAGTTACATAACACTGGATGACTTATATCAAGTTGAGTCACGAGGAATCCTGAGTACCCACTTCATAAGGATGCGGCAGAGGGCCTCTGGCGAAGAACCACGCCTAATGGATGGAGGGTAGAAACATTCACGCTGTAATATCTTGAGAATGTGCTCGGGGACTCGCATGAGGCCACGGCAAATATGTCCTCCAAGGGCACCCCTCTCAAGGTCGCCTATGACACTCCTGGTAGAGTGGCATTTCACCCCAGATAGTAGAGACCGCCAATCGCCTCGTATGTGGCGGCAATGACATTCACAATCCAGTGGGACAGGCGCTGCTTCGAACGAGCACAGCCTTTCTTATGATGACCGTAACCAGTGTTGGGTGTAACGCGTTACTTTGTTACTTTGTAACGCGTATACAGTGGTATAGGGCGCTCAAAATGCGTACAGATAACGCACCACTTGGCTTTAGAAAGTAGCGTGTATGTTTACGCGATAACGGGCCACTTGGCTTTAGAAAGTGGCATGTATGTTTACGTCCGCTGTATAGAGCGTAGACATACACGCTATAGCTCAAAATGCATACAGATAAAACGCCACTTGGCTTAAGAAAGTGTACGTTTACACGGAGTCATGTCATGTTGAAGTCCTATAGTACTATAAACGTGATATAATTCCAGGTAGTGGTGCACGATATATCGGCCGCCGATATAATATCGGCTGATATGGTAATTTTTTTACACATCGGTTTCGGTTATTCATATTATTTATATAAATTATATTATATATATTAATATATAATATAATATATATATAATTATATAAATATTTATTTTGAAAATCTGATGACAGTCATATTTTGCACACAGGTAAATGTGCCCAATATCAGTAATTTCTGAAAATAAATCACAAAAGTAAAAAAGAAAATGTGTTTTGGAAAATAGTTCTTTATTTGATTATCATAAAAATGTGTTTTCTATACAGAGATATCGACATCGGTAAATATCGGTATCGGCCATAACAGCAATATTAATATCGGTTATCGTATCGGCCACAATTTTCACATCGGTGCATCACTAATTCCAGGTCTTATCATCCCGACACTTTCATACTTTTGTTATTGTGAAACTGGTATAAAATTGCATTCTGTGTGGTATTAAAACGTCACTAAATTTCTTTCACTAACATTTGTTTTATCTCCCAGCTAGACCATGCATTCTAGGTAAAGTCACTTGCCTAGGTAAGGTCACAATATTTCATTTGGCCTTTACTTCTCATTCGGGGCTGCTCATACTGTAGCAGAAACTTACAAGTAAACTAGTGTTGTTTCATATATCATACGGACTTTGAGATCTTCCTGTTGCCTTAGTTTTTGTCCTGTTTGTGTTCTTATGTGACATTCCTCCAACAAAAGGAAGAGCCTTGAGCGTTGACTAACCTATATAATATTGGTTGGAAGCTCGAAACATCTCATGATTTCATTTGTCTTTGTTTTTAAAGTTGCTCAGCCAATCTGGACTTCATGAAACAGCTTCATCAAAATAACAGACTGATCTCACTAAGTGGCGTATGTATGACACGGCAATTTGTCTGCCATTTTTGCGTGTTATGAAGACGCATAATCATTTTTTAGCGTATTTATCAATGCCGTTTGGCCTCCATTGACCTACATTACATGTGAATTATCACCATAGCGAGTAGTATAAACAAAGGGAGGTTGGTTGGGATGGTGGATGGGTAAAACACAGGACTTTCACCCAGGAGAGCCGGGATCACGTCCTGCGTTTATCAACCTTTTTCTTTTCTTTTTGTAAAGCCTTCCCCAATGTTCTTTTCCTAAACCCAACCGTTTGTTTTCCTAAGCGTGTGACGTTGGTCACCGTCGTGTTTTTGTCGTTTTTTAGTGTTACTAAAGCCTTCCCAAATGTTCTTTCCCTAAACCCAACCTTTTTTTTTTGTGACGTTCTCGCGATAGCACGGCACGTTCTCGCGATAACACGTTGGGTGTATGTTTACATTCGCTGTATACAGTGTAGACATACATGTGGATAGCTCAAAATGCGTACAGATAACACGCCATTTGGCTTTAGGAAAGTGGCGTGTATGTTTACGCAAAGTCATGATGCCATGTTGAAAATAAGCAGTAGTTATAATTTTCTTTTCTGTAGAAGTAAAAAAACTGATTGTTATTGGACTATATATATTACCATGTCACGACAAATGATTTAGCAGATCTGAGTTAGGAAATACAACTAAAGTGTGTCTGATCCCATATTCCAGATGAAGAAGTAGAATGTAGCTGATGGGAATTGATATTGACTTGTAATTTTGTGCGGAGAATTTAATGGTTGCTCCAGAGCAAACAGCCACGAAGCTCAGTAATCTTTAACATTATTGTTTGTTTTTGAAGTTCGTTTCTAAAACAATCTTCTTTTTTTTTATTGTTTTTTAAAACCATAAAAGTTGATTGACAGGTATGGGAGCGGAAGAGAAAGACCAGGTCGGAGCAATTATTTAGCTATTTACAGATGCTCTTTTATCAGGCACCTTCTTCAGTTTTCTTTCTGATTTCCAAACAGTATGCGCTCACTGCGTACTGACTGACATGTGCACTGAACCAGCCTCTCTGTTAGGATTTTACATATATTTAGAGCTCTCATGAAGTGGAGCTATGCTGTTTATTTGTTGATGCAGAAGGAGAGAAAACAAACGTTGTAGCGGCACATTAATCAAAGACACAACTGTTGCTTTTCACTTCCATTGTCCCAGAACCTGCAATAGCACACATCACATTGTTCCATGGCAGCTTTGGACATGGTTTTATTTTGACATAATTACTGGCATTTTTGGATCAGCTGAGGACCTACAGTACAGTAGGGGAATGGTAGACATTTGAACCTCCATGTATGTTATAGAGCATTCTCAACTTGACTGTGAAAATAGAAAGGAATAGAAAGACAATAGAAAATGTCAAGACAATTTAAAAAAAACTATAAAGTTTAAATATTGTAAGTTTTGCTTTTGAGTTTGCCCAAATTAGAATTTTCACTTTTATTAACTCACTTCAAGCTGTGGTTGGGGTAGTCTCGCTATGGTCTCGGGAATGGGAGGAAAACGTGCTCTGGTTTAATGGCATTTCTTTAAAACAATCAGAATCGTCATAAGTTAGTGCTAAACTCAAATTACAGAGCCACTGCAAAATAGTCGTGCGAGAGAAAACTCAGATTGGACAGATGGTCTAGGTAGCTGTCTGGATTTACCAGACTGATCTCATGAAGTGGCGTATGTATGACACGCCAATTCGTATGCCATTTTTGCGTGTTATCAAGACGCATAATCGTTTTTTAGCGTGTTTATCAACGCCGTTTTCCATTGACCTACATTACATGTGAATTATCACCATAGCGAGTAGTATGAAAGGAAGGAGTTTGGTAGGGGTGGCGGATGTGTTTTGTAAAGCCTTCCCCAATGTTCTTTTCCTAAACCCAACCGTTTATTGTTTCCCTAAGCGTGTGACGTTGGTCACCGTCGTGTTTTTGCCGTTTTTTAGTGTTACTAAAGCCTTTCCCAATGTTCTTTCCCTAAGCCCAACCTTTTTCTTTTTTACACGCGTGTGACGTTGTTCTCGCGATAGCACGGCACGTTCTCGCGATATGGTGTGTATGTTTACATCCGCTGTATACAGCGTAGACATACACGTTTATAGCTCAAAATGCGTACAGATAACACGCCATTTGGTCTAGGAAAGTGGTGTGTATGTTTACGCAAAGTCATGATGCCATGTTGGGATTTACCCTGCAGAGATCTGAGGAGCAGTTAACCATAGTCCTCATAAATCCACCGGAGTTTAGAACGCCAACACAAAGAAAGAGGAACGAAACAGACAATTACATGCATCCGGCTGAATTTCCTGCAGCGCCGGAGCCATCCCTGATAGTGGAACGCGAAGGATATAGACTGGTTGGGGTGACCTGTAGCCTAATTTTACATTGTCACAACTTCAAGTTAATGTTGCTAAAATCTATTCTTTGTACAATTTTTTTGAATTTACAGTTTTTATGTAGGCTAGGTTCCAGTCATTTTTTTTCTAATCATGATTCCAAATCACATTTATATACTACTATTTGGTTTTTTTTGGAGATGAGTCCCGCGTGGTTAGGGTTAGGCGACATAACACTTAATTGTTGTTTTAGTCAATAAAGTGAACGCAGAATGATGTGCTCATTCCTCAGTATTTAACCAAGACCACCATAAACCCTAACCAAGGGTGCCTAAACATAACCATGACACATGTTTACCATGGTTTAATGATACTACAGGCGGATATTGTAGAAAATCAAATGAAATCATTTGTCAGTGAATATATAAATTCATTACAAATGTTTCCTCATTGTGGTGACAAAACACTTGTTTCAGGTGGCATTACATCTTTTTGTTTAAAAAAAAAAAAAATATCAAATCGAGTTCATTAATACAGCACATTTAAACAGTTCTGAAAGTCACATTGAGATGAAGGTATTCATAGAAGAAGGGTTGACTTTTGAGATTTGAAAGTGTAATGTCTGCTATAAACAACTTAAGTAGAGACGTTAACAGAACTTTAAACATAAATATTCATACTGACTTTTGTGGAATCAAGACATGACCTTACAGTAGATTGTTGCTAACCACTTCATTATTCCCTTTCAATGCCAATAATTTATGTTTCTTACAGGTCAAGGAAGCTCAGAAACGACTTTCTAGCCGAATGTATTCAAAAAGGGATCTTTTAAAACCGCAGCGATCAAAGTGGCAAACGCTAAAGTTTTGGATGACGATTTGAATGTGTTGTAGAAGTGCTGCCGAGACATTCAGTACATTACTCAGCCCCATCAGACCTCCAAACTTTTTCTTTGAAGAAAAGAGCTCTCTGTGAAAAATAAGGTGACAACGGGCACTGTTTGTGTTGAGCGCTGTGAAGACGGATGAGCGAGTCTTCAAACACATCACAAACACAAATATCTCCTTTGATTTCAACATGTTGTCGAGTGACTTTGTTGTCTCTGTGTTTACCTTTCTGAATTCATGTGAACATTTCGAGACCCTTGACATTTCTTCTCTCTGGCTGGCCCGCCTCGGACGACTCTCAACACTAGTGTTATACACAACATTCCTCCATGCACATCTATGTGCATGTTGTTCTTTATAAATTTGGCTTCAGACAGGGACAGCAGAGCCAGATACTCCAGCATTACTTAGAGTAATGAAGTTGTTGAAACGCTGTGTTCCAGGCGGGGGCTTTGAAATATTATGCAGTCTTACATGCACATCTGTACATCATTTTTTGTTGATTATGTTGCTGTAAATGTGTAGTATAAGTATTTGTAGTATTCATTCTGAGACATAGACAGTTTGCAGTGGTGTGGCTATGAACATGTGGCAGCCCTCTTTGACAGGGTTCTCCCAGCAGATCGAGAAGTAGCAGGTCAGACCCGTTTGCTAATTAGCAGCCAATTAGAAAGCTGAGGTTTCAGCGTGACACCCCAGTGTTTGTTTCCTGCTGGTGGGGGTGCAGCACCGATATGACCCCGAAACATGAATCCACAGTTATGCTACGGATCACTGCTCACTGGCCCTGCAAACACAGAGGGCCTTCACATGACACACACACACACACACACACACACACACACACACACACACAGAAACAGAAGTACTTAGTGTGGCTTCTATGAGTTAAATCCCAGAGGAATGCTTAGATGTAAATAAGACTAGTGTCCTATGATCTCCAGGCAATATTTATTTGTCTGTTTTTCTTTTGTCATATTTGTAAGTAACAGTGATTATATCATAATCAGATTATAATATAATCATCAAAGTAATCTCAACTAACCTCTTTTTAACCCTTCATTTTTTATACTTCTGAACTTTAACAGAATTACAGAGTGCATCAGTATTTAGTACTAGTACGGACATGTGAGTAATAAAAAATATAAAACGATTAAAAACTGATTCTCAGCATGATCTTCAGATTACAATCAGCAAGACTTCTGAAGGCACACTGACCAGGCCACTGCTGTTCATAGCAGTGGTATCAGGAGGTAGAGCAGCACATCCTTTAAACACAAGGTTGGTGGTTCGATCCCCGGCTCCTCCCGTCTACATGTCCAAGTGTCCTCGAGCAAGACACTGAACCCCAAGTTGATTGGCAGGCAGCCAATGGTCAACCCCGAGTTGACCATTGGTGTGTGAATGAGTGAATGTTCGGCAAACTGCAAAGTGCTTTGTAAGGTAGAAAGGTGCTGTAGATGCATTTTGTTAAACATGCATACACATGAATGTATATCACAACACATCTGGTTGGGTTTAGTGACTTTACAGTGAGCTTTACATACTTTGAATGTATCCACATTCAATTTAACATTACATACAAATATTCTTCATTCATATTCTCATATGATATATCAGTGTACATGAAGCCTTCGGTACTGCTTCCTCACTGTGCGGCCCAGAGAGCAGGAACACTAGAGACCGCCGCTGGCCCGGGCTGGCTACTTCCTGTTTAGCACTCTGCTAACTTGAATGGGGATTAAATAATGTAATCGTGCGGCTCTTCTAGACTTCCCAAATGTTATTGGACCGAATGGATCAAACTCTGACAGTGAAACGAGTCATTTCGCAAAAGAAATTATCACTGATTTACATTTGTCTCTTTCTCATGTAAGTCTTTGGGAAAAAGTTTTTAATCACGTGATGGGCCGGAGGTTGTAGTTCCACTGCATGTGAAAAAAAGGTGTATGTAAACCTTGTAGGCCTTCAGTGTCTCCACAGCAAGCTGTGTGACGTTTGATAAATGTCCTCAAGTGATGTCACTTGAGTCAGCGTCGGTTGAAGACTACAAGTTTGAAAAGTAAAGACATGTGAAGTGAACTTATCAGACCCCTGCAGCCCGCTGCTCATCTCTGCTGAAAGCTTCATTAGCCGCTACTAGCATAGCATGCCAGAATCTCTGACTGAACTGTTTGTGGTTGAGTTGCATTGTGGGTAATGTAGGTACCAGAAAACAATGTGTGGATCGTTTCTTCTTGTGTATTGCTGTGATGTGTCCCTGAAGACAAAGTCCATCTTATGTGTTAATAGCTCATTATATATGATGATTTAAGTGCTGTACGTTTCAGTCAAATGAGTGCTGGTTGGCTTTTATTATCATAATAAGATTGAGTTGTGTTTTAGGGAGGTTACCTTTCGTGGCAGATTTTAGGACGCCACATCTCATCCCAACTCCGTACGCCCAGATAACAGCTTTTCACAACTTCATCTGATCGCTCTTGTCTCGTATTTTCTTCCCTCCCTTTCTTCTCATCTTCTCCCTTGTCTTACTCCCCTTGCATCCCGGGCCAAACTCCTACCACCTTGGGAATCAAGGGCTTATTTGGGTGCTGCTTCCCAAGCGGGCCCATCAAATTCCGCTGGCGCTGGCTTTGCTTTTCTTGGAAATACAACAGAAATCACAAAGGAGAATAGGGAAGGAGATAAGATGTTACACGCGTCAGAAGCCTTCTTTTATTTTCCAAATAGCAGGAGCTCATTAAACATGTGACCGCGCGTCAGGCCCTCCTTGGTTTTTCTGACTTTCTTTCATGAAATTAGGTCTTTCTTCACACTCTGCAACTCCATTTCCCAGAAATGTCTAATTTCTCCTATGTTCTGTGACGCTGTCCTCATCAGGACGGTATCTCTGCTCTCAGCTATCTGCAGCCTTTTGGCCAGATAGTGGGACTCCGCGTAAAACTAAAGAGGAACGAAGCACATATTTTTCAGTTTGCTAATCTTTGAGCCTTGCCAATTAGACACAACACAATCACCATATTAGTCCTCACATATTTGCACTCATCATAAATAGATATTTTTCAAGCTCTCTGTCCAAAGTACAGCTATTTATTATATTATACAATTGAAACAGCAGGCTTTAATTTAGATGACATCATTCATTCCTACTGCACTTATCTGCATTAGATCTCTCTAAACACTCAGAGATGCAGAATGATTTCCTCTTGAATAAATATAACAAAGTGATGCCGTCTATGAGCTTTGTGTTTTCTACTATTTGGATATGTGAAGGCATGCACTAAATACTCAACTCATACACACCAAACACCACGTCACTGACTGAAGACATTTTCTCCATGTGTCTCTTCCAGTCCGTGCTTTTATAAAACAGTGAAAGTGCACAGGCTACATTGATCTGGAGCCACAGGAATGGAAAAAGCCCTCTTGGCTGTCTGTTTCCAGTGTTTTAAGCTGATGTGACACCTATTAAACAAGAACAGCATTTAGCTAGTCTGTGTGTGTGTGTGTGTGTGTGTGTGTGTGTGTGTGTGTGTGTGTGTGTGTGTGTGTGTGTGTGTGTGTGTGTGTGTGTGTGTGATGAGGCCAGCTCAGATCTCAGAGAAGCAGACCCATCAATTCTGCTTTTTAACCATTTGGTGATATACATCTATTCATAACTAGCTTCTACTATTGTAACTGGTTATACTCACATGAATTGAACCCTGGACGCTGTTTGAGGTAAACGACGAAGAAGTATTTTGAAGCCAAAAAAGCCCAAGCGTTTGTAATGTTTTTCCTGCCTTTATCCATTCTGCACTTGGGCCTCATTCACCAACCGTTCTTACGAACAAATGTGTTCTTAAACCCCACTTAACGCACTTTTTTACGAAGATTCTGACATTCACTAATATTTTCTTATCTTGGATTTGTTCTTAGCTAAGAACAAAATCTACAAACATTCAAGAGCACTCTTACACACATTTGAGTGAGGACAATTTGCTCCAAATAATTGGTTACTGCATTTTATTTTATTCTACAGTCGTTTACAATGATAGTATTGTACTGTAATTATTTCTGTTTGTTGAAAAAAATCATAGTATGCAAAGAAACACTAACACTGCAGTTTACATCAGCAATTAAACTGATTAAATCCTGCGTTACTTGGTCATTGATTGCGCTATTTATAGGACCAAAATGGAGTGGTTTTTACTTTGTTACATTTTGCAGCAATTATCTATACTTTCTACACCACTACATTTCTACAACGTTACATTTTCTGATCAGTTTTTCCTCCTGCCAAAACATCTTCCTGACCGTCACACGTTTGTCTCACCAGTGGAGTTTGGTTGCCATAGATATATATGCGGCACCGCCGATCCTTCATTGGCTTCAAAGCCGGCTCCGGTGCTCCAGAGCTCGGGCGCAGCGCCACTGACCCTCGGTAATACAGCCTCCGGTAAAAGTGAAAATGAAAACGTTTTTCATTATTCACGTTTTTAAATCATAGTTGCCTCTCCACAGCGTCGTTCACTCCTCTGCCAGACAGCGTGGGACGCGTTCATATCTTATTTATTTGGCCTTTATTGGACCTCTTCACATCTCCTCCCCATTTTCGCAGCTTCACACACTTTATTTGCTTACTTGCATGGTTAAAGAAAAAAAAAAACGTCCTAAAATACATCCATGAATAAAACCAACCGCATTCCGATTCTAACAACATATTTCCGTTTTGTGCTGGCTAGGATAGGAACTTCTTTTAAAAGCCAGCTGGCCTTGTTTGTGGTAGTGGACATCTTCTACTTTTACTAAAGTAAATATGTCTCTGGTTATTTGTACTTTTACTTAAGTACTGAGATTCAGTACTTTCTCCACCACCACCACTACTACAAGTCATCTGCGACTCCAACAATTATCTCTTGAACGTGGTCTCCCGCTTCCCAGGAGGTGCACAGGAAATGTCATGTCCTTATTTGGGAATTTGCGGAGCGTTTTCTTATTAGGAACTAATTGGGAACAACTGGCACGCGCTTTCAATTACAAAGACGTGGGATTCATCAATCCTAAGAACACAGGTGCGAACAATTCTGCTGTTTAAGAACACGTCATGAATCCGACTTAGACTTTTCTTAGGGACTTTCTTAAGAACATATTTAAGAGAAAACTTAGGAAGATATTGGTGAATGTGGCCCATTGAGCATATTTAATCTGGTTTCTTTTCTGCATTGAATGGCTGAAAGCCTTTTATTTTAGCTGTCAAATATCCCAGTCATACGGCCGGGTTGCCCGGCGATCACATCAGTAGTATTTGCATTAGCTCTTGAAATTAAAGGATCTGTTTTATTACAACTTATTTTCATAGCTTGTCCGTCATTTCATTGCTGATATCTGGGAACTCGAAGGAATACGAGTTGTCAGACAATCAGAAGAAACCCCAGTTTAGTCAAACTGTGGAAGAGAGAAAACAAATGTGAGCAATGAATCAGTTATCCAAACTGTCCAACTTTCCTGGTTCCATTTATACTTGCCCTAGTTGGGCTTTTGGGTGCAATCGCTTTTGGCTTTCCCGTCAAATTAAGAATCATAATTGCTAGAAATGATGGCCAAATCTGCAAAAATAGAACCCAAGTTTCACATAACTAGAATCTTTGAAATGACATCTGTGTCTGTGTGTCTTCCAGTACCCTAATGAGGAAATGTGTCCTCCTTCTATTTGATGTCGTAAAGCAAGCTCCCTTTGTGCTGTAGTCTCATACATTTCCCAATCTCAAGCCAACACAAGTGGAATACTTGTACTTGTAATACTGGGGTCTCAATCTTCTTGTATCAATGCTAAAGTATTGGCGATACATTAGCATGTAGCTATTAAGAGACATCGTAACCGTGATCTCTGTCCCCGTTGTAAGCATGGCATATGTCAGAGTTTATTCCAAATGAATAGAGGTCAACCATCTGGGAGTAAAACGACCATTTAATGAACAATTTGCAGGAAATGAGATTGTGTTCTGAGAGTCTTGTAACAGCAGTGAGGTAATGACAAGGCACCGAAGCAGGCGGCAAATGTGTGGGCTGCCACTCATAATTACTGTCGCCCCGGCGCTGCACTTTCCTCCACCACTTGAGTTTGTTTTCTCGACTGAATGCATTTCAGAGGAGCGTTACATCATCGGCCAGTGCCTCAAGGAATGTGCACGACACGCGCTTCATGTTGTACAAGTGATTGAATGAAAGCTCCAAGGTTACAGTGACGTTTCATATTAGTGCAGCTAAATGGATTCTGAAATGGTCTCGAAAGAGAGAAACCCATTCTCATAAAACATGGTTGTCATAAGGGTGTCACTAAGCAATTCACATTTAGTGAAGTGTCTAAGACTACAGACTACAGTTGACATGATGTTTACATTCTGTCTGGGATTTCAAGGCTTTCCTCTCATTCCATACTCAGAGCTAGTGTATGAGTTATCAGACAGAATCCGCAAAAACAAGCGGAGGTGTAGGAGGATATCTTTAATGTTAAGGCTCTAGTGTTAAAAGTGTGTGTGTGTGTGTGTGTGTGTGTGTGTGTGTGTGTGTGTGTGTCGCTCATATAGTACACTCCTGGGTTGTGTAATCAAAAACTCACTCATGAAACACCTGAAATATGCCGTTTTAAGCCACATCTCTATGTAGTCAGATGCTATTTTCATTTCTCCGTTTTCCTTCAACAACAAAGATGCTGCGATCGTTACCCAGAATGCTTTGTGACTCCCAAGCACCTAGCGTAATGTAAATATTGCTCCTGAGGGATGTGGCTCCCGAGAAGGGACATCATGGAGACACATTATTATTACTGTAGCAATATGTGCGATGAGTGAAGAAAAGAGATCGGCGGTGTGCTATCTCCTCTCTAATCAGACCGAGCATCACTCCGTGCATGCCTGCGTTCGGTCACAGAGTGCATATGGAGCATTTTTGGCTTTTTTCACTCCCAAACACAAACAAAACATCCAACTCGTTTACTTCAAATGAAGTCTCATGAATACAAACACTTTATTTGAATACCAAAATTATCATTTATTATCATTCCTGGGGGAATACAAATGTTAAATGAAATAACCCGTGTCTGTGAACAGACAGTTGACATGTTTTGGCTAGGCATGCACTCTCTTAAAATCCCAGCCGAAAGAAACAAAAAGTCAGCTGGAAGGTGGAGGCTAACTCTGTCTTTCAAGTGACTCTTTTTGGGACAAAGAACTCAATGCTGTATGTCAATTTGAAATGGATATTGTAGTCATAATCAAATCTTTACATGAGGCATGTCCTTTGTCATTAAGTGTCATGTCATTATTGCTACCAAACACAGACACTTAAATATATATGTATATATATATATGTGTATATTAATAGAGAGAGAAATTATATTTGTATTTCATGTGTTCAGCCCATTTATTAAAAATCGAAAGTGCTTCTTTACATGAAAGAGTCACATACAAATATTTATTTCTCCTCACTTAACTGTAGTTGTATGTGGTTGGGCAGATAGTTTTGAGATTCCTGCAGTGTAACATTCAACACAATGCAGCTGGCTGGAGCTTCTGCTTGTGATGCTCCAACCCTAACCCCAAGTGATGGTGGGGGTTTTCTGGAAGGAGATGTTTCTAATTCATTTGTAATGTTTGAAATTTAAAAAGACCTGGGCAAATAAAATCGGAAGTGTCAGGAAACCAATATGTTTGGAATCCACTGTTACGTAAAAACACAAAAACCTAAATGTGTATCCATTATGTGATTCTGACACATCACAAAAGTTCTGTTGAATGGACTGTAGTAGCCACAGTCGAGTTCACATTTCAACAGTCAACGTGGTAGCTGAAGTACTCCTTAAACCACATTTAGCAGTATTTTTTAGTTTGATCAGAGCACCTTAAAGCTAAATGTAAAAGCTATTGTTATTTAAGTTTTATTTTATACTTGAATTAAATGTATTTGAAAGCTGGCCAAAGCTTGGCACTTTGCAGTTTTTAGTTGCAAAAGTTTTTTGTTTTTGTATGAAGACATAAAGTAATATCAAACTACATTTAATTTGTTGTGTTTATTTTCTTTTAAATTGTATGTCTACTGCAATCACATGGGAAAAGTAACTACATTTACATACTGCGAATCATTTTTTTTTAAATCTTCTAGTGATAGATGAATTATGAAATGTCTTCAGATTGCTTTATATGACAGTTTCTGTCATATAAATGTGAGAAGCTGAAACCAGCAAATGTCTGGCTTTTTCTCCTTGATAATTGTCTAAAACACTGAATCAATTATCAATATTGTTGGCAATTCATTACCTTAGTTTGAGAGTGATGAAGGTTCATGTGTGTTGGCAGTGTGGGTCAGTTCACCAGTATAATCACTACAGCTGGGAGTGCTTCAAATGAATAATGCTGTGTACAAAGTGAAGGCCTTTATCACACGTAGAGCAGAATGTTATTTCAGATCATCTCAGTTTTTAGTTTCAGAAAAAGAGTTGCTGTGCTCGCTAAGACTAAACGTTCAGGGGAAAGACTGGATCCTACATTATCTTCTCATTGGCTGGTTTTCATCCGTTTAGTTTTATTCATTACGGATACACAGCGATGTCACTGCGGCACTCTGTCCTTCAGCTAGAAGACAACGTGAGTAAGATCAGAGCTTTTTCTTTTATAACACAGACCTGACAGAAATTGCATCTTGTTTCCCAGCTCGGATAAGGCCCACTCTACACAGCGAGGTAACAAAGGCGAGGTAAACACACAGTAGCCTCTTAGCTTGCAGCCTGACAAACAGCGGCAGTATTAATGGTCAACACAGGTTTTTTGAGACGGGACACTGAAGGAAGCTGGAGAATGCATGGAAATGCTTGAATGGAAAGTGGCAGAGTGGATTCCAGGGAGGTCTGCGGCTGTTTTGCTGCTGATGGGTATGGTGCGTTAAAGCTTGTCACACAAAGCCCGGCAGAAGTACACTCTCTGTAAACTTTCCGGGAGCTTTTTAAACATAGAGAGTGCCAGCCTACCCAACCAGAGACGGAGCGGGAGGCACAGCCAAAATGTCACAGTCACACACACACACACACACACACACACACACACACACACACACACGCTCCACACACACTCCTAGTACGCTTCCTTTGTATTTATATTACCTTATGTATTTAGATTACATGGCTGCTTTGTATTGAGCAAGTTAAACACACAGGCCATCCTTCACCATGCCAGCAGGGAGCCTGGAGCAGCATAGGCTCAGTGATGTCACAGAGGTTATTGCAGGATCTCCGTGAACGTCACTAACTCACTAACAACCATCGTCACATGGCAAAGCACAAGATAATTCCATAACCAAAGCTGGTTGTTGCCGAGCTGACAGCTTGACAATGAAAACAGTTCTGGTTCTATAGATACCTTCACCACTTCTCCATCCGTCCTTCTCTACAGCCACACGGAACAGGAAAGGACCAAACTAGAGCTGTAACAGTTCCAAATGTTACAATACAATTGTCTCAGAAATAATTGCGATTAACAATATAATTGTCTCTTTAAGTCAAATTTAAAAAAGATGTATTAACGTATTACCTTTATAAACAAATTAAAGTTTTGAATGAATTCCAGGATACATCTTTTGTTTATGTCATGTGACCCAGATAATGTAGTAACACAGGTACACAGCCTATGAAGTAAACCACACCTCTTTATTATCATAAAACATTGTTTCTAACTGCACTCAGTTCAACATGCTTTCATCTACATAGATCCAATCACTGGGGAGATAAAACTTCACTAAGACAGTCAACACATTGATGTGATGAACATCAACAACCATAAATAAACAGTAAATCAATAAATAGGGGATAACGCCCATCACAATTCCCCGAGCCTAAAGTAACGTCTTCATATTGCTCGTTTTACCAAAGACATTTTATTATTTTATTAAAAAAAAAAAAGAAATGTGATGAGCTGGGACCAGCCAATATAATTACTGCAATGGTTATTGAAATAGTTTTTCTTTGATCGACTAATGGTTGCAGCTCTGGTGCCTGGTGGTCCCCTCAGAGCCGCTCTCGTCCCGCTGCACGCCTCCAGTAAGGAAAGGCAAGGCAACTTTATTTATATAGCACATTTCAGCACAGGGCAACTCAAGGTGCTTTACATAAAACAAACATTAAAAAGCAAAGAGCAAAATAGGAAATTAAAAAAATAAATAAAAATATTGACGAATACAAATATAATACAAGATAAAATACAAGAATAGAATTACAGTTTTTTCCAACTGCTTACACACGTTTTCAAAACTGTCTCCTTTTTTCAAAACTCTACACACAATTCCCAAAACTGCACACACAAAATGCCTCACATCTCCTTCAAAATGAAACACTGCATTCAAAATACCATAAACACATCTCAAAATGAAGCATTTGCATCAAATGGCAAACACATTTTTTCATAATAGTAAATTTTTGGATATACCATGTTGTTCTAAATCTAAAGCTCTTTTGTCTTTCATAGGCTTATATCTACATTTACAATGTTCTAGAGAGAAAGTAATCTGCTGAAAGTGGTTGAAAAGTTACAGTAAAACAGAAAATATTTATTGGGCAAAACATTACGTTTGTAAGAGTAGCACCACGGATTGACCATGAGAGAAGCCCATCTTGAGTAGCTTTACAGTGGCGTCCATACTACATGCAACTATCTAATGACTATTTCAGCATTACAAATCAATCAGACTTTGTTTTGCACAAAGTGCATACAATCCCCCCCCCACCTGTAAAAAACTGTAAGTGTGGCCCTGATCTCATCAGAGATGGCTCTCTTTCTTCCTCTTCTTCCCTCCTCCTCCTCCTCCTCCTCTTCCTCCTCGTTGTTGTCCCCTGTCTCTCGCTCCTACTCCCCTTGCTCTCTGTCTATTGTCAGCATCCATTGTGCAAAACAGGTAATACCTTTAACCTATGTATAGGCCTATACTAAAGCAAGATTGGTTAGTGTTCAGTTATGACATAATGTGTTTGCAAATGTGAGGAGTGTGTGTGTGCCCTGGTAAATAAGTGTAGCATTTTGATTGGTTGTGTTTAGAAAAGGAAAGCAAGTCACTTCCTGTTAGATTTGTGTGTCTTAGGTAGAGAATTGTGTGTAATGTTTTGAAAAAAGTGTTTAATGCAATTGAAAACTGAGTGAAAGGCTGAGAAATAGCTTCTGGTTTTGGAGATTTGCTGTGTAATTTTGCACTTTGAGTGAGAGGTTTCAAAAATCGTGTGACATGAAAAGATTTTGTGTGTAAGCAGTTGAAAAAAACTGTAACAGTTCAATATAAAAATTAAGAATAGGCAACATCAGTAGTTCTGAATAGTTTTATATCACAGGCCATAATGGTGTGATGCTTCACTTTAGTGTTCTGTTGTCCCCAGGTGAAAATGAAATAAAGATCTGTCCAAATTGATTTGTCCAGACAGCAGACCACCAGATAAACATTTTATTAAGTTTCCGTTTACCTTGACAATGATCACAGTTTGGCCAAGAAACGTAAATTCTTCTTCCTGCAAAAGCCCCAAAGCTCTTTAATTTGGTGCTTGGTGTTCCTGTGAGTTGGATCAGTTTGGACTCAGTTCAGACCAGGTCATGGTCACATCTCCTCCTCACTTCTATTTTTCATCTTTTTATCTTTCATTCTCTCTCAGTTTGAGAAAGACAAAGAATGTGATTTCCTTCGCCGCACTCCTGGCTTCCTGCTCCGTCCTGATGTCCCCAGGAGGACACTCAGGTCCTCTGAGCAGGATAACGCTCGACTAAAGACAAAAGGTTTAAAGTGGCAGTTCTCCGCCTCTGTGGAACACACTTCCTGTCTCTGACGTTTTTAAAAAGCAGCTGAAGCCTTAAACTGGCCTCTGTCTCATGTTTGTAATTCTGTTTGTTTTGTAGTTTTATTTTACTGTTTTTTTTAAATTCTTTATGTAGTTTTTTTATGTTTTTGGGTCTTATTTTTCTTGCACACTTCACTGTGACATTGCAAACACAGACCCGTGCATGTCTGCCCTGGTGTCTTGCTGTGTGTGCATGTGGACATTCCAATATTGATGTTGGGTATATTTAGACCTTTGACCTCCTGTGCTGCTCCACTGGGTGCTGTGACCTAATGCTGAAGTCATATTTCCTCATCCACCACGTGCCGCTCGCTGCCTTTGAAGTATTTGGTGAGTTCTGAGGACCGGGGCCGGATTGGAAGATGATGGATTCATAGAAAGCGTGTTTTTCATAACACTATGGACACATCTGGTGAACTGTAAAATATTAACGTATCCTCTTCTCTGGAATATCTTAATCTCTCTTGGCATGTGCGAGCAGACAAGACAGGATGCACGCCCCTGCTGCTGCTGCTGCTGCTGCTGCTGCTGCTGCTGCTGCACACATTCCAGTTAATTTCTGTTGAATGTGTGTGTAAGTGGGTCTGAGACATCTTCCACTGTTTTCACTGTGAAACGTGTTGATGAAACGCCCGTGGCTCGATTCCTCATGTGATTTATGTGGATAAAGGCCGTCAAGCTAAACAGTTTGAAGGAGGGGAATACTAGAAGCCCAGCTGCACTGACCAGAGTAGAAACATGTCAGCGTGACTGCTGCTCCTCACTTACCCTCTCATACTAATCACTCAGTTCACACACTACTGCAGCAGCCGCTTGACATAAGTTTGGAAGATGTGGTGGAGACACACTACGCTACATTTTTTAAGTAAAAATAAACACAAATTATCAGTCTGAATCTTAAAGTAGTTCTGCAACAAAGACAGACATATACATCACCAAAGTGAGCCCCTGCAGATATGCTGTATTTGCACAAATGTGTTTCTGGAATCTGATTTGGACAATTCTCCCCATAAAGAGACAACATGAAGAAATCAAACAAACTTTAAAGATAAATGCACAAACTTCCGTCCAAGCAATTACGTTAATCTTTTCCTAAACCCAACCTCTGAATAGATGGTTCCCATTTCGTGCTGGCCACCACGAAATAAACGAGATAAATGTGTTGTTGTACACGAATCAATAGATTAAAAATAACGTGACAATTACACAAACTGCCGTGAGACCGTGTTGCAAATCCACAGCACTAAGGCTTGAAGAGTGGACTCAGTGATGCTGGGACTTTGCTTTATGTTTTATGTCATTATACCAATAGTTAGTAGTAGTTACAATACTACTGTCTGATAGTTGGAGTTACCAGAGTTCAAAGCTGAACAGAACTGCTGTAAGCAGAATGTACAATGGTATTGTTAGTTAACTCTGCAAAGTCTTTTCTACAACGATCTGTCACATCTGTTGTCTTTAAAGTGCCCATATTATATTATTTGGTGTCTCTGGTGCTTCCACACGCATACAACGCATAAACTTGGAAAAAAACAAAACATCCATGCTGTTTTGAGTGAGATATGGATTTCTGAATGTATCCTGCCTTCAGTCTCCGGGTGAGCTGGTCAAAATTGGCAGGGCCGTCTACGTCATTGGCCAAAACATTTTAATTATCTGAGTCTCAGGTTCTGCGACTCCCCTCCTTCTTCAGGATCCTATTCTGGTACGAACATGTATGGTTGAACTACTGCTGCCATGTCCGTAACTTTCACACGTAGTTCTATCTAGTCACGTTAGTCTACACTCTCCCCGTTACTAATGTCTATGCCCAAGCACCGACTAAGTGAGTATCTACTGCGCATGTGCGACTCCCAACAAAGATGGTACAGAAGTGAGATGCCTCACTCTGTAGCTAAAACAGAGAGCTCAACACACAGGATGAAAAGAGGAGCTGCAGCAATGTGCAGTACAACAAAAATATGGTGTTTTTTTTTTTTTAAATTAAACCAAATAAACCTACCTCAAAATTAGAGATGCACCGATTGACCGGCCGGTGCCCGGAATTGGCTGATTTTCACGGCATCGGCCATGACCGGCGACCTGCCGGTCAGTCTGACATATGCCATCAAATTCACTCGGGCACCGCATGACATCGCACAACATCAGCACCACACGTGCACATGCAGGGTTTCCGCTATATGCATGTAACAGCGGCGCACTGCCGCTCAATCAGCTGTTTATGAAATGTCATAAAGTTGTAATTATACACGGCTAGGCAGAGCCGTCTGCTCTACTGGTCTCAGGCGAACAGTCAGCTGCTCGCTCTCCTCTCTGAGGCTGAAAAATTGGAACATGAAAACCGCACTCATGCTGGTCCCGTGAAATATGACAGCTACAGTTTATCGGAAAATAGCGTTGGGCACACTGACTTTGATGAATTTACTGTTTATCAGACCCCAGATGAGACAAGAAGCTAACGTTAGCAAACGCTGTGGTCCCTCTGCCTCTTACGCACCGCTGGCCGCTGTAGGAGACAAAAAAGAAAAAAGAAAAAAAAGAGACGCTGTATTCCTCCGACACGCTGTACTGACGTTACTGTTTAAAACGCAGTGATCTTCCCTCGGTGTTTAGTTTTGTTGCTAAACTGTGTGTAAAATGAGCGGTGACGTTAAATCATCTGTTTCAGGTAACGGCACTCTAGGGTACCGTCTATTTGCTGGATTGTTCCGAGGTAACCGTCGGTAGCTAACGTTAGCAGACAAGCCCGTTGATAGCAACGGTAGTGTTCATATTTATGCACAATGACACATAAAACAAACTTGCTAAAAAAGGAAATACGCTGTTTTCAGGTAACTTTACTGTTGACGTTCAAACAGGCCTGTGTGTGTGTTTTGAGAAATATCTTTATACTGCAAGGCTATATTTATTTTATTTTTATTTGTTATTTATATATTATTTTATTGCCATTACCTGTTTTCATACATAGAAGTTTAGTTTGCTAAATATATCACATTTGTTTAGTTGGATATTGGATGTGAAAAGAAGGAAATGGTTCTTCCATAACATTGCACTTTAGATGTGTGTGAATTTCCCACACCAGGAGTAATTTATATAGTTCTATTTTATAGTGATTGATTATCTATTCAAAAAATGTTCTATGTTCTATGCAAAATGTAAAATTTAAAGAAAAGATAGAAAATAAATATTTGTGTGTGCTGTAAAGTGGTTATATGAAATCGGAATCGGCTAAAATCGGTATCGGCTGGTCAAACTCAATGAAAAATCGGAAATCGGAATCGGCCTAAAAATTGTAATCGGTGCATCTCTACTCAAAATGCAATTATGAAACTGAAAATGAGCATAATGTGAGCACTTTAAATATCGGACTGAGTCTAATCAGCTGTAAATGGTGTTCAATGAACAGTTGACTTGATAATGCGGTGTTATTCTGACTCTTAGTCTGAGCCTTCCCGACACAGGCCACACACTCAGCTGACTCCCGTAAGTCTCAGTTTAAGATGCGTTTGTCAGACAACTCATGATACTTTGGATTTTCACATGTGAGTGTGAAGACAAACAGATGGCAACATATGAACAGGAATGGCATTTTTAAGCATTTATTTTATCTCTAAATGTACTTTTGTACTACTATTGTATTAACTGTTACTCTGTTTGGTGAAGGCGCATAAAGATTTAAGACCTGTTTTTAGAAGGTGCAGAGAGAGCATTGTTGTACGTAGATACACGTGGATAACTGAGGCAAAATAAGCACAAAGAAATGGAGCAATATTTTAAAAACTTACCAGTTTTATGGAATTGTCTTTCTTCACAGATTCCAAGCTTCTTGTTTCAACCTTTGTATTTGTGTCATAATTGTCCAAACAGCTTGTCCTAAATGTATGTAACCAAACTGGTGAAGCAATAATGCACTGTAGTTCTTGCCTAAGACTCGTCGTGTTTGGTTTTAGTGATTTTCACCAATAAAAAGCAGCAGTTGTATATGATTATCTTATTAGCTGGATTGTATGATTCCACTGTAAGAAGGTACACGTTACGTCCTACTCAGATACAATCCGACAATACCAATTACTTTACAGACTTTCAGTGTATTAAAAAAAAAAAAAAGATTAATTCTTTACCTGTTTTAAACATTCCAATTAAACAGATACATTTGCTGATGAAAACAAAAGAGAAACAATGAGTCCTATATGTGCCCCACACATATATAAAAGGAGCTGTGACATCACACCAAACTACCAATATTCTTTTATGTTGCTTGTCTTTCACAATGTGTGGCAGAAACAGTTATTGTAGCCTGTCCTTGTTTATTTGAAACATCTGACCTTTGAACTTTCTGCAACGCTCTATCTGCCATAAGTTACAGCGCTCTGTGTATGCATCAACTGTCACCCGCTGCTTTTAGGGGCCTTCTAGACTAAACCACCTTGGTCATAAAATAGGTAAAAGTAACTAAAAATGTTAGGCTTGTTTAATGCAGTTTCAAATGAATAAACGTAATAATCCCATGTCCTACAATAAATCCAAGAATGAGATGGGGCTGAAAAGGTGCAGTGATAGCATGCACCATTTATCTTCATGCCTTATTATTTTGTTTATATTCTTGCTGATTTTGATTTTGATTTTTTTTTTTTCCTTGTTTTTGGTGTACTTTTCCTGCTTTTTCCTTCAGTTATTACCTACTTGAACTTTTAAGTCTGCACAGCACTATAACACTGTCATTGTTTATAAATCCCGTAAATGGGGGTGAAAAAGGCCACTGGGCTTTTTTGGATAGATCTTCAAAAGCCAGCAGGCTGTGTGTTTACAGGCTGGGACAGGGCTGGGCTCAGGGATGTGGAGCCTGCAGTCTTTTACAACGTTGTCTTGTCTGTCACTTGACAGTTGACTGCCGTACAGCTTTCCCCCCGCTTAGCAAACAGTCCTGTTATATTTTCCATTCGAAGAATCCTCGGGGTCACCAGTGCGTCTGACTGTTGGCTGAAGCCAGATGGGGGTTTTCCTATAAACAAGTGTACAGGCTGTATTTATACAGACTGTGGCACCTGACGCCATAACACTCATGACACTCTGTTTAGTGGCCAAAGTTGCCATAAGTCACTTTAGAGAATTAAGTAAATATTTTCATTATGGCCGTGCCATTGTTTATTATAGAATGGCAAAAGTTCTAAATCTCGCCAAATCCTCTGTTAAAAAATCATTTAATAACAACTTGTCTAAAGTGAAGCGCCATGTACATAGAGCTGATTCCTTTTCATTATTCGCAAGTCGATTTAGTTTCAAACAAATCCAGAAACACCAGCTGTTTGAGCAGCAGTGTGAGGAAAGGCTCAGGTTGGAGCACAGCATTACACAAACCATAGACTGCATTCACACAAGGATAAAAGCATACCTCTGGCCTGTTGAGCGGCACATTGTCTCATTCAAATACAGTATGTCACCCATCACAGATACATTCCACTCTGCTAAGTATTATCGCGCTGATGGATAAAAGCAGCATGAGACAAGAGGATGCACTGCACAGAATTGGATGCTAAAACCACTGGAGATTACCATTTGGCCTGATAATAGTGTGAGGAAGAGTTCAGTCTTGGAGAAAAGCCTTTACGATAAAAGCATTCCAGCAAAGAGTGTTGGTCAGTTTGGTGGAAGTCATAAACAAGTGGACCTGTAGCTAAGCTGGAAACAGCCAATTATGGTGCTTCCATCAATATGTACAAAACACAGAAGGAAGGATCATAATAAGCTCAGTCGGAGGATCCCCCATATTGATTGCAACATAAATTCACAATCATCAGTTGGAAATCCTGGACTTACCCCAACATAAATATCACAGGCCATGAAAGCCTCCCGTACATTTGGCTGGGCTTCAGCTCGGCTGGTGGTCGCCAACAAGCCCCAGAGAGTGTAAGACAAGCATGGAAGAGACAAAAGGAGAGAAAACATACCAGATGTGACCGCTCAAATGAATAATTCATCAATGAAAGATGAACAGGACTGCTGAAGAGATTCAGTTAAGGCTAAATGTGTGAATCTCTGGCTCGAAATAGAAAAACCTCAAAATAGAAAGCATTATAATTCACCATGACATACTGCAATCTGTATTTTTTCGTCCAAGTTAAATTAAACAAATGCTCAATTACTGTAAAGCTGCTCATGAATGCCACAATAATTGTGTTGGTGCATAAGTATACTATAGTAGGAAGTAGACTAGTAGTAAACAACAACCCACCTTTGGTGCTCATATAATGTGAAAGTAGTTCCTGCATATTTTTCCTTTATATGTCATTGTCAGATGTATGCAATGAGAAAACATCAGTGCTTTACTTTTCATAAAGGCCCCATACTGTTGGTATTGTTAATAAAAATTAATTGTTAATAAAAATTAACAATACCAACTTAATTAAATTAAATTTAAGACGTCTGTCCCTTTTCAACAATAAACTTTGGGGATCCATTGTCCTGTAAAGTTTGCATTTCATGTGCCAGTTTACGAACATGAACATCAAAGTGGAATAGCTTCGGAAAAAAGGTAGCTATTGAGCTTAGCTTGCTAACTTGACTTCATTCTTTATTAATGTTTCTTCAACAGCTGCTGTTATCGGCAGCTCCTGCACACCGACAGTGTCGCGTTCATCACACATCGAGGACAGGGTCTATGGACTTTTAGCCATCACTCTTTCCTGGGTCTGGGCGTGGTGACGGCAAATGACCAGACTGTCAAAACACAATGCTCGTGATTTAAATCACAATACGGAGTAATGTAAAGGTATTTTATTGTCACATACACATACATGTAGCGGAATTCATTCTCTGTATTTAACCCATCCCTCATGGGAGCAGTGTGCAGACATTTACAGCGGCCGGGGACCAACTCCAGATCTGAGCCAGAGCCTTGATCAAGGACACTGACTGGAGAACCTAGTACATGTTTTTTGATGGTGGGGGAAACCAGAGCACCCTGAGGAAACCCACGCAAACCTTCTTGCTGTGAGGCCACAGTGCTAACCATTGGGCCACCATGCTGCAAGAAGTAGCTTATTGAGTTTTCAAATCAGAGATGGGACTAAGTAGCAGTTGACAATGCCCAAAGTTGGCCATTGGAATTGTAGTGATATTACAAACTATTTTTAGTGCCCGCCCACACTGATAAAGTTGGAAAGTAGAAGTGGCTCTAAATACTACAATACCTATGAGCTTTGACCGCCAAAATACTTCACCATGTGTGCTAAACTCTTCCCAAATTGACCCAGAATCCAAAAGTGAATTCATTTAAGCTGCAGATTTTGTATTCAGGTTTCTCCACACAGGGTGTCTGCGGGGTTTTAAAAAGTATTAAAAGGTAGTAAATCAAATTAGTAAAAATGAAGGCCATTAAAAGGTATTAAAATGTATTAATCGCCATTTTACGAGGTATTAATTTTTTGACTGATTTTTTTGCTAACTATGAGTTGTCCATTTGTTTTATTATGTCTGTTTAAGTTGATCTTGTAAAGTTCGTGTTATATTATATTCTTGGATCTGGGACCACCATTGGCAGGGCTCCATCCGAGGGGCGGGATAAATGGTTGTCCCTCTGCACCAGAGGTCAAGTAACAAAGTACAAATACTTCGTTACCTTACTTAAGTAAAACATTTGGGTATCTATACTTTACTGGAGTAATTATTTTATATTAGACTTTTTACTTTCTACTCCTTACATTTCAAAAATAGCCTTGTTACTCCTATTTCAATTTGGCTTGTTTTCATTCCGGCCTGTCATTGTTCAAAAAAAAAAAAAAAAAAAAAAAAACCTATCCAGATAAATCGCGCCATCCAGATAGCGTGAATTTGATTGTGGTTGGATGAGAAGTATAAACATATACCATTCCGACACCCTATTGCTTTTTACGCGAACCATCGCACCTGCACATGACACAAATCACGTCACACTCCAGCAAGGAAATAGCAGACGTATGTAGCCTAGTAGTAGTACGAAGATGTCCGTGTCAGAGACTCAAGAGAACTCGAGCAAAATGTCCCGACCAAGCACCAGCGAGGAGGTTGGTAGCCAGGAGGACCAGCCAACCCTTCTACATCCCTGGCCGTAACTGGAAGAAGTTTTCGAAATGATTGGATGCAAAAACAACTCCTTTCGAATGCGCTGCAAGCTCTGCGCACCCAAGTACCACAAGCTAATTAAATATGAACAATAACGTTGTTGTCAACGGGCTTATCTGCTAATGTTAGCTACCGACCTTTACCTTGAAAGCGGTGATTTAACGTCACCGCTCATTTTACACACAGTTTAATAACAGAACAAAACGCTGAGTGAACATTACTAGCTATGTTTTTCATGTTGGTTTTGAGCGGTATACACCCCCACTAACCTGGAAAACGGTTGATTACTAAATCTAACACCCTCAGGAGGAGGCAGAAAGACAAGAAAGAGGAACTGACGCAAGTTGATAAACTTGTGGAAGAAAAAGCAATTCAATTGAAGCACTTACCATGAGGTCACAGGTTCACTTAGTTTCAAATGGTTATAATGGCATCACAAGTTCAAACAGTGAATGCTTGTTGGCTTGTCCGTATGTCTGTTACGTCTGTTAGGGTTAGTACGTCTGTTTTCTTGTATTTCACTTGCCTCATGGAATATTTTCCATGTGTACTCATTTGTGCATAAGGTGTCTGTACATACAGAAGGTTCACTTAGTTTTAAGTGGTTATAATGGCATCAGTGAATGCTTGTTTCTTTGAACTGCTTTAATTAATCATTTTATTTCATCTATTCATTTTATTCTAAAGGTGGAACAAATGCAAGATGTTTCCAAAGTCAGTGAGTCTCAATCTATTCTGTTGAATTGTTCTATTGGCCTAGAGCTTTATAAATCTTGAACTCTGTTTAATGGTTAGATACGTGTTGTCGTATAAACCTGCAACTCAATCGCGTGTTGGTTTTAAAAAATATTGAGAAAGTATTAAAAATGGTATTAAAAGGTATTGAATTTACCTCCAGGATTTCTGTATATACCCTGTCCACAGCTTAAAGTGGCTATATTATGCTCATTTTCAGGTTCATAATTGTAATTTGAGATTGTATCAGAATAGGTTTACATGGTTTAATTTTTAAAAAACACCATATTTTTGTTGTACTGCACATTGCTGCAGCTCCTCTTTTCACCCTGTGTCAGGTCTCTGTTTTAGCTACAGAGTGAGACCTCTCAACTTCTGTAAGATCTTTGTTGTCAGTCGAACATGGGCAGTAGCTAGGTAAGGATTACATGAGCTAGCTAGGTGTTTCTGCAAGGCAGGATTAGCCGGGAGACTTCTTCTAAATGATGGTGCACTTCCAACTTTGTGTGGATACCTGCAGAACAGGGACATGTAAGTAGTTCTATACAATTTATTATGTAGATTAGGGTGAATTTGTGTGTGTTGTAGCAGTGTTTTGCCATTGAGAACGAGCTAGCATGCTAGCGCTAGCATGCTAACGGTTATCCCCCTAGGCCCCTCGTCGCCCCTCGTCGCCCCTTGCACTTTTTATATACAGAGGCTTGTACACACACATTAGTTATTAAAGATTAATTATAATTTAACTTTAACTTTGAGGGTTTTAACACTAAATCATGTATTAGGCCTCTAGCCCTGTCAAACTTTAGTTTTGACAGGTTTTGACACCACATTTAAGAGCTTAAAACTCTCCTCTTTGATAAAGTAGACAGTAGAAGAAGAAACCAAACACAAGAAGAAGACGACGAAAATGGCTCAATATCTTCTCCAGCAGGAATCAAGGGGGTAAGCTTCTCCTCGGAACGCGTAGCTCCTATGGCGCCATTTTGATGCCAACAAGCCATCACCTCCCGTTAGCATTCCATTGACTGCCATTCATTTTGGCGCCACTTTGACAGCGAATAACTTTTGTTTATTTCTAAAGAAACACGACAATGTATAAAAGGTTCCAATACCTTGTACCTCACGTTATGGCTCCGTAGTAGACGTTTTTATAAAAATAGGCTAACGATTGTGTCATAACCACGCGACTTACTGTCACACAGTAGAGAAATTACAGTACAGGAGAAGCTCACAGGCAGTTTCGACTCACATTAGCTGTTTAAGTTTAATTACTAATTTTAACTAGCATTTTAGTTAGCAATATACATATACCTACACTCTCCATCTCTGCAAGATTCGGAATGATTGAGATTTCTCTTGGCACAGCTACCAGAAGACTTACAACTTTCAGACAGGTTGGTCACGTCCCATTTACGTTGTCTCTCTCAGTTGGAGGCTGCGCAGTAACGCTCAGCGCTCACCGGAAAAGTGCTTCTAATATCCTTCACTGGTCTCCGTCCAGAGCAACGGGATCTGTTGGTCCATTTTATATATGTCAATGGCAGGAACACAAGCATGTAGTCTGCCATTGTTGCTGTTGTTGTTGTTATGAGACGTCCTCGCGGGAAAAGAGGTCGAAGGCTAGAGGTCGAGGGGTGTGGCGATGACATCATCGATAGGCAAGTATGTGGTATGCCGGGATACTTTGTACTATGACACACTGAGCTCCTCACTCCTCCTGTCTCTCTCCATCTGTGTGCATTCGTGTCCCATTAATGCATGTTACTAACTTAGCTTGTTCCCAGGAGTTCTTGTGTGTCGCCTCGCAGATTTCCTTGGATTGTGGTGGCACCTGGATGGTGGATGCGCCTTCTGCCGTATTCCTTCTTGATGTTCACTGCTACTATAATTATTAGTCATAGTTATTCTATCATTACTGCTATTATCATTGCTACTCTTTGTCATTATATTCCATCATGCCCACTGCTATAATTAGTATAGTCATATTTCTATTATTATTATTATTATTATAGTTAGTTATTATTGATGTTGCTGTGCAGGTTTCTGCCTGTTAAAAGGTTGTTATTCCTCGCCGCTGTCTCACCAAATGCTTGATCTTGGGGAGTGTGGTCTAGACTTGCTCCATCTGGAAAGTGTCCTGAAATAACTTCTGTTATGACTTTACATTACATGTCATTTAGCTGACGCTTTTATCCAAAGCGACTTACATATGCTACATATGTCAGAGGATGCACGCCTCTGGAGCAACTATGGGTTAAGTGTCTTGCTCAGGGACACATTGGTTGATGTATCGCAATGGGAATTGAACCCTGATCTCCCACACCAAAGGCATGTGTCATATCGACTGCGCCATCACCACCCAGATTTGAAACTAGAAATAAAATTGAATTGAATAGGAATAGAAACATTACATATGATACATATTTTGCGACATCACTGACAAAATCTACAACATGGCGTCTTTAAGTGTGACATCACACGAGCACATTCAGTGAGCAATAACTTAAACAGTGCCAGGTAATAAAGATTAACATCCCAGCATGCAGAGGATATAGGAGGGGTCGTAAACATCCCGAGGCGAGTGGCTGTCTACCTTTCCAGTCACTCCTTAATCTGGGAGTGATTAGGGAGAAGGGCAGATAATACGACAAGCATTCGGCCCGGCTGAGGCAATCAATAAGAGAACAACTGTTAAGTGGAACTTCCTATCTGCTCATCTCAATGGAGCTCCAAGTGCCACGTGTCTTGGCTCTTATTGTGTTGACAGAGATACAGGCCACCATTTACTCACCACTGGCTCAGATAGCATCAGACTATAACCTGGTTCTTTTGAAGACAGCCATGTTTTTCTTTTCTCTTTCTTTCATCTACACTTCCACACGTCCCCTTCAAGCCTTTCAGTAAATGGGAATTTTTCTTCGCGAATCTTGTGTCATAAAACCAGCAGATTCACTGATAGCTTATCATCGTATGAGCTAATATTAATCATCATCATTGTTGTCTTTTGTCTCTGAGGCACGGTTTCTAACCTAACCCCAGTGGGGGTTGTCACTGTTGTATAAATTGCCAGAGAAAGCCCTATCTGTGTCTGGGTGGGCTTTTAAGCCAGGCCCATCAGTTAAGGCTTCATTAAAGTGGTTCCTCCTGATGCTCGATAGAGGAGTCCCCTCTAGCCTTTTAACAGACAAGGATTTACTGTAACTGTTGTCTTGTTTCTGAGGTAAATGCAGGGCTTTGTTATTGTTTGCCCTGGCTGAAATTTATGTACAGTAGAGCGTGCAACCCTTCTTTATTCCTTCAACCACACTACATGTAATCTGTGTGTCAAGATATGGTCTGAGCAGATGTTGTTTCCTGGAAGAGGCAACTGGAATCCCAGAAAACTGAGAGGGCATCCTTATCTGACTTTCTTTTCTTTCTTTTTTTTTCTTTTTTTTTTTACAACATTCCACATAAATAAGTGACTTCAAATTCATGTCGTGAGAGGGTTCAACGATATCCCAGGGCTGTCAGGTGATAACACACCCTGGTTTTATGATGTGGGAATGATTGAGCCCATGATCATTTTATTGATGCAACTTTGCACATTTGTATTATTGTAAATTAGGTTTGAAAACGGATGGAAAATAGCACTTGTGCCACAACCTGGTGCAATGCATCTCTCCTTGTTCTTATACAAGGTTAATGTTTAATTGTGCATTGTCCCTGTTTACATACAATTACATTCCATATTACATTACATTCTATTAAAGTTGACTTAGTTATTTGTTTTTGTGCTTAAAGGCAATTCCCCACTTGCTCCCTCAAACATAAAACCAGGACCAAAGGACCCTCTGACCCCCTCATATATGTTATGTGTATGTATGTTGAAATGGATCTTGGTGGCTTTCACAATATACCGGACTGAAAGGTTCAAGGTGTGATCATTCCATCTCATTTACTTTGCATCTGGAGCGTCTTGGGATCAGCTCGTTTCTATCTTCTAAATACACATTAAGTATAAATCTATGCTGTTTCATCCCAACATGCTATTTTTCTTGTTCCTGTAGTAAAACTGTAGCCTTGATAATAACCCAACCCGCTGAAGGAGCTTGCTATTTTTTATAAGCCGTTCCATACATTTATGAGAGTTCTATTGTCCTGTAAGCATATGAGCGGTTCTCCAAACAGAGCTTATTAAAGAAAACAGTAATGTATGTTTGCGGTGCCCTATGGTACAGGCCTCAGGAGATGATGTAGTGTAGGGAGCGTAGACAGGCTGCACAGAAGACTTGGCTTGTCTGGGATCTGAGTAAGAGGCTCATTTTTCACATCGACACCTTGTGGGGGCTCTCTAAGCTACTGAATCCACAGAGTAGATGTGTTTAATATTTGCTCAGGAGCTAGGAAGGTCTGCTCTTTGTAAATTGTGTAAATTGATATGTTGGCGGCAGCGGCTGATGGAGGGATGCATCTGTGTGGCTGAAAGTGGGCTTAAAGCGCTGTAAACAAACAGACACGCACTCTGCCGTCTGCCTGGGCTCAGATGGACCTCTGGAAAGAAACAATACAAAATCTGTATTCTGCAAACACTAACATGGCTGCACTCCAGCTCCCTGCACCACCGAGGATTTCTCAAATGCAAACATTCAAATGGCTGTTTGCTGTGTCTTTCATGCTTTTTCAAACTCAATTAATGTTGGCTCTCAAACAGCTGACTGCGGTAGTAGCCGGAGCCAAGTATGCTCTCTCATTGGCTCTTGTTCTCTTTCACAGGTGAGTTGAGGTGACCCGAGAAGAGATGTCCTCTGCCGGGGAGTGAAGTGTGGGCCATGCATGCCGGGAAATGCTCTGAGGTCCGGGTCACTGGTCCAGAGGACAGACTGTGTCTGGGACACCTGCAGGGGGCTACACAGGGCCAGTGGACAGAGAGAAGGAACCATGCACTGAAGAAGCAGCAGCTGTCGACAGAGGACCAGAGCGGTAGGCTTCTCTTTTTGAGATCCAAGCCCGATCAAATGATCCTGTTCACTCTCACAGGGTCCATATGATCATCCTGGAGACCAGCACTGCAATTCTTAGAGTAAAGGAAAACAAACCCACCATTAGCTCTCATATGATTGACTAAGTGTTGATCATATGAATGCAGGGTTTTTACTGACTCAGAATGCGCCTTTGGGGTGTGACCGTACAACAGCAAGCATTATCTGTTCTCGTACAGTAACGGCACTAAGTCTGTTACCTTATTTGAGAGAAATCTATGCATGTGCCTGTTATTTCTGACAATTTCATAATCAAAAATGCATATTATGCTTGAGTAAAGGAAACCCCAAATAACAAAACTGCTTAAAAAAATCGTATTAATATTTAAATACCACCGTTAAAATCACAGAAAGAGTCCAGTACAGCCAGACTCTGGACAGTAAAACAGAGATCAGCACTGCTATTCAAGTTTATGTTCTGCTTCTTCAACGGTTGTTTGCAGAATTGCTGATAAACACACTTAGAGAAGATTTGAATTGCTGTTTTTTTCTCACTTCTCATGATTTTAGCACTGGTGGTCCTTTGGGGCTGGCTAAAACCTCTTTGGGGGAAGGGAAACCCTGGATTGTACTGACTTCAATGGCAGTTTGAACCCCAGTAGTTCATTTAAAGATCAATAGGCTTCTTCCTGTGAGCGAGCACAGTCTAGTGTCTGTAATTCTCTGGTTGGTAGTGTGATGCTTTAATCAGAGTATACCAATGTTCCAAATACAATCTGATGCTAGCTGTGGGCTTCATGTTTCCAGACCCTGTCAATCAAATCTGATTAAACCACACCCACACACCCTGAGTTTTGGACTGACATTCTACTAAAAATACAGATGTTTTTTTCTGAGCTGTAACTTTGATTGTAGCTTATTTAATGGTGAATAATTAAACGACCCATATTTACTTTTATTGTTTGGCGCCGCCTGCTAGTGGCAGTAGTAATTATGACTGAGGAGCAAAGCAGAAAGTCATGTCACTTTACTGTATTAGGACCCAGAAAGTCCGTTAAGGTGAGGGTGGGAGGGATCAAACAAAAAAGGAATTGGTGAGATTTTTTTCTGTTCTGTGTCACGTGCATAACCTGAGGAGAAATAACCTAACAAATATACTGATTTTAACCCAAACCAGTATTTTTTTTTTTTTTTTAAACCTAAGTAGTTTTGGTGTCTAAACCTAACCAAACTGGGACCGTTTCACAACTTTACTGATGTGTTTAAATTAGTGCTGTCAGTTAAACGCGTTATTAACAGCGTTAACGCAAACCCATTTTAACGGCGTCAATTTTTTTTATCGCGAGATTAACGTTCTTTTTGGCCTAGCAAACTTTGTCGTTTTTTTCACATGCTGTTGCAACAACTAGTAACGTTAGAAAAACTACAACACCACACCGGATCTAGCTAGACCAGAAACAAAACAACAGGCACGCCGCACACACTTGTTTTGGGCTTGCGAGCCGGCCAAAGAGTAGTAGGCTAACGTTACGTTTTGAGTGGATGGCGAGCGCGAGACGCCGAAATGGATGCCAATAAGATTCTGAATGGAAAGTTTACTTTTAAAAAGTTGCCAAATGGTTCCATTGACAAGACCAAAGATCTGTGTGTTTTGTTCGAACTGAGCTATCATCGCAGCACGTCCAGTCTGAAATATCACTTGATGGCCAAGCACACAGCTGATGCCAATTCTCCGCCCCCTCGTCAAAGCCAGGCGACAAAGAATGACTTCAGACAGAAGCACATTTGCACAAAGCAAGCCGATCCACTTTTCCATATTGATAAGAGCATTAAAATGAGAAAAAAATAATGGGACAAAAAGAAATCAAGGGACATTTAGAATAGATAAAAATGTGTGATTAATTGCAAGTTAACTATGACATTAATGTGATTAATCGCGATTAAATATTTTAATCGTTTGACAGCACTAGTTTAAAACCTTCTCTGGTTTAGATATGAGGACAGAAAACTCTCCTGTGGGTCATATTTCCTGCCAACCCCTACTACTTTACTTCATGAAACGTTCCTGTGGGTCGTATTAGAGGGGAGGAGTAAACCACCTACCTGGTCATATGGTTTGGTAGGACTGGTTGGTATTTAATGTTACAGAATAGATAGGATTTAAAAAAAAAAAAGTTTTCAGGGGCATTAAAGCATTTTAAATATGCAGGAAGATTCAGAAACAATCCTTCATAAAGCAGAATAAAGTGTAAAGATTACAATTTTCATTTTAATCTAAAACTTTTATAGTTTACCTATAATTTAAGAAATGGACTTAAGCAATTTTTTTTCAAGCCAACTGGATACAATTGTGGCAAAGTTGTTTTGTCAAATATTTCATACATTTTGGTGTTTTAACGTCACTTACCATCTTTTCTGTTCTGTAATGTTCTGACAACAATTTGAAACTTTTGTTGCAGTCTATTGTTTTTTTTTTCCGTACGTTTGGATTGGCTCTTTAACGAAATAACTGAATGTGCTGCTGCACAGTGCCATGAACAGTGTTCAGGAAGATCCCCGTAGTGTGGAGCCACTGCTGAACAGAGACATAAAGCAACAGTTGATCCTGTAGTCAACACAATGTGCACTGTCTTTGAAAATGTGACTCTTTTTGGGATGAGTATGCCATCCGACTGTGATGATGTCTCAGTGATTTGCGTGTCATCGTTGACTTTGCCTCTCAGGACTCATTTAGACGTAGAAAAGAGTTCAACAGTCATGATCCTGCTGACTGTGAATAAGCTTTAGGCAGAAGGATTGCTGTTGTCTTGGACATTTTTCAGTTTCAGGGACACTAATGGTAGCCTTCCAATGATTGAGGAAGTTGTCATCATTCAAAAAGCTGGGAGTAACACACAAGACAAGCTCACCTCAATTTTATCAGCATTCAAAAAGCTGGGAGTAACACACAAGACAAGCTCACCTCAATTTTATCAGCATTATTGTTGTTTCAAAACTTCAGAAAGCAAAATCACGAGTAGCATATTATTTCAGCCCACGTACATGCAGCAGGTAAAGAAGTATGCACGTCACACATCTTTGCCAAGGAAGTCCCTGGGCCAGATAAAACACGGTTGTTTGAACATTTTATTGAATCCATCTGATGACTAATCCATTCTGAAATATCTCTGCATTTCAGCTCCACAGCCCAAATCCACCTAGCTTAAATGCCACTGGCCTAACAGGGCTGAAGGTGAAAGTATCTAAGGAATCCTGTGATTTAAATTGCTATTTTAAGACTGATGTATCCCTGCAGATGCTCAGGATAGCCAGAGCAGCACAACATTTCCCTCTGCGCTCCTAGACCCTACAGAGTTTTCCATGATGTCATGTGTGGCGCGGGAGTGAGAGTAATTGCTGAGGCAGATGAACATAAACTGGAATCTCCTCAGATTCAGCCATTGATTCAATCACCTTATTCTTCAAATCAGCTAGAAACAAAATGAGTGCAGAGGCCAGACTGTGGCTCCTCATGTTCCTGCCAAAGACTCCAAACACAAATGAAAGATAAGACTGTTACTGACATCATTTACTGCTGATGGAGAACCAAGGACAGCTCATTAAGTCAGCAGACTGACTGGCTGTTACTGGATATAAGGTCAATATTAATATTAAGGTTTAGGTAGTCTATATCCACGACTAGGGTCGGGTACCGTTCACACTTTTATCGGTACCGGTACCGATGCCGGTACCTCAAATTCGGTTCTGGTACCCAACGGTATCTTTTTTCGCTACTTTCCCTCTGTAATAACAAAAAATAATTTCAGTTGTAAAAATAATTACAAACCTATTCATACAATTAACATTTTGTTATTTCTTTAGAACATTTTACACTGAAAACAAAATAAACAAAAATAAAACCCCTCCCTCTCCCCTCCCATACCCATCCCAACAACCTATTAAATCAAATAAATATTCATTATTCTTGTATTTGTATATTATTCTATTTTTCTTTATTCTATGTTTTATTTTCATGATCATTTTTAATTGCTCTTATGTTTTATGTAAAGCTCTGTGAATTGCCTTGTTGCTGAAATGTGCTGTAGAAATAACGTTACCTTACAACCTCAGCCTGTCAGTCAGCCACCAGGGCATAGAAACCACTGATGTGCCTTCTTGTCTCAGAGGAAGTGTAACTGCACCGCGACCGCTTTCACCTTTCTATTAATATCATAACGCTGTCTGTGTAAAGTTTTAAAAAGTGTAACCACACTTGCAACCGCTTTACCAGCATTGCCGTGACTCACTGTAACTTAAACAAAACTGCTGAGCCGACCTAGTTTGCTTGAGTTTGCTCCGTCCGCACCTCTGCATGTGTGTGCGTGTTTGTGTCGGAGCTCCGCTCTCTGTCAACATGCAGAGAGGACAGATAAGCTCGCTCTCCTGTGCCAAAATTTGCCACCGTTTAATTTAGCGTGAATCGGTCCACGGTAGAACCGACGTAATTCGGTCGGTACCCAAAAAACTACAGAGTTCGGTACCCAACCTTATCCACGACCTTCTACTTCCAGGATTCCTCCGGTGCCGCTGAAAATTCTGCCAGATGTCCCTCTTCTCGTCCGGATGTCCTCTTTCTTTTTTTGTTGGAATTTTAAACTGCGGTGGATTTCTGAGGACTATGGTTAACTGCTCCTCAGATCTCTGCAGGGTAAATCCAGACAGCTATCTGTCCAATCTGAGTTTTCTGTTGCACGATTAAAACTACTTTTGAACGTACCTGTTCCACCAAAACAAGTTCCTTCCCGAGACTATTTTGCAGAGGCACCGTGGCTCCGTCCGACGCTTAGTGCCGCCCAAGACGATTGTGATTGGTTTAAAGGAATGCCAATAAACCAGAGTACGTTTTTCTCCCATCCAGGAATGCTGTGTGGAGTAGCCAGACCCTCCTCCGCAACGCTGTGGTGGAAGGTCAGACAATGTGAGACTAAGGTTTAGGTTTGAAATGAAAATCCTGCTTCATAAATGATATATATCATACACCTTTAGTTTTTAAAAATAAAAACACAAGCGCCTGTAAGATAAGATACATTTGTTTTGGACTCTGTCTGTTCCGCAGCTTTACAAAGACGACATAAAGTACAGAAAATAAGCATCTCTCAACACATACTCTCATGCAACACAAAACATGCTCTCATATACATTAGATAGGTACCTATATAGTATAGACTGGGTAAACCCAGCCCGATCTGCCCGGCAGCTCAGGCTAGAAACCTGTACATTTTTCTATCCTGCTTCCGTTACAAATCTGCTGGGACCAATCACAAACTGGCTTATCCACCTGGCGCGCTATTGGCGGGTTTAACACGATGATGATAGAGAAGCGAGGGCAAGCAACTTCTTGTTTTACATTCAACATGACAGCCACCGAAGTGCAGCAACCCATTGATGCCGCTGTTGCTACTGTTTTAAAACGTCACCCGGATCGTTGGTCTGATTGGTCGAAGGACTATCCAATTGTGTACAGAGGCATTGTGTATGCCCATTGATCACGCCTCTTGTGCAGTAGAAAATACAAAGCAGACTCCCCAGAGTAATGTTCAATCTTAAAAGATTGAGCTTGGTCTGGTGATAGCCAGACTATATATAGTAAGCACATTAACTCCTCCTTACAGTGGCAGTTTTTAATTGAACAACCCCGTCGGCTGCAGCCCTTGCACAATGAGATATTGCACAACTAACATATTGCCCAACCCCAATAGCCTACGTATTGCACAAATGACATTATGCACAACCCAAATAGCCTACATATTGCACAAATGACACATTTCCACATAACCTATGCAGTACACAATGACATATTGAACAATCCAACAGCCCATGAATTGCACCACTAACATATTGCATAACCCCAATAACCTACTTATTGCACGATGACATAGTGCACAACCCAGCCGTTCCCCAGTGTTATTAATACTTCCTTTGTCCCCTGCCCTTGGGGGGCTCCGAAGAGTTTCAGGCTCGGCTCTTTGTCATGAGTAAAGGTTGAGAGCTGGTATCTTATCACAGGGAGGTTTTCTCTCTGTCAACTGTCCTTAGTTCAGGCGTTCTGTAGTGTTGATATACTTTTGTAAGCGGTATAAATGGCAATACATCTCCTGGCTATATTCCTAGAGCAGGAGTGTCAAACTCAGTTTCACTTCGGGCCACACTGGAAAACGAAAATCACACTAAGAGCCATACATGTTTAGTTTATTGCTTTACTTTTATTTAATCGAGAAATTCAAATATCTTTGACTGTGTTATTGCATGTCTCATATAGTCTTCTCACTTACAGTTTGGTCGACATTAAAACCCTAAAAAAGTCAGCAAACAAACATCATAGAAAAAAAGTCGGTAAAAGATGACAAAAATGTCTGAAAAAGTGACCAAAACTTTGGGAAAAGCAACAAAAACTTTGGGAAAAGCAACAAAAACTTTGGAAAAAGCGACAAAAATGAGGTGGGCCAAAATTGATTGTGAACCTAAATTGCTATGCACACCGGATCAAAATCTGCGAGGGGCCGGATTTGGCCCTCGGGCCTTGAGTTTGAAACATGTGTCCTAGAGCTTTATAAGAGTCAAACTGATGGCATCAGTAACTCTCTGTTTGGTCAGAACTCATAGGGTGCTAGAGGAGGAGTATTTGTCTTCAGAGCTTGTCATACCAAAAGGAAACCCTATCTATTTTGTATTCCATTAACTCATTCATTTCATTCCTTCTTTTATTTAATAGCACATAAAGAAGAACATTACCGGAGCAATATTAATAATAACAGAATATGCAAAGGAGGCCAGAAGCCTAAAAGGCTTTTTAAGGGTCTCCCCACGTTTTGCACTCTTCAGATCGTCCAGATGAAATAGTTATGATGGGTGACTTTAACAGCAAATGGCAAGATGGTTCATCTCTCAAACCTATTCAGTTGATAACTGTATAATCAAAAAATCCACCAAAACTCCTACTACTCCTATGAATAATTCCTTTGCTCTGTATGGTTAAGGGTTGCTGTGTCTGTGTCTGTCTGAGTGTTTTGCTTCATCTACTGTGTTTTCTGTATATTTGTGTTAGGCTCACCTTGAAAATGAGATGGTTTTTCTCCAAGGGGTTCATGCTTTTAATAAATGTCTCTATTTTTCATTCAAGGTGTTACTCGTGTACTGCTGCCCACGTACACTTTTGGAAAGGGCAGTATTCCTCAAAAGCTTGTTTTTCATCTTTGCTTTCATACTTCAGTGATCATGTAAATTAAAATGATTCTTTTGTTTGCCATCATAAGACCAGGCAGGAATGGAGAGGCAAGGGAACAAATGAAACATTAATTTAAAATCATCCTAAGGTTCACTGATTGATCACTTTGTCCCTGAACTAGGTCTGTGAATGCCAAGCATATCGCAGTAAACATGCAATCAGACTTCACTGGCCTCACATCACACATGTTGACTGGGTAGCGTTCCCTTTGCTCAGCTGAAGGTGTCCCAGCACCACTGTAACTCTCCACTGGGTTTAACATCAAAACAGAGGTTTACCTGATACAGATCTGGGCTACGCTCTTTTCATTTAGTCAAATAAGAGTGGAGGAGAGGTCCGAGTGGGTAGGAACATTGTTTGGCAGCTCCGGACTCTCTAACACTTGCAGTAAAACAACTCTTATTGCTCCAGTCTGGCTTTTCATGCAGCACCTCGTGGATTCCACACTGATTTGATGGTGGCCGGCGTTGTGGAGATTACTCTCATCTGGAGGAGATTAGCCAGTGATGTTGATAGACATGATCAGCCCAGCACTCCATCATCTCATGCAGTTTAACATCGGCTCTGCACAACTTGCTTGTTGATGTAGCGCTGTGCCCGTAAACTGGCTGATTTTCATCAGAGGAAATGAACTTAGCTCTTTGATTATGGACAATTATGCATTGCACAACAGCTTTAACCCCATGCCTGTGGTTACAATATGAACTTAGTTCAGGAGAAAAAAAAAAAGATTTTAAATGAATGTAATAAACAGATATTATTATTACATAGACATGATAAGAGTGGCCTGCTCTGTGAACACAGAGAGACACACATGTTTACCTAAGGCTTTTCTGCAGACCGGCCAGGCCTTCTATCTTAGCCACCATCAGCATAAAACCTCACTGCCATAACAAAAACCAGCGTTTTAGTTTTTTAGCAACAGGTGGAATGTGTGCCGATCTTTCCTGCTGTTGTTTTTAGCTCCTAATTCATCCGTGAAATTACTCACATGTTCATTCATCATCCGAGCGAAGCCGAGAGCAACAGGCCCCGAGACCAGAATCAGTTGATGGATAGAACATTATTACCTCAGTCCACACGCGCAGTAAACACATTTATTATTTATCAAACAGTCTGTGTGACGTGATGAAAAACCAAATGGGAGAGCATGAAGTAAATACTTGTATTCAATATGAAGGTTAGAAATAAATACAAACCCAGGGTCTGTTTGTAGTGCCGACCCAAGTTTGTAATTGGTTTCATATTTAGTTATGCTACAGTAAAACTTATTGAAAGGTATACCAGGGTTCTGTGAGCTCAGACACATAAATAAATCTGTTACCTTTGTTGCAAAACGCTGCGTTCCTCCTCATGCCAAGTGTTCTGTTGACTGGACATTGATCGCTGATTCTTTTTTTTTGTTGGTTGTAAGCTTTGAAATATTTGCCTGCCTGGGCCAAGTGCTGTTCACCTATCTGGAATGTACAGTTAAAATTGCTTTGCAGCTAATATAAATACAGGCCACGGCTGTTGTAGTGCAGAGAGATGGCAGGCCCTTGTGTGGAGTGCAGGCAACTCTTAGTCACAGGCTCTTCCAGTGAAGTAAAAGGTGACCATGTTAGCTTTTATGTTGATGAATGTGTAAGTGAGCGTGTGTGTTCTGCTGCTGCCCTCGGCCACTGACAACTCATTTAGAAGATGAGGTCACCGTGGAGAAGACATTGCTGTGTCTCAGTGGTCCTCAAAGACACTTACACTCCTCAGAGAGCATTTTTCGGAGAGATCCATGTAAAAAGATAATTATTAAATAAATAATCACACAAATAAATAGTGTGATTTAGAAACATTTAGAATTTAGTTAAAAAACTAATTAAAAAAAATTAATAAAACTTGACACATTATTTAGAAACACCCTTTTTCAAAAGTCTGTTTTATTTCATAATGTCACTTTCCATTTTATGTTTATTTGTATAGGGACCAGTATGTAGAATAGACCTTTGCCACACACCATAGCATTTATAGCCTAAGCAAATTTGTAATGCACGTCCCGAGATGGACCCCTTTTAAATACAGTAACTCAACACTTACATAAAGACAGTAAAGAACACAAAGGAAATACAGACAAAACAATACACAACACCGAAAAGAGATACAACAAAAATATGTATTAATTTAATGACTAGATAAGGTAGTGTCTTCAAACTTACCTCAATTATAATTTGTCTCCTGCTAGTTGTACTACAGCACTTACATTTAAAAAAATAAGCATATGCCTATTTTTGAAAATATTGTTGTATCTCTTTTCGGTGTTGTAGTTTGTAGACGGTCCCAAAGCACTCGTCTTCCCGTCTCAACACCGGAACTAAACACAGCTGAATTAGCACGACTTTCATGCATTTCTTTTACATCTACTACAGTCAGATTCACTGTGTTCACTCAGGAGGAATCACTTCACATGGGTAGGCACTTTGAATGACATTTCGAACATGTTAAGAGGCTAAAAGCACGTTTAAAATTTCCCTGTTTCAGCCTCCTGGGTGCAAACTGTAGCAGGAGGATAACACGGTGTAGGCAGCACCGATTATTTTAGTTTTTCTCGCTAACTGACAGCACTCCAAATTTACAAACAACAAAGCTACGTGTTGAAATCGACCGGAATTCTCCTTTAACATTGGGTCACATTAATTGCACTCAGGAACTGTAGGGGGCGCAGTTTCCTCCTAAATTGTGAAACTCTTTGTTGCAGCTCTAATTAATTAAAAAGTGCGTTACTTTGGTTCTGCTACAGCTCTGTAAGCAGTCTGCAACACTTGCAAACAAACAATAATAATTGCTTAAAGCATTTAAACAAACTTTGGTTTGGTAAAAAATTTAATTTTGACTGAAAGATTTTCATTTGTACTGTAAATGCATATCGTGTTCCAAATATCAGCTATCTGTTTCATGAACTACGGTATTGGTATCGTCCCTGAAAATCTAGTATGGGTTGATCCCTGCACTGTACTCAACCTACTCCGGATGAAAAGGTTTCTCTTTCTGCGGTTGGTTTTCTGAGATGTTGCTGTGTGTTCGGACCCTCAGGAGCCATAGTTTTCACTCTAAAGATGTTCCTCAGAGAAAGTCAGAACGGTCTCTGTGCTCGCTCTAACCAACAGGAGCTAGCTAACAACGCTGACTTTGATGCTGTCATCCAAGCTCACGACCCAGGCTAGCTAGTTAGCGGGCTGTAGCATTTGTAGCCTTGTTCAAATGAAAAAGGGGTCTGTGTACTGTACAATAACAAAACATTTATGAAAATCAGAATGATGAAGTGACAGTTCATCATAATGATAATGAGTTGATAAGATGATGAATTATTTCACAAATTACTGGTGCAGTTGTATATTGCGGGCGATTGATGAAACCCATCGGGGCTCCATATTTAGGCAGCAGGATGAAGGGCATTGTATAATATCATTGGCTGACTCACATTTGGACAGTTTTTGGGAGGGGGAAATAGATGTTATTATGATTTCTTAGCTTTTATTATTATGAAAAGGATTTTCAGATTTGAAACTACTGTCTGCTGGAAAGAAAAACTCAGCTGGGCGGCTATTAAACTTTCCATGATTGTCGCTAATATGCTCAGTGGATATGAGCAAGGACAAATGCAATATAGAGGGAATTAAAGGGCTTACTTCAGAAGCTTCCATTCAAAGTTTTCATTATTCGTTAGAGTCTTCACGAAGGCACGCAATTAAAGGAGTGCCCTGTTTCATCCGTCACCACAGATACCAGCCATATTTATTAGCAACAAGCTTTAAAAGCCTCCCTGGAGTTAATGTGGATACAGAAACACACACACACACACACACACACACACACACACACACACATATGCTCTATATATTCTCAGAGGTATCAGTAATCAGTGCACTACCACATGATTTAGGACTCATAAGTTAAGAACAACACTGACAGTGATCTAATCTATGGTCCTCTGTAATAATTCATTCATCAGCTGTTAGTCAGAGAGATTGAGACTGTCTAGTAATCTCTATCTCTCCAAACTCCGGAAAAGATTAGGTCATTGCATCTAGCGGGCTATTTTAAGAGCACCTTTAACAGTGGCATATTAAACAAAACGCTTAGAAATTCAATTAAGAAACCACTCGCCCACAATGACCTGAAAATAACCCAGATTTATTCTAAAACAAAGGCTCTGCCGACCAGCCGCTGTGCCGCCTCACATGTGGTTTGGAAACAGGAGTGCTTAAAACCACAGATTCTTAGGGGCTGCGGAGATTAATGAAGAGTTTCTTTTTCCAGGTGTTGTATTGTGGATACAAGAGCTTTGAGCGGTGAATTTTTTACCAAGGGGAGAAATCCTCACAGTAGAAATGAAAACAGTAACGCAATATACAGCTCTGATCCGGCTCATGGCTCAGATGCTGAGAGCAGAAGCCCATTCCAGACCTGAGAGAAAAGAAGCGAGAAAAGACGGCTCCGGATCGTCCTCTGATATCGATCACACGTATGGCATTTATGTGAATGGGGGCTCCGCTAGTTGAGTTTTATTGGTTTTCACAGCCCCCTTTCCCCCCCTCAAACCTTTTAATAACACTGTCTGACACCCTGACATAAATATCAATAAAAGAGACATCTTAGTCCATGCTAACTTTTTTTTTAGATATTGTCCTGTCATCATCAGCACTTCCCTAGGCTGTTAGTCATTTACTGTTGCTTTTATTGGCACGGCTGCCACATGGGCTGTTGATTTTTACGTAAAATGATTCTTATCCTATAACTGTTTCAGCCTAAATGACAAAGTGGAGCTGCAACAGTGAAAAGTTCCTACAAATCAATTTGTTGTATTGGCATCAGTTTGATTAGACTAATCATTAAAAGACTTAAATACAATATAAACACATTTGAGTTACTGCTGCATCATGCCAAGCTGGTCTTAGTTTGCCAATATCTTTTGTATAAAGTAGAAGTGTGGACATTAGTCTAAAGTGAGTCAAAACCAAGTCATGTGACTTGAGTTGATAAAAGCAACAAAAACAAGTTGCCTTGACCAACTGCCACTTTGCTCGTTTGAAAGCCATGATGTCTCTCTCTCATGGGTGGGCCAAATTCTCTGGGCGGGCAAAGCAGAGAAAGGGGAGGTAACCTTGCTCCTTATGACCTCATAAAGAGCAAGATTTCAGCTCGGCCCATCTGAGCTTTCATTTTCTCAAAGGCAGAGCAGGATACCCAGGGCTCGGTTTACACCTATCGCCATTTCTAGCCACTGGGGGACCATAGCCAGGCTGGGGGAATGCATATTAATGTTAAAAAACCTCATAAAGTGAAATTTTCATGCCATGGGACCTTTAACTTCACTTAGACTTTAGCCTTTTAACTTAGAATGACTCCAAGCCCAAAGTTTAATGTTTAAGTTATGCACAAGTGGGAAGCAAATCAACAACAAAGGGGGGAGACATCAAAGGATATACACTGAATAAATCAGAATATCATAGCAAGTATGATAGTATGATATTAATGAATAAAATATATTCATTTAATAGTTGTGAATCAGGATCTCGAGTGTTGTGATAAAATAGCGTATTAAAAATAAAGTGTATGTTAGAAGGCTAAAAGTTGTTGGTCTAATCTTTCTTAGTCTGGCTTACCAGATGTACAGTTCAGGTATAAAGCCTGACATCGGGCAAGTCAGGCATTATTATTAGGGGCCATCAGGGACATTATTCACAATTACCTCACACACATACAAGTGAAATTCTCTTACACACACTACTGAAATGCTTTCATATACACTACTGAAAAATGATAAGCTCACATAATATACTGAAACCTCACACACATACAAGTGAACTGCTCTCACACACTACTGAAACACTCCCATTTACACTACTGACGTGCTCTTATTTACATTACTGAAATGCTAGGATTTCACTTTCAATCGTGTGTACGAGAGCATTTCAATAGTGTATATGAGAGCGTTTCAGTAGTGTATCGGAGAGTGTTTAAAATGATATAAAAAACAATGATTAACACTTATAAAATAATTATATAGCATTACTCCAAATAAAAGCCAGAATACCAGAATATAGGTCTTTAATTTCTTTTTAAAAATACAGAGAGAGCTTGCCATTCTAATATACAAATGCAGTGAGTTCCACAGTTTAGGGGCATAAAAACAAAAGGCACTCACAGCTATGATTTTATTGGAATGAGAAGTTTCAGTTTCATGGAGATATCTTGTCACTTGCAAAACAATGACATTGTCCTATCCCTTTCATAAAGGAACAGTAGAACACCGTGTGCAGTGCACTGATGCCACATATGTGTTGACATCTGAACTTTCACCTCGCAGTACCATTTGCAGCTGCTTAAGTGCAAAAATGCAATTACAGATCATGAAAATATCCCTTTAAGCTTGTGTGTGCTTTTCAAATACAAACATAACCCAAATAACACACAAGAATTTGGATCAGCCCCGTGCAATAGGTCCTGCTTGTAATAACTGTGTTCCTAGTCTTGTATCAAGGTACACAATAGCAGCAGAGGAGGGTTGCATGCAAGGTGAAATCATTTTCAGCTCTGTTCCACCTTGCTCTCTCAAACATCCTTATGTGTTGTGAATAATAAAAAAGAAGAATTCATTTTACGGTTTTACTAGTCAGCAACCCAGGTATGCATTAGTCAAAATAAGGGGAAAGTTAGAACCATATGTTAATTTGAATGGGAGGCACCTGGTTGTGATTAGGGCCATGCTGCAGATGAGAGAAACACACAATGTGCTTTAGTCAGGACAGGACAACACTGGCTCAAATCAAAATAAAAACATTTCTAAAATCGAAAGCATTATTTTTTTTTTGGCTGATGGACCGGCTTACTGAGGACACATAGCTGTTTATGAGCAGATCAGTGTGGTGATGGACAGGGCAGAATTTCCAAAGACCAAATCATCCATAAATTATAATGTAATTTTGTTTAACTACGTCCCTCTCAGTATGCGGGCTTGTTTGAGCACACAGTTCTTTTCGTCTCTCATAGAGGCCTCGGCAGAGCTTACGAGACAGCGTTTTTGAGGTGTTATTCATTTCACATCTGAGGTTTTTGTCAAAGCCAAACCTTGAACAGGTGTTGGAAATAAAATACAAAACATCAGCTTTTTGTTAAGATTTTTGTTTTGTAGATCTGTGTGTTGTGGTTCTCCCAATAGCACTGGGACATTTAACTCACAACATCCCGATGCATACACATCAAATGCTCATAAACGTTCTGCACCTCCATTGTCAATATCAAAATCAATTTTTTTAGCTCCACATATACCGGCAGACGCACTGCATGCTAGCAAGTGGATTCATTTTTTTGGTTTTTGTGTTATTGTAAGCCTCACAGCTAAGCAAGTGGGCATTTCTGCTGGGAAATGGTGAAATAACTATGGCTACATTAGGGGGTGCATGTGTAGGTGCGACGCTGTCCGTAGTACTGAAACAGAGTGATCGATAGACAGACAGACAGACAGACAGACATACAGACAGAACACTTCAAGGTTTCTTGGTAAGTAATGAGAACAGCAAAATCCGCCACATGAGTCCCAGAGGCTTCAGTGCATACAGCAGCTATCAACCCAAATGTGATGGACAACCTGAGAAACCAGTGCGACTTGTGAGAAACTCTGAAGTCACATTAATATATGTGTGTGTGTGTGTGTGTGTGTGTGTGTGTGTGTGTGTGTGTGTGTGTGTGTGTGAGTGTGTGTGAGTGAGAGATGAAATAAAGTGTGTTATTCAGTGAATGGTTGGCACTATAGATGTCACTGATATCAGTATTGATATTAGTTTGATACCAAGACCTCTTGTCTTGGTGGTTTTGATTGTGGTCCCTTGTGTCTTGGCTTAGCTAGTCATAGGTTTGGAGCATGTGGAATGTTTTAGCAACAGTAGGATAACATAACATATAGATTGACATTGTAACTACAAAGTCTGCCAGTATATGATTCATTGGTTTTCATATTGCTTTGGCAGTACCGGCAAAAGTTACCACCAGGTGGCTTACTCCAACAACCACCAATGATAGAACTGTAGTGATTGAAACACATTGGACCACAGCACCAAAAGATAATTCCAGCTCACCATGAGGTAGTGTGCTTTATTCACAGTGTTGTGATTGATAAGCCTCTTTGTTCTAGATATGCTCTATATTAAAGTGTGGAGCAGAGAAAGTGTTACCTCCAAATGTCTCCCAAAGGCCAAGTATAACATGGCGTCGAGGGTCTTATTTTTAAAGGTTTCAGCGGGCATCCCAGAAGCTACGGGAATCAGCTTTAGCAAAAACAACAGAATACCAACTTTTATATTGAAATCACGCTAGCTGCCAATTGTATGGAGATGCTATCAGGGTCAAAGTATGTGTTCATTACAGATGTGCTTCAATTAATGCTCAGGACAGCCATCTAGTCTGATCATTCTCTGTTTATGTACATTGTCCATTTTCAATACACCTTGGAAATTTCATTAAAATGAAGAAGAGCTACACCAGGTATCTGGCTTTTGATCCACTGTTTGCTTTGGTTTGATGTAGACAGCTGTCGAATGATACGAAGCATTGTGCTAGTTGGCTTTACTGTGAAAGTAGGAACTGGAAAGGCTGGGCTAAGAGAGACTAAGCCCAGCCTTGTATCTAATAAGAAGGGGAGAGTGGGGTGAAATGAGTCCATTTTATTTTAAATTAGTTCAATTATGATTATGATTATTATTATTATTATTATTATTAATAAGTTCATTCAGAAAAATACATATGTACTTATATCAAACTATATCTACTTTGTCTTTTTATAGAATCTTAAGGAGGACATTTTCAAATGTTAGTCTTTTTAAGTAGAGCCTTATCTATTGTCTTGTCTTATTTCCATCAACAATGTTGTCCACTCATTTGTCAGATGTTTGTGTCTTCTGTCTGTCTGTCTGTCTGTCTATATTATATATTTTTACACCTTTTTGACAAATTGGTTGTGTGCACTCAACCCTATGGCCCGACAACAACATTGATGTTGATGACGATTTTGCTAAACCTCACATTTTGTTCAATGACTAAAGTTTTTTTAGCCAACATTTTTTTAATTATTAAATGATGCTCCTTTTCAGATCCATACTTTTATTTTGGGGTTTCTACTAGAAAATGTTTACATGCTTTAATTAAAAAAAACATAATGTTTCTCATTCTGTCTGCCTGCATATACATCTGTATAAAATATAGCCGTAGTCTCCGTGATATCACCCATAGGTTTTTTGGAGAGCTAAAATTGTTACGGCTGGGAGAGGAGGACTCAGAGCACGGTAGACGGAGTACCAAGGCACAGGATTTATTTAAAGCACAGATAACCAAGGCAAAGGCTGGGTGTGTCGGCTGAGCAGGAGACAGGCAGGAGGAAGATGGTGGTTTCCAGGTATTTCAAATGAATGGAAGATCCAGGTAGGGAAAAATAGATCCAGAGTGGCGCGGTGATCTTTAGAGAAGAAAGAACAAAACATTTGTTTTAGAGTTTGTTGGCCTGAGGTATCATTCCTATGCCCATTTGCATTCAGAAATGCATCCAATTAACCATGTATACACCACAATAATGGCAAAGAGAGCAAAGAAGAGGAACTTCTCAAACACAGAAATGGAGGTACTGGTAGATGAGGTTGAATCCAACCAACAAATATTGTTTGGTTCACTCAGTGCAGGAGGTATTACAAACAAAAGAAAAAATACTGCATTGAGTGTTTTCTAATAAAAGGAAACACAGGACATATGTGTATGTTGATTGCGTTATGCATACTGTGAGAATCACATAAATTATAATAATTTATAGTATTGCTATTCTACCACTACATTCTGTTCGTTAGCATGGCCCAGAGCTGTGCTTAAATTTACACACAGTCCAAAGTGTAAGTACAACAGAACAACAGAAAAAGTGCCATTCAAAAATGTACAATCTCCTAGTAAAAACAGACAACAATCTCCAGTGGCCTGTGCAATACTGGGAAAAAGATCTTGCTGTCACATGCACATCTACATTAATATCTTATCAATGACCCATATCTCCAAATAAACTGCATTAAATGGGACTCGCATACAACGACACCTGTACACACTGAATATCGTGTCAAGTTCTGTACGCCACCTTGTTTTCTTTGTCTGTTTTTCTTTTGCACCAACACACACCTCCAACTGGCAAATGACTGCATAGTGTGAGCGTAATTGTTGGATTGTTGGTTTTGGAAAATTGCAACATTGTATTAAGTGGGGATTCAGACGCAGATCCACCAAGCACTTTGTTTGAAGTTGAGCTGTGCTGATAGATAGTCACGCCCTAAAATTCATATCTAATTAGTTCTAAATGTATGTCAATGTAAATCATACTTATTTTCCTGGCTCTCATACAACTTTCTCCACATGCTATACTATTTCTTTTTCAAATTTATGATCATATAATTCACATGCTTGTGTCTTGCTACCCACATGTCTACGTTACTCCCACCTTGTCTTTGTGCCGGCCACATTCACTCTTCATCAGGGTATTCTATCACCTCTCCAGTCACATAAGTACTGTTATTCTCTGTAAATGGAACACCTACAGAAGCCAGGTAGTACCTCCACAGCCTCTACCGTCCTGTCTCCTGTCTTTCTGGTATGTGGCCAGTGGCCGATGTGATCTCTGAGCCAACAGCAGACCTCTCCAGAGAATTTCAGGCAGCCATCCCCACAGGCCATGAGTGTTCCCGTCTCTGACAGACAGGAATGATAAGAGTCGCCAGGCAGCACGTTCCCAATCACCATGCAGCCAAATCCTCCAGTACAATACAAGGTCACACTTGAAAAAGGCTCCCTCACCACATTCAGTCTGCTTATTTTTCCCATTAGACTTTTTCACATCCCACATACAGTTTGTCTGGCATTCCCTGCAGGTTAACTTTGAAGCTTTTACAACATGGTGACATCAGGAATAATGTTTTTATTTTTTTTTCACTAAAAAAGGATTTTCCCATGCAAGTGAAAATGTGAAAAAAACTCAGAAGCCCGAGAAAGAAAGAAAGCAAGATTCCTGTTATCTGCTTCACTAATGGCCTGATTAGTGAAAATGACACACTGACAGAGATAACACCGGTGACCTGTATGCTTTCACTTTTGCCAATTTGCTGTCTTTCCTCCTTGTCTGACAAGCCAGTAGCTGTCTGTTTCTGAGAATTGTTTATCTGACAAATTGCGCCCTCGGACATGTCGAGAAGCCCAAACATTTTTGAGCTGTCCATCATGCTGATGAACAGTTGAGGGGAGCGCTGGACAGTTTGCAGGCTTGTGTGAAGTATGCAGAGAGTGAAAGTGTCAGCACAGTGCTCAGGTGTCTCCCATCACACGCAAATACGGCAGACAGGGCTCTGTGTGTGTATACGTATGTGAAGGTGTGTGGGTTTAATCTTGGCGTCTGTTTCTATCAAACGGCTCTGCAGACAGCTGTCACCTACAGTGTTGTTATCACAGGACTGCTTTCTATTCCCTCTATGTGTTTATGTATGTATTGTCATGACACAACTGACCATGAGTCTGTTGTAAGATTGAGTCCATTTACAAAATGACTTTACATTACCATTGAGATTCTCTAAAACACACTCATTTGTCCATGTTTGATTATTTTTTATTATTATTGTCAGCAGTGATGTAGTCCTGCATTGCCAGTGCTGCAGAGGAAGGTCTGGTTAGTCCACACAGCATTCTGGGATGGGAGAAAAACGTGCTCTGGTTTATTGGCATTTCTTTAAACCAATAACAATCACATAAATCCACTGGAGTTTAGAACGCCAACACAAAGAAAGAGGAAAGTAACGGACATGGAAAAGAGTGACATCCGGCGGAATTTCCGGCGGCACCGGAGAAATCCCAAAAATGAAACGTCGTTGATATAGACTAGCAGTGATGTAATGTTCACATGTAAGTGAACTCCTAATTACCAGGCTAAACATGGTATCACATCTGATGGATGCATGATTGCACTCTCTCTGATTCCATTATCATTCCTCTGCAGTCGAGGACACTGCGGAGTTGTCTCTAGCTGTCTTTCCTGCCATTTATTCTCCCACTCTCCCCCTCGTCCTGCCGGCTCGTGTGGAGCCTGGGAGTCGTTCAGCCTGTGATCATGGCCCTGGTCCACGACTCAGCGGACAGGCAGTTAATGACATCATACTGTGTGTGTGTGTGTGTGTGTGTGTGTGTGTGTGTGTGTGTGTGTGTGTGTGTGTGTGTGTGTGTGTGTGTGTGTGTGTGGAGGGGGAGAGGGGGCAGAAAGTGACACCTCTGGTCACTGTGACACACTGTCTCACCCACCAAGTTCCCACTTTGAGTCAGATCTAATTGTGGTTATGCGTGTGTGTTGTCCTGGTAATCCAAAGATCTCTGCTCTTCATCTGCAAGAACTTTTTCTTTTCTTCTTAGTTGTTATCATACTTAGGTCCTACACTCACTGAGTGCTGAGGACAAAAAGAAGCTAATTATAACGGTATTGAATGAAGCATGGAGACTATTAGATGACAATTGCATTAAAAAAAAACAAAAAAAAAACGCCTGCTGCTTTGAAGGAAAAAGATGTTCTAAAAGCAGACTTATTGTCAATTTACTGTCATTTCGAGCATTTGATTCTCCACCACAGCATAGATAATCAAAGCAAATAACAAATGAGCCAACCCTCTCATCTCTAATATGTGTGACATTTAAAGTCATTTGTAATAGAACTACTGTCATTACATCCATAGACGGTGATCTGAGCAAACACTGTGGACACTGTGACCGTACACAGGATGTAGGAGCATTTTGTCTTTCAAAGCTGTCTTCACTGCGATGAAATATAGCTCAGTTGGGTGTAAAAGCTCAAACAAACTTCTATTAAAGCGTAACTCTCGCCAAAATGCAACCTAGGGTCTTTTTGTGAATGTACGCGAGTCAAACTTTCGTTTAAAAGCATATTTAGGACGGAATCACCACTTTTAAGATTAACTGTATTCTCGTTTTTCGGTCAAATGGCCTTTTGAATGGGAGTGCTAGGGGCACTTTTATGCTAGCCTCAAAATAGCTATTTTTAAAACACTAAGAAGGCTCGACACAACAAGACCTATGGTGAGTTGTTCAAAACCTTTCTTTTTAGTAAACTCTGGGAACACAAACAATGTTGTCAAATCTTTCGTTAAGGTGTAGAGCCCCTGGTGATATTTCGAGCAAAGTTTCATGTTGTGTCGAGCCTTCTTAGTGTTTTAAAAATAGCTATTTTAAGGCTAGCATAAAAGTGCACTCCCATTCAAAAGGCCATTTGACCGAAAAACGAAAATACGGTAAATCTTAAAAGTGGTGATTTCATCCTAAACATACTTTTAAACGAAAGTTTTAATCGGGTACATTCACAAAAAGACCCTAGGTTGCATTTTGCCGAGAGTTACGCTTTAAACTACTTATTTGGAGTATAGATTCAGTACTTGCTTGTGTCAGTGTGTTTCTTGTAAAGGAAATGAGAAGCGTAAATGTTGGTTCTTGACTTTGTAAACTGTAGTTTGACGATCAAGGCACACTCAATAACTTTCAACTGCATCTTGAGGTCTTCACCAGTGGAAGGAGTTTTTTTCAGTTGTCATCACATGAGTTCAGTCACGATATAGGGAAGCATTGATCTGATCCTCCGGATTGCTATGGGCTCCAATGCTGACCTTTTGAAGGGGATCAGGTGGTGGCCAGAGGTGACTTATCCTCATTAAAGTTTCGTTAGCAATCATTATAAGATTCAAGGTTTCTGGCCTTGGGGTTAGGGCACCAACCCATGAGGCAGTGTTATACCAATTTGGCATTTCAAATGTCAGTATTGATGGATATCCATACCGTCACATAACATGTCACGTGATGACTAAGCTGTCTCAGTTAGCTAGTAAGTGGACTATGAGTTTTTCCATCAAATTTCTGTTTGGTTTGTCTTTTCCATGTAGTCCACGGCCCTCAGTGAAGACCGCCCACCCCACTCCGAACCCAGGCTGCCTCCAGGGCATGAAAATGGCCATAACCAATGAGGTAAAGGCAATAGTTTTCCACAGTTCACAATCCTGTTAGTTGAGTCAACAGCATCAGCTTCCTATTACTCTCAATCACGACAGTTCTACAAGTTTCCAGTTTTCACCGAGAATGGAAAGGTGTGCTGGGGTTAACACACACCCATAGACCACAAAAGATGGGGAAAAAAGACATATACACATGCAGCCCCTTTCAGAACCCTAGAACAACATTCAATCATGACCCACTGAGCGTCCCTGGGGTGGTAAAAGCAAGCAGGACCATGTAGCTGTTGGTGCCCGTTTGTTGTTTCAGCTTTCAGAATTGGGCAAGGAAGAAAGAAAGGTTTGTCTGACCAAATTACCTATCACAGGAAAAATAATAAGAAAGGCAACGTACCGAATCAATGGGTCGGTGTGACGATAGCGTTAGTTCTTACTGACAAGTCGCATAAGTCAGGCCTCTCAACATCCCACCGAGTGGAGATAGCACATGTAGCTATGTGTTTGGTTTGGCAGAAAATGTCACCCCTGATGAATGCTCCGTGGTGCTGATAAGACGTACTCCCCTCTGGGCAAGCGTGCAAACACATAGGACACACGTGCACACGTAGGCAGATAAACACACATAGACACAGAGAGACATAGTCCTATAAATAGATATTTGGTCCTGTGGGGTCAAGTGGAGTCCAGCCCAGCAGATAGCAGCTCTGTACCCATGGATCAGTCTGTGGCCCGTGGCAACCCCAGTGTCTGCTCTCTGTCTGTCAACCGCTCCAAACGCTGTACCCTGATCAGATTACACAGCCGTGAAACCTTGGCGAAACAAACAAAATCTGACCCGGTATCAGCCTCTGGAGCAGCATGTTTTACTCTGTCGAATAGATGTCAGTGGGGGAAGGAGGGGTGACTGGGGTGGGGTCATACCAACAAAAACATGGCTCCGGTCAGTCCTCATTGAGAGAAAGAATGTGCTGGCTGACAGGCCATTTCAGCCAGGCCATTTGGAAGTGCTAGACCAGCTCAGGAGATCCAGATAGCTAAATATTTGTACTATTGGGTCTTTTCTTTATGGTCTCTATGAGGTCTTTAATGATACTGTGGTGGGCCTGCATCACTGTGACTCCCTGTTAAACTCATGTGATGGAGATGCAGATCTAGTGTGCCATTGTTTAAATAGTTTGAACCCTTCACTCTCCACTCCCTTTATTTACAGGCTACATGCATGTTATTTTCAGAAAATGATAGGTTTATCAGAAAGGCAATCATTTGGTACTTAATACTAGTGGAGTATTTCCACTGTAAGAAACTTTTGACTTTCCACTACATTTTAGAGGGAAACACTTTGTACTTTTCACTTAATTACATTAGTTTGACAGCTATAATTACTAGTTTCACATACAGATTGTAGCACACTTTGATGGATAAACCCTTACCTGCCTGCATGTATATGCATGTAACTCCTGATCAACTTATAACCCTACTGCATCCATTTCTTTACAATAAATTCTTTCACATTTAAAAATCTGTGCAAAAATACATTAATCCAAACATTAAATTCACATATATATAAAATACATATTCGGGATGGCGCATTCCCATAACTGACAGTTACTTTGAGTCCCACTAAACATATAAAATACCTGCAATTTGTGCAATTTATCTCGTGTCTTGCTAGAAAGTTTACGTAGACATGGCTGATCATCGCTCAACCAGCCGGCGTGACAAAACCAGACTGCTGGCATGCCATAGTTTAATTCATACTGTTTGCTCTGGAATTATGTCAGCTGATAGCAGTCACTCTATTTTATTTCACAAATGTTGACGTAATTGGTTTCTCTTTATAACTCCGTCAAGCATGATGAAAGACATTTGTCTGGCATGGATGGTTGTTCCTCTTGATGTGCCTTTCATCTTAGTCACGGACACACACATTAACAACAAAATAGACTGAGTTATTAAATTTCTGATAGTAAAGTTTTGGGAATACCACACAAAGCCAGCCCATAGCCCTTGGTAATGGGCAGGAGTTAGAGTTAAGCTGTGCTGATGCAGGCCCATCTCTAAAGCCTCACAGCCAGGCTGCTGTGGCCCCCCGCCAGCGCCTGCAGACTTCAGCCCAGGCAATCTAAACAACCACAAAAACACAAAACAGTGTTTCCCTCCGTGTTTTGGGCTTGTACATGATGTGGAGACAGGCTATGTCCCTCATGCTCTTCCATTGGATACGTTGCAGCGCAGCTGTCTCTCAGACACACTGACATTTCCAGCCTGGCAGCAGACGTGCACTGCTCGGACCCCTGAAGGCCCGAGGAGGCAGAGCAGAGTGGAAGTGACCAAGCCACAGATAAAGATGGAGAGCGAGCAGAAAGGAGGGAAGCAGAGACAGGAGGGGAGGTTGTTGACTTGGGCCGATCTTTCGGTTACTTCTGGTTTGGATTGGGTTAGCTCCCCCTGGAACTTCTTCATTATAAACCACGGCTCAGAGGCAGAGGGGAAACGCTGAACCTGACTCCACATCTCTGGCTCTGTCCAGCTCTCTTTCCCACCCTCCACCTTTTCTTCTCCTCTCACAGTATATGTCTGGATCCTCCACCCTCGATCATACACCATGCCCTCTTTCCCTCTCTTTGTCCTCTTATATTCTTCATGTTTCACTCGCTTTGTTTGCGTTCCATGATCTCCATCTTTTTGTTTTCAGCCAGCCGGCCTGTGTCGTGAGAAACCCCTCAGTTTCCTGATAAGACTGATTGGGCCCTGATAAAGGACTGAATCAAGTCTCTCTGTTGACTAATCCAACTTAAATCATCTAACCTCATATCACCCTGTTGACTTCCTACATTTTTTACAGTGCAGCTAAATGATAAATGATAGCTTACAAAAACGTAGCTTTGATATGATTTGTGGCTAACTAGCTAATTAGGCTAACATTGGCTCCCTGAATCAGTTGAAATTACTGTCTCCATTGACTGTAATGTTTCCCTCTGAATCGTTTACTTTTGTAAAAGGGATGTTTAAGTATGCTACATATCATTATATCGCTCTAAAAGACAGATTCTGTAGCTGAATGCCCAAGGCAAAAAGTTAGCATCCTCACCACACATGGAAATAAAGAAACAGTGTTGTTCTTGTATTGCATCTTAGAGCAGTTTGGCTGCTTGTCTTAGAAACATTTTCTTATTCTCAAACAGTTCTCACTTTTAACATTACGAGGGAAGACGATTTTAGGATGAGGCCTAACAGATGTGTTTGGCAAAAGTAACACTATCTTAGGTAACAAGTGTTGCTGTATAAACTTCTCCAAAGCCAATAAAGCAGGACAGCTAACCTAAACGCTGATATAGCAGCATCCAAGACCAGCTTCCACAGAGTGAGGAAATACTGGATGTGCCACGTGAACTGGGCTTTTGTTTTAATGGCTAGTCCACACAGCATTCCTGGATGGGAGAAAAACATGCTGTAATTTATTGACTTTACATTTGCATTGTTTTCCGTGGTGGCCACACAGATTTTTCACACATTCCGTGCCACCACCACGTAATACGCTGTTAAGAATTCGTGATCATTTCACGGAATTCTGTGCGACCAGGCTGGGTTTGTTAAAACAGCAATTAGGACTCATATTTACATAAAGAGCATGTAGTGACAGTGCCCTCTAGTGGCAATAGTAATTATAACAGGAGCAAAGCAGGAAGTGATGTGACGAAGTATAAGAGCGAGGCAAACCACGATCTTTTTCCAAACTTACCTAAGTAGTTTTGTTGCCCAAACCTAACCAAGTAGGTTTTGTGCCTAAACATAACTAAGCTGCAACCATTCCACAACATCAGCGACGTGTTTCAAACCGTGAGCGCAGGAATAAACGACCTACATGGTAGTATGGTATGGAGGAGTTGTTGATTTGGTTCAATTGATTCTGTTTTGAGTTGTTAGCAGCATAAAACCTAAAGGCATGAAACGCTGAAACACATTATCAATTTCAGCATTTTTAATTTGGCAAGTAAACTAAATGGTAAATATTATCCCCTCAGCATTTCTATTTGTCTCTCAGCTGTCCCTTGCGCAGTGCTTCTGTCAGTTCAGTCAACAGTCAACACACAACATGCCATGTGATCGCCACATCCATACCAACCTATAAAAACAATACAGTTAAGAAATAATAGTGTTTTGTTTAAATGAGTCACATCAATAGCATTCCTGATATTATTATTATTACTTATAGCGCACATGGAGGACTCCCGTGTCGGGACGCAACTTTTATAGTTGTTTTCATTTCTGATATTTTACACGTGACAGGATGAATGCTCTGGGCTTACAGACCTTAGTGTGATTATAAGACATTGCTGTACGGCCTTCATGCAAATGAGTTTTTAATGTCCCATTCATTGTCTCAAAGAGCTGTATGAAAATGCATCCATTAGGGAGGAGAGTACCAACGTTAATCGCCGCTGCTCCTGCCGGCTTAAAAAACATCTATTTGGTTTTCTAAACCTTATTCTATCATTATGACAATATATGCATGTACAGAAAAGGTATATAGTAAAAGTCAGGGCAGGAGGGAAACATAGCAATAACAATGACGGAATAATTAAGAACGTTAAATGGCGTGGGCTATGGCGATACAGTGTCAGATGTGTTCACCTGAGAGCCACCCAGCACAGGGACAGGGAGCAGCAACACACACTCACACTGACAGAACACACACACACACACACTGACATCACACAGCTGCTGCTGGAGGCCGCTATGTCTGCCTCTTTACAAATACACACATACCCACGCACACACGCACACACACACACACACACACACACACACACACATGTACACACATAGTGCCCTCCAAGACCCCCCACCCATATCCTGTGCACTCCTGACAACCTCACCTATTCATAGTCTGACAAAGTCTTAACACCCGCTCTATCAACCTCTATCTCCCATCCTCCTCCTCTAATGCACACACACGCACGCACGCACGCACGCACACACACACACACACACACACTCTTCCCTACCAGCTCTCCAGTCCATCCTGTCCTTCCTATTGATTACATATAGAGCACCACACTAAAGCAGAAACCAGTTGACATGCAGTTACCCAGGGGGTTTGGGAGTATCTGGTGCCCTAAGGTATTTGCCCACTTTGCCCAGCTGATTGTCCAGCCTTGCTCCCACTTGGTCCGATCTGGTTTGAAGCAGGCACGAAGGATGGAGGCCTGAAGACAAAGAGGTGAAGTGAAAAAACATGCTCTGCAGGGCAACTCCATGCAACTTCCATGCTCCAATCATACTACATTGGACAGTGCATTCTAGTACACTTCCTCCTGTGACACTCTCTCAGGCAGATGGCCAAGGGACAACTGGACTCCATGGATGGCATATGAGCAGAGATATTTAAAGCATTTCAAGAACGTGACTGCTCCTATCAGCAGCTGGGGAGCTAAATACCACTGATTCATCTTTTATTGGAACGAATGGCAGGACAATGTGAATCTTGTTAAAAATTCCAGACACATCTTAAGTAACAAGTGTTTGTAATTTGCTCGCTGAATTTGGACTTAATTTTTATGATATTTTGTGCAGTTTGGGCATTTCAACTAGTCACATCTGCGATATCTAAAACACAAGAAATCACCAAAACCCTAACAGTCATTTTGTGATCTAGATGTCTGTGCAGTCGGCCAATAAACACGTTGTGCTCACTTGTTGCATTATGGAAAGTGTGTTTTTAACATGCTCTATGCAGATGCGTATGACTTATTGCATTTGCATTAGTCATCACACAGCCGAGCGAAAAGAGCCGCACTGCGACACCCTTCTGCACGCTTGGTGTATATAATGTACAAAATGTGCACTTGAATCTGTCAAACTGGTATATGAGCTGATCTCCTTCAGTCCTGTTCTTTTCATCAGACACTCTCACACACGCAAACATACACACACACACACACACACAAACACACGCACACACACTCAAACACACACACACACACACACACACACACACACACATGCACAGCTCCAGACAGTCCGTTGACATAGGGCCCAATTAAAGGGGAGGATTAAGCCAGGGCTGGGTGACCTCTTGAGGAATCTCTCTGAGACACTGTGTGTACACTGTCAAACCCTCTCTGACAGACCTTCCCTTTAAGCACTTTCACCTGCTAATTAAGACGCAGGACTGTGTGTGTGTGTGTGTGTGTGTGTGTGTGTGTGTGCGTGTGCGTGTGTGTGCATGTTCATTCACCGCGTATACAGGCCAGCGTACCCTTGGGTGTCAGCAATAGATTTGCAGCCTGAGAAGCCTCTGTGTAAATATTTGACTGGAGCATTGTATGGGTTTTTGGAGCTTGCTCCAGCACATGTCAGCACACGAGCTACAGCAAACAGAGCTGCTGTGTCATTTATTAGACTACATTAAATTATTATATGTTTTGGTGTGTGCATCGCGCTGCTGTGTGTCGAGGCTCCTCGCTGTGTTTATGGTGTGAAGAGATTAAAATGGATAGCGGCGAGGCAGAAGCAGTGAGCTGTTGCTGGGCAAAGCTCTCAATGACTGATTAGTGCTGTGTCACTGCAGCTTTTATACAATGTAGAGGAAAGACCTGTAGTAATCACACACTTCTTTGGTACTCTTTTTATTTACTGTAGCAAACTAATAGTGGCAGGGTAGGAAATTGGTGGATATTTTTAGGGAATAAAAACTTTGGGACAATGTCAAGCCGGAGATAGGCTCTAGGGATAAACAAGGTAGATAGAAAAAGTTAAAAAGGGAAAGAAGAAGGCATTAAGATGAAATGGAGGGGAGAATGACGTGAGGACAGAGCGGGGCACCATTCTATGAACAAGCTAAATATATTGTGTAAGAAATGTGCCATGTGGGGAAAATAAAAATGAAATTTTTTGCATTAGCATAGAAATCAGGCCACTTTGAAACACTATCTGACCTCAAAACTAATATAAGCTAAGAAACTTCAGAAATTCATAGGAAAGGGTCCCGAAATTAAAACACGAATTGTTCTTCTTCTTCATAGCTGAGAAGCTTCAGCAGTCAGATATCAGTCCTCAGTGTAGCCAGGAAGTGAAGCCTGGACTCTGGAGTCACACCAGAAAACATCTTTGTCTTCAACAGAGCCTCTAAAGAAAAAATTAATTCAAGAATTTTATTGAAAAATTGACATTTTTGCCCAACACCAGTGCAGTGATCTGCCTTCAGTCCAACTACAGTTTAAAGATGCTGAAACGGCGGCAGCCAACACTGCTAGCCGCGAGCTAGCAATTGGAGTAGTGCTCTTACTGCCTAATTGCTGCCAGGTCGGGCTTCTGTGGGAGATCAGTGCTCATCAACGGTAACGCTTACCGTCCTGACCGTACCATAGACAGTAAAAGAATGGACACAGCGACACCATATACATTATTCTTTATTTCAGACCCAGGGGGATCCATATCACAATAAAAAACACACAGAGTAAAACAAAAATACAAAGCCTTCCACAATGTTCAGTGTCTAACATACAGATGTGTTTCGCTAATGGTTCCACAGTCTGGAAGAAAATCTGACAGAACTGCGTACAAGGTTAGCCAAAACAGCGATTAAGTCAATTTCTGACTCAGATACCCTACACATAAATCTATACATCAGGTTACGTAAAACAGCAGAGCACGTAGGCTTCAGATGTAAAGTTATTCACTGTCAAAGTGACGCCAAAATGAATGGGAGCCAATGGAATGCTAACGGAAGGTGATGGCTTGTTAGCCTACAATCTCCCGATAGGAGGTACGCTTTCCAGATGCTCGCTTACCCCGTTGGGCGTTACCAGCGGCTAACCTCCATATAAGCACCGTTCTCTCGCAGAAGGCCGGCCCAGGCAGCGTGCTCTGAGCCTTTTAAGCTCTTATTGTTTCTTGTTTATTTAATCTGTGAAAAAGCAGAATTGTGAAAATGGCAAGCTTTACAAATTAGCGAGCTTTACAGGTGTTGTTGTTGGTATCATCTCACATAAGCAAATAAGTTTATTACCCCAAATGTTGAACTATTTCTTTAACAGATATTTGGGATATTAGTGTGTCAACAATGCAGTCCGCGTTTCAGACCCTTATCAGCTCTTCTGAGAAATATATTGAATAGCTTATGTAGAAAAAATAAAGACCAGTTACCTTGAAAAAAAGTGAAATAATGTAATTAAAAAAAGGTGCAAATGTAATCTTGTGACTCACTTTGTACAGAGCATGTAGTGACAGCAAGCCAGACTGATAGAGGGACACGTACTGCATTTCACATTCTCAGCTGTAACCACAGAACCCTTTAATCTGGGTGTAGGGAGACAGTAGCCTCGGGAACAACAGCCGTTACCGACTTCGACACCTGCTGTGCAACAAAAACAAGGACACATAAATGACGTTCCCACAACTTTCTTCCTGCGTTGGATTTTGAGATTCTTTCTCATGTTTTGGTGGGTTTCTAGTGTGCCTCGTCTCAAGCAATGCATCACGTTCCATAATATCTTCAAATCAAGCCTGAATGACCAGCGCAGAGAAAGCCTTGATGTGTCCAGCTGATGTCCTGTGTTGACGGAGGTTTATGAGTCTCTGCAGTGGGCTAACGCTGCCCCCTGAGCAGAGCGCCTAACTCTGACGAATGTCCGCCTAGTATGTGGGAGCTGGAGGAAGGGATGGATTGTTGAATACAGGCTGGAGGAGATAGATAAAGATATAGCTCCTGCTTCTCCGCTGCTGGGCGACAGACAGCACTCAACTCATACCTTATCGAAGCGTTCATCAATAAATCAAAGTGTAAAAAGAGCAGTCTGATGCTGAAAGGGCCTTCATATACTTACACATTTAAATAAGCACACTTTGTAACTTGGTGTACACACGCCTTTTAATCTTTTATAATAAGTATACAGGGTTTCCCCCAGAAAAGCTGTTTAGCCCGGTGGCAAGTGGGCCCGACTAGGCCCAGTCACAGACTGATGGCAGCATTAATGTAGAGCCCAGTAGTTTCTGTGATAACAGAATCATAGACAGAATTGCCAAATTGAGAATTTCAAAAAGCTATAAGACATGGCATCATAACTTTGCGTAAACATACACGCCACTTTCCTAAAGCCAAAAGGCGTATTATCTGTAGGCATTTTGAGCTATCCACGTGTATGTCTATGCTGTAAACATACACACCACGTGGCGTGTTATCGCGAGAACGTGCCGTGCTATCGCTAGAACGTCAGTTTACTTGCCGTCCAAAAAAAAAAGAGGTTGTGTTTTAGGGAAAGAACATTGGGAAAGGCTTTAGTAACATTAAAAAACAACAAAAACACGACGGTGACCAACGTCACACGCTTAAGGAAACAATAAACGGTTGGGTTTAGGAAAAGAACATTGGGGAAGGCTTTATTAAAAAAAAAAAAAAACGGTTGATAAACACCACACGCGGGACAAAATCCCAGCTCATCCGCCACCCCAACCAACCTCCCTCCTTTCATACTACTCGCTATGGTGATCATTCACGTTATGTAGGTCAACGGAGGCCAAACAGCGTTGATAAACACGCTAAAAAACGATTATGCATCTTCATAACATGCCAAAATGGCATACGAATTGGCGTGTCATACATACCCCACTTAGTGAGATTAGTCTGATAAGAGAGATTCCACAGGGCCCTACATTATTGAGTCAGTGCTAAAGGCTGACTGGAGATTTGAAAATATGACTATGTCTAAGTTTCCAACCGAGCTGCCCCACTGTAACTGTAGTTTAAAAATAACATTACATTGGGGGGAAAACCTGAGTATGTTTTGTGAATCTTAATTATATTGCATTTGATGAAAGCTTGGACTTCAAATCAGAGTTTAAACTCTCATGGTGACCAATAAGTCATATTTGTGTTGCCAAAGTATATCGAGAAGGCAAACTGTAGCTAAAGGAGGCAGAAAGCAACGTTGGTTATTTTCACAAACGGTTATGTAAGACATGAAAGAAAATCATACCATTTCTTATTCCCTTAGAAAATCTCTCTCTTTAGCTGCTAAATGCTCCACCATAACTCTAATACGTGTCTGTGTGCTGCTCAGCAGGTAGTGCACAGTAGGTTTATACATGGGTTCAAGTAGGATCTGAACCCTAAGATCTGGCTAACACCACACCAAATTCCATTCTCAAATTTAACACTTTAAAGTTTCTATCCACTTTAAAGTCTCTATCCACTACACACAGTGTTGTAATATAAGATATAAGACTACAAATACTTAGTTACTGTACTTAAGTAGAATTTCCATGTATCTGTACTTTACTTCGTTGTTTATATTATTGGAAACTTTCACTTATACTCCACTACTTAGCGTCTTCGTTACTCGTTACTTACAAGAAATGTTTTTGTACGTTGCAGTGAACAAAAACTTTAAATTGTGATTCTGTTTTTCTCTTTGTAGATGTCAGACTTAGAATTGTATGTTTACTAAGGTGTGAAAACCCTGAATAGTATGCTATACTACGAGGAAGCCACAATAAAGTTCATTATCAAAGTTTTTCTTTACTTTTACTTTTACTTCTAATAGTTAAGTACAGCAAATATAAGATACTTGTACTTTTACTCAAGTATTGCTTTCAAGTACTTTATACAAGACTGACTATTACACCACTTAAAGAAAACTCACTTTCATAGCTACTCCCGTTATTTCCGTCTTCCAAATCAGTGGTGAAGAACACCAGGAGCCAATTGCCAGGAGTTTTCATTCAAACAAAAGGATGACTGATGTGTTAACCAAATGAATCAGAGCACAGTTACCTATTACCTGTGAGTTACCTATGACCGGTTGCTGACAAGCAAGTCCGACGCAGCCACTCCACACAAAACACACCTCGGCTACATTCACTTCCAGCTAACCTCACGTAGAACAATGAGGGCAGAACAGCATCACCGATCTGTTTTAACTGAATATTCTCTGTCTGTCTCAGCTGAAAACACCGGCTCTGCAGCACTTTACTGTGTCGTTCACTACCCAGCCTGATTGTAGCCGGTAGGCTACCGGCAATGTGATCTTCATCTGTTCAACTGATTTTTACAGATAGTAAACAACTGTCCTGCTGTTATTACAGACGTGTGAACTCACCACAGACACTTGCCTTGTCATAGACTCACGGCGCTATGCTACTGAGAGTGTATCGAGGAAACACTAGTCTTGCTTTGCCAGACCTTCCTCCACAGTGCTGCGGAGGAGGGTCTGGCCAGTCTACACAGCATTCCTGGATGGGAGAAAAACATGCTCTGGTTTATTGGCATTTCTTTAAACCAATTACAATTAGGGCTGAAACGATTCCTCGTATAACTCGAATAATTCAATAAAAAAAAAAAAAATTGTAATCGAATTTCGTTAAATCAATGTAATTAAGGTTGTACGGCTCACTGTGTTTCCGCACGGAGGATTATTACTAGCGCACAACAGGTTGACGCTTCTGTGGACACAAGACTGACGGCTCAGTGAAGACGATGAGGGACATCCGGGGGAATTTCCGGCGGCAACGGAGCAATCCCGGAAGTGGAACGCCGTGGATATAGAGTAAGGAAACACTGGATGGATATTTGGCGTTATTTTAAATAAAGGGAAAACACTGATGTATGAAACTGCCAATAAGATTAATTTACTTATTAATCAAAGGTGGCCCACTTTAACCCCTGGGTTTATATTTTCACCAAGGAGGTTGTGTTTTGGGCATGGTTTGTCTGTTTGTTCGTCTGTTAACGATTTGCATTAAACTTGGTGGAAGGGTGTAGCAACGGCCAAGGAAGAACCCTTTATATTTTGGAGTAGATTTGAATCACAGGGTGGATACACAAGTTATCTTTCATGTGTGGCGTGCCGGGACTGTTCCACAAGATGGGGCTACGGCTTTATAGTAGCTCTGTGTGCTTTGGTCGTCTCCAGTATGCTAACGCTTGCAGCTGTGACCCGGGACGCCGCAGACAGACACTCAGCGCCGACGTCCAGATGAGTTAAAGATGGAGATTGTTATTGACTTAAAGTAGACTCTTACTTTCTTTTTCTTTGTGTGATTAATAATCACGTTCTGTTTATAGTATTAGCGTTACACAGCGTCACCCTCCTCATCATGCAGCATAGGCTAAACAGTGTCCTGACTGCTGACCTGCGGCTGTTTGAGGATTTAACTCCAGCTGTGCAGTGGTTGATGATCTTGAGGTCATGTTCATGATGTTATTTCAGTCGAAGCATTTGATATTTGTGCATACCTACATGATATTAAAGTATTTTCTGTATATGCATAATAAATGCACAGCAGAGATGATGAGGCTTCAGCTATCCACAGCCATATTTTCACATGATTCTAATAGTTTTGGAAATATATCCAGACATGTTTAATGATTGTGGTTGCAGATTTGCATATCATATCAGTATGGACTGTTGGCCTTGGCCGAGTTCTGCGCTCTCCGGCGGCCCTATCTGTGAAGCAACAACATCAAAGTTGAGCTAGAAGAAGCTGAAATGATCCATCGAGCTGAAGGTACTCAGAGTTGTATACAGATCCTCTGCACGAGCGACGCCTCTCACATGTACTGTTAATACAAGGAAATAGACCAGGAAAATATCCAATCATCATATCAAAGTAAACTAGAATCTAACCAACCTTTGTATTATTATGATTATATAAAGCAGTTAGTAGTTAGTCAGTAGGCTGACATGTTGTAAGAAATGAAACCTCCTGGCTGTACTGCTGCTCCACTATCAGCGTCTGTCTCTGTCTGGATCTCGCTCTCTCCCTCCCTCTCTAATGACAGGCAGCAGGCTGATAGGCAGATATATTTAAACTGGTGGCAAGGGAGGAGGAAGTCATCAGCCAAGCCCTGTCCAGCCTCCAGGCGGGGCTTAGAGAAAACCCTGGCCGGGTAGCACCTCCCCGAGCAGGGCATATCTCTGTGCTGTCCTGGCCCTGCTCACAGTTCTCAGCTAGATGGGACCAAAGCTTGACGGTCCCGCAGACCCACACTCCTACATCAGCCCCGGGGGAGAGAGAAGAGCAGAGAGCAGGAACCTGCTGTAGTGTGCTGACTCGCTGAGAGACGCCAGAAAGAAGCCAACGTGTTGATGAGGCAGGCTGAGTCACTCCATCTCCTCTCAGTCTGGCATCCAGAGGTGGCCAGGGGTCCAAGTGTGCACCGCTTCTCGAGTGTGTGTGACTTTACTTTGCATCTTTTGATCACTGGAACTGGACTGTAAGCATTATGACTCTTCTGGGCTCTGAACACTCCATACTGATACGAAGCAAGTTTAGATCAGGTAAGTCAAAAGAGGACTGACCTGTGTCTGTCTGTCTGTCAGGGGACAGTTGGTGTGCAGCTGTGTTTATTCGTGCAACCCGTTTGTCTTTCAACACTTGGCATTTACAGGCCATCTTGTGTTCATTATGTAATTCATCTGTCTTGGGTGAGCTGTGTTGACACTTACAATGTGCTCTGCAGTGACACCAGCAAAGTGACAGGTGTGTGTTATAAACATGTGACGGTACGAGGAATGCAAGAGGGAGGTCAGCATAAGTCAGATATTCTCCCGAGCTCTGAGCCCTGTCACACTGTGATCAATTCACGGCTGGACGGTTTCTTTGATCTTCATCCGCCTCCTCGTAAACGCAGGACATGTCTCGGGCGATGTCTCGGGTGATGTCTCGGGCAGGTTAGTGCACTTGTTTCATGCCAGTGGCTAACCTGCTGCTGACGGAAGCCAGGGAGATGTTCTCACTGTGGCTCGGGGAGATTAGACACCGGAGAGGGGTCAGAGGTTATCTTTATATTGCTGAATTAGAAGCTTGTGTGTGTGTGTGTGTGTGTGTGTGTGTGTGTGTGTGTGTGTGTGTGTGTGTGTGTGTGTGTGTGTGTACACCTGTGTATATCAAAAGGGGAGGAAGGGTACGGACTACAGTGCTGATTTAAACTCCCCTTAACACGCAGCAGCTGCTGGGGCTTTGTATCCATCTATCTCCATCACACACACACACACACACACACACACTCTCACACACTGCCTCCATCTTTAATTCCATCACTCTCCCTGGCACCCACACACTATCTTAGTGTTTGAACATAGTGTCTGTGAGGCTGATCGTATGTGTTGAGTGTGTGGTCTGAGCAACAGTGCCCCCTCCCTGAGGAGAGTGCAACGGCAGCAGAGCTCAGATCAGCTCTCTGCTCTGTAAAGCTTCATACACACCATGGCCTCTGAATCGTGCAAAGCATGGCTGGAGTGCTTCAGTCCTGACTGACAGCCACTTTGCCTGTGAGCTGTAATTGGTGTCCACAAATGGCATGGTAAATGACGCTTTTCCTTTGAGTTGTTTAGAGCAGAACTGGAAATGAGCCCCAGTGCTCCGGGGAGCAGGACAGGCTGGCTCAGGGTCTGTGTGGCTCTAACCCACATGCTCTCGCTGCTTAATGTGGCGCAGATGTGGAGATTACTGACATAAAGGTCATCTTCCCTCAAGTCTGCTTGATGTTACAGTCGGAGGGATTAATGCTGGCTGATACAAGGTACAGCCAGCATGATTGGTCGGGGGAATTTAGGAGTGCATGAGTGAAATGTTGTGCGTAAGAAAGTAAACTTACCGTCCGTAAATCTCTCTGAGATAACCGCTGATGACAGGGCGAGTCTCAGACGATCTGCGTGTCCAGGATTTACAGTCTCCTTTAAGCTGCAGCAGTTGGAGTTCCAGTCAGCGCCCATGCTCCTCCTGCCCCACGCTTAGGCCCATTATCAAAGCCATGGGAACTGCTGCTGCTGCTTGGGCGAAGCTAAAGGGGAAGATAAAGATCTCAGTCAAGTGTTCCCTGCGGACCGCCAAATGTTTTGTGTGTGTGTGTGTGTGTGTGTGTGTGTGTGTGCGTATGTGTTACTGACTCGTTCTCATGCCGGTTTGATTAACAGCTCAAAGGGCTGACATAATAGTATGACCGAGGCGTCAAATATAAATTAAATCAATACTACGAGGTGTCGAGCACATGTTGGACAGTAAGTCAGCACCAAACTGCTTGTTTACATCAGCGTAGCCGAGCCACAACCTGTTCACGTCTCACCTGAGGAGAAAGGAAAACGCACACGTTAATGGTAGTTCAGCTGTCACTCTTTATTCAAATTAGAACAGAGATCTTCAACAGGGGGTCCAAATTATTGTTACGTTTTTGAAAGTTTTTTTCAAAAATTAAAATGTCCTAACATGAATCCAATACAATTTGTGATATTTTTTTTTATTGATGATAGACTTACTGGCCTATAGGTAAGGTAGTCACTAAGATCCACAGATAGTTCATCCAGAGGATCCATTGTGCCACATTTATGTTTAATCAAAACATGATTTATGAAATCATGCCAAAAAATAGCTTAGTATTCTATGCAAAAAAGGTATCTATAAAGGCTTTAGGCTGCCCTACACTTTATTTTAGGCGCAGTTTAATATGCAACTTAACAATATGTAGTATTGTTTCTCTTTCAGTTAAGGGGTCCTTGGCTTAAAAACGTTGAAAACCCTCTGAATTAGAACACAAAATAGTCAAACTGTAACTTACTGTCTGGGAATTCTTAATTCATAAGCACACCAATCCTGGTACTCCCAGGGTCATCTGTCTGACCCACAGTGTGTGCTCTCAGTAAACTAAGCTGGTGTTGTGCGCATCCTACTAATTGAGCCTTTAATGGATGAAATAGCTTGTGAGACCAAAGGAATGTTACTGGCAGATTCTATATCCGTGATCATATTTCTGACTAAACTGATAATAAGTAATAATATCAGAGGCAAACCCTCCGCTGACAATGATTGGCACTCTGGCAACAGATAAAACAGCATGTACCTGTGGTATGGGTTGGCTTTTTTTTCTTCTTCAAATGCGCAGCACCCTTCTATCCCTCTACTTACCATAAGTCACTGTCCGTGGAGCCGCTCCTCAATCCGCATCTTAACACTAGAGCGTTGGCTCTCTTGCATCTGGCTACAGCTCACCTTCACAAATCTGCCTCTAACTGTCCAAGACCAGATGCCCGTTGTGTTTTAAGCAGAGGTATTAGACTAAAATAAACCTAATACTTCATTGAGGAATACCTGTTTATTAGATGTTATACAGTCACGCTCGTTCGTCTGTCGCGGACACATTCCTGCTTGTGCTAAGGGGAACACTCACGTAAAAAATGCAACCAGTCTGTTGAAGTAAAAGTGTGGTTTTATTTTTAATAAAACCACACTTTTAATAATGTTTCTTTCTTGTGTGTGGGGGGCTATGAATGTGTTCGCCACAATAAATCCAAATGTCGCTACGCCAGTGCCGAGCAGGCCAAATGAGCATTTATTTACACCATCAATCTGAAAATGTGTAAATGTTGCTGTGGATTTGTATGTCCTTTGTTGTCAAGAGAGCCCAAGGTAAAACAAATGTCTTCAGTCTCAAAGTGAGACAGGCAGAGTGGGAATGCTTCAGTGATCTGGCTCGCCTCCTCCTTCTATAACATGCACACTCTGCAATCAGTCCAGACTAGCGAGAGACAGCAGATTCTATGGCAGACACTATTATTGATAACCTTTAAGTAAACACAGAGCAGCCAAGAGGTTTGGATAAAATGAGGACTTTCAGCTGACTTAAAATGCCGCTGCCTTACCATTGTGTTAGCTCAAAACAAAAATGGAACAAACAATGTGTTAGCATCACGTGTCAGCACGGATAACAAAGCTGTAACAATCAAACTGAGAAGTTTTTAAAGAAATAGCAGCAGATTATATAGCAGCTGCTGAGCTTTTTCATACATAAGTATTGATAACTTTTTTGTGAACACAGAGCAGCGAAGCATAGTTACATAGTTCTGTGACAGATGGACCATATGTGCCTGTGTACATGGATGGGAGCTCACTATCGGAGGGGAAATAACAGAGGATCTATCAGATACACGCTTTGGTCATCTTTCAGTTGTTTGCTCTCTGTGATGTTGCGACCAGCGGGTCACCACCCCGTCACTGTAAACCAAAGCAGATGTCAGATGACGGGAAGGGCCTGGTGGGACGATGTGGCACCTGAGCTCGCTGAGATTCAGTCAAACTGTTAAAAAAAGTAATTAGATCAAAGCCCAAAAGGTTTGAAAGAATTCAGAAAATGCTTGAATGTGATATGAACCACCTGAGGGAGAGAATTAATAGGAAGGACAAGCAGAAAGTGATTAGGGCCTTGCAGAAAAGGAACATATCATACTGTACTGTGTGTGTGTGTGTGTGTGTGTGTGTGTGTGTGTGTGTGTGTGTGTGTGTGTGTGTGTGTGTGTGTGTGTGTGTGTGTGTGTGTGTGAGAGACTTTCAGATAACAGCAAGAAGGAAAAACAAGAAAGCAAAAGAGCCACAGACACGAGCAGACTAACAGACATGGGGGAGGTTCTATGTTTATGACCTCTCACTCCCACCTACACACATACACACACACACACACACACACACACACACACACCCTGCGGACCACACACTGGCGAGCAGATCTGTTTAAAAGCCAGGAGCTGTGTTTATCATTGGCTACATCCTGCTCACAGAAATATTTGTGAGCGAGCAGCGTTGTTCCCCGCATCATTTCTGTGCATATGGAAACACACACACATGTGCATGTAGGTGAAGTGAAATTATTCCTATGAAACAGCATTTAAAATGGGTTGAATTCTCAGTCTCTTCCTGCTTTTTGTCTGTCCCTTACCTGTCTTTCCACATCTCTTTCTCTTCTTTTACTCTTCCCCTCCTCCTCCTCCTCCTCCTCCTCCTCTTCCACCTTCAGTCCTGCAGTTAAGACTTCAGCAGAGGAGGACACGAGAGCAGCTGGCAGACCAAGGCATCATGCCTCGTGAGTCTCACACACACACACACACACACACACACACACACACACACACACACACACACACACACACACACACACACTTCCACTGACAGGCTTTTATACTGCAGTGTGAGTAAGACAGACAGAGGAACAGAGCAAGAGACACAATAGACAAGCAGGGGGACACACACCATGCATTGGTCCAGTTAGTAATAAGACATACAGGTGCAAAATAAACCCAACCAACATCAAAACATGTCTTCTCACGTACCAAGAATGGGGAGAGCGTTGCTGTTCTTTGTCCAGTTTTGTGCAATGAAGGGAAACAAAATGAAGATAGTTAACAGTAATCTACCTTTTTAGGAACAGTGGGAGATCCACAGAACATGACAGATTATTTGGAATAATTGTTTTTGTAGTCATTGCAGCAGATACCAGGTCTTTAAACCACAGTGTGTCACATGATCAGGATCATGGTATTCGTTTTAGAATTTGTGCCGAACATCCCATGTTGGTTAAAGTGGTAATTAGATTTTTTGGCCACTTGGTGGCAGCAGAACAAGCTGTAAACACAATACTGACATATTCTCACTTTATAAAGTTGATATGGTTAACATGCTAGCAAACAGTTGAGGGTTAACACATCCAGCAGACACAGAGCAGAGGAGGTGTGAGTTTTTCTCTGGGAACAGCTGCCTGTTGTGTCTGGAAATATCGCAGATGAGAGCGGTGAGAGTGAACCAAAACAGTTGTGGGCCGTAAAACCATGAGCTGAAAGATGCTGTGAGACTCTGAGGCTGAGACTATATTATAGTCTTGTTAATATATAAATAACGAAATTCAGCCAAGAAGTACACAAATGAAGAACAGATTGTTCAAGTAACGTAGTCGAGTGAAAAATCTAATACCATGTACTGTATGTGTTGACAGTTTTGGAGAGCATCATGGATGTAAAGGTTCAAAGATCCAGCACAGTGTGGGAAATATGAGCGCTTGTTGTTTTGTTTTTTATTTGCCCTTTAACTGTAGGTCTCCTTGGCTCAATCAGTATTATTTTGAAAATCTTGGAACACAGTTGTGAGAAGCATCATTTCACATGAATCAGATCATTGAGTCTGACATGTTGCATGGAAAAGATACGAGTGCTTTGTGATTAGCCATTGCTGTTGAAATGAAAACAATAAAATCAGATGCTTGTAAAAGAAAGGAAGACATGAAGAAGGATGGAGACAGAGGACTCAGCAGAGGATTTCACTGATGGACTGATGAAACCAATCAGTGGAATCGGCAGAATCTGAGTGGCTGTAGTCTATGCTCACTACAGTTTTGAGATGAGCTTGACCAAACAAAAGACTAAAGGTCTTTACACACCGCGGACGTTTTTTTTGTGCGATTAATTCGCACTAGGGCTGGGCGATATGGAGAAAATGAGATATCACGATATTATTGACCAAATACCTCAATATTAATATTGCGACGATATTGTAGCGCTTTAACTAAATATTTTCACAATTACATTTTAGATAAATAAGTAATATACGTAATAAGTCATAAGTAATGACTACATGGGTAAAGTCAAATAATAGAACAGCTAGAACAGTCTGGTAGGTTCAGAAAATGACATAAGATGATATCTAGGCAGACAGCGGGCAGGCAGAGAGTGAGCAGACAGACAGCGGCAGGCAGACAGTGAGCAGGAAGACAGGCAGACAGCGGCAGGTAGACAGTGAGCAGGCAGACAGTGAGCAGGACAACAGGCAGACAGCGGGCAGGCAGACAGACAACGAGCAGGCAGACAGTGGGCAGGCAGACAGGTGGGCAGGCAGACAGGCAGACAGCGAGCAGGCAGACAGCGAGCAGGCAGACAGGAAGACAGCGGGCAGGCAGACAGCGAGCAGGCAGACAGGCAGATAGTGAGCAGGCAGACAGTGAGCAGGCAGACAGCGAGCAGGAAGACAGGCCGACAGGGAGCAGGCAGACAGACAGCGAGCAGGCATACAGCGGGCAGGCAGTCAGCTGGCAGGCGGGCAGGCAGACAGGCCGACAGCGAGCAGGCAGACAGGCAAACAGCAAGCAGGCAGACAGTGAGCAGGCAGACAGGCAGATAGTGAGCAGGCAGACAGTGAGCAGACAGACAGCATGCAGGCAGACAGAAAGACAGCGAGCAGGCAGACAACGGGCAGGCAGACAGACAGACAGCAGGCAGGCAGACAACGGGCAGGCAGACAGACAGACAGCGGGCAGGCAGACAGACAGACAGCGGGCAGGCAGACAGCGAGCAGGCAGCAGGCAGACAGCTTAATGCTCCTCTTAGACAGACAGCAAGCAGGCAGACAGCAGGCAGGCAGGCAGACAGGCTGACAGCGAGCAGGCAGACAGACAGACAGCAAGCAGGCAGACATCAGGCAGGTAGACAGGTAGACAGCGAGCAGGCAGACAGCGGGCAGGCAGACAGGCAGACAGCGAGCAGGCAGACAGCGAGCTGAGTGACCGCCGAGGAAGGCTCTCTGCTGGAAGAGGCTCTCTGCCTCAAAGAAACAGATTTACAGAGACACCACCTGTTACCAGCACAGCACCTGCAAACACAACAACATGAAGCATTGGACAGACACTCACTCTGTCTGTCTGTTCCCATCAGGCACTGTGACTCTGTCTGTCCCATCAGACACAGTGAGGACATGGGACAGACACTGTGACTCTGTCTGTCTGTTCCCATCAGACACTGTGACTCTGTCTGTCCCATCAGACACAGTGAGGACATAGGACACACACTTTGACTCTGTCTGTCTATCCCATCAGACACAGTGAGGACATGGGACAGACACTGTGACTCTGTCTGTCTGTCCCATCAGACACAGTGAGGACATGGGACACACACTGTTGCTACGGGCCTGTACTCATTTTCTTTCGCTCATTGTAGCACTGTAATGTTCCAACACACTTCATGCCACCATGGGGCACACGGAGATGATATGTTTGCTTAGCATGAGCCGTTTCACAGCAGACAGCCACTAATAAACTACCCTGGTATCCATTCCTCGTACTTTACAGCAGCACCGTGTCGTCTCGGCGGACAGCAGCAGTGAGCAATGCCAGGCTGCAGTTTTTAGGTTACTCAGGAACAACAGCGGACTGCAGGCCAGGGATTTGTTGAATGATATCTCTGGCACCGTTTGCCATCTCGCAGAGGCTCCAGCCTCCAGATAAAGGGCTGGTAAGTGTGCGGGGGAACGGAATCCAGAGGCCCGGCGAGGCCCTATCATCTGCTGGGAGTCTGTCACAGATAAGGCAGCACGGAGAAACGCAATTGGCCAGCGGGGCTGCAAGCGCTTTTTAAAAAAGAAATTTCAATTGGCTGTTTATCTCTTGATTGCACATGGAAAGGGGGTGGCTAAGGCTTGTATTTGTTAGTACACACTTTCTCACACCACACACTGGATGTCTTATCACTCACTGAAGCTGCAGCGTCATTTGTCCTCCCAGCAAAATAAGACAGACCTCAGGAGTGGCAGCATTCTCCTCTCTGCTGCTGTCCATGAGCTCCTTTCTGCTGGGGAGATGGACACGGCACAGGGTCTGTGTATATATTACCCAGGGAACATCTGGTGTTTATTAGGCTGCTGGAGAATCCGACCAGCCTCTCAGCCTGCATAGGAGCCCACTCACACACACACACACACACACACACATACACACACAATCTAATATTTCCTCATAAAGATAATAGGGCTGTATCTGCAGGTTTACGGGGCTTCTTCCTGCATTAAAACACACATTTCCATTTGCCGAGCAGCGGTGCTTTAATTCTGCTTAATGCTCCTCTTTGTGTCTTGTTTACATCTGACTGATACGCTCAGCAGATATATGTATGGCAATAGGTTTAAAGTGCGCCGTATGTTTTCATACTGCTGCAGAATGTTTAAAAGTCTGTGCTTTAGACTCCCCGGATCCTGTTACATGACGTCGGACGCGTTGTCAGGCAGTTTGGTTACACAGTATGAACACACTCAGAGCTCTGTGATGTCACCCAGGCAGGAGAGTGTTAGATAGCAGGCCGCTGACTTCTAAACAGATGATGATGTCATGTCGCCAACATGACCACGGACCATCAGCTGGTCCCTCCACCCTGGCATACTGGATCACCTGCGCTCCATCTAACCCTTCCTCCCCATCATTCCCTTGAAGCCCTGGCCTCACTTCCCTCCGCTACAGTTGACCTGTGGGACTTTAAGAGCACCTTGCAGTTTACAACTCCACGATCCTGCTTTTTCTTTTTGCTTCTGGGAATATTATATATAATATTATATAAAATATTATTCTGCCTTTCTACCATTCTTTCAACATGAAAATCTCTTTCTGTGTCCCTCCATTCTTATATCAACCTTTATTTACACGTTTCAGGGTTTCTGCGGGCTCTTAAAAAGTCCCAAAAAAAAGTCTAAATTTTAAAATACAAATTTTAGGCCTTTAAAAGTCTTAAATTCGCTGAAGTATTGTGTTTTAGGTCTTAAATCATTTTAAACAGGTCTTAATTTTCCTACGTCCATGCAACACTACCTCTAATGCTCATTGAAATGTTCCCGCAGTGCTTTACAATGTTTTTATTTTAATTCCGTGGTATTGTTGTTCTTTCTGTGGCTAGTCCAAATATAATTTGCTGTATTATGACTACAAATAAGACCAACATGCATCTTATACTGCAGCCAATCTAGACACCAGTCCTATAATGCCAATGAGGAAGTCAGGGAACTGTTTCAGACAATGTTTCCTGATTCTAACATCTGACTTTGTTTTTGATGTCCTGATATAAGTCTTACATTTCATTGATAATGGTCTTGAAAAGGGCTTAAATGTGACTTGGTGAAACCTTTAGAAACCCTGCGTTCACTTCATTCTTTATTTTCATTTGATTTCAACTTTTGATTCTTACTTAGTTTCTGTCTTTCTTCAACATTTTCAATTCAATGTACATTTTCTCCTTGTCTGTTCCTGATTACTGTACGTAGCTCATTTTCTGTATTGCAAACAAATTCACACTCACAGGTCATTTTGAATTTTGATGCTGTCCTATCCTCATGTCATCTTTCAACCCGTTCTTTTTTCTTTCCTGACTTTCTTCATAGGTCTATTATTGCCATATACTATTCGTCCTTCCTTCTTTATTTCAACCCTCACATCCTACTGTGACCTAATTTTATGTTGGAATTATTAAAGTTTATGAAACTTTACATTTGAAATCCACTCCATGTTGAGCAATCATCATTGAATTTGGTACAGAAGATCTCTGGACCAAGTCGGAAAAAGTTACCTTTTCGGATTTTTGATGCTCCATACAGTTTTATTACAGCTGGTACTCATAATTTACTCCAATGTTGTGTGCATAGCTTATATTACAAAAGAAATAATATTTCCTGAAGGCTTTCTGCTATTGCAACCACATTTGGTGGATTTGTGTAGATATAATATCTGGGTGGCCATGACACATTTGGTGCCATTTGGCCAATAGGTGGCGCTGTAGCAGCATTATCTCACTATGCGATGATGTGTGTGTGTGTGTGTGTGTGTGTTCTTGTTTAACTATATTCGTGGGCTCCAAAAACCGGGAATACAGTATACTTGTGGGGTCTGGACAGCTTTGTGGGGCCAAAATGCTGGACCCCACAACTTTAAAGGGCTGTTTGAGGGTTAAGACTTGGTTTTAGGATTAGGGTTAGAATTAGATTATGGTTAGGGTGAGGGTAAGGGTTAAGATTAGGCATTTAGTTGTGATGGTTAAGGTTATGGTAAGGGGCTAGGGAATGCATTATGTCAATGATGGGTCCCCACAAAGATAGTGAAACGCACACGTGTGTGTGTGTGTGTGTGTGTGTGTGTGTGTGTGTGTGTGTGTGTGTGTGTGTGTGTGTGTGTGTGCGCGCACTCCCAGGGCCCAAGCAATTGTCCCGCACTGCATTATTATCTCATTAATCACAATCTGTATGCAGCGTCCGTCTTGAAATGTTACTGCTTGTGTTGCAAGGTTATGTTCACAAAATCTAAGTAAATCTATCGTGTGCCTATTTGAAAGTTGAATTACAGTTTGAGTGTGGAAAAGTGAAATATTGAATCTGTTATCATTTATTCAAACTGTAAATTCTCAGCATATAATTGTCAGTGTTTATTGTAGCAGGCCGCGCAGCAGCTACCTCTCAATGTGGGTTTGTCTGTAAGCGAGGCTGCGGAGACGGCCGGGTGAAGGGAACACGACCACACAGGCCAACTTAACTCGATGCTGGGACAAAAAGCAGGCAGGGCTAGGAGCATGAGCTGCATCTAGCTCAGCAGTCCACAAGTTGAAAATTACAGCACACTTTTTAAGTTTAGTTCCTAAAAACATAGTGTGACTGCAGCCTTGATGTATTTTAGGATAAGACTTCATGATTTGTTTTTGGATTCATTTGAATTACAATAATGACTTCTTTTTTTTTTTATTGGTGACAGCCCTAAAAGTATTAGAAATAAAAAAGTACTCATGCCACAGAGCGGTCAGTGTTATGTTATTATGTTATATACAGTTTTTTTTTCGATTGCTAAACGACAGTGGG